>NC_092438.1:15024468-15624468 GCF_036169615.1 Heliangelus exortis
TGTGTGGTGCTAGGGTTTTGGTTGCTTCAGGCATGTAGGGTTTGGTACAACCTGCCTCTGCTTTTTCCAGGGTTTTCTGCTTTTTTTTTGTCAGTTTTTTTGTGGGTTTTGTTGTTGTTTTGGTTTGGTTTGGTTTGTTTGTTTTTTGTTTTGTTTTAAACCAGATTGGGTAACCCCAAGGAAGGGAGCAAAGTCTCAGTGGTGCCATGACCCTGTGCCTCGCTCCTGGCTTGTAGAGCTGCAGACCTGGCTACCCCTGGGCTGGGGGCTGAGTTACCCAAGGGCTTTCCTCTAACCAGAGCTGAATCCAAACCAATTCTCTAGCATTTTAATCAAGTCTGAATTAAAACGTTTTTACCTAGGCCTAGCTCAGCATTCACCTTCATCAATCGTGCCTGCACCCTCTGCTCCTTCCAGTCCTGGGCTGGTTGTGCTCCTGGCCAGCCTGTGCCCCCCCTTCCTTCCCTGCAGCCCCTCCTTGTCCTCTCACATGCCTCTGGCATGTGACATATTTACCAGATTGTTACTGGTCTGAGCTGGAAGCCAACCAAAATCATGTCAGTCATAACCCTGCCCTGCCTGTGCCAGGATCAGAAGTGCTCTGGTGTGTGGGGTGGGTTACCTGCTGTAGCCCCAGCCTGAATGTGGTGGTGTTGATCTTGTCCTGTTAAGGACATGCATCAAACTGGTTCCTGCTGGGCTTCCCCTGCCGGGTTTGGATTTCTTTTCCCTCCTCTCCCTGCACGCAGAGGTTGTGGAGCACTGCTGTGAGTTGTGAAATGCCTGCTGGGGTCAGCTCCAGCAGTGGCTGCTTCTCAGGAGTGAGCACAGTGATCCCAAATCCATGGGATCCTGCCTGGGGACAGGCAGGCAGCTGTGTGCACTGCTTTCCACACAGGCAGGGAGGCTGCGGGCACAGTCCAGACCCCCAGGAATGTTTTTGATCATCTTAGGGTCTTGCAAAGGTCTGTCCTTGTGCACAGGGATAAAGTGGGTGCCCAGTTTGCATGCAGCTTGTAACGTCGTTTTCCTTTCCTTTCCTTTATTTTTTATATTTTTTCCCCAGACTGCTCTCAGTGCTTTTTTCCAAGAAACAAACATCCCCTACAGCCACCACCATCAGATGGTAAGTGCTTTTCTACCTCTCCAGCATTCACCCAGGGCACAGCACCAGCTGGTGGGCGCTTGATGCTGTTGCTGGTGCCCAGCTTACTGCTTCTCAGCTCCAGGGGGGGTCATGCTGGGTGCTGCCAGAGCTGCCTGAGCTGCCTGCCAAGGGAGATTTTCCTTGGGAATGGCCGGGGTGCCACAGCCCGTCCCATGCAGTGGGACAGCGGGGCTGACACCGCCCTTGCAGCCCCACGAGGGCAGAGAGGGGCAGGGGGGGCCTGGGGCACGGGGCTGTGTCAAGGATGTGTGCCCGGCCACACGGGACAGCCCTCGTGTGCCTGCTGGAGACAGAAAAAACACGGAGCCTGGCAGGAGTGTGCCCAACAGCAGCTGTGTCTGTGTGTGTCTGTGTGTGTCTGTGTGTGTCTGTGTGTGTCTGTGTGTGTCTGTGTGTGTCTGTGTGTCCATGTTGTGCATGTCTGTGTGCACGTGTGTCCATGTTGTGCATGTGTCTGTGTGTGTGCCCGTGTCTGTGTCCATGCGTGTCCGTGTGTGCACTTGTGTCCATGTGCATGTATCTATGTGCCTCTGTCCATATGTCCATGTGTGTCCGTGTCTGTCTGCATGTGTCCATGCATGTCTGTGTGCATGTCCACACATGTGTCCATGTCTGTGTGCACGTGTCCATCTGTTTATGTATGTGTGTGCATGTCCATGTGTGTGTCTGTGTGCACATATCTGTGTGTGTTTATGTATGTGTCTTTGTCTGTGTGTGTCTGTGTGTGTTTATGTATGTGTGTGTGTGTGTCTGTGTGTGTTTGTGTATGTCTGTGTGTGTGTTTATGCATGTGCCTGTGTGTGTCTGTGTGTGTTTATGCATGTGCCTGTGTGTATCCATATGTCCGTGTGTGTATCCATGGATGGACACACCGTGGAGCCCCCGCGGTCCCTCCTGACCCGGTGTCTCCCTCCCACAGATGTGCACTCCCGCCAACACACCGGCCACGCCGCCCAACTTCCCCGACGCCCTCACCATGTTCTCCCGCCTCAAGGCCTCCGAGAGCTTCAACAGCAGCAGCCCCGTGGCCTCCATGGCGACTTCCCCGCCGCCCCCGGCCCCGCCGCTGCCCCAACACGGGGCCTTCAACCCCTCCTGGCCCGCGGCCTCTCCCCCCGGCCAGCAGCAGAGCGTGTGGACTCCGGCCCCTCCGGCGCAGCCCTCGGGCTGGCCGGGCGCCGTCTCCCAGCAGGCCACGGCAGAACAGAAGGCCAACGTCACCATGGAGGCAGAGAGATGAGGCCGCGGCCCGCAGCCGACGCGGCGGGGACCCCTGCGTATAAATATATATAAATATATATATATACACCCCCCGCCCCCCCGGAGAGGAGAGGAGAGGAACTCTGCTGCCAGGGCGTCTGGCTGAGACACACACGAGCAAATAGCTGCCTTGCATGGGTTTGGTTTGAAGTAGTTTTTACTTGTCCTCCAGCTGAACGGAGCTCCCCAGGGACAGCGGAGCCTGCGAGGGACGCGGGACCCCGGGGCTGCCGGGCTCTTGGGGAGCCAGCACCCCCTCCTCTCTTGGGACGCCGGAGTTTGCATGCGAGTGACGTTTAGGGAGGAGGTCCCTTCCTCCCCGTCCCCTGGGCCGCCCCGACAGGCAGAGTGGGACGTACCCGAGCGTTTCCCCCTCTCCCACGGCCCCGCTCGACCGGGTGGGGGGCAGACACCCCACGCAGCTTGTTTTTGGTGAGGGAGGGAGCCGGGGCTGTTCCTGCTGGGCTGCAGCCTCCACCCCGCATGCGCCGTGCTCGCTGGTGAGCAGGGCTGGGGGATGGCTCCCGAGCCCCTCGCCCACCCGGGGATGGGCAACAGGGCCGGCACACCCTCCCCTCCCCACCTGAGATGGGGTTTGCCCCGGGGCTGTTTGCATGACACAGTGTAACCCTAGAGACTGGGATTGTTTTTAACCCCTCTGTTCTTTTCTCCCGGCGGCTGGAAGTCTCTCGGGACGCGCCGCAGCCGCTTGCAATACACGCTCTGCTTTGAACCCGGTGTCCTTGCTTCCTGTGCAGCAGTGACGGGACACGGGGAAGGCTGTTCCCTTCCTGGGGTGTTGCAGGGTCCTCTCTGTGCATCCCGTGCCTGTCAGCTGGGGCTGGCCACCTCTGTGCTGTGTGTCTGCTGCTACCGAAGCCCCATCCCCACCGTCACCGTGTGGTGACTGCCGGCAGCCTCTGGCAGGGCTCATGGCAGGGCTCAGCCCCAGCAGAAGCCAGTCTGTCTCCAGCTGCTGCCTCCCAACATCAGCTGTGGGTGTGAGACCCCACCCCGAGCAGGGACAGGCTGGTGGCAGGGCTGTGGGGACACTGTCTGTGACACCTGCTGGTCCTGGGTGTCTGGCTGTCACCTGGCCCCATCCCCTCCTCACCTGGTGACAGGTCCCTTGAAGGTCAGCATCCCCAGGAGGTGGTGCCCTGGCATCCCTGCACTCACCAGTCAATATTTTTAATCTCTTAATGATGTTGCTAAAATAAACATTACAGGAGCAATGGTTTCAGTCAGGGCCCCTCCTGTACAGCCTCGGGCTGGAGCTGGTTCTTACCCTGTGGAGCTGCCTTGCAGGAGGTTGTGCTGGAGCTGCCTGGCTCAGTCCCACCCCACTGGACTGATCCGAACCGGTGGTGTTTGGACCAGGTGGGGCTGTTGGCCTCGTGTCCTGAGCACATTGAGGACAAGGTGGAATTCTGCTGGATGTGGGGATGGTCGCTGAGGTGTGTTCTGTGTGGTATGGAGCTGTGACAGAGAAGGGGTCTGGGCTCAGGAAGCACCATCAGACTGGTGAAGATGTGTGGAGATCTGGGTGGTGGGTAAAGGAACCTCTGTGTGGCTCTTCCAGGGCCACCAGGAGCCTCAGGATTGGAAAAAGAGAACACAGACCTGAACCAGAGGGACCACTTTGCAGGAGAGGCAATAGAGAAGAAACAGCTTTGTGGTCTGCAGTGTTAATGTACAATGTCCCATCCACCACCACCATCCCCCCCAGCCCAGGCAGCACAACCCCGGTGCCTCTGTCCCCTCCTGACCCCAAAGCCCCCTCACAGCCCCCCAGCCAGCCCCGGTGCCTGCTGTCCTGCTGCCCCCCGTGGCAGCCTGCTGCCAGCCCCCCAGGATGATGGCCTTCGGATGGCAGCACCTGCAATGCAGAGGGACAAACAGCCTTGAACAGGGTGTGACACCCCCAGCAGCACCTCCAGGAGCCCCCAGGAGTGCCAAGCAGCGGGCTGAGCCCACCAGGTGAGCCCAGTGGGCTGGGGGACACCCGTGGCAGACTCACATGAGTACAGAGAGCGGTAGTGGCTGCTGTACTTGGGGACACGGTGTAACTTCTCTGGGGGCTGGGGGGTCTTGGTTGCTTTGGGTGAAAGCACAGACACGGTTAGCACGGGGGGGACGAGGGGCTGCTGGGGGCTCAGCCCCGGTGGGATGTGGCTGCACAGCTTGTCTGGAGCCAACGTGGTGCCCAGGGCAGCTCCTCTACCTGGGGGGTCCTTGCCCACAGCCGGGGCCCTGCTGGCAGGGGGGGAGCTCAGCCTGCCCTTGTAGATGATGCCATCAGTGCCCAAAATATCCACTTCTCTCTGGAGGGAAGAGCAGGCGGTGCCTTAGGAGGTGCCCAGCCTGGTTCTACCACCCCAGGCCAGGGGCCCCAGTGGGTTTCAGAGCAGAGGGGACACACGGGGATGGGGCTCACGGTCTTGCAGGTGTAGTCTGCAGGGTTCCCACAGGGACAGATGGTGAGGAGGGAGCTGGACCTGGACAGTGCCCCCACGGGACTTGCAGGGCCCCGGCTGGCTCTGCTGCTGCCTCTCCCTTTGCTTTCCCTGGGCAGGGAGCACCCGTGTCACCCTCCCTGCCCAGGGAGAGGGACCCCAGAGGCAGGGAGAGGGACCCAGCAGTGCTTGGCAAGCCTCACCTTGGCAGTCGCTGTGCTGGGGAGTGGGAGGCACTGGCATGGGCTGGCTGGGTCTGGAGGAACTGGCTCTTCCTGACTGTCACCAAGGGCCTGTGGATGGGGACGTGGAGGCAGAGTCAGGCAGCAGCCTCCAGTGTGGGAGGGGGGATTATGGGGGGGCTGGGGGGTACTCACTGTGCCGGAGCTGTGGCCAGGGGTCTGTTACAGGAGATGCATTTCACTGGCTCAAAGAGCTGCCTGCAGCACAGGAGCAGCTGCTGAGCACCCCACCAGCACCCGAGGGACCCCATGGGGTGCCATGGGTGGCCAGTACCCCATGGGGCAGCTGGCACCTCGTGGGCAGGGTGGGACAGAGTCTGGATGGGCAGACAGGGTAGGGTAGAACAGCACGGGAGGGGATGGGGCAGCACAGGAGGGGATAAGGTGGGATGGGACCCAGCAGCCCCCACCTCTTGAAGCCAGCAGCCCAGGTGGCAGCACAGCAGGATCCCTGGCAGAGGCAGTGATGGGGGAGCTGCTCCGCTGGGGTCTGCTGGGGAGGCAGTGCCACGGAGTCCAGCTGCAGGGAGGGCAGGGGGGGTGTTGGGACACCATTTCGAGGGGTGGTGTTGCCTCTGAGGGACATTTGGGACACCCTGGGACACGTGGCCAACCACGATGCATGGATCATCATCTCTTGGCGTTGGCAGATTCAGGATTCACCCTCCCCAGGTGGGAATGTGCTCCCTGTCCTGGTGCATCCCTCCATCCCCACCACTGCTACCTTGGAGTCTATCTTGTTGAGGAGGTTCTCTAGGGCTTTCTGCCTGTCCTGGTCCATCTGGGACATCCTCTGCAGCAGGTCCTGCATCACCTCTCTCAGCTGGACCATGGCACATTGCAGATCCTCCTGGCTTGCCTTGGTCTCCAGCTCAGCCTTCTCTCCTTCCTGCAGGGAGCATGGGGTCAGCCATCCCCTGCTGGCCCCCAGCTCTGTCACCGTGCTCATGGCTGGGTGCTCCACCACCCACCACAGACCCCACACTTGCCACATGTCCCCAGCCACCTTCCCTCCCTCTCCTGTGCCTCCCCGGGAGCTGCTCACCCCTGTTCATCCCCAGTTCCACCGTGTGCCATGGCCACAAAATCCTGGCACACTGAGCCACTTCAGAGTTGGGGGCAAGCCCCGTGCATCTGGTTCAGATGCCAACCTTGGCACGAATGTCACCCGAGCTGAGCCCGGGTTTGTGCTCACCTGGGTGTCCTTGGTGTCACCCCAGAGCCGCTCCGCAGCCTCCTGCAGCCTCGAGCACTGCTCCTGCAGCTGCCCCACCTGGTCCAGCACCTGCCTGCCAAAATCCAGCCCCTGGAGAGGACAGATATGGCCCTGGGTGAGAAACAGGGTGGCTGTAGGACCTGGGGAGAGGCAGGGAGGTGTGCTCACGGGTGACCCCAATGAGTGGCTAGCCAGGACATCCCGAAGGATGCCTCAGTGCATTCCTGGCAAACAGGGTACCGATCTTCAGCCCCTGGACCCTCGGGCAACCCCCCTGAGGCCCCCGCAGCCGGGCACCTTCTCTCCTCCGTCCTTGAGGTGCCTCATCTCACTCGGCACCTTCTCCGGTTGGGCAGCTGTGTCCTCCGAGGTCCCCACGTGTGCTGAAATCAGACACCAAAGCTTTGCAGCACTGCTCCTGCAGGCCCCCAGCACCCTGCTGTCCCAAACCCAGGGGGCTTTTATGGCTTAGCCCCCCCTAGCCCTGCTGCCACCCCCACGGTGTGATCAGCACCGAGACTCACAGGGTGCAGTGCCCGGGTCCCAGCCGTGCCAGCGAGGCTGGGGGAGAGGCAGAGGGACAAGGGGGCTGGCTGCAGGGGCTTGGGGACTCAGAGGGGGTGGCTGAGTGTGGCCCCGCCATCCCCCAGTGCTGCAAAGGTCTGGTGGCACAGCCCCGTCTGGTGGGGATGCTGGTGCTCACTGGGGTGCTGGAGGTGGCTCTCGTAGTGGCTGGCACTGGTCCCCACGACTTCGTACTGATCCAGCAGCCAGCTCAGCTTGCACGGGACCTCCTGGGCTGGCTCCTGAGAGGGCTCAGCACCGAGCTCCTGGCCAGAGAGGTTCTGAAACGAAGCATTCCCCAAGGTTTTGGGGAGAGAGAAGATCCTTGTGATGTCCTGGAGCTGAGGGGCGTTGCCAGCCCCCGGAGAGGGACCCTGGGACCTGAGAGCCTGCACCTACCTCACCAGTGGGCACATCCCAGACAGAGCTCCAGCACGGAGCAGCAGTGTTGCAGGGGAAGGAGCTCAGCTCCTGCTGCACCTCCACCTGCAACCAGGAGAGAAATCAGCCCTGCTCTGGGAGCAGAGAGCCCAGACAGCCCCCGGGATGAGGAGGGCAATGCCAAACCCTGCCACCATCCCCAGCGGTGTCCCCACCCCTGGCAGGTCCCCTGGGGCTTCCAAATCTAGAGGGTTTAATCCACCCCTGTGTCTGTGCTGCCTTGTCCCAGGGTTATGATGCTCTCCTGGCATTCCAGGAGGAACAAGAGCAGTGGAGGTGCCTGGTGGAAAACAGCAGGAAACGGGGTGTCCAGGGATGGATGTCTCTGCTCCAGTGGCTAGGAAAGAGACCTTGCCAGATGGTCCAGATGCTTGCTGAGGAAGGTAACCATGGCCAGGGCAGCTCTTGGGAGGCCTGAGTGTGTTTTCTGTAAGGATTTTCCAAAGCCTGACCCTGGACAGCTTGGGGCAGTCCCAGGAGCTGGGTGTTGAGTGGTTCTCTGCAACCAGATTTCTCTCCAAAGCTCTGCAGAGTGCCACAGATGCTGCTCCCGCTCACCAGCTGCTCCAGGATGCTCTGCAGGAGGTGGCCATGCTCTTCCTGATGCACCGACTGCTCTTGCAGGTCCTCCCGAGCCCCCTGTGAGACAGAGGCATCAGGGGGTCTGCATCCACAGGGTTGGAATGGCAGGGATTGGGATTGGCATCGGCAGGGACAGACAGGGATCAGCAGCACCCAGCCCAGGTCAGGCTGCAGACAGAGTCTATCTGCAACCTGTGAGCTGCAGGGCAGATCCCACATCTCCCAGGGCTTGGGATCTCATCCCTGTCACCCCATGTTCCCTTGCTGTCCGTGAAGGTCCCCAGGCAGCCCAACCCCTCAGCCAAGAGCTTTCCAGCAAGCAGCATGGCTCCACACACACACCTTTTGGAAACTGTCCTTCAGGAGCTTCAGTTCCTCCTGGAAACCCTCGACAGTGGTTTTCAGGGAGCAGATGGTGGTGTGCATCTCTTGCATCATGTCCATGACCTGAGGAACATGGATTTGGCTGGTGACCATGGTGAACAGAGGTTGGGGGTGCTTCTGGGACCAGTGGGGCTGCCACAGCATCATCCACACCGGGTCAGCTCATGGCCATGCCCACAGAGCTCCCCAAAACTGAAATTGAAGACATTTGGGAGGAACAAGCATCCCAGCTCCAGCTTCCTGGCTGTCCTGGTTTGGGCCAGGATAAAGGTGATTTTCTGTCTTGTACTTTTGCTTTTAGCTCAGTCTCTTGTAAGTAGTTGCACTTGCTGAAACTAACAGCAAGTTTCTCAGACAGTGTGTGTTTCTAGGACTGATAACACTTGATGTTTATAGTTACTGCTAGAGACTGGTGTGCAGAGCCAAGGACACTGCTCAGCTCTGAGGAAAACATCAAGAGGTCCCACCTGCATCCCTCCTTTGGGGAGGAACGGACAAGATAGATGCCAGAATTGACCAAACAGAGTATTCCATCCCATATACCTCATCCTCAGTATAAATTTGAGGGATCACGAGGGCCAAGCCAGATTTCCTGCTTCCAGCTTCTGCTGCCTGCCTTTCCTGCCTTTCCTGCTTCCCTTCCTTCACCCCGGCATCCTGGAAGGATCCCGTCCCTTCCTCTGCCTGTGCTCCTGATCCATGCCAGCCCATATCTGTGTGTTCCTGCCTCCAGCTCCCAACTGCTGCCGACCCCAGGAGTCCAGCCTGGACTTTCCCAGAGCTGCCCTGCAGCCTCGGGGGTGACGTGAGAGCTATTGGGGGAGAGGGGGGAGAAATGTGGTATCCATTTTCTTGTATATTTGTATATATTTAGTAATTTTTCCTATTTATCATTACTGTTTCATTAAAGTTGTGTAGTTTAGTTTCCAACCCATAGGTCTCTCTCCCTTATTCTCTCTCCTTTCTTATCAGGGAGGAGAGAGAGATTAACAGAGAGCGTCTGGTACTCGGTTTCATTGCCGGGCCAGTGTTAAACCCTGACACTGGCAAAACGCTCTTGCCTTTTCCCTTTGCTTTGTGGTTGTGCTCGAAGTCAAGGTGGTGGCACGTGAGCTGGGACCAGGCTGGGGCTGCCAGGCCTCACAAGGGGTGGAGAAGTGTTGGGTTTGCCATGGGTCATCTCTATGGGGCTGCCTATGGGGACAGCACAAAGCTACCACGGCTCAGCATTGCTCTGCTCGAGCAGAAAGCCAGCCCTGAGGTTACGTGTTGCATTTCCAACTCCGGGTCTAAACTCCAACATCCTGCCGTGGCATGGGGACACTCTGCCTGCCAGCGGTCCTGTTGTCACCTGCAGCTCGGGCACTCGCTGTAGCCCCAGGGCAGAGAGGGAGGGAAGGAGGGAGGATCCCGGTGGAGAAGCTGCGGTCTCTGCAGGGGCATCGGAAGCTGCCAGTGCAGCTGGGAAACCCTTGCCAGAGCAGAAAGGGACCCAGCAGACTTAAATGTCAAAGCAAGGACTGATGGAGCCCCAGGGCCGGGTGAGAAGGGACTGAAACCACCTCTGGCCAGTGGCTGCGTTAAAGATCGCTCTTTAATTGGTCCCAAGCAGGGCTGGGGCGAGCAGAGCCAGGAAGGTGCCTGGGTGCTTCCCCAGGCTCCCTGGTCCCGGGGCAGCAACGGGCAACACCCGGCACGGGGGTCTCGGTGTGTGTGGAGGACGTGGCTGTGACACTCCGTGGGGCAGCAGGGCCACCATCCCTGGCTTCTCACCTTGGTCATCCCCTCCTCCGTCACTTCCAAACCGTTCTTCAGCTGCACCCTTGGCCGCGTCTCGGCAGCCAGCCCGCCCGGGGGCTGCCCCTCGGCCCTCCCCAGCCCCGGCCACCTCTGCTGATGAAGGGACCCGGCTTTCCCCCTGCCCTCGATGGCGGGGGGCTCCAGGACACCCCCGTCGCCCTCCCCGACCTGGGCCGGGGCGTCCCGGGGCTGGAGATGCTGCAGGAGGCCCCGCAGGAGGATGCGGAGGGCTCCGAGCTGGGGGCTGCCGCTCTCGGGCGTGCCGAAGGCCATGTCCAGCAGCTCCCCCAGCCCCACCGTGACGCTCATGCTGCCTTCGGGCCCCGCCGGGGCGCCCCGGGCCGGGGACGCTGGCGGGGGACCGGGGCTGAGGTCACAGGGGACGTTACCGGGAGATGGCCCCGGGGTTCTGCCGCGGGCCCTTCCCTGCCTGGAGCGACCCGGCGGGGGAGAACGGGCCCCGGTCCGGAGCGAGGAAATGACCCCGGCACTGCGGCCCGGTTCGGAGGGAAGGGAAGGAAGCAGCCCCCGACCCCCCGGCAGGGGCAGCGCGGCCCTGGCCCGCCCCGCCGCGGTACCGCCCGCCCCGGTTCGCCCCGCCCCGCAGCCGGCAGGTGCCGGAGCCGCCGCCGAGAGCCCGCAGCCGGTAGGTGCTTCCCCCCCGACCGGGGCGGGGGTCGGGGGTCGGGAACAGGGCCCGGGTGGGAGCGGCGGGGAGGGACGGGAGAAGGGAAGGAAGGGAAGGGGAGGGAAGGAAAGGGAAGGGAGGGGAGGGGAGGCCCAGCGGGGCCTGTGCCCCCCAGCCCCGGGCGGGCCGCGGCGGCCTCCGGGCAGCGGGGTTGGCGGGGGGCGTGCGGACACCGAGCAGCGGGGGTGAAGCGCAGCCCCGGCACCGCTGGTACCAACGGAAGGGATGGGAATCAGCGGCCGGTTCGGGCTCTGGGGGAGGATTCGGCTGCTCCGGGCTCTGCGCTCCGGCGGGGCCGCAGCCCTTGCTGGAGGCCGCGCGTCCCGGGGAGCGGGGCAGAGGACGGAGCGACGGAGCTGGGGACCGGGGACGCAGCCCGGGGACCCCCGGTTGGGCTTCAGCGCTGCCCGTAGGTGCCCTAGATTGACTCGGGGTGGTACTAAAGCCGTGCAGAGCTTCGTGTGCGTACGCGGAGCAGCGCAGGGCAGGGTCGGGGTGCGCTGGAACAGCGGGCAGAGGGTGAAATTGAATCGGCTGGGAAGCGAGGCCAGGGAAGGGAAGGGGAGGGAAGGGACCTGCCCCAGAAAGGAGAGAGCTCCGGCCCAGGCGGTGCCAGCTTGCGGAGAGGAGCTGCCAGCAGGGCACAGCGAACATGATCCGCAGCCTGAGATGTCCCCGGGAGAGGAGGGAGCCGGGCCGGGGCATCGTGTGTGTGTGATTCCAGTCATCCCTGCTCGGGAGAGAGGAGCCTGGGAATGCCTGCTCAGAGCTGAGGAACGATGAGCCCGCTTTAAAGAGCCAAAGGAAACGCAAATGTTTTGGCCATCAAGAAGGGAAATGAGGATGATGATGATGGGGATGAATCTGTCCATCCGTACACGGGCAGTGAGATCCCTGGGGATGAGGAGAGCTGGTCCAGCTAGTGGGGAGGGCAGCACCCTGACAGATACCCACAGAAAATGCAGAGGGAGCCTGGGAGGCCTTCAGGCATTAGAGTGGTGAGATCTTGGTCCTGCCTCCCGTGGGGACTGGAGAGGGAAAGGGAAGGAGGTGTTCGGTTGCTGTATGAAAAGCACAGTGGGTTGGCTGTGCTGCTAAATGGAGGGATGGGGCTTGGGACCCTGCGAAGGTATCAAGGGCATGCAGGAGAGCAGGATCAGGCAGACTGTGATGGACACTGCCAGGCTGGCATCCTCTGGGTTGTCTGCAGCAGTCACGGCCAAGGTTAAACTTCTCCCAGTGGCTGCAAGTGCAGGTTTGTGTCCCTGGCACCAGGCATTGCTGGGAAAGTTGTTCAGAGATGGTCTCCTTGTGCCAGTGAGAAATGGTGAGGGACTGGTGGCTGTCACATCCCAGGCTGAGCCTCAAATACCAGGCACAATGATTTCAAGTGGAAATGTTTTAAATTATGACTGCAGTGAGTTTGGGCTGTGCTTCAGACTTGCTGAGGAACACTTTGTGAATATGCAGGGTGCCCTCCTGTTTGTTCCCTCTCGAGGCACGTGCTTGGAATGGGGCTTTCATTTCAGCTGGGGCCCTTCTGCCTTCCAGAGTGTGTGACTGGAGCAGGCAGGAGGGGGAACTACAGTGAGTGCTATGTAGGGTAATATATAACCATAGAATGTCTGTCAGTCATTTTGGGAGCTAAACAAACTCGTGTCAGTGTGGAAAGTGCAGGCTGAAAACTTCCCTTTCCTAAAGGCTCCTCTGTCAAAACGTTGTATCTGTGTCTGTGAGCTCCAGGAAATCCCTGGAAGCATTTACCTGCTCTGTCCTCCTCCTGTTATGATGCAAGGAAGGGATTCCTGCTGGGAGGCAGGGAGACAACACTTCAGGAAATGGACAAGACTGTGTAGGGGTGTTGTGTGAGCACAGATGGGGTTGAGGCTGTAGCAAGGGCAGGGTGACAGAGAAATGTCCCCAGATGTCCCCTGGGTGATGGGAAGGGGAACAAACACCCTCAGTGCCCCCCAGCTGCTGTGGGGGCTGCATCTGCTCAGAGAGGTGCTGAGATGGGCAAGTTCACGGGCTGAGAGCCAAGAGATCCTGCCACTGGTGTGACTGGGACTGCTACCAGGGAGGGAGCTTCTCTCTCAGAACCCGAGCCCTGCCCAGGAAGGGGGAACACTGCTGAGTTTCTTGCTGTGTTCCCTCAACAGGTCCTGCACCTGGAATTCGGTTCCTCCTGTTCCTGTTGTGCCCAGAGCTCCCTCTCAGCTGGGGACAGAGGGAAGGTGTCTCCCCAGCACCCTGTGGTGGTTTCTGAGCATGTTCTCAGAGCTCCCTCATCAGCCACGCTCCCTGTGCACGGGCACTGTGTGTGGCTGCTTTCCTTAAAAGTGAAACACGAGTGGGAGATGTGTTCTGGGAGCACTCCTGCAGCTGAAGGGCATTTGGCCAGGCAAGAACCTGCCCACAGCACCCACCCTGTGCAGACTTCAGGGGCTTGGGGTCCTTGGCACAGTGGTGTCATCTTCAGAAGTGTTCCCATTGTGTGTTGCTCACAAACAACACAAGAGAAGGGTTGAAAATCACTTTATTATGTAAAAGGCTCTTCCCCCCCTGCTTCAGATGCGAGTTTAGCAGATAAATACTTGTATTTAAAGGATATGATTGATGCAGAAATATTCCAGCATGGGGATGGGTGGTTTTAGAAGGAGATACACAGGCTGCTGGTGTCTGCTCATGAGCTCATCTCCAAGATGAGTTTTTTGCTTATGTGTGAAGAGAAGTATGAAATTAGAAGTTCTGCATCTGGCTGTGGTACCTTTGTGAAGCTCTGCATTTGAATTCTTAAAATTGCCTTCATCAGGAGAGAATATCCTAGTTTTCAAGAAGTTTTTAAAACTTTTTAATCACGTTTTTTTTCAGTCTGCAGCAGGGCTGTGCATCACTTTGGGTATTACCATGGCTCTGTCTGTGTGCTGAACGTTCCCTCAGCACTGGGAGGGTTCCTCTGGGTGCAGACACACATTTACCCAGCTTTGCACCAAGCCCAGGAGGAGACTGATGACAGGGAGCAAACAGTATTTGCATAATATGGGGATTAAAATAATAACAAAGGCAACAAATAGACCTTTGAGCTTCTAGACAAGTGTTGCAACTCCTCATCAAACTGGGAGGAGGGAGTGTTCTCCCAGGCTGAGCTGTGCAAAGCTGCTTCGTGGCTCCCAGCTCCAGGGAGGCCCTGCTTTAGTGCAGCTGTCTTTGATCTGAACTCTCATTGCAGGCCTGATTTCAGGTGAGAAAATACAAGAAAGAGCCCCAAAAGATGGCAGTGTAATCAGCATGTCAGGAAGTGTGAAGAACAGCTGTGTTTGGCTTTGTGCCTCTTGATGAGACCTGAGACCACCAGAAAATGGAGAAGCTGGGGCTTTCCCTGCTAATTAAGTGATAATTTCTCTGTTACCTGGTGTGATTTGTAAGGTTAAAAACAGTTATATTTCCTTTACCTCTTTTGTAGGTCAGAAAATGGAATAATATGCAGTTCTCCTACAGGTTAAGATAATTTAATCCCTCCCTCCATCCCATCCATCCCATCCTTGGTACCTGCACACCCCATGCTCTGGCAGCTTTCACTTTGATTTTCCTGTTGCATTGTGTGCTCGGAGAGGAAAAGAATTCCCAAAAATTCGAACCAGGGGCAAAGCCTCTTGGCTCTGGGACTCTTCCCTTGAGTTCTCCTCTGGGAGGCAGAGCCAAGGCTGGGTCTGCATGCAAAGACCTCGTGTTGTAGCTGTCCCAGTAAGTCCCAGTGCTGGGAGGAGGCTGGGTCTGCTGGGTCCATCCCCCTGCCCTGCCCGCGGGACCTGTGCAGGCTCCAGGAGAGGCTCTTCCAGTGCTTTCTGTGGACCAGAACCCCCTCTGAGGCTGGGAGAGTTTTGTGGGTGTAGAGGGGAAGAGCAGAGAGGTTCTGTGCTGGAGCTGGGCTGTGTGTGCAGACTCCCCCTGCACTGTGTTTGTGAGCTCTGGGCTCCCCAGGGGGTGTTTGCTGCTTGGATCATCCCAAAGGAAACCCCAGTTTGTGGCATTTGGCATCTGAATCTTTTGCTGGGAACAGAGCTGGTGGGTGAGGACATGGGAGCTGCTGGAGGGGGGCAGCAGGCATGGACACCCCGTGCTTCCCCCTTTGCAGCTTTAATCTGACAGAATTAACCTCACACTGCAAGATAAAATGAATTGGAGTTTTGTTTTTTTTTTTCCCCAAGCACAGTTGTTTGATTGCAAAGTTCCAGCCTCCTCCCTGTTTGTGAGGGCTGGCTGAGGAACTGAATTAAATTGTATAAAACTGTATTAAAACCCATCCCTCATGGCTCAGAAATCCCTTGTCCTGCCTCTCACAACCCCACATCTGGAGAGCAGGTATAATCTTTTAGATTATGGGGGAGGGAATAAGATTACTGTCCCGGGGAGAATTATTGTAAAATTGATTTCATTTAGGTCAGGGAACAGAGATTGGCAGATGGGGGAGGCTTGAGCAGAACTGAACTGGGGGCAAGAGAGGCAGCTCTGGGGCTGCTGCAAGATGGGGACATTTCTTCTGCTCAGGTCTTTGTGGAGAGCCCTAAGAAGCCTCTGCAGGTCGGGCTTTACCTCCTGCCCTTCAGCATGGGGCAGGGAAACACCTCCCACCCTCTGCTGGGAGCATCCCTGAGAAGGACTGCACTGTTCCTTGAGAAAGCACCCATCCAGCCTGCAAATCCTTGGGATGCTGGTGCTGAGCAGTCTGTGTCCAACTTTACCTGATCCAGGCAGAGCTGAATTTGCCCCCCAGCAGCAGCAGAAGGGTCCTGGCAGTGCCCTGTGTGCAGAGCTCTTAAAAATAAAGATTGGCCATTACCTGCTGGGTTGGCTTGTTCGTATCTCCAGGAGCCAGAAGAGCTGCTCTCCAGGTTTTCTCTCCTTCCCTTTTGGGTTGTTTTGTTGTGTGTTTGGTTTTGTGTGTGTGTGTTTTGTTGTGGTTTTTTTTTTTTCTTTTTGAAGTGGCCTTGACTCAGCTCTTCCCTGCTGCTCTCTCAGTTTCCTGGTGTCTGAATAAGCTGTTCCTGAGACACTGGTTCCTGACAGAAAGGAACAAGGGGTGTTGTGTTGTTCTCTTGGTGGTTTTTTGTTTGTTTGTTTTTTATTTTTGTTTGGTTGTTGTTCTCTCTTCTTCTCTCTTCTTCTCTCTTCTTCTCTCTTCTTCTCTCTTCTTCTCTCTTCTTCTCTCTTCTTCTCTCTTCTTCTCTCTTCTTCTCTCTTCTTTTCTCCTCTTTTCTCCTCTTTTCTCCTCTTTTCTCCTCTTTTCTCCTCTTTTCTCCTCTTTTCTCCTCTTTTCTCCTCTTTTCTCCTCTTTTCTCCTCTTTCCTCCTCTTTCCTCCTCTTTCCTCCTCTTTCCTCCTCTTTCCTCCTCTTTCCTCCTCTTTCCTCCTCTTTCCTCCTCTTTCCTCCTCTTTCCTCCTCTTTCCTCCTCTTTCCTCCTCTTTCCTCCTCTTTCCTCCTCTTTCCTCCTCTTTCCTCCTCTTTCCTCCTCTTTCCTCCTCTTTCCTCCTCTTTCCTCCTCTTTCCTCCTCTTTCCTCCTCTTTCCTCCTCTTTCCTCCTCTTTCCTCCTCTTTCCTCCTCTTTCCTCCTCTCTTCTCCTCTTTCCTCCTCTCTTCTTTTCTTTTCTCCTCTTTCCTCCTCCTTCTCTCTTCTTTTCTTTTCTCTTCTTTTCTCCTCTTTCCTCCTCCTTCTCTCTTCTCCTCTCTTTCATCCTCCTTCTCTCTTCTCCTCTCTTCTCCTCTCTTCTCCTCTCTTCTCCTCTCTTCTCCTCTCTTCTCCTCTCTTCTCCTCTCTTCTCCTCTCCTCTCCTCTCCTCTCCTCTCCTCTCCTCTCCTCTCCTCTCCTCTCCTCTCCTCTCCTCTCCTCTCCTCTCCTCTCCTCTCCTCTCCTCTCCTCTCCTCTCCTCTCCTCTCCTCTCCTCTCCTCTCCTCTCCTCTCCTCTCCTCTCCTCTCCTCTCCTCTCCTCTCCTCTCCTCTCCTCTCCTCTCCTCTCCTCTCCTCTCCTCTCCTCTCCTCTCCTCTCCTCTCCTCTCCTCTCCTCTCCTCTCCTCTCCTCTCCTCTCTTCTCCTCTCTTCTTCTCTCTTCTTTTCTTCTCTCTTCTTTTCTTCTCTCTTCTTTTCTCTTATTTTTTTCTTTCTTCTCTTCTCTGGCCTGTTTTAATGCTCTGCTTCCTTTGGATTTTTTCCTTGTTCCTGAGTTACTGAATCACCCTAAAATGTTGGATTCCATCTGGGCCATGTCCTTACCCTCTCAGACATAATCCAGGCTGTGACCCTTGCACTGCTCCAGCTTTTCCAGCAGCAGCAGCAGGTGATGGGGACACTCTTAAGAGCACAGAGGGCTCTCCTGGTACATGTTTGTCTATTGTAATGCTTTTAAACCTCTTTTTTAGCCCCCGGAGTTCCCCGTGACAGTGCTTGGCCCCCCAGTGCTGCCCTTTGGGAGGGACAGAGCCAGGTGACGGTCACACCTTGTGCCTGTGCCATGCAGGTTACTGGTGACTCTCACTGCAGAGCTGAGACTGTTTCAGGAAGGGGAAAATATTAATTGGAACTTAAAAACAATGGAAAAATAAAAGCTTTCTGATCACTTCCTTAATTATCCCCCTCCCCTGGATGGCAGAGGCTGGAGAGCAGAAGGATGCTCTCTCTCTGGACTGCTTTGTGGTGCACTTAAAGAGCTTCTTAACCCAGAGAAAGGGTTTTTGAGTTTCTCCTGAAGTTTGTTCCTCTGTAGTGGAGCTGGGAAAGTCACCTTCCAGAGGCAGGGAGTGCTATGGGAGCTGCTGCTGCTCGGGCTGTGGGGAAGCAACGTGGTGTCTGATATTTGCAGCAAAGCAAATAATCTTTGCTGCTTTTTAGTCCTACAACGAGCACAGCTCATTGTGTCAAGACACAGTTGTATGGAAGGGGAAAGTGGCCTGAGCCTTGAAAACACAGTTGGCTGTTTAAAAAAAAAAAAAAAAAAACAACAAACCAAACAGAGGCACTCTGTGTTTTTTCCAAGTCTCTGGTTACCAAGAGAAGTTTCTTGGACAAAAGTACTAGAGGACTAAAAGCACAAGGGTAGTGTCCTGTAGCACCCTCCACGTTTTTGGATTTGCTGTATTGCTGTTAAGCCAACCAGGATAAAAGCTTTTCTGTGCGAGGAGGCTTTGAGAACATTCACTGCCAGATTAAATTGGCCTTTCTGAGAATAAATGAGTTGTTGTGATGTGGGCAGCCCTGCTCACTGCAGCTGTAAAATCTGCTCATGCCAGAACCCACAGCAGGTAAATTATGGATGTGAGAGCTGGGTTTGGGGTAGTGCTGGTAATTTGAGATGAGGTTTCTGGCTGGTGATGAATGGAAATCAGTCTGTTGAACATTATTGATTGTCTCTCCAATCAATGCTGAGCAGCAGGGCACCCTCTTAGCAGCCCCTGGGCTTCAGGGCATCACCATGTCAGGAGGAATCCACAGGCTAAGGGCAGTGCTCTGCCTGTGCTGTGCTACCCCCCCTGCCTGGGATGCTCCTGGGGGTCCCCATCCCCTGGTGAGCGGAGGAAGGGGAGCACTGGAGCCTCGTGTTGGGGAGCAGGAGAGCAGCTGGAGCTGTGGGTGCCCCAGGGGTGTCCTGCAGGGCTCCCCCCAAGCCTCTGCTCTGCCCAGCACTGGCCACACGCTGGGTGTTGGGCACCCCAACTGGTTCTGTCCTCTGTGAACTGGGACGGTGCTGTCTGGCTCTGAGCAGCCCATCTGAGCTGGGCTGGGGAGGGCAGGAGGGGTCTCAGCCCTTACACACACTGCTGCTTTACTGCTTGGCAAAAAGAGCAAGAGGTGGCCTTAAATAAAATGGAGTGACACGGAGCACTTCTCACCAGTCCTCAGAAAACAGCAGAAGGTGACCCTGTACCTGTGAAATCTGAGCATCAGCAGCTTCTCTGGTGCCAGGGCTGAGCTCTGCGAGAGGACAGAAAGTGCCAGTGGTGTTAGAACAGGAGCTGGTCCTGTGGCAGGAACACAGCAGTGCTGGGACATGTGTGTCCCTCACTGGGGAGGAAAATGGATGTGGAATCACCACCAGTGTCTTCAAAAATTGTTTCAGTGCGTTGCAAAATCTGCAAGGGAATTCTGAGCAGGCTCTTGGGCTCTGATTAATTCTGAAACAAAATGCAGCCACATCACCACAAAAGTGCTGATCCTTTATGGCTCTAATTTCCTCCTCCTTTGGAGCTCACTGACTTATTTAATGGAATAACCCATCTAATCAGTTTGATTCAGAGACACTGGGGCTGTATTGTTTGACTTTCTCTCCAAAAATTGTGTAGACTGAAGAGTAATGAGAAACTGGGGTGCATAAAGGAATAAAATATTTTTAGTAGAGTTTTGGAAAGGAGATCTGTAAAATCTAGAGTTGTGCTCTGAGAGGCAGAGAGCAATCATTGTGTATTCATCTGCTCTGTGCAAGAGAGGAGCCACAAAGTGACAGCAGGGGATCCCTTTTTGTCAGGTCACTGAAGAGCAGAACTTTGCTGTCTGGGGCTCTGCAGAGGTGTCAGTGGTGTTGGAGGCTCTAGGATATGGGGTTTGTGTTACTAACACTATTAATGGGATGTCAGATGGATGATGTAAGGCAGGACTTACCCTCTCTGGGAAAACTGAAGTCTCTGCCCAGGACTCTGGGGCTGCTGCTGTCACTGGTGCCTTCCCAGGGATGTTACCAAGAGTTGGCTTGGACTGGTTGGGAACTTGGGTGGAAGTCTCAGGGAAAACCTCTCTGATTGCCCAGAGATTTGGCTCCCAGCACCCTCCTTTTCTCATCCAGGTCTCTCTGGGGCAGATTGCTGAGGTGCAGAGGAGCTCAGGTTTGTCTTTAATGGTTCTGTTAAGCTGCAGTTTTGCATCCAAGAGAACACTGGGGGTGTTGTGCTCTCTCTTCTCTCATGAAGCCGTGTCCCTAGGTCAGGTCTGCACAGAAAGCAGCTCCTGGCTGCAGGAAGCTCCCTGTCCATGGAGCTGTTTGTCCTTTGGGAGCTGGGCTCAGCTGCCCTGATGGTCCAGAGTGCTCTGAGCACCACACCTGAGCCTTCCCCAGAGCCCTGAATGTGGGGCTCAGTTCTGAGGTGTGGGGTGATGCTCTCTGCTCGCTGGCAGCTCAGGGGCTGCCTCTCAGTCCCCATGGGTGTCACCATCAGCTGCTGAGCCCTGCAGACTCAGGGTGCTCCCTGCACCTGAGTGCTGCTGATGGGACCCTGTGGCAGGGAGCAAAGAGCTGCCCCAGTCCATTCTTGTCTTTTTGGACTGTTTTTCTTTAAATGTTCAGGTTAAGCAGGCCCTGGCAGTGCTGTTCCTGCAGCCTCAGTGTGGAGAGCCAAGGAGCACTTGGTCAGCCCATCTGGAAGCAGAGAGCACTGGAGAGAATCCCAGAGGCAGCAGCAGCTCCTCCCACACGTAACCCTTTGTGGGTGCTGAGGATAAACCACCCTTCTCCTAAGCAGGGGGTTTTGTGTCCAGTTTTCCTGATGTCCATGCAGAGGAGCTGCATGGAGCAGTGATTTGCATCCCTGTCTGAGGACAGCTGAGCTCAGGCAGTGCTGTGGAGGGGGTCTGAGGGTGCTTTGGATTTTAATGCTCAGAGAAATCTTGCTTTGGGCACAGCACCTGCTGCCAGCAGGGATCCCGGGTGACAGTGGCACACAGACATCTCCAAGGTCCCAAGGTAAAGGCCTGCACCGGGGATGTTTCTCCAGAAAATACAGATATTGTGGAGCAGAGTGAGGAGTTTGGCTGCCTGGCTGGTGAGCAGCCCTCCCTGCTAAAGGGCAGCTCCTGTCCTGCTTTGCCAGCAGAGCTCTCCATCCCTGCAGGGAAGGAAGTGCCTGATCCTCCTGCAAGCAGCAGCTTTCTGCAGCTGAAATCTGACTGCAAAAGTGTGGGAGAACCCAAGCTGTGGTTCTGCCCACAGCCCGGCTGCTGGAGGCTTGGGGAATCACAGGGAAGGATCCGACCTTCCCTTTAGTCCTGAACTTGGGGTTCCCTCTGCACTGGGCTTGAGAGCTCTGGCTGCCTTGCCCAGGGCCAGGATGGGCTGAGGAGGTGCTGCTGGGGTTAACAGTGGGAAAAGGAGGGGATGGATGGAGCCTGGGCAAGGATTGCCAGGGCATCCTCTTTCTGAAGGAGGCTGCAACACTGCTGGCTGTTTATTCCTTCCCTCCTGGCTCCAGGGAGACTCTTTGTGCAGCCTGGAGGCAGCAAATGCGGGTGGAGAGGCAAGGCTGAGGGGGAAGTTTGGCTCCCTCACAAGGAAAACATCTTTTTTTTTTCTTTTTTAATTTCTTTCCGCATAAAACCCAGGCAGAAGTAACCACCGGTACAGGTTTTCCATCAGGGATTTTTGCTCTCTTCCCTTTCAAGGTAAGAGCTGTCTGCTCTGGGGCACAGGGGGGGCACAGAGGGAGCACTCAGCCCAGCAGGTCCAGCCTCAGCCTGGTCTCACCCTGGGTTTTTTTTTCTGTGAGGCAGCACCTTGGGGCACACACAGCTGCTGCCTGGGCAGGATGGGGTTAATGGACCAAATCTTTGGGTCTCCAGGCAGCACAGGAATTATCTGTGACTGTCCCCTTGGTGGTGTTCCCTGTTATATTGTGCATTGGTCAGGTCAGGTAGGACCTGTTCTGGTGGCTTGGTGTTCCCTGGTCCCAGCACACAGAGCTCTGGTGGCTGGGGGTTACACCCTGCTCTGGGGGTCTGGGTCCTCTGTCCATCCTTTTCCTGGTAACTGACTTCTCTGAGTCTTAGGATCTTGCAGAGGGTCCTTGCTCCCAAAGGACCTGCACTAGAAATTGGTGACTCCATCAGATCTTGAATATAAGCCTGGTAAACTGGGTCAAAATTATTTGTAAAGCTTTTATTCCCCCCCTAGGTGTTCAGCTGGTCTGTAAGTGGTGTTATTCCAGTAAGCCCTGGTGTGGATGTGATTTCTGCAGCTTTTAGGAACATTTCTTCCCATCTGAGGGTCACTTCTGTCTAAGTCTTGGGCCCCCTGCTCCCCATGGAGCTCTCTGCCTGAAATGGGCTGGAGTGGTTCTGTGCTTCTCACAGCAAGATGAGAAAAAGCACAGGAGAAACAGTTTCTAAGAGGCTTAGAAGCAGCAGGTTGTCTTTGTCTCCCAGGAAGGGCACACAACCAGCACCTCACTTTTTATGGATTTCTGTTAATGAGCAGAATATTGCCTTAGGGGTGGCTGAGTCTGCCAAGTCAGAGCAGAGCAGCTCTGTACCCCTCCAGCATCACCCTCCTGGATGCCTTTCCCTGGATGGATTCATTGCTCCTGAGCCCAGGGCTGCTGCTCCATCAGAGTGGTGTTTCTGGAGCATTTGGGTGACATTGCCTCTTGGTCTCCTCCTCTCCTGAATTTTCTCTCCAGTGGCTTTGCCAGCCCAGGGAGTGTTGTTGAAAGCTGTGATGTTCTGGGATGGCAGCAGCTGAGTGGTGATGGGAGCAGATCTGTCACACAGGAACAGCTCAGCTGGCCCGGGAGCACAGGGAAAGCTCTCTGGCAGGATGGTATCCCCAGGACTCAGGGGAACCTTGGTCAGGCACAGGGTCAGTCAGGTCTGAGGCTCCTGGGTGCATAGGGTGGGTCAGTTGGCTACTATCAGAAGAAAAAAAAAACAAAAATCCTCCTTTTCTTTACATCCCCAGTGAAGCTAAAAAGAGTACAGCCCAGTTTGTAGCTTTGTAGGTCACTGCAGGAGAAGGAGGGCTCTGGGTGCCTCTCCCTGCCCCTGCTGTGCCCCATCCAGCTCTGCTCCCTCTGCCTCGTAGGGAGGAAACTGGAGAGGAAACCAGGAGGAAGGAGACCCCCAACCATTCCCACATTGCCCTTTGAAGCTGGGTGTCTGCAGTCTGTCACTTCAGAATTCCAACAAGGAATATTAGTCAGGAAATGTGGCCATCCTGGGGAGGACCTGTGCTGGTCCAGGCTTTGCTCAGGTTCTGGATCAGCATCCTGCTCTCAGGACGGGGTAATGGTGCTGCTCCAAAGCCTGGTGACCTGATTACATTTCCTGCCACCTTACAGGAGGCTGCTCGGGGGCTGTGGAAAACCAGGAGAGGAAAAAAGCAAAGGTGAGCAGGTGGGGGGCTCAGTGCAGGCAGGGCTGGGCAGTGCCTGCTGCCCACCAGGTTTGTGCCATGCTGGGGAGGTGGCTGTGCCCCACCAGCACCTGGCATTGGTACCGGGGCCACAGGGACCCTCACAGCCTCTCCTGCCCCAGCAGTGTCCCCAGCAGTGTCCCCAGCAGGATGGTGCCCAGGGCCCTGCACAAGCACCCCCGGGGCTGAGCTGAGCAGGAGGTTTGTGCCTCACCAGCTCTCCCCCAGGCAGTGACAGCAATGTCACCGTGTCCCAGGGGAGCCTTCCCAAGCACTGAGTCAGCAGCTTCCCATTTGTGTCACATCCCACCAGGTACAATGGTGCCAGTGACACGGGGAAACTGAGTCCCTTGGTGTCACTGCACTTCCCTGGTGCTCAGAGGGGTGTGGGGGGGATTTTCCACCTGCCAAGGAGAGGAGGGCTCAGCTCAGAGCTGCTTGGCAGCACTGCCCCCTCTCCATCACTCAGTCTCTTGCTCTCTCCTCTCACCCAGGTCCAGTGGGATAACCCAGCTCCCAGACTGTGCAGGGCAGCTCTGCCAAGGCCTCTGAGCTCCTTGCTGCAAGGAAGAGGACAGGTAAAGTTTACCCCAGCTAAAATGATGCCTCCAGCTGTTAAAGGTGGTCCCACCCTAATTCACTTGGTGAGAAGCTGGAGAGCCCTGGGCTGTGGGGCTGCAGCCTCCCCCTCCCTTTGTGCTCAGGGTGTCCTGCCTGTCCCCTGCAGGGTGTGGAGCTGCTGGCTGGAGCTGGGGGCAAGGCAGGGGCAGCTCTTCTCCATCTGTGGTGCCATAAGGCTGCAGCTTCCAGGAATTCTTTGTTGTGAGGGTGCTGAGCCCCTGGCCCAGGTTTCCCAGAGAAGCTGTGGCTGCCCCATCCCTGGCAGTGTCTCAGCCCAGGTTGGATGGGGCTTGGAGCAACCTGAGCTGTGAGAGGTGTCCCTGACCATGGCAGGGGGTTGGGACTGGGTGAGCTCTAAGGTCCCTTCCAACCCAAACCCATGGGGTTCCATGATTTGTGCTTCCATCCCAGTGTTGCCCCAGCACAGAGCTGCTGTGCACAGATGTTCCTGGGAAAGCCCTGCAGAGCCAGAGGGAACATTCCCACCTCAGATTCACTGCCTGGGTCAAAGCCTGTCCATCTTCAGGGCCATGGCCATGGCACCTGCCCCCCTGCCACCTCCTTCCCCAGGGATTGCCTGTGTGCAGCCCAAGGCTGGGCTCTGACTTTTCTAAAAGCTTCTGTCCTTGCAGGGCTGCCCTGAGCCATGTCCAACGACCCTCCTCCCCCCTACCCAGGAGGCCCCTCAGCACCTCTGATAGAGGAGAAGCACGGCCCCCCCCCTGCAGCAGGTACTGGGGGAGGGAGGGGGGATCCCAGCTGTTCCAGGGGTTGGGGTGACTTTGCTGAGCCCCCTTCGGCCCTGTCACCTCCCCCCTGCCTGCTGACTCTCTTCCCTTTCAGATGGCGTTGCCCCTGTCGTGGGACAGCCCCAGGGGGTTCCCATCCCCCCTCCGGAATTTGGGCCCCCCCCCTACGAGCCCCCCTCCCAGCCAGGGTTCGTGCCCCCCCACATGCCCACAGATGGCTCTGGGCCCTACGTGCCACCTGGTGAGTACCACGAGGGGCTGCAGGAAGCAGGAGGGGGGGACAAGGACCCCACACACCCCCCGGGCAGAAGTCTCCTGGTGCCCTGGGCAGTGTGTGTGGGGAGAATCAGGGGGGGTTCAGTGAGACTGCTTGGGGTGGGATGGGGGGTACAGAGCCTGCGGGGGGGTTGGCTCCATGTCCTGCCCGAGGTGGTGGGGGGACAGGAGGGCAGAGCCCCCCCAGCAAGGGTCTGAGCTCTCCTGCTGCACACAGTGATGTTCACCTCTGCAACTCCCTCCTCCCAGCAGGTTATTACCCACCCCCGGGCCCCCACCCCCACATGGGCTTCTACCCTGCTCCTGGTCACTACCCCTCTCCCGGTGGCCACACGGCGACAGTGCTGGTCCCATCGGGGACGGCCACCACGGTGACAGTGCTGCAGGGAGAGATCTTCCAGGGAGCCCCCGTGCAGACCGTGTGTCCCCACTGCCAGCAAGCCATCACCACCAAGATCTCCTACGAGATCGGGCTCATGAGCTTCCTGCTTGGCTTCTTCTGCTGCTTCGTGGGGTAGGTGCTGCACTCAGAGCCCCACAGTGGGGGTGGGTGCTCAGCTCTGCTCCTGCTGCCCCCAGTGCCCTTGGCCAAGCACCTGGGCATGGAGGGGCTGCTGGGGCAGCAGGCAGGTTCCTGGGGTGATAGGGGCTGGAGAGCTGTCAGGAAGCCAGGGGAAAGAGGGTGCAACTGCTGAAGGGCCACTTTGGGGTTTGCCCTTAGTGCAGGAGCCACCCACCCATCCCTAGCCCCAGAACCCTGTGGCTGAGTGCCACAGCCTGTCCTTGTGTCCCAGGGCAGAGCTGAGTGCCACAGCCTGTCCTTGTGTCCCAGGGCAGAGCTGAGTGCCACAGCCTGTCCTTGTGGCCCAGGGCAGAGCTGAGTGCCACAGCCTGTCCTTGTGGCCCAGGGCTGGCAGCAGGAGGGGCAGTGGGAGGGGATGGGTTTCCTGCCCCAGGGGCACAGAGATCAGGCCCGGTCACCTGCATGTGTCCCACTGGGCCACCCCTGCCCTCCACAAGGTGCCCAGGTACTTACTGATGATGTTCTTACCCCTACAGCAGCACCCAAGGGCCAGGGGGGTTGGTGCTGCCCTGAAGAGTGATGGGGAGGTGGGGGGCATGGCTGTGCTCAAGGCAGTGCTCAAGGCCAGGTTGGATGGGGCTTGAAGAAACCTGGTGTGGTAGGAGGTGTCTGCCCATGCTGGGGAGGATGCCTGGATGATATCTGAGGTCCCTCCCAAGCTAATCCAGGCTGGGATGAGTCTTTGGTGGCCCCCAGGGACACAGATACCTTTCTCCCCCACGCTCCAGAGCAAAGTCCCCAACTTCTGTCTGTCCTCCCCACCCCGTGCCCAGCTCACAGCCCTCTGCCTCACCCTCTGCCCAGGTGTGATCTCTGCTGCTGCCTCATCCCCTGCCTCTTCGATGACTTCAAGGACGTGACACACACGTGTCCCAACTGCAAGGCTTACATCTACACCTACAAGCGCATGTGCTAACAGCCCCGGGACCACCGCCCGACCCTCTCCCCCTGCCCTCCCTCTGCTCCGCACCAACCCCTTGGCTTCCCCCGGCCCCTTCCCTCTGGATCCCATCCCGATCCCTCCTGCTCCCGCTTCCCGTGCTCCCGTCCTGCCTGTGAGCGGCTGGGTTGGCGAGGGGGGCAGAGGGGGAGCCCGGGGGCTGTGCGGGGGCTGTGCCCTGCAGCAGGCAGGATTGGAGGGGGGGAACCATCCCTCTGCTCCCCCCGGTGCTCCAGAGCCCGGCCCCGGGGGAGGAGCTGCTGGAGGAGCCCCCTCCCCACACCTCCCAGGGCAGGGGGGTCCGGGCAGGGGGGGCAGCGCTGTTTTAGGGGGGCTCCCGAGGGCCCTGGCAGAGGTGAGAGGTCCCAGGCTGTTTCCCAAGGAGGGGCGGGCAGCCCCCCCGTTGGAGGCTCCTGCCGGGGCCAGCCCTCGCGTCCCGCTCCGCAGCTCCGTCCCGAGCTCCTCCTGCCCCCCCGGTACCGCACACCGCACCCGGCATGGCCCAGCCCTGCCCTGCCCGCCCCGGCGCTGCACGGGAGGAGTTTGTTCGCAGCTCTGGAGCAGATCCCCAACTCCCCAAACCCCCAGCTCTGTGGGCAAACACCCCCCAGCTCCCCCTGCACCCCCCCAGCTGCACCCTCGGGGGTCCCGCCCTGCATAGGGGGATGTGTGGTATTTTTTGCTCATTTGCTATGGGGCAGAAGGAAGGGGAGGAGCAGGCAGGGCAGGAGCTGCCAGCAGCTCGAACAGATGAGGAGAAGAACCCTGGAGGCGTTTTCAGCCTCTCCGTGGCTGCTCCTCCCGCCCCCAGCCCCGGGGTGTGCAGCCCCCCGCCCGAGGCTGGGGGGGTCTCTGGGGACACAGCTCTGCAAACACAGCCCACTGCTGCTGTTTGCTGTGAGGTGGAACTGTGGCACTAGTCAGTGTTTTAATGTAAATAAATAACAGACCCTCAACTCCAGCTACATCTTTTCTTCTCCCCTGCTCCACGCTCGCAGCAGATCCACCCCCCCCGGAGCTGGGGATGAGGAGGGAGGGCAAGGGGGGCACAGCAGTGCCAAGCAGAGATGAAGAGCTGCAGTTTGCCTCCCCCGGGCAAGGGCAGCAGAGCCCATGGCAGGAATTTACCTGCCCCTCCTTGAGCTGCAGGTGGAGCTTCCCCAGCTGCCCCTCAGACAGCTCCTCTTGTGCCCAAGAACTCAGCTGAAAAGGAGAGAGGTGCCCCAGGAGTCAGAAGGAGAGAAGTACAACAGCATGGGAGTCTGTACCCACTCCCTTGTTCCCCCCTTCACCTCCTCCCCAGCCTTCTGCACCCCCACACCTCAAGGCACAGTTCACCCATTCTCCCAGGATTGTGTTTCAGCTTTTCCCAGCTCCAGCATTGCAACTCTTTAATCCAGGCAAGGCTTCAAGAAATAAAAACAGACCAACCAACCCCCCACTCCACTGCTGCACAATACACATTTGTCACCTTCATACCCCCACCCACTCAGTCCTGTCCCCAGACCCAGGGACATTCCTCCAACACCAGACTTGGTCCCCAGGACACTGCACCTCTGAGCAAAGGGACCCAGAGCACGACCAAACCACCCGTGCCTGGGGGCAGGAAACCCAGTGAAGGCTGATGACACATTCTGATTGCAGCCCAGGGCAAGAGATTCCCTCCAGCCCCTGGGAGGGAGATGAGAAGCCAAGCACATGAAGCCAGGACAGGACAGACACCTCTAGCCTTAAAAGCTGCCCAGGTGGGGCAGGGCAGTGCTGCAGTGGATCCTCACCCCAGCTCAGTCCCGTGCACCAGGCAGCTCAGGACATGACATTACAGTGCTTGCATCACCAGTGTGCAAAGTGTCTTGGACAGTCCTGCAGGATTCCTGCTCCTTTTCTTACTCCAGCCTGCAGCCAACTCACCAGCAGCAGCAAGGGAACAGTCTGAAGGGCAGGGTGTGCCTGTCACAAGAGGTACCAGGCTGCAGCTCCTGCCACCACAGCCATGCAGGACACCAGGATCAGCTGCACCAGGGGCTGCTTTGCCAGGGCCACTGCAGTGTGATAGGGACAGCCAGGTCCTGCCTTGCCTGCTGGGACACAGAAAGCAGTGTCAGGGCAGGGAGCCACTTACCTGTGGCAGCTCTGTGGTGGCCCAGGACATACCCAGTTTGTCTGCATAGTAAGGGCATTTCCGAATGTCCCCTTTTCCATCGTGGACTGGAAAGCCTCCCTCTTGGGCCTCTTCTGTCAGTGACTTCCCAATCTTGTCCAGCTCATCAAAGACCTGGGAGTGGTGACAGGGAGTGCATGGAGCAGGCAGAGCCAGGCAGCTTCCACCCAGGCCCCAAAAAAAACCACCCAGAGAACAGGCAAGAGCCCCTCCTGCCCTCCCTGTCCCCAAGGAGCACCCAGCAGGCAGAGCTGTGGTGACATGTGCCACATGCTATCGGCTCCCAGAGGACACAGCCCATGCCAGGAGCACCAGGTCAGAGCCAGGAGCAGGACAGACAGTGTCTCCCTGCCATTGGAGATGCCCCCTGTCTCTCCTGCTGCAGACCCTCCCCTGGGATCTCTGCTCCTGTGCATGGCCAGGGGTTCCTGTAAGGATACTTGACAAAGGAACCAACCACATCCCACCATACTCCTGAGCAGTTTAAACCACACCAGGCTACAACAGGCACGGATTAAAGCCACCATCCAGCAGCTACCACTGTGCTCATTCCCCTGGGGCAGGGGGCAGCTCAGTCAGGTCTCATGAAGGGGAAGTACTATGGGAAGGAACAAGAGGCTACAGACATTTTTGGCTGTTGGACAACATGTCAGACAGGAGATGAATTGTAACCAGTGTGGTGCAATGTGCTCAAACCAGCTGAGGCTGTCTCAGAGTGAGAGCTCTGCTCCCTCCACTCCTTTGGAGCCACAAAGCCCACAGGAATCTTGTGGTGAAGTCATCTTAATTTTGCCCTAATCAAAGGCTTGGCTGTTTTCTTGGGAGTACGGGTGAAATTCCCAGCCAGCACCAGCTGTGTCTCCAGAAGCCAGCAGAAGAGCTCATCCCAGGAGAATCCCACCTCCCCCCAAGAAGAAGGGGCCCCAGAGTGGCCTCAGACCCAGCCCAGTGCCTGGATGAGCAGTCTGACCCAGCTAACCAGACCCAAAAGCAGCAGCAGCAGTGACACACAAGGGCTGGAGTACCTGCATGTTGAACCTGAAGGCTCGGTTGGCCTCCTCCACGATCCTTTCCTTGGTGTTCTTGTCCAAATCCAGAGCATTCATCCTGGCTCTGTAGAGCTGCTTAAACTGCTGTGCATTGGAAATGTTCTCAAACATGTAGAATTGGATCCCTTCTTCAGTACTGGGCAACTTCAAGGCCCTCTGGGCTACCTTCTTCAGCACTTGGCCACCCGAGAGGTCCCCCATGTAGCGTGTGTAAGCATGAGCCACTAGGAGCTCTGGCTCGTGCTGTCCCACGTGATGGATTCTGTCCACGTAGTGCTGAGTGGCCTCTGAACACTGGATCTTCTCTTTCCAGTCTTCTCCATAGAAATACCTCAGGTCTCTGGCCAGGGCTTCTCTGCGGTGCAGCTCCAGGGGGAAATAGAGAGGAGCAAACACTGGGTTGTCCTTGTTCCGATCCATCTCCTCCTCCAGAGCAGAGTAGGTGAAGTGCAGGGCCACTGTGGCCAGCTGCAGGGAGAGCAGAGAAAGCATGAGGAGGTGTTCATGAGAGGAGCACATTGCTCCTTGTGACCAGAACCCCCGACCAGGGGGGGGACAAACCAGGAGGGAACCCCCAGGCTTGACACAAAACCAGCCTGGAGAACCCACACCCAGCATGGACCACGTGAAGGATCAGAGGCTCTTCTTTACCTTCTTTCATCACAACATCTACACAGCACCAGAGAGTTTAATTTTGCCAGCTGCATGCTCTGGGCCTCCTCTTACCTTGAAAGCAAGGCACAGGGACAAATTTCATCCAAAAGGTACAACTAGCACCAGCAGCCTTGTGCTGTAGGAAACTATGGTATATGCCAAGACCTTTGGGATCAGACCCTGCTCACATGGTCTGATCACACCATCTCTTTATTTAGAAGAGGCAGAAATCCTAACTGAGGCCTCTGGAAAAAAGCCCAGTCTGAAAGAGGGTGGAATAAGCACTGTAATCTCACCAGGATTCCACTCCTGAACAGTTTCTGGCATCAGCATCTGTGCTGCAGCCACATCTGCCTTGGGTGGCCAGAAGTACTTCCATCTGATCAGACCCGTGCTGGGGAAGCAAGTTCCTCACCCTGCTGGGTGCCCCCTGTGGGACACACCAGGCAGAAGCCCCAGACAAGGGCTCTCCCATAGCTCTGATGATGCCACCCAGACACTGACTTGTCCCCATGCCCTGCACAGAGCTGCAAGGCTCTGTCTCCAAGGCTGCAGCAGCCCCCAGCTGTGCCAAAGAGCAGCTCTGCCACGGGAGCAGAGGAGCACCCACCTTGAAGAGCTCCTTCTTGATCCGTCCCTTCAGGAAGTCTTTGACAAACTGAGTGTTCTCTGCTTGGTCGTGGGATTCCTTGGTGCCCTCCTTCAGCAGCTCTGAGAGGTCTGTGGGGCTGCAGGGAGAGAGGAGAGCTCTGGTCACCCCCTCCCACACACTGGGTGGAGTTGGTTCCTGCTCTGTTTGGAGGGATCCCTCCATTCCCCACCACCTCAGGCCCAGTGTGGAGAAGGTACAAGGAGGGATCCCTGAAGGCAGCACCACCAGGAGGAAGCAGCAGGGTGGAAGCAGTCAGGAGCTCCTTCCTCTGCTGTGGATGTCCCTGTGCCAACCAGAGCTGCCAGTTTGGGAGGGCTGGAGATCACCAGGGTGCTGAAGCAATTGCCAAGGATCCCAACAGTACTACAGAAAGGCCTGGAGCCTGTGAGGAGCAAGTGCTGGAGCAGGCTCAAGGGCACGGGGTCCTCAGGGGTATTCTCCTTTTGCACACTGGAAAAGGGCTCAGGAAAATGGCAAACACAGGCAGGAACTCAGCTTTTCTGACTTGGGGATCAAGTGCAAGGGGATGACATGAGAGCCAAATGGCTGAACAGGGCAGAAACATCCTTCAGAAGTTAATTTATCCTGAGACACCTTGGCTTTGCAGGTTTCCACAAGCTGCCTGTCTAAAAAAATACTATTTTAGGTTACAGCCACTGGACTTGCCTGGAGCTCAGCACAGTGTTATCAACACGTAGACTCACTCAGAACTGTGCCAGAGCACACCTTGCAGTTTTGATGACTGGCTTGCTGCAGATAGCAGGGTCCTGTCAGCTGCAAGGACAGACTTTGAACACTCCAGAGCCACTGAATGCCTGAACATTGCAGCCAGCAGGCAGACAAGGCCTGGAGGTGCCAGGAGAGCCAGGCAGTACTAACTTCTGGGGGAACTGAGCCTGGCAAGTTGAAGAGAAGCCAATCAGCCCATCCAGGTGCTTTGGGAAGCACCCTCATCACCCTCCTATTTTCTAAGTCTGAAGCTTTGGCTACTGGAGCATGCATGTGAATTTTATTGTTTAACTGACCTCCAGGATGAGATCCTTGCCTAGACCAGTGGGTGTTTTAAAGGCAGCAGCAGCTCACTGGAGCAAAGTTCACCCCTAGTGTCATCTTTCAAAACAAGAAGCTGTTATCACAGGAGGCTGCCCAGCAAGCCGTGGAAAACTGGCTCACCTTGGTCAGGAAGGCACAAACACAAGTGCTAAATGGCCAAAGCATTTCTGAAATGCAAGATAGCAGAGACAAAAAATAACTGCTTGATGTCAGCCTTAGCCAGCTTGCAGCTTTCATCCCTTCCAGCAGGGTTTGACTCAGCAGATTTTAGTGCACACATATTTGCTTCAGCACCTACTGGAGTCCCTCACTCCTTTTTCAGATGAGAAGAAAAATCACTCCTTTACCTGGAAGGTCATCCCCCTCCTCTCCCAAGAGAATGTCTGTGCCACCCAGTGAGACAGAACCCACCTGGCACTGTCATCTTCTGCTTCCTCGTAGCGCAGGATTTCCCCTTCCTCTGCCCCCTCGGGTCCCTCCATGGCTGATGGCATTGCTGCTGCTCAGGCTGGGAGGAGACAACCTGCAAGGCAGAATCAGAGGGAGAGGATCAGGGGAAGCTGCCTCAGCAAGGGGAGGGATCTGAAACACTGAGCAGTCTGAGCTGCTGAGCCAGGCAGGTGGTGAGGAGCAGCCCCTGCCCACCAGGCACTCGCTCCTCCAAAACCTCCACATCAGCTGCATTCACACAACATCACCCTCAGAGCAGCCTGAAACACAGCACAGCCTGCACTGGGCTCCCCACTCCAGAATGGCTGCTGGGGGAAGGTACCCAGGGACCTCAGCACCAGCACTGAAGGGTGAGCCTGTCCCCTTCACTGGGTACCAGCACCTCATCCCAAAGAGATCCCGAGCGAAGCACCTGGGAAGGGGAGCACCCTCCTTCAGGCAGCTGGAAGGACAGAACACTTTGTTTCCCCTGGAAGAAAACTGCAGTGAATTACAGCAGTTAACCTCTGAAATCAGGCAGCACACAGGGGAAACAGAAGCCTTCCCTGCCACCAAGTATACGAAGAGAAACTTCCAAAGCAGGGGTGGATTCCACTGCTCTGCCTTTCCTGAGCTCCATGAAGAGCCAAAGCAGCTGCTCTCAGCTGGGTGAGCTACAGACAGCTCCTGCTCCCACTCACCCACTCCTCTCCTTCCAGGGTTTACTTCAAGCCCCACAACTAACTGGGTTCTCCCTCCTCTTTTACAAAAGGAAGAGCACATCTCAGAGGCAGCAGGATGCACAAGATCCACCCAGAAGCAGGAGCAAGACACCTGGCTCACAGCATCCACACAGCCCTGCTCACCCAGCCAGGAACCCAGCCAGGAACCCAGCCACCTCATTTATAAAATGGACCCATAATCAGCTTTGTGCTCCACCACCCCAGGGGCTGCCTTGCCAGACAAGCAAGGACCTCAGCTGCTGCCTGGCTCCTCAGGAGGCACTCACTGGAGAGCCACCCCCTGCTCTTCCTCCTCACCCAGTCCCCTGGGGGGGCTGCACCCCCATCAGCACAGGGCCAGCACCAGCACATCAGCTGCTGGCTCCCAGCTCACCCCACTTATAAATTACCCTCTGATTCCTCATCCCCAAGTTTCTGAGCCATTTCCCAGCCACTCTGCTGCCCCTCCACGCTCAGCAGCTCTGAGCACCCATCCCTGGGTGCAGCTGAGCAAGCACCCAGCCTGCAGGACACGTCCCCAGGGGGAAGGGGCAGCTCCCAGCAGCAGGGAATGCCCACCGTGGGGAAGGGAAACCAAAGCAAAAACTTAACCCTGCTGGAGCTCAGCAAGGAGCCTCTTGTGGGCCTGGGGGGAGCATCCTGCTTGCCCCAGAGCACAGCCACCTCCTGCCAGCACAGGAACACAGGTTCTGAGGAACCCTGGCCTCCTGCTCAGCTTCCTTCAGGCCAGACACCGCTGAAGAAATGCAGATTCCAAAATTAAACCAGACAAACTGGTTCTGATGTATCTTATCCTTCCAGAAAGCTGGAATCCTGGCAGCAGGGTGTGCTGCCAGCTCTGCAACAGCCACCCCTATGGAGCACCAGCACTGCTCACCCCTTGGAAGGGGCAGGGTGCTGAACCCAGCCCAAGGGAACACACCAGATCCCAGAAACTGGTGGTTAACAGCAGCAGTTTGAGGCTCCCAAAGGCCAGATGTACAACATGGAATCATCCCTGTACCAGAACCCCTGACACCTGACCCAGGAGAGCACACACACTCTTGTGTCATCACCTGAGAGGTCTCAGCAGCCTTCAGCCCAGCCTCTTACTGGTGCTGTTGAAGCCCAACTGGTCAGAGCAGAGACTTGGTGCTTCAGTAGCAGTGCTTGCTGCAGGCAGAAGGATCCAGCATGCCAAGTCATTAAAGGATTTGTGTCTCCCATGGGTTTTTTTTGTAGAGGTTGAGTCTGAACGTGTTCATCTGTAGAGCAATAGGCAGGGACAGCTCCAGCCCCTCCAGCCCAGCCAAACATGGCAGCTTACTCCATCCCAGGTCAGTTTAAAGCTTCACCTGGACACGGCCTGAATTTAGGCAATAATTCAACAAAAAAAGACACTTCTAACATCGCCCATAAAACGCTGATTCTGCCCCCAGAGCTGCAACCCAGCACCTGACACTGAGCAGGGAGGAAAACTCCTGGTGAGCTCCCAGATCTAGCCCGGGCCCACGCGTGGGTGAGTGGCAGCAGCTGGGAAGAGGAGAGCAGCACCAGGGGCAGGACAGGCAGGGTTAGATCTGGGGGGAGGAAGAGCACAGGCAGACAGACAGACAGACAGACACGAACACATCAAGCAGCCTTTGCTCTGGGGCTGGCCAGCACCAGCTGTGCCCAGGACAGTGACAGGGACAGTGTCAGTGCCAGTGCCAGGCACTCCCACTGATGTGTGCAACGTACACAAGTGCTGGGCACAGCACAAATAGCACATTTGTTTCACGCAGCAAGAGAAAAGAACGACAGCAAGAGGCCTTTGCTCTCCAAGCCCTTCCCAGAGCTCAGCTGGGTCAGGAAGAGCCCAGTGCCCTCTAAATCCCCGGGAAAACCCAGGAGCTGGGGCAGGAATGGCTCCCGGGGAACCAGGCGGCTGTCCCGGCAGTTCCCTCCCGCTCAGCTCCCAGGGGAGCCGGAGGAGCAGATCAGGGAGGCCCGGACGATCGCGGGCCCGGCCCGGAGCCTGAGCTCCTCCGGGGGCTCGCAGAAGGCTTCAGGCGCGTTGATGACCTGACCGCACCGCACCGCACCGCACCGTCCCGTCCGTCCTTCCGCCCCGGGGGACAGCCCGGGCCTCCCCGCGGCAGATCCAAGGCCCCGGCCCGGCCTCCCCAGAACGCGGAGGGCAAACGCAGATGGACGCAGCCCGGAGGGGTTTCCGTGCCGAGCGTTTCCCCGCCGCGGGGTACCGGGCCCACCTGCTCCAGGGGCGCGGAGGCCCGGACCGCGGGAGCTGCCGGGCAGCCCGGCCTCCTCCTCCCCTCCGTGGCGGGCGGAGCAGAGAACACGGCGGGGAGAAATCCTGCAGGGGGAGGGAATCCTGCAGGGGGGGAGCTCCGAGGGTCTCGGCCCGGTACCGGCCCGACCGAGCGGCGCCGGTGCCGCTGCCCCGTTGCCATGGAAACGCGCCCCGCGCACTCACCGCCGCTCCGCCGCCCCGCGCCGCCAGACAAAGGCCCTGCCCGGCCACCCGCTATTTATAGATGAGGACGATACAGGGCGGCCAATCAGGAGCCGCGGAGGGGCAGGCGCCGCCGCCGATTGGTGGAGGCGGCCGTGACGACAGCACCGACACCCGGGCCCCGGGCCCGCAACCTCCCCCGCGCGCTGCCCCGTTCCGGGGATTTTGGTCAAAAATCAGCCCCGAAATCCCCAATGTCCGCACCTGGAGGGGCTCACAGAGTGCCCCCTGGAACCGTCTGCTGGCCCTGGCCCTCACCCTCCCGGGAACCTCCCCCACAGCGCCACCAACAATCGGGCTGCGGGTTTGCTTTAGACCCGAACCCTCAGGCACTCGTCCCCTCAGTCGCTTTCCCCAATTTCCCACAGTTTGGGCTCCGAAATTCCAAACTTCTGGACCTGGCTCCCAAAGGCAAAGAGCAACCATTTAAAACTCCTGCTGGCCTTCCCTCTCCCACGGAACCCCGTGGATCCCTACCCGCGGCCCTGTGCCCTCCTCCCGCCCTGCTGAGGCCGCGCAGGCAGCGGGAGGCACGGGGGAGCCGTGGGAGCTGCAGCTCCTCGGGCTTTATTGGGGTTCCCAGCAGTAACCCCACAGCACCACTGCTCCCCTCGGCTCCCGAAAGAAAGAAGTGGCAGGGAGGGGATGCAGGAGGTTTTGTTTTGCCAGCAACACAGGCCCTAAGCTGGTCTGGTTGGTTCCCTCCAAAACGTGTGTGGGGAGAAAAGGCCAAGTGCTGACCTTCCTCCAGGATAAAGCACCCAGAACACTCCAGCCTTTTGAAATTGTTTCTTTCTCTCTCCCAAGAGTTTCCCTTCCCCTTGCTGCATCACATGCTCTTCCCCAAACCTCCGATTCGTCTCCTTGCACCGACTGCCCCTGCTTCCATCTCTCCTGTTCAGGCCTAAACAAGAAATCCCTTCCACCCTCTGCAAGGGGGTCGATCAAAGAGCAAAGGGAACGGGACACCGGGCCTTTCCCTGAGCCAGGGCACCAGCCCTCCCTGCTCCTGGGGCTCCCCATCCCTGTGGACCTGGCGGTGCCAGAGCAGTGTGGATCTCCAGAGGAGGCTCTTCCTGCACTGGGAGCACTGGAAGGGCCACTGGCCCGTGTGGAAGTGGCGGTGCTGGATGAGGCGGGAGCTGACGGTGAAGCTCTTCCCGCACTCAGAGCACTCGTACGGCTTCTCCCCGGTGTGGACCCTCCGGTGCTTCAGCAGCTCAGAGCTCCGTCCAAAGCTCTTCCCGCACTCCCCGCACTCACACCCACTCGAGAAGTGCCCCAGAAGCACTTCTGGGCACTGCTGTGGTGAGAAACCTGCTTTCTTCTCACAGGTAGGACTGGTATGTAGACATCTGCTCCATGCCACTTCAGAACAAACCTACTGAGACTGTTTTTCAGGCAGGAACAGTGGCAATACACAACCAGAGGTGGTGGTAGCTGCAAAGGAGCATCCATAATCAGCCCCAAGGGTCATTTGTTGGGCACAGCCAACTTGGTAGCAGTTTTCTAAAGCTCACTCAGCTCCCACCGTGCATCTGGGTAAGCTCTGAGCAATGCCATGGACATATCTGCTCCTTTCTTTATCTTATACAAATAAACACCTAATCCCTTAGCTGGAAAATGTTTGGTTTTCCCGCAAGCCTTGGAAGATATATCAAAATATTTTTGATAGCTGCTACTACGCAGTTGGAAACAAAAATATAGTAACAAAGTATTTTCCAAGACAAATGAGCTTGCATTAGGAAGGTAAGAAAACCCAGCAGTGGATACAAACCCAAGTGTTTGGCAACACATCATCGGCAGATGGCAACACCAGCGCTAGCCTGGCGGTGCTTAGGGATAAGCAGAATGAATAATTGCTCTCAGATAACTTGCAGTGGATGTCAGAAATGTCCTCTTGGTCTTGAAGGCTGCAGAAGATTTTAAATCCTTTTCTGATCATTTGAGACAAGTTTTAGAATTGTAAGAGACATTTCCTTTTGTCAACTTCAGCAGGAGGAAAGGCTCTGCAAAGGGCTTTCTCCAAGCCCTGACAGCAGAAATGGGGTATTTAAAATGATGTTTCTGCATTAGGCAAAGACTGCCCAGTGCTGAGGTTTAAGGATGGTGAAGACAGGAAGATGGAGACACTTTCAGTGTCTAAAATTCAGATTTTCTTCATAATGCTAAATAGTTTTTGATGACACAATTTAGTTTGAACGACTGTGATTCAGATCCACTGAACTTTGACACTGAAGGGTACAATGTAATAAAGAACTGATAATAAAATCCTTGGTCATAAATGTCAATCTCACCTAAAAACAGAGCTGGGAAGGGACCATATTTTCCCCTATTAAGAATGTTGGGCAGGACTGAAGCTCTTTCCATGTATGAAGTGCACACCTGAGAAATCCCCAGTATGCAGAGGGAAACATTTCCTATGATGCCACTTCAGTCAAGCCTGGTGCTTCTCACCTAACAAACCATCCCCTGGCAGCTCTTCCACAAGAAGGTGAGGGAGGAAAAGTGATTTGACTGCCAGGGAAGAAAACTATCCCAAATTCCTGAAAATCCACCAGCCATGGCAGCAAGCTGCCCCCATCACCCCAGCTGCAGTGACACCAGACAGAGGAGCTTCCCAAGGCTCACCCACTGCCCCTTCACCAGCAGCCCACTCCTGACACACCAGACCCACCCCCCAGCTCCCACTTACCTTTGGGCTGTGGAACTGGGCAGGTCCTTCTCCAGACAGCCAGTCCATCAGCTCTCCCACCTCTCCTTGCTGCTGGGCACTCATCACAACTCCTCTTCTGCCAGCTCTGTGCAGGTGCAGACTGCAGACCCTGCTGCTCTTGACTAGACCCAAACTTTATCATTAGTACCTTACCAATTGTTTATTGGATATAATATAAATCAAATAAAACCAAGGTCTCGTATCAAAAATAGAAAAAAATATTTATATGTTCCAAATACATTTAGAAATCTGGCTTCTTTTTCTGAAGTGCTGAGACTCCCTGCAGAACTACCAGAACAGATAAGAGTCAGAGGATGTGCAAGCAAATACACAAAAGGTGACAATTTGGGGTCCAAGATTCCCCCAAGAGACTGAGACACTTTGCAATGTTAGATCAGTCCAGTTTGGAAAGGAGACTGATGAGGGCTTAACTCAGGTTATAAAAAGTCCTGAAGAGATCCAGAAGTCACACTAACACTGTCTTAAAAACCTCTCTGTTGGGGACAAACTCCAGCTGCAGTGACATGGTCCCACTGCACTCTGAATATGGAACTGATGGGACCTCTAACACAGCTCCAGCACATGAGGGAACACCCAGGACTGGATGTTGGACTCTGAAGTGCTTCCACATGATGTCTGGTGTCAGAGGGCACTCTGGGGAGCATCACATCTGCTGTTTTACAGCCATTTAAGGAACACAGATACAGGAGTCTTACCAGTAACTGCAAAGTGGATCAAGGACAGAAGAAAGGCAGTGTATTTCCACAAAGCTCCTGCCTTAACAACCAGCAGGGTAACTGTCAGCTGAAGAAACGAGGATGAAAGTCACAGGGGTCTAAACACTGAGTGCTTAACACAGGGGGAAGGTTTCTCACAGTAAAGTTACTCTCCTGAGCACTGGAACTTGAAGGGTTAAGTATTTCAGAGCCCAGGGAAAAGCTCCTGGCAAGAGTCACTGGGGAAGAATCTGCCTCTGGAAGTACCAAGGGGAAAAAAGTTGGGGACCTAAAACCTATTAGAAAAATGCAAAAAAAGGCACAGGAGGAAAAGATGGGGGGGAAGAAGAGGCTCCAGAGGGTCCGTGTGCTGCAGGCAGCCCAGCGGCTGGAGGAGTTGTGCAACGGGGAGCTGAGGGCTGGGAAGGCAGCTGAGTTCCCAGCCTCTCCAGCATGTCACCCCTGAGCAGGCCACAAGGAGGAGCAGTGCACCCACCCATCCGAACCGCCGGTACCGCCAGCCCGGAATGCGGTCCCAGCGTCACTTGAAGGCCCCGGCTACAAAATCTTCAGGACGGAGGGAGGAGTGGGCTCCATTCAGCATCGTCTCCTCTTTTTTTTGTTCCCCTTTCTTCTCTGTTGCCTCTGTTTCCGAGCTCTGGCTGTGGTACATGTGACACAGTGAGCATCTAAGAAGCCCAGCAGCTTTGCCTTGGATATTTTGATGCCATTCTGTTTGAGCTCAGTGTGCAGGTCATCCAGCTCGATGGGCTCATAGAACAGAATTCTGTGGTACAGGGCTGAGTTGGACTGGATGTAGGACCTCACTGCCTCCAGCTTTTCTTCCTCCCGTGCTGCTGCCTGAGATGCTGGAAACTCCTCTTCCTCCTCTTCAGATGTGAAAGCTGAGGCTTCAAATCCATTTATGAAAGAACTAAAAGAAAGATCATGTCAGAGCAGAGATCAACAACAGAACAGGCTCTCAAGGACAGGACCAGAGCCCCCCAAGCCCCCAGTGAGCACCCCCTGTGATTCCCCTCTATAGGATCACAGCCTGCCCAGTATGAAATGAGCAAAGCAGAACATGGCACAGGTTCTACCAAGTGCCCCAGCTCACCCAGCCTGGAGCCACTGGCAGGGCAGTCCCTGCAGGCACTCAGCTAAGAGTGCTCCTTGTCACTCTAACTTGCAGAGATCAGGCAGGGCAGATGCAGGCCTTGCCCACACGCAGCCACGAGCACTTCCCTGTTCTGGGAATAGCTCACTGGGAATTGGATTAAAACCCCAAAACCTGTTTCTTTCCTGTAGGAGGGTGCTAACCTTCAAATAACACACCCAAGGAGGTGACAGGGCCACTGCAGGCCACATGGACACTCACCTCTGTTTCCATATTCCTAGCTCTCCTCTGTCCTGCTCCATTGACTGTTTTGTTTATTATTTTGTCTCCTCACCTCTGTGAACCAAAGGAGATGTCACTTCCATCCTCTGAAGAAACTGCAGACTCCTGAGAAGCTGAGAGCTTTGGTTCCTCACCATCAGCTGCCAGGGAACATCCCTCTGGAGATACAGATGACTTTTTCTGCTTTTTGGCTCCTTCTGGGTGACAGGTTGTTGTTTTAGTTCTCTTCTTGGGTGCTCCACGGGCCCCAGGGAGGTGACCATCAGCCTGCCCAGCAGCAGCAATCTGTTTCCTCCTGCCCACAGCCCTGGAGGCAGTGCCACGCTTCCCACCTCCAGCCTGCCCTGCCTTGGAGTGTTTGGGCAGAGCCTTCTGGGGGGCAGGCTGGGAAGATGGGATTTCATCCTCAAAGTCAGAGTCCACGTCCTGGTGAGTGTACTGGAATATCTCCTTCAGCTTCAGCACCATCTGCCGCTTGGGGAGAGCACGAACACCAAACCTGGAAGAGCAAGGTGGGAGCTCAGGTGAAGATCATGCTGCACCTTCCACTGTCAACAGCTCCAGAAGGGGCTCAGGCCACAGGTGGTCAGCTGGAACAGTGTGACATGACCTCCAAAGCCACTGACTGGGCTTTCCCCCAGGTTTCCCTTCAGCCCAGGAGGTTGTTTTCACACTGCCTGCTGACAAGCTGCTGCTCCTGGAGAGGTGGAGGTGCCACTGACCTGCGCAGCTCCTTCTTCAGCTGTGGGGTCTCCATGATGGAATAAGCTGGCATTGGTGTCATGGGAGTGTGGGGAGGCTTCCCATCCTCCTGACAGGAAGCTTCTGCAGCAGAATGAAATGACCAGCATCAGAATTAGTACAGAAAGGACTTTAAAAGGACTTCTAATCTTCCCCCCTCACAGTATATAATCATTGTTTAAGCAGCAGAATTTTTCCACAAGCTCTTTTACTTATTTACTTACTGAACAGAATGGTCAACACATTTTTTTCCTAAACTAGGAGGCTTAAGGCTTATTGATTTAAATCAGAAAACAGCTTAAATTAAGACATATGTTATGTCTTGCATATGAAGCCTATTAAGGGGTTTGTTAGAATAGGTAATATTTGCAAGGCAGTTAAAAAACCTCACGTTTACTGAATTCTGTAAAGTGGTTGTTCTCCCAGGAGGGAAGTTTCATAATAGGGTCTTGATGTAGAAGAAACTGAGCAAGACAAGCTGCTGAGGTCTGGAGTCAGATACTGATTCAAAAACACCAATTTACTGATCCTGTGAAGCACACTCAATCTCATACATCATGTTCTAAACACCCATTAAACTAATCACTTAGTGTGGCATAATTAATAATGGCATAATATGATACCATGAGATCAATAACTGGTCCTAGGTGGAAGGAACCACCCAAGGATATGAGCTGGGCATGCAGAGGTCTGCTGCAGAACTGGCAAACAGGAGGCAGCAGAAGACAAGTGGGCATCAGGAGAGCTTTGCAGGAAAGCACCAGTGAAGCCTGTGCATGGGCAGGGACAAGGGACACTCCCAGGGCAAGGACACCCCCTGTGCCTGTGCCTGGGGTGTGGTGCTCACCTGATGTCCTGGTGTTGTCACCACAACCTGACACCAATTGGCTTCACCAGTGCATGAAAAGCAAAAGCTTGAACAGAGCCCCCACTACTACAGGGAACAAATCCCCCCTGGCACACAAGCTGAAGGACAGGGTTTGTGCTGCCCTGGGGAGGGTTTGTGCTGTCCTGGGGAGGGTTTGTGCTGTCCTGGGGAGGGTCTGTGCTGTCCTGGGAAGGGTTTGTGCTGCCCTGGGAAGGGTTTGTGCTGCCCTGGGGAGGGTTTACTCCTCCAAGTCCCTGGAGCTTCTGCAAGGCCCATGACAATCAAAGAACCAGTGTGGATGAAACACAAGTGGCTCTGCTCCAGGAATCTCCCCCAGCAGAAGGTGACTGTACCCTCTTTGTGCCTGGCCCTGACAACTACTTCAGATCAGAAAGCCAAAAGACCCAAGTGACCAGCAGGACAGTTTAACCCAGTTCAGTGACACTGGTACCAGTAGGAGTGCTCACCAGGAGTCTTCACAAGATCTGGCTGAGAGGCACCAGCTGCAGCTGATGGCCTCTGGGACAGAGGAAGCATCTCTGGGAATTCATCTTCCACCTCTTCTCCATTCCAGTCATCCCAGAGTTTGGAGCTCAGGTAACTTGGTTTACTGCTCCCTGATGGCCAGGCCTCACCAGGACTCACAGCTCTTCTCCTGCTCAGAGAACTCCCCTGCAGAGGGGTGCTGCCCCGAATTTCCTGCAGCTGGGCTGGGCTCAGGTCCAGTTTGGGTGTGCTGGTGGTGCTGGTCTCTGCATGGCTGACACAGAAGGAGTCCTGGTTGTCACCTCTGACTGGTGACAGACACTCAATGTGCCAGCAGTCATCAGCAGGGCCTGGGGGGTCATCACAAAGCAGGACACTACTACTCACAGAAGGCAGACTGATTTCCTTCTCACTGTCCCCTATCTCAACCACACTGATATTTGTTTTATCCTCCAGTGGCTGCTCATGGCATGAGGGCACAGGCTGGGATAAAAATGAGACCTTGCCACATTTGCTTTTTATGTTGGTGTGGTCAGGGGAGAGAAGTTCATCCACTGGAGCAGCTGGTGGGGAGCTCCTGGACAAAGCTCCTGGTGCTGGGCTGCTGGGAGGGCTCCCTTCACTGCCTGAGGCCTCCATAGGCAGATGTTTGCCTGACAATGTTTTTTCACAATCTTTCATTAAGTTTCCAGCCATGTCATGGTTACTATTACCTGCTGCTAAGTTCTGTGAGCTGAGTTTAGATCCTGTACTCTTTACAGAATCAATACTTGTGACCTCAGTCTGTGTGGAGAAACTTCTGCCCTTGCTCAGAACTGGAGTGTCTGGCACGAGCCAGGAGCTGTCTGTACCTGAAGACATCTCATGACCAAGCCTTTTTTCAGGGCTCAGGTTTGGACTCCATTTGCTCCCCACACAAGCATTTGTTTGTCTGCCCAGAGGCAATTCAGTGGGCATCTCAACATCAGGACTGATGTGCACTGTATCTGTCATGCCACGTGAGACCTGCATAGATCTCTGCTCTGTTTCAGTGACTGAGGAGTTGGGTTCAGGTTTTGGTACCTCAGGACCTTGTTCTATGTTTGCACATTTCAGCTGCCCACAGATTTCTGGTGTCTTCAGAACAGAGCCTGACTCTGGTGACTCCTTCTCTCGTTGTAACTCCATTTCATCATCAGAAGATAAAACAATAAAATCACCCTCCTGGTTCTCCTGAGCTGCAGCATCCTGAGTTCTGGTGACTGGTGATGACAATGCTGGGACATACAGATGTTTGTTTAAATCAGCATCAGGAGGGGCCACTGGAGAAACTGCCTTGCCATTTCTTGATGCAGTGTCCAGCTCCTCAGCCTTCTGAAAGAGCATTTCATCAGATGGCAATGACCTTTCCCTTCTCTTTTGCTTTGGTGTTGACACTTCTCTGGTAATCTTTCTCTCTGATTCTGGAGATGCAGGTGACGAGCCAACATCAGGAAAAAGGGGCACATGAGGTTTGGGAGGAGGACTCCAGTAAAAACCATTCCTTTGTGGAGGAGACAGGTGTTTCTGTGACTTGCTGCACAGAAGGGACTCATTAACATTAACATGTTTTTCACCAGGAGCCTCTCCAGATTCTCTGATACTTTCTTTCAATGGGGAAAGCTCACAGCACTCTCCCTGAGTTGCAGAAAACAAGTGGTGGTAACTTTCATGGATATTACTGGCACCCTGGGTGACAGGAAACTGTTTATCACAGTGACCTGCCCCATCTCCAGGGAGCTGAGATGACTTGGAATCCTTCCCACTCTCACATCTCTGGATGGTCTCTCCTTCATCAGCTGTGTCCCATTTTTGGTGCTCTGCACTCTGCAGAGCATTCATGGTCCTGCACCTATTTATATTCTGCATTTCCTCATGTGCAGACAAGTCACATTTTGATCTTTCCCCATCGCTGTCACCCCTCAAATCTTTGAAGTTGTTGCTTACTGAAGCAGATTCAGACCTCTTTACCTCTTCCTCCTCGGTCTGCAGGTTGGTACCTGGGGCTGCCTCAGTATTGCTGCAGCTGCTGCAGTCTGTTCCCTTGCTCACCTCTATTTCACCTTGAATCATCTTCCTCTGGGTTGCAGCAAACTCATAGATTTCCTCCAGCTCCTGTTCACCCACCCCACTGTCATCTTCATTCTGGCACTCAGGGCTCAGCATAGCTTCCTCCTCCTCCTCCTCACCGACCCACACTGACTTCAGGAGGTCTTGGAAGTTCTCAGTTCTGTCCTCACAATCTTTATCATCTGTCACAGAGATAATATCATCTTCTGAATCTCCTCCAGAAGACACTTGACTCTCTCCAGCCTTGTTTTCACACTTTGCCATCAGTTCCCTCACACCAAACCTGCAATGATACAACACCAATGTTAGTCCTTTCTTTCCCCAGTGTTTCTTCTTCTTTGGCTGCCTGAGCACTCTTATGCACCTTGTAAAGAATTTGCTGGTTTTCTAAGATGTACAAGATCCAGATGAGGAGAAACTCACAGGAAATGTAAGAGTAGGATGTTCTTATGGTCAAGTTTCATTTAAGGTGCAAGCAGAAGACTATGGAACTTTTAAGCCACTAAAACTGCCACCAAAGGTGCCAGGGTGGGGTCTGTGGGCATGAGGGGATCCAAGCCATGCTCAGGATACCAACCTGGCAGCCAGAGCCCCCACGTGGGGCAGCAGCCCAGCAGGGATGTCAGTGTCAGCAGAGTACAGGTACTGCAGGAAGGCACACACAGCCTCTGCCCCCACCTCACCCAGCAGCAGACGCCGTGTCTGGGGGTTCCCATCCTCCTGCACCAAGATCCCTTGGCTGTGAACCTGGGGTGGGAAGGAAGCAAAACAAGTCCATTGGCTGGTAGAGGCACAGCAACACCAATCTTCTTGTTCCTGGTAGCTTATTCCTTTCATTTGCCAAAGTCTTATGCTGGGAGCAGGACCTGATGCTCCAGAGGGAACCCAAAGACCCCTGATGCAGAGCTTCATGTGGAACAGCCATTTCCTTCCTCACTTGACAGCTGTCAGCCTGGATAAAGTTTGACTCCTACATCACACCTATAAAAGATGGTCTTGGAGTTCTCCTGTTAGTTTTGAAATCAAAGGACTTCCCAGAGCAGTTTCCAGAGTTATCTACACCTCTGTCCCAGCACGTTTCCTCTGACCTGTTTCAAGTTCACCTGCCCCTGATCCATGGCCAAACCCCCAGCTCTGCAGGCAGACACCAGGCTCACTGCTGCTCCTCTGAACGGGACCATTGCCCGCGTGGGCCCAACCTGGGCTCACGTTTTGGAGAAAATGCCTCTCCAGTTCAGTAGGGTCTCACTTCCTCTGCAGCCAAACTGTGCTATCTGAAACTCTCTCCAAAGTTGGGGGAAGCCACAGAGCAGCAAACATCAGCTCCAAAGGAATCTCTGATTCATTATGGTCTCCTCGTTACCTGAAATCTTCAACCAAGAAGAGCAGTCCCTCACCTACCCAGAGAAAAACCACAAAATGCTGCTCTGCAGGTGGGGACTTACTGGAAACCAACCCTCTGCAGGAATCAAAAACACAGCATAGGGCCAATCCCACAGCTCTACCCACACAAATGATTCCTGCCCATGCAAACAGTGGATGGGAATGCTGAAAGCCAGACTGAGTTGCAGGGAAATAATAAAGAGAACGTGGCTAAATTGTTTTAAAGTTCTCAGATTTGTGGACACATGCAGATTTGCTACTGGTTGTGAAGATCCCTGGCAAAATTTCCCATAAAGGCTGCTGTCTGGCATTTAAAAACTTTCTTCCCCTTCCCAGCTTTTCATGGACCCCTTAGGAATGTCTGAGTCACCTTGGGTGGAAACTACTGCCAGCACACATGAGGATAAAACTAATCCCACTGTTTCCAACAGAAGTTTTAAAGAAAGCTCCCTTTGTCAGGGAGCTGGCTGTATGGACTGGTACCAGCTCTGTGAAAGAGTCCAAATCTTGGGCTCACTTCCCTTCCCTGTCCTGACAGGAGGCTGCAGAGGAGCAAGATGGGAACTGTTCAACCCAGTGTTCCTGAGAACATAAAAACTGCTTCACTAACCTTGCAAAAAGCAGAGTTCACTGCAGCTACCTCCAAGGTAACTCTGAGTGACAAAATCTCTGCACAGGTTATTTTCAAGTACTTCCCAGAATCTCTGTGCTCAAAACATCAAAGCCTGGGTGACAGGCAGGACACACCAAGAGGGACAAGGTGGCCTGCACTTGCCCAGGTACTGAAATTCAAGGGCAAAAAGCACTTAGGAAGCTCCTCCATTGCTCATGGCCAGCATGTGAGGAAGGGTCCTTGCCTCCCCACAGTTACCCCAGATTAAAGCACCACATTTTCCACCACTTGGTCAGGATTCTCATTTCCTCAGCTGAGAAAAACCACTGCAGATCCAGAGGTAATTGCCATCAGGCCCAGCAGTGCTCTGTGCCAATTCCCTGGCATCAGACTGGATATTAGGAACAATTTCTTCACTGCAAGAGTGGTCAGGCCACTAGTGGCCAGGTCCACCAGGGCAGTGGTGGAGTCACCTTCTCTGGAGGTGTTGAAAAAATGGGTGTGACACTTCAGGGTGTGGTTTAGTGGGCAGGGTGGTGTTGGGTTGATGACCCTGGGGGTCTTCTCCACCCTTCATGGTGCTGTGATTCTGTGACTGAGTGGGGGTGGGTGAGGGCAGCAGAGGAGGAATTCCTGCCAGCAGTACTTACAGCCTGAGCAGCCTGTGGGCACCGGGCATACAACACAAACATGTGGGAATAAAGGATTTCCCCAGAGTCCACCTGGAACTGGACATCACTTAAGTGGGGGTTGTTGACCATGGCACTGAAATCTTCAGCCAGCAACCTGAGAGAGGACTGGAACACAGAGGGAACACGGAGAGAAGTTCAGTTACAACTGTCAGATATTTCCCTGCCAAATAAGGAGGGAACAACCCAGTCTGTCAGCATTGCTGTAGGGTGAGCACTGCTCTGCAGACATGGCCCTTGCCTTCTGAGGGTGTTCATCAGCTTTAGCAACTTCAAGCCTTCCATAAAACAAATGTCTCACAGGCATTTCTGGTTTTGTTTTCCCTCACTTTTTCAGAGTCTGGCAATTGTGAAGAAAGGCTCCTCGTGCTGTGTTCTCTGTTCTGCCTTGTGTTACAGCACATTATCACCCTCAGATCTTCACCACACCATTTCCTGATGTGGTCCAGACACTGCCTACAGCTGGCCTCTTGATCTGCTGCCTCCCACCACATTTTTAGGAAACTGTAATTTCCACTTTGACGGACTTGAACTTGATTCAGTGTAATTAGAGGAGAGAGGATGACTCAGGGATGGGGTTTCTTCTTTCATTCAATGTCTGGCAATGACAGGAGAGCAGCTCTGCAAGAGGGGCCCACCTAGAATTAAACTACTGTGGGTTTCTAGTTCAAAGGAATTCACGTGCATGTTACTGAAACCCCTTTTGGAAACTCCACTCAATTACAAAAGAGAACCAAAATCTCTATTATCATTCTAGGACCCATTGCTGAGATTCTGGGGAGGGCTGGCAGACTGAGCTTCCTGTGGCTGCTTCCTGGTGCTGGTAAGGTCAGTCCTGGGGCACACTGCCAAGGACAGCAGTGAGGAACACGTCCTGCCCTCCAGCTGCTCCCAGTAGGATCCCATCTCAGGCAAACTTCTGGAGGCTCAGATCCCTCTAAGTAACTGTTGTGCCTCTGGAAGTGCCCAGTGCTGAACAACCCCAATCCCTCAGCCTGGCTTCCCAGGGAGCTGCTCACCCCTCTGAGCATTCCAGTGGCTCCTCTGGACACCTTCCAGGAGCTCTGTGTCCTTCTGGTGTTGGGGACTCCAGAACTGGGCACAGGACTCCAGGTGGGGTCTGAGCAGGGCAGAGGGGGAGAATCCCCTCCCTTTACTGACTGGCTGTGCTTCTGTGGATGCAGCCCAGGACCTGCTTGGTTTCTGGGCTGCAGACACACACTGAGGGCTCATGTTAAGCTTCTGGTCCATCACCACCCCCAAGTCCTTCTCCTCAGGGCTCTCTGCAACCCCTTCTCCTCCCAACCTGTAATGGTGCGTGGGATTTTCTTGACCCAGGTGCAGAACCTTGCACTTGGCCTTGATGAATTTCATGTGGTTTGCACCAGTCCCCTTCTCTGGATCCATCCCTTCCCTCCAGTGAGTTGACTTCACCACACAGGTTGTTGTCAGCAGCAAATCTGCTCAGAGTGCATCCATTCCAGTGCCCATGTCACCAACAAAGGTGATAAAGAGCACTGGTCCAGGTACCAACCTCTGAGGAACACCACTCCCCACACCTCTCCATTTGGACACTGAGCCACTGATCACCACTCTTTGGGTGCCTCCATCCAGCCAGGTCCTTATCCAGTGAGTGCTCCATCCAACAAATCTCTATTGTTCCAGTTTAGAGATCAGGATGTTATGGGGACAGTGTTGAATGCTTGCACAGCTCCAGGTAGATGACATCTGTTGCTCTGCCTCTGTTCACTGAGGCTGTGACCCCATCACAAAAGGCTTTGTTATCTGCTTGCCTTAGCAGAGCCTTCAGGAGGATCTGCTCCATCATCTTGCCTGGCACAGAGGTGAGACTGACTGGCCTGGAGTTCCTTGAGTCTTCTTTTTTTCCATTTTAGAAAACGGGGGTTATGTTTCCCCTTTTCCAGCCAGCAGGAACTTCACCAGACTGCCAGAACTTCACCAGGACTTTCCAAATAAGATGGACAGTGGCTTTGCAACTTCACCCACCAGTTCTTTCAGAAGCCATGGGTGAATCCCATCAGGTCCCATGGACTTGTTCACCTTCAGGTTCTTTAGGTGGTCTCCAATCTGCTCTTTAGAGCAAACACACTAATTCACTGACCTTGTGCTTTTCAAACCTACTGCAGAGTTGAGAAACTGCAAGCTTTATTCCAATGAACATCTGCATGAGATGCAGTTCCACCTGGAACAACACAGCCCTTTATTTTATTAGCAGGTTTCTACATTAGCTCAGTGGGCTGTGCAAACCCAAGCTTTCTGCTTGCTCCAGCATGTGTCTGCAGGCAGCCAGCACTCATTAGCACTGGAGCAGCACTGGGAACTCTCCTTCCAGGACTCCATAGGTGGGCCAGGGAAGGCTCTGCCTGTCGTGGCAGTGGCGTGGACTGATCTCCAAGGGGAAGACAGGAAGCTCAGTCTGGAAACTGATCTCTGTTCCTTGCTTTCTTATTCTTGGCAGGTAGGATACCTGCAGGACAGGACCCCAGGATGCCAGCAAACACAGACTCCTGATGCTACGTTCCAGGCAGCAGGCCCAGAACAGCTTTCCTGCTGCTGCTAAGATTATGAATCGAGAATGGAGAAATTAAAGCAGGACAGAAACCTCCTGGCTGCACTGTTCTCTGTGCAAAGCAAACACACGGGGCCAAAGACAGCTCTGAGTGGGCATGGGCTCCTGTGGCAGGACACCAGGACACTGTCCTGAGGGGGAGGTCACCTAGACTGGAGTTCAGAGGTGACACAAAACCCTTCAGCATGGGTGGGGGATGTGGTACCAGTTCAGTGGATGCACTCACCCCACAGGGCTACACTCTGCCTCTACTCATACAAAGCACAAATCTCTTCAAATGCCAACCCAGCTCTACAGCAACACATCACTTGCTCAGGAAAACCAACATGGAATCAAACTAAACCTGAAAAAATTATTGTACTGGTTTTGCTGGTAGCAACTGAGTTTCAGAAACAGTTGCAGAGGAGTTCCTGTACTGCTAGAAGCCTTGGGTTTAACAGACTCAGAATCTTAGAAAACAAGGTGGTTTTTCCTGCTAAGGATTTATTTTTAATACCCCCAGAGAACAGAGTTTCTGTAACATGCAGCTGAGATCCTCAAGTTGAGCAGAATCCCCCCTCACAGAACTGTCTCCTTTTCAAAGCCTCTTGACCCTACTAGCACAGCATGAAAGTCCTTTCTCAAGGCATCACAATTTACCTGGTAGCAGAAGCTACAATTATTTATCATCAAAGCAAAGATAATAATTTTCACCAGATACAGTGGATGACCTCAGAAAGAAGATGAATTAGGGTTTTTTATATGCCCTTCAGTTGAAGAAAATGGATTACACACCCAGTGGGGGATTACACTTCCCCTGGTGAATCTGGGGTGTGACCTACAGAACACACTGGCTTGACAAAGCCACCATCTGTGACTTACCAGCCAGTATTCTTCATGTAGTCACCACAGAGAGCACTCCAGTTTTCAAGCTAGTTCCTCTGATATGTGTTCCCACAACTGTGGATTTTTTAAAGCTCACATTGGCAGTGACAAAGCACCCATCACCCATGGACCTCATGGCATCCCACATCATCTCTCAGGCTTTTATGCCAGAGGAGAGGATTTAGTGTGACTCAGCAAGTCCTTGCAATAATTTTCTCTTTCACTGCAAGGCACAGCATGGAGAGGAGGGTGACAGAGGAGGAACAGCTCTGTTCAGAAGCACCAAGGGGTGCATGAGCTTGGAGGAAGCACCAGGCAGCTCTGTCTCACCTGGGCTGCAGCCAATTTTCTCCTGCCAGCCTGGGCATTAAAGCAGAGTACTGCCTGAGTACTGCCTGAAGTGGCATCTCTAGCTCCTGCCCCCAAATACTCCTGGAGCTGTAACTGTCTGACCTGGTTCCATTGCTCCAAACTATGCACAGATTGGCCTTCTGCTGTCTGCCCCTTGCAATCCTCTCTCCCATCAGGCAGGACAAGCACTGAAAAATCCCCAGGCCTGCTTGTGAGCATCAGTGAAACATCACCACAGGTCCTGATCTCACCTGTGCCCACTCTCACTCCTGACTGACTGTGAACCTCAAGCACCTCCTGGTTTCTACAGAAAGGAATGGGAAATATTCCATACTTCCATGACCTGCACAAAGATAATAGCTCCTTTTTCACAGTCCTAAATAAATACAAAGAAAGTGTGGGGGAAAAAGCAGTCCTTACTGTTTTACTGCTGCTGCTCCTCAGGAGACTCTTCTCTTTGGAGTCAAAGCCACTATGTGGAGTCTCACTGGCAGGCAGTTCTTTTCCTCAAAGAAGAAAAAGCCATCACAGATCACACACAACTTCTTTGTGAGTCAGAGCAATGTTAAACCTCCTGACAGACCCCTGAAGCAGCCTGGCAGAGCTGAAGGCTCAGCCTCTCCCTCACTGCACTGTGAGCAGCTGAGCACCATCCAGCCAGGAGCAGCACCAAGGCCCTGCAGCTCTGTGTGTGCCAGGACCATCCAGATGGGTGGGAGGGACAGCACAGAGCTGCCCACTCTGAAATGTTTCCAGCCCTGTGTGAGTACAGACAAACTTCAGGCTGTGTGCTTGGTGCACCAACACGAAATCATCTCTCCTGCACCTCTTTTACACCTGATTGTCTCAAGACCTCAGAAGACAATGCCCATAACAGACTGTCCAAACAGCTGGGATGAGCAACTCTGGCCCAGCTGTTAAACACACCTGACAGGAAATACTTTGGCATCTTTAAGGGAATTTAAAACCAGAATTCAGTATCAGCTGTCCAGGAATTCTCTTAAATGCTGGGATTTATGAATAATTTCAGAAACATCAGCTTACTTGTATCTAAAGCTTAGAGCAGAAAAACATCCCTCCCACAATATCACCTCCTGGATCAACTTCCACATCCTGTGGGTCCTGCCATGGTTCTCCTAATGCACCACAGCACAAGTCTGGCTCTGTGGGGCTGAAGGCACCAGGGACACAGCTCATGAAGCTGCCACAACTTACCTGCCTGCTCCACTGCCTGAACCTGCTCAGCATCAAGGTTCCACTGAGTGAGGGTAAGTCCTTCCTTGGCCAACTCCACCAGGTCCTGCAGGGTCTGAACATCCTTCTGACTGGGAGATAAAAACTTTCCATCCTCATGGCCTGACCTGAACTCATCAGAGGTTTGGCCTCCAACCTCCATGTCAGTGGGCTCATGAGAGCTGAGGTCAGGCTGAATTTGCTGGGATACTTTGAGCTGATCAGATCCCACTGGTGGCAGAAGAGTCTCTGGCTTGTGAATCTGATCAAAAGAAGAGGAAAAAAGACACCAATAAATGAGGTCAGGTTTTACATATTTGCAGAGCAGAGAGTGCAGCCCCTACTTCATCCTTTTGAAAGATCCAGGAAAGGATTACAGAGCATTCCCTAGATCCAAGGGCTTCTGAGGCAAAAGCTTTCTGCAGTTTTATGAAAGACTCTCTGCAGATAAGACAGCTCCAAACAGGAGAAAGGGAGCTACAGCAGCAAATGCAGCAGAGGTGGTTTCTCCAGGAGCATGTCTGTGCAGGCAAGGCCAAGCAGGAGCTCCCAACACCTCAATATTTCAGTATCTGGAGTGCCTGGCAACAGCTGCAGCTCTCCAGGTGTTCTTCTGTTCTGAGTTCTGAAATGCTTTTGCAGTTACATGTAACTAAATCAAACTTTCACCTTGGAGCTGATACTTCCCAGATTTGGTCTCTGTTTCCCAATAAAACAGGTTTGTTTGTTTATTTCTAAGTAAAAATGACTTAGCCATTTCTGTGACTGGATAGAATCAGATGGGGAAAATGCTCTCCTGCCATGATTTTAAAGGATTCTTTCCTATTTTTTTTAAACTTCTCTGGCAGTTTTTGGCTTGAATGCAAGAATGGGGTCCCTCTACTCAGGATTCTTTGCTCTCATTGGTTTTGTTTCCTGAAAGCTCAGGGAATAACATGGTAAGATGAGCCTTGGTCTCCTCTCAAAAGGGAGAAATGGAAGTTCAGGATCATAAAACCTGTGTAAGAGCAGGGGACAACAGAGCATGAGCACTGAGTGTGCACAGGCAGGGGACTTGTGTTTAAATTCCAAATGAGGAAAAGAGAAGGGTTACAGGGCAAGCACACGAACATCAGAGCCAGGACAAAAGAGCATCTCACCTGCACAGGCTTCCAAGGCACAATTGGAGGGGTTAATCCTGCAGTGTAGAACGATTCAGGGTCACAGGGTCCTGTCAGAGCACTGATATTCCATAAAAAGCATTCTTTGGTTTTGGGCAATGGCAAGAGCCAGGCTGCTTTCCCAGATTCATCCTCCAAAATTTTACTGGTGGGAAGCTGAGGGGTGGGAGGGAATTCCACCTCTTCTGCCAGCAGCATAGCTACTCGCTCTTGGATCCTTTTGAGGGCCTTCTCTGGGTCCTGAAGCAGCAGGGGTGGAGGGGCAGCTGGGCCTCGTTTACGCTGCTTTTTCTCTTTAAAAAGAGAAGGAACTCAAATAAATAAAGAGCTGAACACACAGGGCAGAAAAGCTCAACCTGTCAGCTCCTTCAGGTGCTGCAATTAGTGATGACCAAAAGGCAGCTACAAGCTGAACAGAACTCTTGAGGTTTCTGTGGGTAATCAAGAGCTTCACCTCACCCCAGTGGGGGAAATGACCTCCAGAAGAGTTCACCCTGTTCTGCTGGGAGCTCTCACACCTCTACTAAACCTGATCAGTAGGGAGGGCACTAATATCCATGCAGGCTGCCTCCCAGCACCTCTATGGCACTGCTTCCTAAAAACAAGGCAGAGAAAACCAGCAACAAATCCATGAAGGATCATTTTCTTGTGTACTGGTCACTGAGGAGATCAAACCACAGCTCACATGAACGTGGTGCAGCTTTCATTTGGAAACCCTGTGTCTTACCATCTCTGTCTTACTGAGCCCCAAATCCAATTTATTGACAGGACAAAACCTGTGCAGTGCCATGAAGAGTGAGAACTCCCTCTGTGCAGCACTCCATGCTCCCCCCTGGCACTCCTCTTCCTTTCTAAATCCTTTTGCACACTGGAATAGCAAAGCACGTGCTCAGGAGCATGTGGTGTACATGGATGCATGGCAGAAAGAAAACAAAGAGATGAGAGATAGGGCTGAAAACGCTGCAGCAACCCAGGCTGCAGCAAGATGAGTTAAGAGAAAAAATCTACTGTGAAGAAATAACAATAATCTTTTCATGTTATTTCTTTCCACTTCCACAGTTTAGAGAAAAACAACAAAACAGCTTACGTGAAGAACAGTTTACAGATTCAAAACAATCCATTGGTGAGAAAAAGCGTAAGATTCTGAAGGGATTTCACTAAAACCCATGGACATCCTGCAGCCTTCCTGGACTTTGTGTGGATACTGTATCTTGCTGAAGCTCTGACAGCTTAAGCAAACCAGAAACAAGGCTGTCACCCCTCCCAAAGCCAACAGGAAAGTTTCAGTGAGGAGCAGGCTGTGCTGCATTACTCCTCCAGGCACAAAGCCTTTGACACTAACTCACTGTAACACATACCTGATCCTGGCTTCCATTTGATTGGCAAAGCAGCCACTGGTTTCACATTTGTAACTGATTTTGCTGGTTCCTGCTTTTCTTGCTCCAACAGGGAGCGTGACATCGCCATAGCAACCAGCAAATCCTCATCCTTAGTCTCCATTTTGGCCCTTTTCTGCATGGGCTTTGAGTTCTCTCTGGAGGAGCCTTTTCGCTTTGACCTGCTCGGCTGCTTGCTGAAACACAAGAATGCAGCAGGGAGGCAGAGTTCATGTGGCTGGACCAGAGACAAGAGACACCGAGCACTCCAGCCCAGCTGCTCTGCTTGCTCAGACAGACTCCTGTATCCAGCATAAGAAAAAACTGTCCAGGACCTTCTTCCTAGCAGAGAGCAAAGGATTTCTTACCACCCCTGGAATTCAGAGCGATTTAGAGAAAAGCTGATTTTGAACAGGGAAGCACAAGGCTGCAGCACACCTGGCAGCTCTGCCTTCAACACTTCTTTGCATCAAAGGGGATAAAATATGTTGAAGCACTGCAAAACCAAGATTGCCAGAAAATGCTTTCCCACTCTCCTGCTTCCACAGGGAACAGCCAACAGTCCTCCCCCAGCACAAAGGGACATACAAACCTTTTTACAAAGTCAGGCAGGCACCACTGGCTGCACTCTGAAGCTCTGCTCAGACCCAAGCCTGCACAGATCCAGCCCTGCACTCAGCACATCTCAAAGCACCACGTTTGCTTCCTCTTTGGCTTGGGGTATAAAGCACAAACATCCAGTACAGCCACAAGCCCAGCAGCTGAGGCACTGGCACCACAGATGCTTGGGAGACTTCACACTCATGCTCTGTGATTTGCTCAATAAGCTCAAACACAGCATTTGCTGCATAGAGCACAAATAATCCTGACAAACCAGAGTCAGATTATCTACTCCCCATTCTGCTCCTTCCTGATGACTTCTCAAGTCACCCACCACCTGATCACTTCTGAAGGAAAGCAAGATGATTTCTCCTGCCACATTCTCCTCACATGGTGACTGGAGAGGTCCTGGCTCTACGTGACCTCCTTTACCCACCCAACCTGTGGGTCTGCCTCACTGCTGCCACTCACCCCAGAGGCTCAGTGTCTCTGCCAAGATCCCTCAGGCCCAAGGAAGGAACCAGCTTATTTTCAGCTTACCTGGGACACTGGAGAGGTGCATCACCAAGTGAGGACACTTGCAACTGCACTGCCTGAAGGAGCAGCTTAGGGGGAACATCCATCTCCACAGCACAGCGCTTCAGGTGACCGGCCCGGCTCTGTGGGGTCTGGAACTGCTTCCCACAGATGGGGCACTCAGGGACCAGGGGTTTGCTGGAGGAAGAGGTCTGTGCTTCCTCCATCTCATCCAGACACCTGTGACAGGATGGCAACGCTCACCTCTGAAGACTTGATAAATTGTCTGGGCTAAGATTTAAACCATATTAAAGAGAAGAAAGCACAGTCATCTCTAGGCAGCCCCTGAGGAAATGAGAAGGGCCAATCAGGCTCTGCTGTGAGAGCAGAACTACTTGTTAATTCAAGCCATAAAAGTTGATCCCACTGTGCCCTGCTCCCAGGTGCTGTGATGGCTGAGCTGAGGGAGCAATCTAGGAGGTTCAGGGGGAGAGAATAAGGAGGGGACATATCATGTCCTGTCACCTGTTCACATGCTGCTCCCGTCGTGTTGTGTTCATGGCTGAGAGATCCTTCTGGCAGATCTGACAGAAAAACAATCCTGCATCCTCCAGGCTTGCCAGGGCTTCCACTTTGGTTTCCTGCTGAAGAGCCAGAGCCAGAGCAGTGTCATGCTCCAGGGAGGGAAGATGGGGGGGATCTGGCAAAGAAGGGAGAGATGATCTAAGAGAGAAAACTACGAATCCTGCATGAGATGTGTGGAGCTATTACACCTGTTATTTTCAGTGTATTAAGCTGCACGTGTAAAAATCAATTGCACTTTCTCTTGCAGCTTCACATCTCACAGGTGATGTACAAACTGCACTCTGTCACTCCCTGCCCTGCACTGCCCTGGGAGCAGGAGGTGGCAGTTCCTGCACAGCACATCACTCCTCAGAGGCAAAGGAAGGGGAAATTTTGGCTACAGTCTCAGGGGAGAACATGGGACCTTACACACCACTTGTTCAAACACAGTATTTTCGTGTCCATACAGAACCACCGAGGCCCTGGCTTGGAAAGAGCAAAACCAGAGCAAAATTGCTGTGGATTCAATTCATCTGCACAGAAAGTGTCACCTTACAGAGTGCCTGGAGATCTACCAAAGATGTCACATTTACCTAACAGCTACCTCACACTGTCCCAAGGGAAGGATGACAAAGTTCACTGATCTTGTTGGAATTTCAACCTGTTTCCAAGCAATTATCCCTCTGGAACTGGAGACGAGGTTAATTCATCCTGAGAGGAGAGCTGGGAGAAAAGTATGGATAGTGCTTTAACAATGGAGAAAGCAGTTTTTCTACAGCAATGTGGAGTGATTTATCTGGTGCTGCACACTGAGCCACTCAGCTAGCTGGGAACAAAGCCCAGGAATCCAGGCTGCTCCTCGTGCAGCCCTTCTGCCCAGCCCACAGCACTCCTCCTGCACGTACCAGAGCTAAGGGAAACATACCATCCTCTGGTGGGCTCTGCTCCTGGCTCCTGCCAGGGAAATCCCTGTGGGCTTCAGGCTCTGGCAAACCATCATCTGTGCTGAGTTTCAGCTGCTCAGGGGCCACTCTCTTGAACTGCTGCATTCTCTCCACCACCAGCTCTGCCACCCGCACCTTGGAGCCCGTGGGTGCTGCTGCCTTGGGGGGGTGTGAGGAGCAGGGCCCTGGCTGGGCAGCAGGATGGAAGGACAAGGTGGTCTGGGAAGTGCCACTCAGGGTGCTGACTGGAGGGAGAGAAAACACCACAGCTTTACCACTCCATTTTAAACACACAGCTGAGCTGCCCCAAGTCTTCTCCAGCAGCAGCCTAAGCCAGGCTGAGTTTTGCAACAGCCATTCCTAGAGAAGTAAACAATTTGTTCAGCTATGACTTTGTACTTGGTAACTACAGGAAGAGGATCCTGTGCTCCAGCAGAGTTGAGGTATCTCCACATCCCTTCCAGAGGAAGGAACATTAGAGAAGGCCTTGCCTGAAGGTCACCAGCAAGATCAACAAGCAAGGCAGCCCCCCCCAGTGTTCCCACCTCAGAGCATCCTCTGGTTCCTGCTGGTCTATGCTCTTCTCTCCAAACCCTACCTGTGGCTCAGATTTTCAGGCTTTGGCATGAAGGAACCCAGAGTTCCCAAAGGGAGGTGGCACAGACAATGACAAACTAACACCTCAGGACACTGCTGCTCTGCTGGAGGATCCTGTGGATCCCCCCAGGCCAGTATCTTGTGTCTGATCAGGACAGGACCAGTGCAAACCAATCCAATCCTTCTGCCTGACCTTATTTATCAATTTAAGGACTAAATCCAACACCTTTCTTAACTCGTTCAGAGTTTTGGCCTTGACAACACCCAGTGGCAATATGTTTCACCTTACAATGATGCACTGAGTGAAAACACCTCAGTATACTCTAAGGTTGCTTCTAGAGGACTTCAGGGTGTTTTTCTCAGTTCTAACAGTGCAAAAAAGCAGTGAGTAATAACTCCCCAAAACATCACTTGTACCTTACTAAAGGACATCTGCCTGCCTGTAGCAGAGAACACACCCCAAGGCAAAACCCCTGGAGCAGCCTAAGCAGCCACGTGCAGATGGAAACACAAGAGGCAACCCTGCTTCAAGCTGTGCTGCTCTGTGTCCCCTCCAAGGGGACTTCTGAAGAGCTCCACTGGACTACAGAGTGTGTTCAGTCCTAGCTCATGTTCTGTTTGAATGATGTGGGCTCACTCACCTGTCAGAGTCCTCTGGCTGCACTCACTGAGCACTGTACTCAGCTGGCTGCCTGGGAAAGGGCTCCTCTTCCCATCCCCTTGTGTGGTTTCACCAGTACCACAGGCCACAGTGTCACCATCTTCTTTGTGCACCAATGTTTGTTCCTTTGGACCCAAGTCTTGAGTGAAATTCGTTGGTAAGTGATGGTGGTTTTGGCTCTTAGCAGCAGCTTTGCCTCTTCTCAGTCTGCTCCTTGCTGCAGTGCTCTTTGGCCTGCCCTGAGCCCTCTTTGCTGCCTCAGCATCCCCAGCTTTTTTCTTGGCTCTGCCCAAAAGATTTGCCCACAGCTCTTTGAAATCATTGTCCTGTTCATCCATTGGCCTGCAGGTTCCACTAATGCCAGGGCCTGTGACACTGTGAGGACAGGAGGAGATATCAGTCAGTTCAGGTTTGCATCCTCCATGACCTGCAGTTTTCACCAGTTCTTTCCCTCCGTTCTCCAGACTTTGATGAGGTTGTCAGAGTGGGCACCCTCCTGCTATCCTCCCACCCCTAATCCACAGCCATTTTGGAGAGTGCACTCCTTCCCCCAGGACCCCACTTGCTGTCACAAGTTGGTTCTTCAGAGGACTCCAGACCACAAGTCAAGAACCTCAGTCCATACTTAGCATGTGTAGGACCCTTGTGATGTGCTACAGGGCTTCAGAAAGACACAAGGAAATGTGAAAAAGGTGATTCCTGGGGATGGTATATGCAGACAAGTGTGGGACAGGGCTGAGGTAAAAGTCTGAAGGAGGAGATAATTTGTATAGAACTGTAAGATTAGAAACACCACATCTTGAGCCAAACCACTACCACTGCAACTGCAGCACAGCCCCAGCAGGAAAGAAGAGGAAAGCCTTCAAACCAGATACCTGACACTGGGTGGGCTTTTGTCCTGCAGCTCAGGATTTGAGACTTTCCTTTCCTGTGTGCACTTGTCCTTACATTTATGTAACACAAGGCTGGGGAATGCAGCAGGGGAGGGGAAGAAACCCAAAGTTCAGATCAAGCAGTTATTCTAAAGTGTAAAATTCTGCTTTGCAGCTCTGCAGCTTTTAAAAGGAAAGCCCAAGCTCGTTTTTGAGGAGTAAATAAAAGCAGTTTCTGGCATTTCAGAAGGGCTTCAGGGCCAAGTCTGAGAACAGCTCTACCCAACATGCTGAACCTGTCTCTCCTCTGACCTCCATGGCTGCTCCTCCTCAGGATCAGCTCTCCTGCTCCCTAATCCTGAGATCTTGCTCAAAGCACCCAACAAATCACAGGACTGACCACAGCTCACAGATGCACTCAGATACACCAAGTACACAGACTAAACAATGGTATTTTTCTATGAGTTTCTTAATCTTTTCAGCCTCAGTAACAACAGCAGTGCTGGCTGGGGATTGCTTGGAACAGCACTGGGTACAATGTCCAGATGGAAATGTCATCAGCCCCCAGGCAACATTAAAACTCCATCTCTATTCTTAGACATTTTGATTGTTCTCTTCTTCCTAGTCCTAAGCTCACTATGGTTCTGGCTATCTTACCAGAGGTTTTATATTGCTCCCAAAACCTATTTCTTTCAAGCCTGCCCTGGACTGTTTCACTTGGAATGACAGCAGCTGTGGTTCAGTTTCTCCAGTAAAGCTCTGGGCACAGGAAGACTCAAAAAGCAGGAAAAACACATGCAGATTGTTTTCTCAAATGACTTGGCTGCAGACACTGGAGGCTAAGGAATGCTGGTTACACACTTTCATGGGTCAGCCTTTCCTATAAGCAATTACAGATGTTAATGGATTTACTTATTTTAAACTTGGGCTCCAAAACCAGCAGAGGATTTGCTGTGAATCCTGGAGTCATTTCCTGTTAGAGAGAAACTGAAGTTTTATGTAGCCAGTTCATAAATTTCATTTTCCTGGACAGAATCTTGGTATAGTTATCACTGCAAATTGACCATTTTCCTCTAAGTAGAAGACAGCATGTGGAGAAAGGCAGAATCTCACATCCTCCATGGCTCTAAATACCTCTCACAGACACACTCACACTGCAGTATTATTTATGGTGAGTTCCTGATACTGAACTCTGAAACAGATCAGCACTTTTATGTTTGCAGTTAAAGTCCAGTGCCCCAGGTAGACCAAGTCAGACATAAAAATTATGAAAACTAAGAATTTATCTGTCTTACTCCTCCTTTTCTAGACTTGTATTTACAGACTTCTGCCCTGCTCAGCATCCCAGGATTTCTGATGCTGCTATTAATGTGTCTAAACACCAGTTTGGTACCAGTTTGTAGAGCTCAAAAAGTAACAGCTTTGAAAATAATTTCTTTCAGTATAGTATTCAGTTCACTTTGGAAGCCTTTGGGACTCAACAAATAAAATAAACAGCAGCACTTACCTATCCACTTGGATTCCCAACCTACAGCCCAGCAGTGCCCTCCAGGTAAACGTGGATCAGCAAAATGGCACAAAGCAGGACCAGTAACAATGAAAGATGGAACTGGAAGAGGGAGGGAAAAGGTTTGACTTAGTGTCTTTTGTACAGACTGCTCTTTTTGGCTCAGGTTCCAGGTGGCAGGGGCAGAGAGACAGCTACAAGATGCTGGCAAGTTTCCTGTGTGCCTGGTGAGCCCAGAAAGCACAACCAGACAGACAGGACAAAGCCCTGAGAAACCTGGTCTGATCCATAGCTGACCCTGCCTGCAGCAGGATGTTGGGCCAGAGACCTCCTGAGGTGACTACCAGCCTGAATTATCCCATTACCCTACAAACAGCCCATCCTTGCCTTCTCCATTTGGGACTGATTTTGTTTCCTGGTAACTCCCTTTACACCAGAACCACAACCATTAACCCTTACAGAGCCCCCTGGCTGTTCCCATCAGCCATGGAACACCCTCTCACCTTTCTGATCCTGGCATTTCTGTTTTAGAAATTGAGCTCCCTGCTTTAACCGAAAAATTCCCCTAAGAATTATCCCTTTCCAGCAGTTCTTTGGCTTTTCTTCCTTTGTACCTCACTGCCTGTCTGCTGCTGAGGCAAGGACAGAAGCTCCAAAGCCACTCTCTGCATAATTCCATTCATTATTTCCTCATTTGTTGACAAATTAAAACTACTCTATTAGACTACTGAGTGACAATCTACAGGAGAAACCAGGCTACATCTGCAAATAACTTAATTACCATTTCAACCAGTTTAATATAAAGAAACAAAACCTTACTACCTTACAATTACTTAGTTCAACTCCAGAATCCTGTTTAAAGAAACACGACACAGCAGGTAAAACATCTGCTGCCCTTCCACCTTTCAGAGCAGTTTGTCTTTTAACAACTGAAAGGATATTTCTCCCAGCAGCCCCACCACTTGACACCACCATCTCTCAAGGATCCAACATCTGGGCCTGCCCACTTGTTCCAGGAACACTTCTCCTGCCATTCCAGTCTCCAGGAAGATGTCACCATTATGACCACAAAGTGTGGATCAGTTCTAGGCAGGACTCAACAACTTGTACCCAGCCTTCTCCCCTCTCACCCCCGTGGTGGTGCCTCCACACAGAGCCCCCCAGCTGCTCCCTCTGAGGGCAGGAAAGCTGCCCTGGGAGCAGCTCCCTGGGATTCACAGGGAACACAGTGGGAAGTGGGGTTGTTTAACCTGAGGAAGTGATGCAGGAAGCAATCTGCAGCTCTTCTCATACAGACTCACAAACCACCCCCTCCTGCACACTGAGCCTCTGCCCCCACCTCCATGGGAACAGCCCAGAGGGGCAGCTCTGTTCCTGGCTGGATCTGGGGTGCTGGCTCTGGGCCCGGGGTGCTGGCTCTGGGGCGCTGAGTCTGGGTCTGGGGTGCTGGGTCTGAGGTGCTGGGTCTGAGATGCTGGGTCTGAGATGCTGGGTCTGGGGTGCTGGGTCTGGGGTGCTGGGTCTGGGCCTGGGGTGCTGGGTCTGGGCCCGGGGTGCTGGGCCTGGGGTGGTGGGTGTGCAGGCAGGGGCCATGGGGTGAGGCTGTGCCTGTGTGCCAGGCAGGATGAGCTGCAGAAGGAAGGGTGGGTGGCACCTTTCTCAGCAACTCTCCCAGTTCCTCCAGCAGCAGCAAGATGAGGGTAGGAGTGGTCCTGACAGTCCTGTATGGCCAGAGCTCCAGGGAAAGTCACCAAATGGGATCAAAGTGACTGACAGCACCTCAGCCTCATCTGAGCTAATTGCCACGGCCTGTCTGAAGCCTGGCTGCTAATTAGAGGGTGCTGACAGCAGGCAGGGTGATGGGATGCAGGGCCTTGTGCTGGCACTGGAAGTTTTACTGCCCCCTCCCCTTCTCCTTTTCTGAAAGCTGCAGCCTGGAAATCTGCAGCCTGGTAGCAAAACCTTCAGCCAGTCCAGCCCAAACACTGCAAAGGGAAAGAATGTCTGCAGTGTTTGTTCTGGAACCCACACCAGCAGCCAGTCCCTGGGGATTCTTCCAGACCAAATCCAGTAACAAAAAGCCTTCCTACCAGTTCCTGAGGGAGAAGAACCTGCATGGCAACAGGGTAGCTTCTGACAAAGAAGATTCTTTCATATTTTTAAAGACTCTCTTCACCAGAGTTTCTTCTCTCCAGGTTCCTAACCAGCACCTCTATCACAGTCCCTGCTCTGCACAGACACCTCAGCCCAGGGCAGCAGCTCTGCCTCTGTGCAGAGAGCAAAGAGCAGAGCAGAAACTCCAAGCCTCGTCCAGGTCCCTGCCAGCTTTTCTGTGCCAGAACAGGCCAACAAAACCAGGCATGGAAAATGGGAAACAACAAATTAACTCAAGCTGAGATAACCAAGGAAATGATAACCAGGAAAATCCTCCTCAGGTTCTAATGAGCAATCTCAGCAACGAGCAGCACCAGTGCCTCTGGGGTTCCCTGAAACCCCCCAGAGGACCCTGCTCACATTTCCCTTAAACCCACCTCCTACAGATGGCAAAGCACCCACAGGCAGGAGCAAACCCAGCACGTCCAGACGTGAATTTTCAGTCACTCCTTACATGACAAAATGCTCTTCTGCTTTTCAAACCTTGCAGAAACACCTGACTTGGTGAAGCACCTCACTGAAATAGGAAATGGTCACTTGATGCCTCCTCTGGAGGGGCAAAGGGGAAGTGAACAGAGGAATAAAAGGTAACGGCTGCTGAGGGCTTGTAGGCAAACACAGAAACCAGAAATACAGGCAGTGGTATTTCAAAAATCCTCATGTGATCTGAGTGCAAACAACTAAAAATTAGTATTTTAACAGTAAAATAGAATCGAGAACTCAGGAAAATTCAGGACTGAATAAAAACATTTCACCAGAGGTCCCATAAATCAATAAAGAGAACAACACTTACTAAAACCTAATTTGGCTTTTAGAGAGAGAAAAGCAATCACAGTAACAGTGAAAACACAAATATAAACTAACATAATGTTAAGGGAACTGGACAGCATTGGATAGAAACAATGAGTTGCACTACAGTGAGAAGGAGGTAAAATTACAGGAGATGAGTTTGCTGGTCAGAAAAGTTAAGGAGTTTCAAAAATATGTTTTAGGTGTACACAAAAAGCAAAAAGGAAAACTTACCAAGGCCACCAGGTCACTGTAAGATAAGCTCTAGAGCTGTTAATACTGAGAATACTAAATATTCCTTCTGAAAGCAGCCTGTGCTGCACAGCAGCTACTGGAAGTATTTCTGTCATCAGAATCAGGTCACTTGCAAGCAGAGGATGCTGTGACTTCTCAGAAAGGACAGGTGAGGGGGTAAGTACCCCTCTTTCAGACTGAGACCAGCACCAGGCCATTAAAGGGATGGCTTATATGGGAACTGATGAACAAAGATGGATAATGGAATTACTAACAAATAGGTTTATGAAAACCAAGATCCCCTGTGCTCAGCTAATACCTTTTTAATGAGCCCTCTGACTGGTAACAGAACTGTAATTCTTTTGTAAACCATTAAAGAAGTAGCAAGGGACAAAATGAGGAATTAAAATCACAGAAAATCAATACCAAACATTTAAAATTACTAAAACGTAGCTCGATGGGTTTCCAAATGTGACTGCAAAGACCAATGAATTCAGATGCTGAGAAGGCAAAGGTGAATGAAAGGAGAGCTGCTCCGTGACTGCTGGCGAGTGGTTTGCTCCGAGGCTGGGCACACCAACCAGAGTTTGTCAGGGCACACCTCAGCTCCGAGGCCTCCCCTCACAACCAGCCCTTCACCCAGCGCCTTCCCCTCCTTTACCGCTGGGTTCTTGGCGCTGGGGTCCTGGCATGGCTGGAGCTCTGCCCACCCGGACCCGACCCCTGCTGCCCCGAGGCTCCTGCTCCGCTCCAGCCGGGGCTGAGGCCTGAGGGGACCCTGGGGGGGCCCTGAGGGACACGGCCCGGCTCCTCCTTCGGGACGGCCCCGGCACGCTCAGGGAGCCCAGAGGCGACCAGGGGGTGCCCGAGCCTCCCGGTGCCACACCAGGGGCCGTCCCGCGCTCCTCGGGGCAATGACGTCACAGCGATGACATCACATCCTCCCTCAGATGACGCCACACCCTGGCGGTGACGCCGTCCCCGGGGGCCGCCGCCGCCTCCCGGCCGGCAGGTGGCGCCGCGTCCACGGCGTCGGCGTCATGACGTCACGCCGCTCGGCCGCCGCTCTGGCAGTCCCGCCCCTCCCGCCAGGCCCGGCCCTGTCCCGTCCCGTCCCGTCCCGCCGCTGACCTCTCCGCCGCCGCCGCCGCCGCCGCCGCCGCTCCTCGCCCCTCGCGTCCCGCCCCCCCCCACCTCCGGGAGCCCCGGGGCAGCGCTGCCGCCGCTGCCTCCCCTCGGCGCATGCGCGGGGTCCCAACGTTCTCCTCCCGCTGCCGGCGGCGGGCGGGCGGCGTGCGCGTGCGCCCCTCGGGTTCCCGCCGGCCGGGCCGCGCGTGCGCACAGCGCGAGGGCCGCGCCCGCCCTGCCCGCCGCCCGTTGCCATGGCGACAGCGGGGCCGTGTCCCCCCGTGTCCCTTCCCCGTCCCGTCCCCCCGACTCTGCGGGGCCCGGCGGGACGTGGGACGGGGGTGAGCGGCGTGGTACCCGCTCCTCGCCCCGGGGCAGGGGGGGGAAGCCGGGAGGGAGCCCCGGGCGGCGGGCGCTGAGGGGAAGGCGCCCAGAGGGGGCGGCAGCGCTCCAGGGAGAGGCTGAGAGGCCGGGCCGGGCCCTGAGGGAGCCCTGGGCGAGTGACAAGTGAAGAAAATCCAGCAGGGAGGGAGGGAGCCCATGGCCCAGCCTGCGTGCTGCCGGCTGGGAGCTTTCCGGCCTGGAGAAACGCTCTGGGATGGGAGCTACACAGTGGGCAGGGGAGGGGTAGGCTGGGTACTGGGAAACACTGGGAAACATTTCCCCTCTGAAAGGGTCGGCACTGGAATAGTCTGACCTGGGACTGTCCCAGGGACAGTGATGGTGTTGGTCAGGGGCTGGGCTGGGTCAGCGTGAAGGTCTCTCCCCCCCACAGACATCCTGTGATCCGTGGGTAGGAACACACATTGTACCTGAGATCAACACACACCCTGCTCCTGAGCACAGAGCTGTCACCAGGACTCACCACTGTCACCTTTCACACCCCGGGCACCCCTCTGGTGGCTGCAGAGCTGCAGAACTCAGTGACTGCTGTGCAGAACTCACTCAGTGGCTGCTGTTCTGCTCCCCGGGGCTCAACCCAAGCTCAGGCTCAGGTTTTAGCACAGCATTGCCAGGAAAACACCTCCCAATTTTTTTCACCGAGGCTCAGAGACCTCCTGGTGTGTATTAACGTGGAGTTGGGATCAATACTTTGCCCCTGTGCTCAGCCCTGGTGAAGCCACAGCTTGAGTCCTGTGTCCAGTTCTGGGCCCCTCAGCTCAGGAAGGAGATTGAGGTGCTGGAGCAGGTCCAGAGAAGAGCAAGGAGGCTGGGAAGGGATCCAGCACAAGTCCTGTGAGGAAGGGCTGAGGGAGCTGGGGGTGTTGAGGCTGGAGAAGAGGAGGCTCAGGGGAGACCTCATCACTCTCTCCAACTCCCTGAAAGGAGGTTGGAACCAGGGGGGGGTTGGGCAGATATCAGTGGGACAAGAGGGCATGGACCAAAGAATTTTTTCCTAATATCCAACCCAAACCTCCCCTGGCAGAGCTTCAGCTCTGCCAGGGGAGGTTTGGGTTGGATATTAGGAAAGAAATCTTTGCAGAGAGGGTGCTCAGCCATTGGAATGGGCTGCCCAGGGAAGGGGTGGATTCTCCATCCCTGGAGATATTTCCAAAGAGCCTGGATGTGGCACTCAGTGGATCAAGGGTTGGACTTGATGAGCTCTGAGGTCCCTTCCAACCCAGCCCATTCTATGATTCTATGAATAATCATCTCCAAATGATTAATTAGAGTGGTGGCCTCAGGGCTGCAGGTATGAAACTATCACAGATGTGCTGGGTGTGCCTGTATCCGCACATTGGAGGCAGATTTTGGGTTGAAATCAGGATTTCTACCTCAAGGCTTGGTAAAGATGCAGCAAGAACCCAGCTCCCTCCTGGGTAACACTTTTGCTGGGCCATGGGACAGAGGGAAGGGGCTGAGCAGCACATTCAGGATGCTGCAGCTGACATTCCCTGCTCCAAACCCACCAACATCTGCACTTCACTAACAAACACAAAGCCCTGCTTCCAAGTGTAAGCAATCTGATAGCTCCTTGACACGTAACTTTTATTTCTCCATAATCGTATCTTGCTCTGTAATTTGACATCACCAAATGAAACTGATACTGTCATTATAGAAAAAATAAGCTAATGACAACTTTTAGGATGAAACCAGCTCCTCAGGCACTGTGCTTTTTCACTTCCAACAGAGCTATTTTGCTTTTAATCCATGCTAAACCAAAATAATTTTAGCTAGAAACCCTTGAATTTTAAGCAAAAAACTGGTGCCCTGGGTTCTTTTGGCAGGACTGACGGGTGTATCTCCTGCAGTGAGTCTCCCCAGGAGATGCAATGAGGCCGTGTCAGTATGAGTGAGCCCAAAACTGCTCTGAATCCTTTGGTTTGTGTCTTTCCACAGCATCTGCACACACAGATCCCCAGGATGCTACAGTCAGCATCTCTCAGGGTTCCTGTGCCACTGCTCAGCCTGAGCAGGTCTGTGTAAGGCAGAACTCTGGCAGCTCCAGATGAACTTTTTAAAGCTTTCGATACAAATCAGACTCACAGAACCACCAAGGTTGGAAAAGACCTCCAAGATCATCAAGTCCAACCCTCCCTACAGCCCATAACCACCAACACCTCCCTGTAGCACCTTGCCTACCTGTCCTCTGAACACCTCCAGGGATGGTGCCTCTGGGCAGCCTGTTCCAGTGTTTAACCACTCGTTCTGTGAAACATTTTTTTTCTAATGTCCTGCCTTGATTCAATCCAGGTCAGCAGTGACCAGAGAAGCAGCCACGGGGACCAATTCCAATTAATAAAGTGAGGTTTTGCATGAATTTATTGTATTAAACTGCCCCTCCTGACCCTGGCCATGCTGGGTGACACAGCCTGGCACACTGCTCAGTGCACTGAGGTTCCTGAAAGGGCAAAAACCAAGCAGCAGTGCAGTGATTTCCTCAAGAGCAGGTTTGCTTTGGTTGTTTTTTTTTCTCTGAAGTATGAATTTTGGCACGGTGCATGTCACCATCTCCATCTCCTCCTGTGAGGCTGCCAGGAAAAGATGCCTGGTTCCATTCAGCAGCTCCCCCAGCACCAGCTAAGGGTGTGCATGTCCAATTAACTTGTTATAAACCACAGTGTGCCTCATCCTCCTGGGAGGTGAAATCCAATAGCATTCCCAAGAAGGATCAGCAGCCCTCTGGAAGGGCACTGGGCACTCAGCACATGCTAACAACTCCAACACATCAAAATTACAGTGCCTGACTGAAAAAAAAATCCAAATCCTTTGATTTCCTGCAGCACACTGCAAGGTGACTTGGAACACTTGTCTTAAAATACCTGCTGCACCACTCGAGACAGGACAAGTCCAGTGATGAGTACATCAGAGAAACAAAACTCAAGTCAGAGCTCCCTCCCTCTGACTCCCTGATTTTCTCAGAGTTTAATCTGGGACAGTTCCACTAAGGATTTAGTGATTTACTTCTAGATCAGGTCTTAACCCCAATTACCCCTCATTTACTTGGGCTGCAAAAGGAGGACCCAGCTTTGCTTGGCTTCACAGGCTGCTGCTTCATTACCTGCTCCTAAATGAGCACAAACCCCAGCAGATCCCACCTTGACGTTTGGGATAAAGCTGGACAGATGCCTTCAGTGGACAATTAATTACCTTTTGCCATACAGATTCAAAAAAGAGAAGGGAACTCTGTCTCTTTGACCCATTTTTCATCCTTCCTGCTTTTGTGAACAGAGTAACACCACTGAGACAGCCAGGAGTCCTTACTAATTAGTCCTTAGGGGAACCTCTGGGCCTTGCTCTCCTGCCACTTGTTCCCTTCTGACCAGGACTGGCAGCAAAAACTTTTTTACCCACTCCCAGCTGGTCAGACTGCAGACTGTCTGCAGGAGGAGTGCAGATGGTGGGAATGGAGGTTCCAAGTCAAGTTTTTGCTAGAAGGGGCTCCAGGTCAGCACCCTCTGTCCTGGGTGAGTAAAGGGAAAATGATAACATCCCCTCCAGGCACTGTGTTCTAGGAAAGTGTAAAGGGGGAAGTAAAGTAGAAACTAAAGATGATTCTGATTGCAGGAGGAGAACAAATAAACTTTAAAAAATTATTATTCAGGAAAGGAAGCTTCCTGCTGATGAAAGAAAATGAAAATCTACATTCAACCCAGTGCAGAAGGATCAGCCAGTGGGTTGCTCTGGGATAAGAGAGACAGCAAGAAATACTTCAGCATGCCAGCCTCTTCTTCCCAAACAACAGAGGAGATGACCAGATGAAAAGGACTTTGTAGAGGCTTTTTTCAGTAAGCAGCCAAGCTTGCAGGTCCCGAGAAATCCCAGAAATTTTTGAGTCTGGGGGTTATAAGGAAAGCACCTGATGTCACTGCAGAAGGTTTGGGCCTGGGGAGAAGAACTGCCTGGGCAGTTTGGGTCTGCATAAGAACTGCCCTGGGAAGAACTTCCAAAGAACAGAGTATTGGGAAGAGATGCCCTTGAAGCTGCTGTTACATCGTGCTGATTGCCTCATCCAAACCTAGCAGGTACTTGTCTGGAGGCCTCTGGAGCTTGGAGGAGGTTTGTTTTGCTTTGTGCTGGGGTTCTTGAGTCTTGGGCTGTGTCCCTAAAGCTGATTAACTCTGTTTCTTAGGGAAATTCATTTAAGTGCCACACAGACCTTATTTGTACAGCAAGAATAATTCTGACTGACTTCACAAGGAGAGTGGGAGGATTAATTAACAATTGTGAGGCACCACAGAAGTGCTAAACATTATTAATGGCTCCCAAGTTTTCTTCTTTTGGAAACAGTGGCCATTTCTTCCCATAATGTCTTAAACAGTTGCTGCTTAAGGAGCTAAGATTGCAGATTCCTGGCCTGTGGTTTGCCCATAAATCACAGTCCTGGAGCCTGCCCAAGACTCTCTGGATAGTCTCAGCAGGAAGTCTGGATGAGAGAAAACTCTGCTCTCAATCTGGCCCAGCAAACTGCTCCATGGGCAGGTCCAGTTTCAAGGTCCTGAGCCAGACGTGAGAGGGCTCCTGTCCAAGTTCAAAAGCACGAGGTCTCAGGCATGTCCTTTCAAACTGGATTTCACTGCCTATAAATATTTTCCATCTTCTGCCCTGGAGGATACAGGTTTGAGTCCCCAGCTGATGCTCCTGGCCAGAGCAGGAGAGGCCACAGTGCTTATCCCCAGCACTCTGTCAGCACACGAAGTTTAACTTGGAGACAAATGAACAAAAAACCCCAACCCAAACCCAAGAAGTGACAGGCAGCAGTTAGCAAGGTCTCAGTAAAAATCAGACCTGATGGATCAATTATTTGCCCAAAATAGGGTTCAGCATTGCCAGAAAACCAAATCTCCACAAGATTCTTCCAGGTTGGAGATCCCGAATTCCATCCCATGAGGAAATCTGGTGGAATAAATGAAGAAGAGCACAACCAGCCCATGCTGGGTGCTTCACAGCCCCATTGCCACATGGTGCACACTCCAGGAACTCCTGATTTACCTCAATATGCTAGAAAAATCAGGGAGCTCTGCCCTCCCTGCAGGAAGAACCTGAACCGGATGGGAAGGGGTCAGTGACACAAGGTGTCTGAGGATGGAAATTTAGTACCTGAGTGGAGAGCATGGGAGCTGGAGGAGCACAGCAGCAGCTTCCCCACTACAGGCAGCACAGAGTTCTGATGGGAGATCCATACAAACCTTCTCTGCTTGCACAGTGTGTTTGGAGGCTGTGCAGAAAGTGAAAACCCAGCCCTGCTCTCTTCCTGTGCCTCCCCTGTGACCCCAGATGTGAAACAAGGCTTCCCTGACACTGCTCCTTCCAGAAGAGCCTCTGTGGCACTGCACGTGGGGCCCTTTCAGACACAGGCACCTGCAGACCCACTTTTAGTGCCTTCCCTGCATCCCTACCAGCACTTGTGTTTGTGTTTGTCATCCTGACCCCCTGCATCTCCCTTCCCACTAGGACCTGCTCTGTCAGCCACGTGTAACACCCTCCTACACCAGAGCTCTCTGCAGGTCTTTGCAAAAGAAAAGGGAAAGCTGAGTCTGAGAGAACCCAGAGAAGCTGCTGGTGTGTGCAATGATGAACCTGAGACAAAACAGCAGGAGGAAGTTTGTCAGATTTTGGTCAGAGCACCCTCTGGATGCTGCTGCTACTGCTCCTTGGTGCCCAGGGGCTCCCAGGAGGATCAGCACCCCCCTCAGTGTGTCTGCTGCACACAAAGGGTAGGTTTGCACTCCAGAAACAGAAATTCTATTTGATCTTTCAGTCACAAATCTCTCACGCCAAAAAATAAGCACCTCAAGGGCTGGTTGAAGGGTGAGGTCAGCTCAGGAACATCTCACAGTCAGCATGGTCCTCTCCTCCTGCAGCAGATTTTATAAACTAGCACCCAGCCCCAGCTCAGGCTTTTGTGTCCACAGCCCCTGTCTGCAGGCAGCTGGTCAGGGAGCAGCCTGCAGGCTGATGCACTCAGCAGCAGCAGAAAAACACCAAAGGTTTTCACTTCTTCATCTGTGTTCACAAAACACCCTGCACTGTGGAACAGCCACCTTGGATTGCTCCTTCCAGGAGTCCTGCAGGGCTCTGGACATCCCTGTAAAGAATCTGGTCATTTGTCCTGCATATTCACACCCGTTTAGATGACAGAGGATCTTACACCTGGCTGGAAGTCAGGAATGCTGCCCAGTCTCCCAGGTGAACTGCAGAACTGCACAAGTGTTACCTCCCTCCAGCAGCAAGACCAGATGCATGGGCACCTCTGCAGCTTCACTCCCAGCTTACTCTTTCCATCTGGACAGCTTAATGCTGTTCTGTTATTGCCCAACTGAGGAATCCCAGCATAACCAAAAGATGCCATCTGCATCTTACCAGGGGATGGATCAAGACCTGTGGCCTCTATCTGAGCTACACTAGGGATGTAGAAGGTGGCTCCTTGTTCTTCTCAACACCCCCTACACTGTTATGTTAGTTCCTCTTCTGCATCTGAATAAAAATCAGATTTTAGGTGATGTAAATACATTTTCTAAACTAGCACCCCATGCAGCAGACCCTTCTCATTCCTTTTTACACACCCTCTAGCCTAAAGAGCTGGAGGCTGCCCTGGCCAGCAGAGCATCCAGACAGTTACCCACGTCCAGTTCCAGAATCTTAAGCTGGCAATTTAAAGATAAACTAAACAAATATCAAGGCTGCCTCAGAGTCCCCACTGAACAGGAGAAAGAGTTCCTGTAAACCCCTTTGCATGGTGTGAAGCAGAGGCACTTGCTGTTCCTGTGGCATTTTGTTACAAAGGGCTCTTCTGTTCAACAGCCACTGCTCCTCAGGAAGGACTCAAGGGGATAAAAACTGTTCTCAAAGACAAGGCCAAAGGGTTCATAGCTGCAGATTCTCCTGCTTTCCCTCCACACTCCCTGCTGCCCCTCACTGCCTTTGCAGCCTGCTCTTCCCACCTGATGCCCTGAAGACCCAAGCAGCATCTGAAGAGAAAAGAACCAAGAAATCACCATCTGGAAAACACTAAGACCAACAAAGTAAGGGGAGAAAGAAGAGTGGAGAGGTCTGGAAAAGAAGAAGAGTTTATTCATCATAAATACAGATCAGCTAGACATGCAGTTTATCCCACAGAAGAGGCAAAGCCCCTGAGGACTCTCCAGAAAGCCACATGATGGGAAGCTGTTTCCCAGTTACTTCCCTTTCTCCACAGCAAGACAAGGATGAACTTGATTCTCCAGCAGCTCAGTGACCTTTCCAGCCCCAGGACTGTACTGATGTGTTCCCCCAGCAGTACCTCTGTCTGCTAACAGCAGTTACCCATCCCCCTGCCAGCAAACTCCCCCTGCCTGGCCAGAGGTGGAGGTTTCTTCATTAATTCTGTCAGTGCTTGTTCAGAGGACAGTGGTGCAAAGGGCTGTGGACTGGAGGAGGAGGTGGGATTCCCAGCCCTAACTGGGAATCTTGCTGCCAACCTCTGTTTTGGGAATGGCCCTTTTTAGAAACAGCATGAAACAAGGCTCTCTAGGTTTGTGTCTGAAATTTGGGCATATTATTTTAGCAGCAATCTCTGGATTTTGCTCCCACCAAAAACCCCCCACTCTGGGCAGGCTGATGACACATGATCAGATAATTACAACTGGTTCCTCCCTGGCTGTGAGGCCTGAAGCCCCCAGCACTCTCCCTGGCCCTTTGGCACACAAAGCCCTGGCTGCACAGTGCCTGGAAGCAGAGGCTGGGATAGCTGAGAGGGACTGACTGGAGGTATCAGCACAAAGTTCATCCTTCAGTCTTCTGGGGCTCAGTTCTTCTCCAGGATTCTGGTGAGGAGTTCATTCAGCCGACCCACCATGGGTCTGGGGTCTTCATTCAGTCCTGCTGCTATCATGGCATTCTCATAAATCTGAAAGAGAGAAGAAAGTGTTAAATAAGCAGCAAGGGTGAGCTGGATGAGAGCTGGGAAGGAACTGAATGTCACTCTCCAGGATGTGCATGCTGAGACCAAGCACAGTTTCTAGGCCATCCAGTGGGAAAACACATGAACCACAAGAACCAGCAACGTGGGGACCACAGAAGGGTGAGACTTGTGCCTGCTACAGGGAATCACCCCACTCCCTGTCACACGTGGGCTGTGAGCTGCTTCTGGAGAGGATGGTGCCACTGCTGGAGAAGGCCTGGGTCTCACCTGGTCAAGCAACAGCTGGGCCAGATCAGGTTGGCTGTCCTTCAGCTCGTTAAGCTTCTTAATTAGAGTGTGCCTGTGAGAGTGAGAGATCAACACCAAGAGTTGGGATTTTTGGACATTAGGAGAAATTTATTTGCAGAATGAGTAGTTAAGCCAAGGTGGGACAGAAAAGGTTCTACTGAAAGACCAAAATAGCTCCAACCTCCTTGCTCTTATTCTGGAGGCTTCTCTCCCACCCTCTCCCTCTAAGCCCATGGTCCTCAGAGGGCTGGACACAGGGTGTCTGGGTGGCTCCTGTCACCCGTGCCACGCAGCCTCACAGAACCCTGCCCTTAATATGGGGGGCCTCTGCAAACTGGGAGCCTTCCCTGACTCCCCCCATCAGGCTCAGCACTGGCAGTGCTGCCCCTTACCCTGTGTTGACCTCCAGGGTGGGCTGCAGGAGCTGAGCACGTTCCTCCTGGGTCTTGGCCAACTGCTGCATGCGGAGGAAGTGCCGGGCAGCCCCCATCTCCAGCACGGTGATCATGGCAGGGTGGGTGTCCAAACGTGTGGTCACCTGGGGAAAACAACACCCATCAGGCTCCAGGTGGAACATGCACGTGGGTTACACCTAGGGCAGGCTGAAGGACTCGGGGTTTCTTCCTCGGCGCAGATCTCCTCAGCACCAAACCCCAATGTGATTCATCCTGAGCCCACAGGAGGTGCCTGAGGTCCCAGGAAAGCTGCTCCAGAGGCAAGACAGGCACCAGCTCGTTCTGCTGGTACCCTGAGTATCAGCTTCTCATATGGGCTTCCCTCATTACACACCAACAGCTTCCACAGCCATGCTCACCATCCAAATACAAAATGCCAGCATTCTACCCATTCACAGAGAGGAGGCATGGAGGAGAATGGTTTCTCTCAGGCTCTAAAGAAAAATCTGGGGCAGCAGATCCCAAATCGACTTTTTTTTTGTTTGTTTTGGTTTGGTTTTTTTTGGTTTTTTTTTGGGTTTTTGGGTTTTTTTTGGGTTTTTTTGGTTTTTTTTTTAGAGATGATTACTTCCATGGATCTCCTGTGCTCAGCTACCCAGGCACACAACACCCACCTTAACACCAGTGACTCGAGAGCCTAAGGCATTCCTCATCCAGGCCATCAGATCCTCAGCCTCCTTCTCTGTCAGACGTTCTGCAGCTGGCAGGGGAAAGAGGGGCACATCTGAGTCTGCAGCTACAGCCTGCCAACAGGGAGTGAGCTCTGCTCCTGAGCTCAGACCACTGCAAACTTCCATTTATCTGTTCTCTTGTGGAAGTGGGAAGGGAGCTCCACTCAGCACACAGCTCATCCCTTCATCCCTTCATCCCAGGTGGTGCTGTACACAGCCTGGTGCACATCCTGCTAGTGCCTGCTTGGCTCTGTCAGGGCACCAGATACATGGACGTTGTTAAATCCTAGAAACTCCACCTCTGGCAGTCCCTCTTTGGCTAAATATTTAAACTTTGTGGGATGAAAGGGACCTGCAAGAGCTGGAAGCTGCCTTGGAGCACCAGGGGAAGCTCGGGATACCTGGGCGGCTCTCCTCAAACTTCTCTTCCTTGTAGTGATCAACAACAATATCAGTCTCCACTGAGATCAGCTTCTTCTTGTCAAACTCCCGAAGGTGCAGGAGTGTCAGCTCATCAAATTGCTCGTAGCAGAACAGGACCTGTGCCAAAAAAAAAAAAGGATGGTAACACATTGTTTGGGATCTAACAGCACTTCCTCTTTCCCAAGGCAACTGCACCAAACAGCTGGAACATCACAAGGGAAACCAGAGGTTCCAGCCCATGGTGACTGTCACTCAGGGCTCCAAATGAGCCTCCCTTGGAGGACTCTGTACCACGGGAGTCTGAAGCTGAACCAGCCCAGCTGCCCCTTGGAAACTGAGAACCAGCCCTGACTGGGTCACCTGCCATGCTACACCTGCAGCGTGGTTACCAGCTCTGCACAGCAGCCCCCAGGTCCTGCTCTGGGCTTCAGCAAAGGTAATAAACAGATGTCAGCCCCAGATGTCTGCACAAGCACTCACCAGCCTGCACAAAGCCTGTGCCAGGCCCCTCCTGGCCTCACCTCACAGCAGCCAGGGTGGGGACAGAGCCCAGGCACAGACCCACTGGAGTCCACACCACAGAGAGAGGTGGAGGCATCACCCCACAGATCCAGCTGTGCCCTGAGCACTGCTGCAGCAGCTCAGGGTGTTCCCCTGGCCCTGGCACACTGCTCACCCACCTCCATGTCCTTCTTCTTCATGGCCTCAAAGTACGGGGAGTGCTCGGCCAGGTGTCGGGTGGGTGCACACAGGTAGTAGATGTTCCTGCTCCCTGCCTTCATGCGGGAGGTGTAGTCTGTCAGGCTGGTCAGCTGGCCTGCAGCCAGGGCAGAGGACTCAAAACGTAGCAACTTTGCTATGTCCTCCTGCAAGAAATGTGCTCCTGTGAGCTGCAGCCCTGCACGAGGGCTCGGGGGATTCCGAGTCCCTCTGTTCCTCCTCCAGCTAATAAAGGGGGCAGGATGTAGGAGATGGGAATGCAGTGAGGGAAAGCCCTGCTTTGTTGCCTGTTGCAGATTATACTGCTTCAGGGAGGGCTGACAAAGGGCTGACAACAGTGTGTGAGAACAGAGACTCTGCAGTGGCTCAGAGGAAGTGGAAAGCAGCACCCAGTCAGAAAGAGTGAAAGTTAGGGCACTGGAGAACACAGAGGTCTTGTGAGACCAGGAACACAAATCACAGACATGCAGGATCCCCAGAGAAGTAGCAGCCCCCCTCATCCCAGCTCACAGCAGGAGCCAACACTCTCCCACCAGCTGCAGTGCTTCAGCTCTCAGGGTACCTTGACATCCTGCTCTGCTATCGTGACAATCCCCTCTCGCATGAATACCCCATATTCCTCAAAGAATTTGGCATATTTCTCAGGGTCTTTCTTGCTCTGTTCAATGAAGAACTTGATCAACCTCTTCTGCAAAACATCTCGGAGCTTCCTGCAGCAGAACAAAGTCTTTTTTAACTCAGCTGCTAGACCAAGACAAGAGATTTTAGGTGAACATCTCTCTGCGTTGTGTTTTAGTGATGCCTTTGCAAACACCAGGACAGAGAAGACACTTTAGGTCCATTCTATCCTTTCCCTCATGGCTCTGCATCTGTTCTTTTTGTCCCTGTCAAGAGCAGCTCAGAAGCTGGCAAGATACCTAGGGCTGTGGCACAACCTGCTGAAGCTCAGCTCTTCAGTAGCTTGTGACTTAGTGATGCTGCAGCACACAACCAACTGTGCACAGGGCATCTGCTACCCTTAAACATGGGAAGGAAGTGGCTGTAAAAGGGTTATGATTGGAGGAACCTTGTTCTGAAGGCTTGAAAATCCACTGTGAAGTGACAGGGTTAATTTGGTGACTATAGTGAAGGTAGAGAGGCATTTCACCAGCCCAAGAATACAAAGTTAGCCATGAAACCAAAGTAACAGCACCAATGCAGAACAGTAAGAGCTGACTCTCACACTTCCTACAGGTCCCAACAGTGATGGGTGTTTGAGAGGGAATGTGAAGGACAAGAAGGAAGGAAAAAGGAAAGGCCAGAAGTCTGGCCTGCAGGCAGGCAGCTTTGCTGGGCCCCAGCACCAAAACCCTGCTGGCTGGCACTCACCCTGTGTGTGTGAGCTGCTTTTTTGTTTTCCAAACCACTTGGTGGTGCCAACCAGACTCTTCAAATAGCAAATCCACTGCTGCTGCTGTAGACCAGAGCTACAGAAAGGCAGCCTAGGGCACAAGGGGCACAGCCCAAGCAGGAGGCAGCACGACCCAGGACACTGCTCCCGCATCTTGAAGGATGGCTGAGAGCCCACTTCATAGACTACAGAAATCCTCAAGGATGAAAAGGCTGCAGCTTACATGCCAAGTCTCTCCAAGACCCCCTAACTATCCCACAAAGTCCCATCCATAACCAGCAAGAAGCTGGAAGAGCCTCAGCAGCCCACAGGAGCTGCCTCTTGCTTACCGGATCAGGGCACTCTCCTGCAGCAGCTCCCTGCTGAGGTTCAGGGGGATGTCCTCACTGTCCACCACACCTGGAACACAGAGCAACACTTTCACCCTGTGCCAAACACGAGTGCCAGGCTCAGGAAGGCCTCAGCCCCCGTGGAAGGCACGGTGCACACACCTCTAAGAAAACGCAGCCATTTGGGCAGGATGTCTGCAGCTTTGGTTTGGATGAGAATTTTGCGGCTGTAGAGGGCAACGCTGGAGCCCAGCTCCCTGCTGATGTCAAACATGGATGGTTTCTGCAGGAACAAGAGACAGAAGGATAACTGCACCAGCTGACAGGGGCACACTGTGGTCTTCCCTACCAATCCTGAACCCAATGAGAGCTGAAATGTTGACTGTTTCCCTAGGGACCAACTTGATCCATCTCTCCACTCCTGTCACGGCTCAGTACCCTCCTCAACTACCCACGTCCAGAGGTGCCACCCTGGATATCAGAATCAGAGACTTTTCAGGGCTGGGAGGGGCCTTCAAGTTCATCCAGTGCCACCCCCCCTGACATGGGTAGGGACACTTCCCACTAAATCAGGTTGCCCAGAGCCCTGTCCAGCCTGGCCTTAAAAACTTCCAGGGATGGGAATATTCCTTCTTGCAACCTTAGCTGCCTCCTTTCCCTAAGCATCCCTCCTCTTGTCTCCTCTTCAGAGCAGCTGTCCCACTCCTCCCTGCCCAGCAGGACAGGTACCTGCTCAGGCACGTAGAAGATGCTGCGGATGTTGAGGGGAGCATCAGCCTTGTAGTGCAGGAGGTAGCGGGGTTTGTCGTAGGCCTGAGCTATGAAACGGTAAAACTCCTCGTGCTGCTGCTCACTGATGTCCTTGGGCTCCATCATCCAAAGTGCCTGGAGGGGAAGGAGCAGGGAGATGAGTTCCCATCAGCTCTCATGACCTGTGGCCTCCCAGTGCAGGGCTCTCCTGTCAGTCCCACTTTCCCTCCAGGATGCTGGAGCAGGGAACTGGGGATCTTTCAGCCTGAGGGACTGCTCTGCACAGCCCGAGGGCAGGGGGTGCCTGAGGGTGCAGGCACTGCTCTAACACAGACCAACAGACCCTCAGCTCACCCCTCACACAGCTACTCCTGCCCTGCAACATGTGTAAGGCAGCTTTGTTGAGCCCAAAACAGAAGGGATTTGGGTAACATCTACTGCCTGACACCTGCAGCTGGCCCAGAGCACCTGGAGAGTGGGCACAGCTCAGCTGACAGGCAGCACCAGCCCTAAAGCTCAGGCCCTGAGCAGCAAGCAAAAGAGAATGAACACTCCAGTGGGTCTGTTGCAAACACTCTGTCTCCCTGACAGAGGCCACTGTCCCACCACAAGGTTGGCTGAGTGCTTGTGATGCAGCTCCTGAACGATTCCCTGGTTTCTGCTGGGATGTTTTGGAATGGTTCAGAAGGTTCTTCATTACCACTTGCTTATCCCTGCTGCAGGGTCAGTGTTTCAGCACAGCTGTGTCACACAGCAACACAAGAGCTACCCCATGGCCATGCCTCCCACCCCCTGCTCCAAGCCCCCCAACACCTCCTGCAGCATTCAGCCCATCCTCACACCACGTTCAGGTTTTCAGTACCTCAGCAACAGACTAAAATCCAGCAAAGGTGGGGGAGGCTCTGCCCATTCTCAACCAGGAATCTCCTGTTTCCAGGCTTTCCACTCAAGCCCTGATGAGTGACAGAAGTGATCACTGGGTGATACAAACACCCAGCCCACCCTCCACCTACCTGCCTAAGGGATTGAGTGCCCTGGCAGTCCTGCCATGCTGCCACACACCTTAGAGCTTCCCATGCCTCAAAACCTTGCTCTACAAGTGGCTTCCAAACATCTCCAGCACACACAAGTGCTCTGGAGAGCTTGCAGGACCACAGGTAGGACTACAGACTCAGCTGGGTTCCAAGGTACTTCACAGAAGTTGTTGTTAGGTTGTTGCTGCTTTTCCAGAGGTTTGTACACTGGTATCTACTGTTAGCACAGTCAGGCTGGAAAAGCCTCTGACTCCACATTCTCAGCTCCATGGCAAGCACTCAAGAGCTTATCTAGGAAAATCCACACCAGGGATCTAACCATGGCTCTGTTTACAGTGAGCTGATGGTGAGGTGTGGAAAAACACAAACCCAAGATCCTGGGTAAATAAAAGGCCTGAAATGGGAACAGAATGAGAATAAAGCTGTTGCTGTATCCCAAGGGAAAACAGACTTTCTGATAAGAAAGTACACGAGTCTATTTAGGGCATTTCACCCCGTGCTTCTCCAGGGAGCCTCTTCTATTGATTGTCAGGTAGAAAGAGCAAACAGCCATCTAAATCTATTCCTAGTTTGGTAATTTAAAGGAAAGAGCTAGAAAGCCATTGGAATAGAAACACTATTATGCAGGAATCCAACCAAATACCAGTGACTAACAACACCAACTGCAGAAGCCTAGATGAATTAACCTGATAAAATATTTGAGTCTGGAAAGCCTGTGCATTCAGTGCCACACTTCAGGAGGCAAAATACCACACACACACACACACACACACACACACACACACACACACACACACACACTCTCTCTATACCTGCAGAAGCTTTAAACAACCAGAAAAGGAGATGCTGGAGGAAAAATTATTAACAAACTTTTGTTTTAAAGATAATTAATTTCACCTCTTTGCAGGTGATTCCTGCAATCAGGCCCAGAACTGATTACAATGGATATGGCTGCAATATAATTTTTAGTGGTCAGGAAACACCAGTGCTCAGCAGTGCCCAGCTAAGAGCTGTGAAGAAAATCTGGCTGTGAACTGAGGCAATATGAAAACTGAGGATTCAGTGGCTACCTCGTGCTGCAGGACAAAGACCTAAGGCAAGAGGTGTCAGCAGACCAGTGATGAGAGCAATCCTGCCATCACTAACATGTCATCTGGCTTAAACAATTAAAACACGTATCATAAAGCACTCAGACAATCACTCTGATTGAGAGAAAATCCAGATGATATCTATTAAAAAAACCCTGCTTTGCTAATCTGCAAGAATTCTCTCCAACAAATGCAAAGAAGCAGTTCCAGGCACAACTCCTGCTGGATTTTCTGCTTTAGTTCTAATTAACTGATCACTAGAGGGTCTCTGATATCCTGGACAATCCTCCCTTCATTTCTAGGGACAGCAGTGGCTTTATTCTCTTTCCTGCACCCAGGGGAGGATGACTTCTCCAGGAGTCACCTGGCTGCAGCCCTCCTGCTCACCTGCAAGGTGTTAATCCTTCTCCCATTGAGGTACAGGGGGAAGCTGATGAAGTTGCTGTATTTTGTCACCACCTCTGGAAGGGAAATAAGACACAGAGGAATCACATTGGGGAACACAACACACTAAGAATTCCTTCAGTAACAGGAGGTGAAAGGTGCTGCAGGAAAGGAAAACCACTGTAAATCAGGACCAGACTCCACACAGCCCCTCCCCAGGTAACAGCATTTCCCCCTCCACTTACCTTTGACTCTGTCTTCGTTTGCAAACTCCTTGCAGTCCTCTTTGAGATGTACAATAATCTTAGTCCCAGTTCTGACACCAGATGCTTCTGCAACCTCAAACATTCCTGAACTAGGATCAGAAACAGAGCCAGTGGTCAGCTTCTGCCTCAGACACATCCATGGTGGGACACAAAAACATTTATTAACCTAAGAGCACACACACTGCTTCAGCACCTAGAGGTAAAGGCCAGGATGGTCTCTGTGCCTCTGAGAAGCCACCCCCAAACACACTCCTTTTCTTCTCCACAGAGAACCCAGACCCAGGACACCCTGCTCTGCAAGGACACCACAGCCTCCACTGAAAAGGAAACAAACTTCAACCAAACTCCATGTTTTGTGGGCCCACCCTGCACCTCCTCTCCTACATTTCCTGCAGTGCCTGTAACATCCAGGCTCCTGCCTTCTCCCTTGACAGCTCTGACCTGTTTGAGGACCCTTCTCCAAGGGAAAGCAGCTGATTCCAAGGAAAAGCAGCTGTGCTCTGCAGCAGACAGCCCATCCCAGGTGATGGTCCCTGCCCTGCTGCTCAGTGAGTGCCTTGTGGGGATCAAGCAGGGCCAGGGCAGAGCTGAGCCTGCAGGACACAGCAGCTTGCCTGCAGCCCCAGGCTGCCTGATGTCTCAGCTACAAGCTGGTTTGGGGTTTTCTTCCCCAAGAAATTAAACAGCCTAGTAAATGCTTTATTCCTTGGAAATTTTATGGGGATGCAGAGCTTTTCATCCCAATTTCAACATGATCCAGCAGTCCACAGCTTTGGATGTCTGCAGCTTCAAAAAAATAAAGGTTAAGCCAAGACCTGCCCTACAGAAGACAGGTGCCTACAGAAGCACTGCAGGAGCCCTGCCTGCTGTCAGTGCCAAGGGGAAAAAACCCAGGGAATGACCAGACCAAAGAGGTGAAATCTTTCTCTCCAGTCTGGGACACAGCTCAGGTGACTGCCTGCCAGCAGGGAAGGAACAGGAGAGGCAGGTACTCTCTTTGTCCACAACACACCTGCTCTGACAAAGCAGATTTGTCCCTGTGGTTTCATCCTGGCACATCTGACCACATTTTATTTCCACATTTAATCTGAGCAGGATCTAAAGCAGTAAACCCAGACATGAAACACTGCACAAACCCTGCCTTGCTTTGCACAGCTTTCAGTCCCCACTTGGGTCAGAAACAGCCCCCAGGTTTTCATCCCCTTCTGCAGCCTTACCCATCTGATGACCAGTGGTAGCCTGGGCTTCCTGGCTGGGCAGACTGGGAGAACACCTCCACCTTGTCAGCCACCATGAAGGCTGAGTAGAAACCCACTCCAAACTGGCCAATGATTTTACTACTGGCTTCAGCTTGGCTCTGCAGAGCATCTAGAAAAGCCTGGAGGAGGAAAGGAGATGTAAACCACTGCACAGTGACTTCAGGTACCACTGACATCCATCCTGGGCTTGTCCAAGCACTGATCCAGCCCTGCACCATGGCCATCCCATAGCTCTGGGTCAGCACTTTGAGAAATAGGCCCAAGGAAAAGGGGTTCTCCAACTGGGATTGCACCTCTGGAAGAGGGGAGGAGTGCTTAGGGCAACACTCACAGCCACAAAGGACATCATGCAAGGGCTCAGTCAGTCAGGAGCATAAAACCTTAAAATGGTGACTCTGGAGATGAAAAAATATGCATGTGTATATATATAAATATATATATATATGAATTTGCCAGCATGAGGACAGAGCTGCTGCCCTCCTGGCCACTGGGTGAGTGCAGGGTGAGCATGTGCCCCCCATAATGATTGTTTGGGGAGGAAGGGATTTGGTTTTGGGAGTGAGGGCAGCCACACAGGGCCCATCAGAGCTGCTGGGGCACCAGGGACTTCCCACAGCACCCAGCAGAGAACATTAAGTACTAAGAGACTCCACAGGTAGGGATCACCTTCCATGAGGGGTGTAATTTCACAGCTGGGCTGGAGGCCAAGGGACCAAAGAGAATGAGGAATTACTGGGAGAACAGAAGGAACTGTAACTGGAGAAGACTTCTCTTAGGGGGAGAGAAGGGGCACCTCACCCCAGCTTACCTTGGAGCCTGATCTGGCAATGGTACCAAGGTTAGAAACCAGCTCCTCCCGGGTCATCCCAATGCCTGTGTCCTGCAAAGGAACAGCAGTTTGGGTTGAAACACCAGTAGAGAAGCTTTAGGAACCAGCACCCAGGCAACTCTCACCTCTGACTCTGATTCAGGTGAGTAGTTCAGACCTCCTCGAGTACCTGTGAGCAGAGTTCTCCTGGCTGACAGCACAGAACACCCCCAGAGATGGGCTGAGTCCTGGGGCTGCTCATCCAGAGTGGAACTGGCTGCTGCAGCTGGGGTGCCAGAGCAGCCTGGGGCACAGCACACCTCTGCTACCCCTCTGGGACACTTACTGGGCTTATTTGCTAGGAAATGGATGCCAGTAGGGATTTTGTTTAACTCCACTAAAGGATGAAACTGTGGTCAACTTGTGAGGTTACTGAGTGAGGTGCCACATGAGTAAGACCTTTTCCTGCATTCCCACAAGTCGTGGCACAGCAACACCTTCCCCTTGATTAAATACCATCCCTCTTGGCTGAGAAGAGGGATGATGCCCAGTAAAATATCAACAATGGGAGATGAAAAGCCAGGAAAAACAAATAGGATATGGCAAAATCTCAGGAATCTGACATGGTCCCTTTCCCCAGGGAAGAAAAAAGCAGAAAGAAAAGTTTTCAGCATCTGGTTCAGGTTTTGCTCATGCCAGACCCTGAAAAGAACTCTTAATTCCTCTGATCCCCTCCTATTTATAGCACAGCATGTCATTCCCATATTCCAGTATGTTAAAAAAAAACCCAACATATCTCTATCCTGTGAATTTGTTTGGCTATTGAATTCCAAACTCCCTGCCAAACTTATTGCAAAATGCTTACTGACAATTCCTGGAGCCTCGTTTGATGAGGGCAAACTGCAAGGCACAAAGGGAGCACAGCTCAAAGCTCTCTGCTGCCCCAGCAGCACTGAGCACAACTGGGAAAGTGGGAAGTGTCCCTGGAGCTGGTGGCCAAAGCTCCTGGCTGGGCAGATGCTTCCTACTGCAGGAAAACACCCTGGCAGGTTCTGATGAGAACACCAAGATCCAAAGGGCTCTGGCAGTGTGTTCCTGCCCTTTGCAGCTCCCTTCACCAGCTGGAGCTGTCCCAGCAGGCAGGAATAAAGCAGTTCTGGAGAGCTGGGTGCTGCAGAGCAGCCCCTCTCCAGAGATGGGAAGCAGATGAACCTGCCCACCAGCAGCCCACCTGGGCTGGGCAGCACCAGCTGCAGGAAACCCAAGGAGCTTCCACTGCCCTTCCCTGCTGCCCAGGAACCATCCTGTCACCACCCAGCCCTCTGCAAACACTCTCTACCCATGATCAGACATTTCACATTTTTAAATGCTAAATGCTCTTCTTCTGGCATTTGGAGGAAGAAAAGACTCTGCACTTCCTTCCCTTGGCTGGAGGTTATCTGGGACAGGTTTATATTTCCCTGGCTTGTTAGAGATGATGCTACAACTGGAAGCTCTAACCCAGCCCAGCAATCAGTGGGCACATTTCTGCAAGCTGTGTTTCACCCGAGGCTTCTCCAAGCACAGGCAGTTCACCCCCCTTGCATTGTTGTCCATCCCCTGCTCCCCAGCTTCCTCAAGGCCAGGTGGCAGATGGATGCTGCAGTCACTAAGGATGTCACTCTCTCTGTCTGCTGCAGGACACAAACCTGGCTGCCCACCTCAGCATCCTCTGCTGGACTTGTGGGTGCACCTGCACTGACTGCTGAACCCCAAACATCTCAGGTAAAGCCTCAGGACAGCCCAGACCTCGTTGCAGACTGTAACTTGTAAGCCAGGAGAGATCTGCTCAGTGACACGGGGAGCTGTCGTAAGGAGGAGTGGTGTTTGCAGTCATTTTAACTCCTCCTGAACACAGCAAACTTATTCTGTGGCTTCACAGACACTGATTTTGGATGACTGATGACTGCAAGGGTGAGAAGAAAGCCAAGCAAAGAGAACTGAGCAGCACAGCTCTGGCAGCAGTGATGCTGCTCACCCGTGTTAGAGCAGCAGTCACACTCCCTCACCAGCAGCAGCTTTTAGCTCTGAAAACATTTCAAACAATCTCCTCTAGACTGCTAGCACTGTCCTAGCCCCAAATTAAGCACCAGCAAAGTGCACAGCTCCAGCTCACACAAACACAGGTTTACCACCAGGCTCAGCAGCAACAGCACCACTGCCAAGCACCCATCACCAGTGGGCAGAGGGAGCTTTGAGTGGGTGTCGAGGGAGATCTCTGTGGGGTGGGGTCTGTATTCCCACCTCAAAAGGACCAGAGACACGTCTGTGAAGCCTCAGAATGCACAACTGCAGAGCTCTGCAGAGCCCTGTCCTCCCTGAAAACACCCCCCTGACGTTTTCAAGTGGATTTTCTTAGGAGATGTGACCCTTAGGAGGCTGTGCCTGCTACCAGCTGGAGCTGTCCTAGAAACAGGATCAGGTGGTCTTCAAAAGGCTGGAGGAAACAGTGCAATTTGGTAAAACAACAGGACTTGGGTGAAGGAACTGAGGTGCTGTACCCAGTGGGCTCCACTGGGAAGGTTTCCCTCTGGCAGTGCCCAGGTAGGACACCCCTGAATGAGGACATCATGTTACAGCTCTGAGTCTGTCTGTGCTCATGTCTGAAATTCAGCCCTGGGAGAGAAGAAAGCAGCAGTGCAGTCACTTAGCAGAGCTGAGCACAGTCCTTGACTACAGCCAGACATTCCTCCCCAGGAACATGGCTGCAACAGAGACCATCACACATCCCAGATCTGCCTCCTGTCCACTGGTGAGACACAAAGAGATGCTACAGGGCTTGCAGGGATGAGATCCAGCAGAGCCAGGGGCCTAGAGCAGCATGAAGACTTGAGGAGAAGGACCCAGGGGTGAGGGTGAGACAATAGGATCTTCCTAGAAAAAAACTGGGGTGACCACTGCTACAGACCACATACAAGGGACTGCTGCTTCTGTTTCTGTGGCTCCTAGGGGGTACAGAACATAAAACACTGACTAAGGAGCAGGTCCAGCTCTGCCTCAATCACTGCAGACAAGTTTTCTTGGAACTTTGCATTCCTGGAAGGCAGGGAATGTTCTGAAGGAGGCTGGTTCGATGTCATTGTTACATGCAGCATGTTCCTTCACAAGGTTATAAATAAACCCTCCACTGGAGTTAAGGAGCTTTAGGCACTACTGAGAAGTCAAACCTATTAGGAGAGATTGGAGCAGTGCTGTTCTCTCTCCCTCCTCCCAGGGCAGGACTGCTGCAGTTAAAAGCTTCCTTGCTAAGACCCAGTCGCATCAGAGACGCCCAGGCAGCCAAGCAGGGGGTTATAAAAAGACCAATCCCTAACACATCTAATTGAGCATGACACCAAATGCACCCTCTCTGCAAGGTGGGCAAAGAGGTCCCTCAGCTGAGCTGCCAAAGAAGGGGAGAGCTGCCAGAGTTACAGGGCATGAGTTGTGAAAAGGCCTTGATGGAGTCAGAGGCTTCGTGTCCACCGTGGCCTCAAAAAGGGCAAGAGGAGAGGAATGACACCCAGGCTGGGGCTGAGCCAGAGCTCATGGCAGGACTGGTGTTACACAGCAGCCAGAAAAATGCCACACTCAGGTGCAACAGGAATAGCAAAGCCTCTGCAGCACAGTTTGAGAATCTCTGAGCTGCTGATTGCACTGCCCACTGATGCTCACTGACTTCCCCATGGCAACCACAGCTGCTTGTTCTGCAGAGAAACAGAAATACAAAATAACTAAGCAGCCTCTAACAGGCCAGAGCTTTTGTCCCATGTAAAACATGTCAGGGTGTGTGCTTTGGCCATGCCACCTCTCCTCTGGACCTGCTGCAGTCAGCCCTTGCTCACACACTGGTCTACCAGGGAAGCTTCTTGTTTGCCACCTTTGCATTAGGAACTTTGCCAAGAAAACACCAAAACTGAGCCTCAGCCTTCCACCTTGGAAAACAGGCATGAGGAGAGCAAGCAAAATCCAGAAAGAAGAACCAGCTCCACCTTCCCCCACCTTGCTGAGGCCCACATCCTCCCCAAAGGTCAGGAAGAAACCAGACTCCCAACTTTCCACTGGTGAGAAATACACACATAACCAGGGGAGTGCACCAGACAAGGTACTGGGAGAAAAGCTTCTGGTAGCTCCTAAAAGGGAAGGAAGGAGCAGCAAATGTTCCTGTGGGGAGCAGATAAATTGGTTGTTTCCCATCAAATCCTGAGGTGACAGCCTCATGAACCAGAGTCCAGCTGAGGACAGAACACTTTTTCAGGCAGGCTTGGGACTGTGCTGCCACTCAGCTTCTCCTGATCCTTCACAGGACAAAGGCTGGTGGGGAGAGGGAGCGATGCCCTCCTGCCACCAAAGGGAGGTACCTGGATGGTGATGGTTCCCTTGCCACTGTCAGTCTGCAGGTGGATCTCCATCTCTGGCAGGGCCTTGCCCTCTGCTGTCAGCCGGTGGCGCAGCTTCTCCAGCGCATCGCTGCCGTTGGAGATCAGCTCCCGGATAAACACCTGGGGAGGACACAGGACCTGACCCTGCAGCCTGGCCTCGGCCCCTGCACGGGACTCCAGAGGCCTGGGAACTCACTGCCTCTCACAAACTAATCCCCAGCTTGCCAGAAAAAGACCTGTGTGTGTTTCCTCGTTACCTGCCCAGAGTCATAGAAGTGCGGAGGCTCCGGGGCTCACCCGGGTCAGACTCAGAGTGTTTTGAGAGCACGTTTTCAACTCTGTTCCAGAGAGCATGGCACGTGAACAGCACAGGGCTTGTTGGGAACCCCAGCAGCTCTCCTCCCAGCTCATCTGTTTTGGATGTAGCCCCTGACAAGGACTCTCCCAGCAAGGAGTGGATGCCTTACCTCCTTCTCAGAGTACAAGGAACGGGCAACAATGTCCAGCAGCTTCTTTGTTTCAGCCTGGAACTCGTGCTTAGAGGCTGCACCTAGAATAATAAAGTCACAAACACCCCCTTGAGGCACCTGACTGGGTGTTCTCACCCCCCTCTGGGGCAGCACACTTTGCCAAGCAGGCACGTGGCTTCTGCACCTCAGGACCTGCACAGTGGTCACCATGTCACCATGTCTGGGCTGCAGAGCACTCATTAAATGAGAAGAGAAAGGTGCTTCCCCTGGCTCCTAATGCCTCTCCTGCTTTGTAGCCTGCTTTCCATACTCTTCTTTGATTCAGTTTTCAAGGGAACCAGCTGCACATGTCCTGCTCCAAGAGCTTTTCTGGCCAGGCAGCATTTCTCATGGCCAAACGATACCTGGAGCCTTAAGCAGGAAAAAAAACCCCAAACCCCAGATTCCCAAATGTCTCTGTGGAGCAGACAAGGGAGTGCCTGTGTACAGCCACCTGTGCCCAGAGAGGGAGCTTTCCTCAGAAACAGTAACACTACAGCTGAAAGACCACCCTTGGCCTTTTAAAAATAGCATTTCTCCTGCTAGAGCCATTAGAGATCAGAAAACCCTGAAGCAATAGAGGAAAATCCACAGGTCCCACATTCCCCAGGGACAGGGGTGAAACCAGGGTGTGGACAGCAGCAGAGCATCAGCCCCACTGGGGTTTGCAGCCTGGCAGGTGCAAAAGTACCTGCCAGAAAAGCCACAGGAGCAAGGAGTGAAGATGCTATTTCTGTGCTTGGATAAATCACCTGGCTTTGCCTGGAGATGTGCAAAGCAATTACAGAATCACAGAATGGTTTGGGTTGGAGGGGACCCTAAAAGCTCTTCCAGTTCCAACCCCCCTGCACTGGCAGGGACACCTCCCACAGCCCAGGTTGCTCCAAGCCCCATCCAACCTGGCCTTCAATTCTTCCTGGGATTAAGGGATTCACTCTCACTAAAAGGCTGACACCACTCATTAGACCTCCATGATCCACAGCACTGACCTCTGCAGGCACAGCTTGTTTCTGGGAGAAAAAGACTCTTTTCAGGCAGATTCCAGTGCCTATGGAGCCTCCACCAATAGGCATGGCCATCAATTGCCTGGGCTAAGCCCACAGATGAAACTTCTGCCCCCAGCCTCGAGGGGCTCCTTTCTCAGAAAAGGCCTTTCTGACCCACAGGTGCTGGTCTGGGGGAGGTGCTGGTGCCACAGAGATTCAGTGGTTTGCTGGTAAGGAACTGCACCTCCTCCAGAGGCAGAAACAGGGTACAGGAGGGTACAGCTGCACTCAGACATTGTCCTGTGCCTGCCTGCACCCTGAGAGGGCTCCCACGAGACACTGATGTCCCTGCCCACCTTGGACATTCTCTGTGCTGCTGATGATGCTGTGGAGGGGCTCCTCTTCCTTGCTCTCTGCTGTCTGGGTGCTGTAGAACTGAAGAGCAGAACTGGTGGTGGGGGGCAGGTTGTAGCAGGGGCTCCAGCAGGGGAAGGTCTGTCTGGGCAGCCATGCAGCTCTTTTTGCTGGAAGACACAATTCAGTGTGTTTCAGTTCAGAGGTATCAGCAGGAAGAGGAGCACTCTTTAAAGGTCCCAGCTAAGCAATCCTGGGGGAGTGACACTGCCCAAGCAAGGCTGAAGCTCCCTCACAGCCACACACCCACCACTCCCCTCCAGCACTGCCTTCCCTCTGTGAGAAGGGGAAGTCCCCACTTCAGACTGTCTCTTGTTAGAGAAAATTCTAGCCAGAAGATGCCAATTAGTAGCTTTCAAAAATCAGCTGCTGAGGAAGAGGCAGGCTGGTGCCTGCCCAAGCTGAAGACAGCAGGGCCACTTCAGCTGCCACTGTCACCACTGAGAACGTGAAACCCTGGTGCCACAGAATGGTTTGGGTTGGAAGAGACCCTGAGGATCACCAATATCCAACCCCTGCCCAGGCAGGGACACCCCCACTGCACGAGGCTTCATCCAGCCTGGCCCTGAACACTGCCAGGGATGGGGCACCCACAACCTCCCCAGGCAACCTACTCCAGTGTCTTACTACCTTCATGGTGAGGATTTTTTTCTTAATATTTAACCAAAATCTCCCCCCTTGCAGTTTAAAACCATCACCCCTTGCCCTGTCACTGTGCTCTTGGGTGAAAAGCCCCACCCCAGCTTTCCTGTAGGCCCTTCCTGAACTGGGAAGCAGCTGTAACTCTGCACCCCAGGCCTGCAGGAGCCACGTTTCCAAGGGCTCCTTTCTTTAGACAAACAGGTACAGAACCACCCAAAGTCTGAACTGAGAACCATGGTGAGAATCCCTGCAGGCATCTCCTTTGGCCATCCCCAGCTGCCTCCTGAACCCTCCTCCACCTCATCCCAGCTCCTGAGGGAACTCAGCACCAACATCCCTCGCTGTGCCCCGGGAAGCCTCAGGCTCCCTCTGAGTGCTCTGCAAACCTCCTGCACCTCTCAGAAGGTGCCACAGACATTATGGACACCAAGACCACATCTTGTTGCTCCAGACCATCCCACTCACTCCAGAGCAGGTGAATGCAAACCCCTGAGCCTTAACAGTGCTTCTGCTCCTGCACCTCAGCCCCGAGAGCTGCTCCAGGAGGCTGTCAGTCCCCATTCTTCCTTCTCCTCATCACAAAAAGCTTTGAATCAAGATGCACTTCTCCAGCCAGAAGCCTGAATTACTCCCCAGCCATTCTGCCCTTCAAGAAAAGAGCCCACAAATAGTTCTTAATGCATCTGAACACCTCCTACACACATCCCAGTGAGCTCCCTGCACCAACAGCTCTGCTGCATGAGCACAGGACACGTTCTCTGCCTCTGTGGGGCTCCTCTGAGAGCTCTGAGGAGAACTTGGGAGAGGGGAGCAGAAAGGCCACAGAACTCACCCAGCCTGCTGAGCTGCAGAGGCACAGCCTGAGCCAGCCCTGGCCTCACAGAGTTTAATCAGGTGGGGTTTACATATTTTATGCTAAATGGTGGGTGCAGGGTGCTCTGAAAAGTCTGCACTTGTATGTCTGTGCACACACACACCCCCCACTTCCCAGCCAGCAGGGAACAGGGGGTATTGCTCCCTCCCAGCCCCCAAAAGAGGCAGAGCAGCAGCTCAGTGATAACCTGGAGACAACTTCAACCCAGGGCCCTGGAGCCAGCACAGAGCTCACACACACACACACACACACACACACACACACACACATACACACACACACCCCCAGCACACACACACACACCCAGCACACACACACACACCCAGCACACACACACACACACACACTCACAGCACACACACACACACACACACAGCTGGCTCCAGAATCTGCCACCATTTGTGATTTCTGATCACAGAACCCCAGACTGGTTTGGGTTGGAAGGGACCTCAAAGCTCATCCAGTTCCAACCCCCTGCACAGGCAGGGACCCCTCCCCCCAGCTCAGGATGCCCAGGCCCCATCCAGCCTGGCCTTGGAGGGATTCCTGACGTGTTCCTTTTGGGTTTTTTTCTTGTCTGCAGAATAACAAATCACCCCTGATCAGCTCAGAAGTTATTTTTGGATTTGTGTAATGTTTGGTCTTGCCACTGTTAATTACCAGCCCCTCCTGTGCCAGGTGGAGACAAGGCTCATTAGGTGGAAGCTGCAGCATCTTCAGAGCATTTGTCTCTTGCAGAGCCCTTGCCTGGCCAAGCAGGGGAAAGGCTCCAGGCAATTCTGGAGATAAATCCACAATTACTGGCACACAGAAGCTATTGAGAGAGTATCTGCTGAGTTAGCAAGGTAAAGTGACACCCAGAAGGAGCCTGAGAAACAAATTCCTAAGAGATTTTTAAGAGATAAAGAAGAGTGCTGAGATGTGCTGGGGCAAACCAGGTCTTTTCCTATCAGGGTAACCAAATGCTGAGCTTTACCACAGCCCAGGCAGCCCCTGTCTGCAGGTAAAAGGTGGCAGAAACCCACAGGAACCTCCAGCTTCCAGGTCTCTGTGACTCCTCAGAGATCCTGTGTGTGCACCACAGAGCAGCCATGCACACGAGGAGCACAGCACAGAACAGAAAGGACCCTCAGCCTCAGGGGCTCCTTCACCCCAGGATGGTTTCATGCTTCCCAAACCCAGCCAGCTCTCCCCCAGGAAACTCACAGCCTCCTCTCCTCGGGGAGAAGGGCTGCAGGGAGCAGGTAGCTCAGCTGAAAGGCAGTGGGGAATTCAGGGTGGGAAATGGAGCACGAAGCAGCACAGGGCTCAAAACAAAGAGGAGAATTTAGGTCAGCAGAAATTACCATGAGAGCCTGACTGCTGTGCAGCCCCAGCCCGGGGATGTTCTTTGCTAAGAGGAGCACAACCAAGATGCTTCCAGATGGGATCTGATGAGAGGAGAGGGCTCTGGAGCTGGGCACCAGGTGCTGTGAACACCCCGAGAGTCCCCAGGTGCTCCACCCACATCTCCCAAAACACTGCAGCAGCTTCAGCCTTCCGAGAGCTGGGATCAACCGCTGCCAGCGGCAGGGCCGGAGGGACGGGACTGTCCCGGGCACCTCCAGCCCTCAGGCTGCTGCTCCCTTCCCCTTCCCCCGCAGGAGGTGAGGGGGAGGTCAGGAACAGAGCTCTGGCTTCGAGTCTCACCCACCCGAGGCACGGAGCAGGGCCCCTAACGAGCCCCCGGGGATTTCCGTGCTGGAAGAACTGAATTGCCCCAAAACACCAAAGCGGGACAATAAATCTCACAGTCTGGCCCTGTTTGTCACGCGATTTCCCGTCACATCTTCTCTTCGTAGCCCACAGGGAAACCACAGACCACAGCAGAGGAACCGCTGAGCACAGGAAGGTTCCCCTCGTGTCACGGTGAACAACAGCTCAAGCAGCTCAAGCAGCTCTCCAGCCCTGGCCGGCACGGCCCTGACACCCACAGCCTCAGCCAGGAGCCCCTCAGCCCCTCAGCCCCGAGCCCTCCCAGGGCTCTCCCCCAGGGAACGCAACCTGCCGGGTGCTGACACGGCCACAGCGCTGAGGCGCCGGCTCTGCCTGCTCCCTGCCCCGCTCCCGCCCGAGCCGGACACGCCACAGCCTCTGCGTGAGCCGAGAGACGGAGCCGGCAGTGCCACACACCCGGGTGACCGGGGCTTGCCCCGGGACGCGCTACGCGAGCTCAGCCTGGGCACAGCCCCCAGGAGGCAGCAGATGGCCCCGAGCGCCGTGCCAGCCCCTGGGGCCTCGCCTCCCCACACGGGCTGCCCGGGAACGGCCCCGCCGAGCGGAGCCGCGCTGCTTCTGCACTCAGGGGACGGCGGCTCACGGGGGCGAGCGCGGCCCCGGGGAGGAGAAGGGGGACGCTCCCTGGCCGCCCCCTCGGTCTCGGCGGGACCCGCGCCCCTCCCCCCTCCCGCGGGCCGGGCTCCTGGCGTGCCGGCAGCCCCCGCAGCGCGGGTCCGGTCCCAGCTCACCTGCGGGGACCCGCGGGCCGGGCCGGGCCCTGGGGGGCAGCAGAGCCGCCAAGCGCCGCCCCCCCCGCCACAACGCCGCCATGACGCGCGCGACGCCTCACGCTCCGGCGCACCGAGATGACGTCACGGGGCGGGGCGCGCGGGCACCGCGGGACGAGCGCGCCGAGAGCGCCACGTGACGGACGCGCGATGACGTCACGCGCCGCCTCCGCCCGGCACCGGGACCCGAACCCGAACCCGGGACCGGGACCGGAACCCGACCCCCGGGTCCGATCCAGCGCCTCAGGGCCCGGCTGCCCCCTCCTGTCCTGCAGCTCCTCCGGGAACACGGGCTCCCTCCTCGGCCCCGCTCCCAGCTCTCCCGCTCCCCCCTGGCCCGGCCCGGCCCGGCCCGGCTCGGGTCGGGTCGCCCCATTTCAGCAGCAGCAGAACAGATGCTGCCCCGTGCCTGGGGCCCCTGTGCTGGGGGTTTCAGGGCTCTCCTCCATTTTGTGACAGACACCACGGCCGGGGCTGCCCGACCTTTCCTTTCCTTTGATGGTGAAAATTCCTCCCGTGTCCCTCCCGCCCCGAGGAGCCCCGGGCACTGGGACCCCACGTCTCCCCCAGCCTCTCCACGGAGCCAGGAGAGCCCTTAGGAAGGGCCCGTGTGCGGCCAGACCCCCCGGACTGACTTGGGGCAAGTTGCTTAATACCTCATTTTCCCACTTAGCTGAAATTCCTCATCTCCTGGGGCTGCCGTGAGGGTCCCTGGGGAAAGGTTTTGGCTGGGACAGGGGTGAGAGAGGAAATGAAGGACTCAGCTGAGCATCTGGAAGGTGCTGGAGAGCAGAGCTCAGCCTGGGTGAACCCCGGAGCTGAAAAGCAAAGCTGGAGCAGGTCTCAGCTCGGTGAGCACCAACCGGGTCCAGACAGCCCAGGCCCCTCAGGAGGGAGCAGCCACCCCCAGGCAGAGCCAGCTTTGTCATTCCCAGGTTCTGAATGCAGCTCCCCTGTGGCCTCTTCGGGGCTGTGCAGCCCTGCTCACTGCTCTGGGGTCTGACCCAAGCCCTGCTGCAGGCAGTGTGTGTGCTGATGGCTGTTAGGGACAAGACACCCAGCACCAGCCTGTGCACAGCTCTGGTGTCCTCCTGGGCTGTTTCCATCCTGGAGATTCCTTGTGCTGTGGCCAAACCCCAAACGATTCCTCTGCCTGTTTCCAGCTCTTCCCTCCTGCTGCCACTGACCCTCCAGCTGACCCCAGGGCACCCCTGGGTGCTGCTGTGCCATGAGACCCTACCAGAGCTCCTGTACCTGCTGTGAAACACCCGGAGCCTCCTCCTGCCTCCCCTCACGCTGTGTCACCCTCCTCCTTGGGTGCAGTTTGACCAGGGGGTGTTCCTGGCAGGGAGGGGCTGTGGGACCCCCGCTGCCCTCAGCCCAGGCCGTGTCTGTCTGGCACTTGGCACCCACTGCACCTTTAACCCCCACAGCACCAAGGCGGGGGGCAGAGATCACCCCCAGCCTCCTTTTAGCATCCCAGCTGTGGAGAAGAATTGCAGGGAAGGGCAGAGAGAAATCCCCCACACAGCAACCTCTGTGCTGTGCCCTGCCCCCCCAGCCCCCCCTGCAAAGCCAGGAGCTGCTTGCACTGCACTGCCACCCACTCGAGGGAACTCGGCGCTGCTGCAGCTGAGGACAAGTGCCACTTCTGTCCCCAGGGACAGGGACTTGGTGGGGCTGCCATCCCCGGGAAGGCTCCTCTTCCTCCACCTGCTGTGGACCCCCAGCCCTCGGCTCTCCTGTGTCCCGAGCAGAGCAGGGAGCAGGGACACGAGCAGGGAGCAGGGACACGGGCAGGGAGCAGGGACACGAGCAGGGAGCAGTGACACGGGCAGGGAGCAGGGACACGGGCAGGGAGCAGGGACACGAGCAGGGAGCAGTGACACGGGCAGGGAGCAGGGACACGGGCAGGAGGGGCAGATCTCCAGCCCTGGGGGACAGGGATGAGTGACCAAGGTGTTGAACCTCAGCTGTGCCTGGAGCAGGAGGAAAGCTCTGGTGTGGTGGGGGAAGGCAGGATGGAGCCAGTGGCAGAGAGCAGAGCGTGGCAGCTGGCAGGAGCAAAGGAGAGCAGACTGGAGTGGTTCAGACTTCAGCTCCTTTCTTCCCCTCCAGAATCTCATCCCCTCCGATGATGAAGGTCCCACACCACTCTCCAGGGCGTTGCCTTACAAATTCTCACGTTTCTAGGACGCTGCTCCTCACCCCGGTACCAAATCCAGTCTTTGGATATGCAGAATTTCCTGTCGAGAGAGGGGACCGGAGTGAAGCCCCCTGACTGCAGGGGCCCGAGCCCATCCCCTCCTCCTGCTAAATTCAGCTTTGCACTTCCCTTCTCTCCCTCGTTAAACTCCTGCTCTTATCCCAAACGATTTCTCCAGCAGCCACCAGCTCCAGCTCCATCCCTTCGCTTTGTGCTCGTGGCCTACCTCAGGTTGGACTTTAAAATACTCCAGTATTTGCTTCCCATCAAGTTAGGTGGTCGTTTTGGTTTTTTGGTTTTTTTTTTTTTTTTTTTTTTCTTTTTTCTTTTTTTTTTCTTTTTCCCACTCTTCCCCAGGAGCCGCAGCCCCATGGCCACACCGGCTCCGTGCTCCAGCACTCGGCTGATCCAGGTCCGGAAGCGGTGCCGGTGTCTGTAAAATGGACGCGACTTAAAGGAACCAGCAGAGCCCGAGCAGAGATCTGAGCCCTGGTGTCAGGTTTCGCTGAGCCGAGCGGGCACCAGCCAAGGGGAACCATCCTCCAATCCAAGCAGTTTTACCAGCTTTTTATTAGAAACACCAGCACATTTCAAGTTTCCTCTTTTTGATCACAAATATAGTATTTTTTTTTCCTCTTAAAAAAAAAAAAAAAAAAAAGTACACAGCATGAGACACAGCATCAGGGCTTTTCCATCTTTGTTTTGTTTTTACAGCAATTTCTTTTGGACAAGCTTTGGGTTAGTGTTCACCGACCTCACCCCAGCCCCAGATTTTGACATCTTGAATTGCTGAAGAGAATTTGTGTGGGCAGATGAATCCAATGGCGGTGAAAAAGGTACAACAGCTAAAAGTTTGCAAGAAAAGTTTAAGCAGAGACCCTCTACAGTTAAAAAGAACAAAGCAGTGCTGCAGCACGCTACTGCTTTCACAGCCAGGGGATAAAAATGGGAGGCAAATCATCTGCTCTTCTCCCCCCTGTCCTCCCCCAACGCTGTTCCAGTAAAAACCTTAAGGCTGGAGGAGGGAAGTGCTGACTTTACGGGAGAAGCCGAGGGTGCCCGGTGCTCCCTGGGGGAGCAGCAGCTGCAGGAGGGATCCTGGGATTCTGCTCGCTGGGTTTGCTGCCCATCCCGTGGCCGTCGCTCCTCACGGAGAAGCCTGGATGGAGGTCTGGGTGACAGCGTTTTGGGGCAAGTCCTGGTTTTAGCTGACACCTACGCTGGGAAAGTTCCCCATGGCTTTTAAACTCCAAGAACACTTTCAGTGAGGGGGAGGAGGGACAGGTATCCCGGGAACATGAGGGCGTGGGGACAGGATATTAAAGGGAACATGGACATGATTTGTTATTTTTTATTCCACAGAAAACCCTCAAATCTAGACTCAGAGTTAACAGCAGAAAAATAGTGTTAAAGTCAATAGGTCCATATTTTACCGTAGACTAAATAAATTAGCCTAGAATTAACTCAATACTCTCTACCCTCCTTTCACTGGTGATCCTTCTCTAAATTAACGCAGTTTGTAAAAAGCAACGGCTGTAATAATTTAATTCCAGTTAACCCTTAGGGATGAACACCTGCAAATCCTCCGTGGATGGATGGGAACCACTCCCCGTCCCCTCTCTTTCTCTCTCCCTCCCCCAGAAGGGAACAATCACTACAGGGTGCTGTAAACCAGACGTGTACAATGCTCCGTGGATCGTGCCCCTCCTGGCACTGCCTCTGCCTGCTCTGTGTAATGAGTGAATATTCATAGCCATGTCTTACAAAGAACATGATCAAAAAAATATATAAATAAATAAAAACCTTAAACATTCTTACATGGATTTTTTTAAAGAACAGAATACATGTTAAAAACTTCAGTAATTTATATCAATTTTAAGCAATACTTTATATACAATGGAAAAAAGACATGCATAGTCCAAATACAATGTTGAAAACAGCATTTTCATAACAAAAAACCCAAACACTAAGTGTTAATACCATGTACATGAATTCAAGAAGGACCACCCTTTTTGTCTGTTGCACACAGTTTATTTAACAATATGATATTATAAGTAAGAAATGAGTTTGTTTTTCTTTTTACCATTCTATACAGTGATTGAATCTTCTTGGATTTTCTTATTTATAGTAATTATAGCGCTTGCATGATTTACACTAGAATTGCTTTTCCTCATTTCAAGTTTCACACAGAAGAAAAGAAAGAAAAGAATGCTTCTTCTCTATTCAAATCAGCACGGTCTAAGAGTGATCATCCCTATTTTCATCTAAAACCAGTTTTATCAGAGAAACAAAGCAACAATTTCTACATCTGCAAGACAAGGATTTTGGCATTGGCCAATGTGTGGTTTTGTGTGCAAGAGTCAATTCCTATCTTTCCAGGGGTAATACTTCAAAACTCCTGCAGAGTTCACTATAGAAAAAAAAAAAAAAAATCTTCCCACAACGTGTCAAAGTTACTGGGATACATTATAATGTTGCATTATTTCAGGAAACAGTTTCTGAATATTATTTTTTTTCTTCTTTTAAACGCAAATGTTTAAAGTCTTGAAAATACAAATAAAAAATATGAATATAATGAACTTGTTTTTCCCCCGTTAAAAAAAAGGTATGAGTCAACAGCAACAAAAAAATAAAAACCAAAAAAAAAACCCACAAAAGAGACCAGATATTTTAACCGCCTGGCTTTAACAAAAAAATATATTCTTTGTATTGTTTTTTTTTATTTATTTTTTTTTTTTTTATTTTTTAAACAGCAATTCGTTCTTCCATGTGTAGGAAGCAGCAGTTCCATCTAGGATTCAAAACAACCCAGATGTCTGAGTTTTCAGTACAAAATGTCCAAGAACACCAAAGGAAAAAAAAAAAAAACAAAACCCAACGAAAAAACAAAACAAAAACGAAAGAGAAAAAAAAAAACAAAAAAACCCAACAAAAAACCAAAACCAACCAGAAGTGATGCTCCCATAATGCTACAAACCCTCCACAAATTTTTCTAACGTGTCCCCGGTGGTGTCACCGACCAGAGACAATTCGTTAGACAACGCACTCCTGCTGGGGGTGTTTAGTTGTGGAAGCATTGCACTCTGTTCTGGGGTGCCCAGGTGTCCCTGATCCATGGAGCTAGCCATAGTGACTGCGAGTCCTGGGTGGGGGGAACCAGTCTGGGGAGAGACGTGGTGAGGCGAGGGTTGGGGCTGTATCCTGGGCGACGGGCTGGAATGTGGCGGCTGGGACTGGGGACGGGGAGACTGCACGGGTGCTGGGGACCGCACCTGGTTGCTGAGGGAGGTGGCGATCTGCTGGCCAGGGAGATGAGACGCCTGCGGTTGTCCTGAGAGCATGTGCTGCTGTGGGCTCATGGGGTTGGGCTGCCCGGGGGACCCTATCTGCTGCTTCATCTGCTGCTGCTGCAGGATGCGCTGCTGCAGGGCTTGCTGGATGTTGGGAGCCCCCTCGGCCCCCAGGCCGGGCTGGCCCATCTGGTTCAGCTGTCCCATCTGAGCCATCTGTCCCATGGACCCCCCCTGTATCGAGATGTGCTGCTGCATCCGCTGCTGCTGCATGGCTTGAGGGTAACCCCCGGGTCCTTGAGGCTGCTGGAACTGGTTGTGTCCCGCCATCCCTCCTGCCATGCCGGCCCCTCCTTGCTGCTGCTGCTGCTGCTGCTGCTGCTGTTGCTGCTGCAGGAGTTGCCGCCTCAGGATCTCTCGGTACTGCGGGGTCATGTTTGCCATGCTGGGGTTGTGGCCGGGGTTCATAATGTTGATCGCTTGTCCCTGGGGGTTCATAGCTCCTATCCCTTGCTGCTGGGGAGGGACGCTGGCTCTCTGCACTCCCGCTTGCATCGCGTTCATGCTCTGCAGTCCTGCTTGGGCGTGCATGCCTGGCTGCTGCATGCCAGCCTGGGGCTGCTGCATCCCGGGCTGGGGCTGGATGCCCGCTTGCGGCTGCATCCCGGGCTGGTTGGCCACGTATTTGGCTGTTCTTTGCTTTATAAAAGCTGCCATAAGCTGAGGATTGGATTTGAGGATGTTAAGAACCTGCTGCTGCTGCTGCGGAGAACTGGGCGATTTCAAGGTCCTCAGTAAGTCCTGAAGCGCGTTGGGGGGGATGCTGCGGGGGGGCTGCTGCACGCCCGGCATCCTCGGCCCGGCCACCGCTTGCGGCGTCGCCATCGGCATCACCGGTCTGGCCATCCCGGGCTGCATCGGCTGCTGCTGCGGCATGGGAGGCGACTGCCACTGCCCGGGCTGCATGTTGGGCATCACCGGGCCGCTCACGGGGTTGGCCCGGGGTACATTCATGCTGACTTGCTGCATCTGGTTCCCTGAACCCACCGTCGGGTTGACCAGTCCCGGGCGGCCAGGAGGCAAACCATTGTTCATGTTGTTGACCCTGTAGAGCTGCTGCTGCTGCTGGGCAGCTTCTCTCTCGATCTGCCGAGCCGCTTCCACCGCGGCCGGCGGCGGCTGGGCCGGAGGCGGGGGTGCAGACACCGGGTTCGCAGGTTTTCCCGTTGAAACAGTAGTAGGGGGCTGAGTTCTCGAGACGCTGGGGAAGCCGGCCGGTGACATACTTACAGGGGAGGGCTGGGGCTGGGGAGGAGGCTGCGGCGTTTGCGGCGTACTCGGCTGCTGCGTGGGGGTACCAGGAGTCGCTGAGGTAGGAGAAGGCAAACTTTGCTGAGGCACGTTGCGGGTGTTCATGGTCGCCATCCTTCTGCGCATGAGCTGAGCCTGCTGCAGGCGGTGCTGGATCTGCTGCTGTCGGAGCTTGTGTTTGATATTGAGACAGAATGGCACGGGGCATTTGTTCTCTTGGCAGTGTTTGGCGTGGTAGCAGCAGAGGGCGATGAGCTGTTTGCACACCGGGCAGCCGCCGTTGGTCTTGCGCTTGCAGCCCTTGGTGTGCTGCACGACCCGTTTCATCTTCTGGCAGGATGGCAAGGAGCAGTTTGCGTTGCGGCACTGACAGGCGTGGACGAGGGACTGGATGCAGCGCTGGATGCTCAGGCGCCGGGACTCCTGGGGGCTCTTGGACTGCTGCTCTCCTTGGCTGTTGCTCTCGTCATCCAGACCCAGGCCCCACTTAACCATCTTGTGGTCATGGCTCTTAGTGTTGTAGCAGTTAATGCAGAGGTCGTAGTCCTGAAAGCAAAGAACACCCAGAGCTCAGTCGTTTACAGAGCGGGAACTGAACCAGCAGGAGAGCAAGAGCTGTGCTAGGTGAGCAACACCAGCCTGCTGGGGGAGCCTGCTCTGGGTGTCCGTGGGTACCAACACCCAGAACAAAAGTAGGATAAGAGCCAGGTGCTGTTCCATTTGATCCACTGTTCTGTGATGTTTGCTGGGGTACCCAGGTAAGGAGGGCCAAACCCTCCAGCTAGTAAAGGAGACCTACTGCCTGAAAACCAGGGTCTGGCTCTCTGTTTAGCTCTTCTTGGTGTAATTAACTGACCCTTGGTGTAACTGACCACCCTAAAGCTTGGTTTTTGTTTTTTTTTTTTTAAATCTCTAAAGAAACCTTCAAATTAAGTGCAAATTTCACACTAAGACAGACACTGATCTGCAAACCTGCTCACCCCCCAGTTTTCACTGCACTGTCCCCTTCTGCTGGAGGAAGGGTACCCCCTTATCCGTAAGAAACCTGAAGGCCACACCTCCCCTTCCACCACTTAATTACCCTGGTGTGTATGATCTGCTTCCTGCAGTCCTGCCTCAAGAAGCCCCGTTCAATGCTTTCCTCAGAGGGATTAATTAAAACTCTTCTACCACAAACATGGCAATAATGCAGTAAAAAACCCTACACCGCTCTTATTCAAAAATTAATTTTTTTTTGTTCGGCTACAGCCAGAGGTCATCACAAGCCCTCTGGAGGTGACCCTCTCCTCAAGTCCACCCGTATAACTCCACACATAATTGCTCTCTAACACAGTTCAGTGGAAGTGATCTGTGCTTCAAAGGACTCGGTGCTGAAAGCACCAAGCCAGGTTAGGAAGCAATTATCTGAGCTGCTCTGAAGGACAGGTAACCACTGATGCTGGGCTGAGGAGTGGGGCAGCCTCCTCACACAGCTCCCACCAACTCCAAGTCCCACATACAGAGCAGAAGGGCAGCCACCTGCAGGTGCATCCTGCAGTGTTCATCCTGAGGTGGATGAACACTGCCCTGCAGATCCAGATGCACTCTGATGCACTCATACCCAACCACCCAGTCATAAAGTTCTTAAAAAAATAAAGTTTTTTGTCTATGCAGAGGAGACTTAATGGAATACGTGAGGCAGCAGGAGCCATTCCAGAGTACTGGCCTCTTCCATGTCAAGAAACTAAGGGCACTTATTCCAGAAGAAGAGGTACCCACTGTGGTAGTCACCTTCCCTCAAGGCTCAGCAGCCCTTTTATCAGGATAAGTTTGGAAGAACTTTGGGCAAGCGCTACAAAAAAAAAACCCAAACCAAACCCAAGCTTGGCTGTAGGGCAAGAGAGAGCAGAAGCTTCTGGTGATGTACACCTACCTCACAGACAGTGCAATGCCACCTCGTTTCCACATGATGTTTGCACTCATTGCACGTGTAGACAAAGCGATCCTGCCCTTGAGTGTGCAGCTCCACCAGCATGCAGAGCGTGGACCACTTGGAGCGGCGCAGTGAGGAGAACTCCCAGTGCTTATCTCTGGCTAGGGTGAGGAAGGCATCTCGCCCATCCATCAGATCACAGCTAAGTAATGGATCAGGGTCCACAATAGGATGCAGAGTGTTAATTACAGGCCCAGCATGTAAATGAATCACAAAAAAGACCTGCAGATAAATTGGAGGGAAAATAAGAAAATCGATGAGGTTAGATCAGCTTGGCAGGGAGAAGCTGCTGTTCTGCTGCAGTAATGGTGTGCTACAAATGTTATCTAATTAACTTCGTTTAGGCTAATCTCCTCCAATATGTGGTTACACAACAGAAGAAGTTCTAGTGCAATCACAAGCTTTACTCCTCCCAGCTTTTCGGTTCTGACTGTCACCACGGCTGGATTTACAGGAATAAAATCTTCCCTTTACAAAGTGTCTTTTGACAATACCTCTTTATGCTTCTCCATGGTGGCATACAGCTTCTGAGACAGATCATTGGAGACGTTTGGCATGCTGGGTTTCTTCTTGTTAGCTCTGCTGATGCTACTCTTATTCTTGTTGGTTTTTTTGTTGTTCTTTTTCTTGGCGTTTTTGCTGTCGCCCTGGCTCCCCTGCAAGAAACGTACAGGGAAGATGTTACACTCCAGAGAAGAGCTCTCCCATTACTGTAGCTGAAAGTCAAACACTTTGGCTCTCAATAACAGAACTTTGTTCCAATGCCTGCAAATCAGCCATTACTATGTTAAATATACCCTATCTTCCATGAAAAAATCAAAAGCCAAGATGGCAGGCAAACAAATAAAAACTCTGTTTAAAAACAGACTTTAATGTATGCAGATACATTAAATAATTCCTATCTTATCCTGATGCTTTCCTTCTCAAACACTGTGCTTCAGCTTCCACTGCTTGCTATACAAGATCTTACAGATATTTGATGATGATTTAAATAACTTCTAGAAGTGCAGTCTTTTGCTTTGTTGTGCATTTGGGGTTTCACATGCTTGCTACAGCTTTGATCTTCCTTTTTTGGTTTTATTGAACAAATTTAGGGCTAATGCACAAATAAGAGCATACAGAATTTGAAACTAACAAAATACATTATCCTCCACCCTGCATACTTATTGCTGCATAATGCAGCTCAAAAAAAAAAAAAAAAAATCCCCTTCATTTGTGCCTTAGTTACACCAAAGCAGACCACAGTGACCATATACTGAATCCTAGATATAAAGAGAGTAAAAAATAGCAGATGATGGTATTCAGATGACCTGTGAAAACAGAAATAACTTTTAAGACTTCTCGTGTTCCTGAGAAATAAAAACCAAGCCCTCAGCAGGGAGCTCACCACTCAGCAAAAATCCCCCAATTGCTAGAATCTTGGTTAGCATAATATTATAAATAAGCTACTGAAATAACCTGAGATATATGTATTTATGTATGTACATGCAAGGCAGTTTCATGAACACTATGTACAAGCATATTTTTTTCAAAGAAAACAAAAATATTTCAACTGCAGAAAGCAAGTCTATATATAGGCTGTTGCCATCTTTCTCTTCCAATAATTAGGCATAGACAGAATTTCTCTGTCCAATCTTTTTTTTCTGTAACCAATTTTATTGACAACTTGATCAAACCTGTTTGGAAATGAAAATCATACTATTTTAAGGGAAAGCAGACAGAGCTCTAAGTGGTTGGAAGGTATTCAGAAATGAGCTATTGTATGTTTCCATCTTGATTTCTTTACTCCAGATTTTCCAGCCCCTTGATGGAACCAGGGCACATCCTCCTTTGCTCAACCATTCTAGAGCATCAACATAGATTTTAGAACTTGGAACACCAAGAGGAAGAGACTGAAACTTAAAGAGTTTAACTCTAGACTTTCTACTCCACCTTTAACAAGTTTATATTCAGTCAATTGTACAAAGCTATTCCAAAATGTTTTAAGAAGCTGTAAGATTGCTTTTGTAATACTTGGTTTTGATAGCATCTAACAAATTCAGACAGGTTTGCCACAGACCCTGTTACTCAGTGAGTCTTGTCCCTTCAGCACCTTTTCTAAGAACTTCTGAATATTTATATACTTACTCTCTTCTAAATAATAGTCAGAGCACACGTTGACTTTTTGGAAGCTCTCTCCCCCCATAAAGTTGACAGCTAACAATTTTAAAAAAGACACATTCTGTACCATCTCAATACATGGCAAATTGCAAAGATTCATCAAGTGTTTTACACCTGAAGATGCCCATTGCTGGGCACAGCTTCCCCCACAAAGTGACACAAGTTCAGGTGACTCTACTGGAGAGGATCCCACGCTTTGAATTTCACTCCTTTTTCTCAGCCAAGTGGCAAAGACCACACTGTCAGATTTTTTTGTTGCTTTTTGGATGACACGTTCAGCAACCTGGATGCAGATTTTTTTCCTCTCCTACCCCAAGCAACACCAGTGGCAGTGGGTGGGACCATAGGGATGTCAACAGCCAGGGTTGGATCTTCTCACTTCAGGCAGACAGAACCTGTCTGGGTTCAGTCAGCTGTTCTGGGCCTATTAAAATACCTCTTTTCTCCTCTGAGATGTAGAGGTTTACACTGGAGTTTTCATTGGGAGGGCATGCTGTGATTTACTGAAATGATATTGTTAGCAGGAGAGGACTGCAACTGGAAATCCAAGTTGCTTGCAGTTGCTCCCAAACTGCTGTGTTTGTTGAAATATTTTAATATTAAAATATATACTCAGAAGGAACAAGGTGAAAATTATTAACTTTATAGTTCCATAAAAACCACAGCAACAAACCATATTAGCTTTGAAGGAGCTGCTCAGGCTTAACAGAAGGAGCTTTCTGACATAATGAAATTGATGGATTAAGTCCATCACTCCACAGTCACACTTAACACAGGCTATATGCAAACTGTCACAGTATCTATGCTGAATCCACTCCCTCCTCAGTTAAAAGCTTTTGGTTCCACCTCCATCTGTTAAGACTTCAGATTTTCTTACTATATTTGTTTTCAAAACACCTTGCTGCAAACCATAAGTGAAAAGGACAGTGTGTAAGTGCCAGAATCATTTGGATACAGATACAATCGAGACAGATATAAAAATGAATAATGAAATTCTGGCCAGAACCCTCAGAAAGAAACTTCTTAAAAAATATATTATGAGAGACTGCTGGTTAGGAATCAGGATCAATGTCTCATACCAATGCAAAGCTTGCAATAAATACTGCTAAATTTCAGGCCATCCCAGTTGCAAATGACTATGTGTACCTTTGCTTAAGTAACAGCAAAATTTAATTCAGCTTTAAAAAATACAGGATCTTTCAAAATGCAAATACTGAAGGTGATTTGCAAAGGTGTGAAGCAGAAGCTCAGCCAAATGACTGCAAGCAAATGCAGCAGGCATGATGCAATCCAAAAGTAGCTTAACACGTTTCTCTGAGACCAGAGATGAACTGACATAACTGACTTCTGATTCTGCTACAAAAAAAACCAAAACAAGCCACCAGCATGTTTGTTATCCAAGAAGAAATCCAGATATGTAGTTAGAGGAAGCCCTGATTTAACATCTGATGTGACTGACCTTCTTATCTAGTTAATTGGATGTGAACTCTCCAGTTTATTAAACCACTGTCAGCTTTGTGAGTCAGGAGCAAACACAGCACGTGATGTTAACTCACCTCTGTTGTTTCACTAGCTGCAGTGCTTTCTTCCTTTTTTCTTTCCTCCTCTTCTTGCTCCAGCTCCTTAATGCTTTCTTCCAGCACATTGGGCCAGAAATCACCTTCAAAGTAAGGCAGCTCCTTGGCACTTGTCAGCCTGTCCTCAGTTGCTTGTTTGAAGATGTCCTGTTAAGTGTATCACACAACACAAAGAATAAATAACTGAAGACCACTTACGACAGAGAGGAGAACCAGAACCAGGACCCAGGTGCCACTCTGAACAGCTGTGCCTCACTTATGGCCACGGCCCACTCCTGGCAGGTCTCCTTTTCTGGGTGCAGCTCAAACACTGGCCTGGCAATACTGATAACAGCCCACTCCCTGTTCCATCTGAGAAAGACAGTTCCTGAGGCTGTCCTGAACCTCCATCACACAACTGGTTCATGCTCCTGAATGATGGGAGGGACTAAGATATCCCTGGAAAACATGACAACCCCCTTCCTGGTAACTACACCAATTAAAAGTGAAGCCTGACCCACTGAGCTTTCCCTGCACTGCTGCTGGAAGAAGAGCAGGAGCTGTGCTGGTGACACCACACGTCTCTCACCCAGCCCTTTCTCTTACAGAACTGTAAGTGCAAAGCCCCACGTGTGGGCTGCATGGTGTGTGCAATAACCTGATAACTGCAGAAGAATCCTGCAGGCACCAGCCAGCTACTACCCAGGAATATTAAAGTCTGGTGGTGGGAGGGGAACTGTGGGCAGCCTGTGTCCTTCACTGACCACTGGCTGAAGCTCCCGGGGACCAACCAGCCACAAAGAGTGAGAAAAACAAGCATTCTGAAAAGGAACAGGTGTTTTATGTGGCTTAAATGCACTGTGTTTAACAAGCACATACAAGACTAGCCAATTTTCTTATTTGGAATAATTTCAAGCCCACCTTATTAGGAGAGAGACAGATTTTTCTAGCTCTTTGCTACACTGGATCAGATGACAAGGCTTGCTCTGTGCTGTTCTGTTCCACACGTTTAGTAACTGTCACTCACAATCAAAACATCATTTTTTCCCCACACTGTTACTACCATTAAGAAATTCTTGTAAATTTTAACATGTAAGGAGTGGCAAATGCTACCTTTACCATCTGTAATTTATTTCCTTGGGTACATGTGTGATATTCTCCAATTATGAAAATCACCATTTTCTATTTAAGAGAAGCAGCTGTTTCATATGCAGTTTTTTTGATTAAACACTACTGGGGGTCCAGTATTCCACCCAGTCCTCCAGAATGACCAGAAGAAAACAAATTCTACAAAAACCTGAGCAAGCTACAACCCTTCTTGCCTACTAGATCACAGTGACAGACAAGCACGTGAAGGCAGGCTCTTGCATGCTTCTCTTAATGCAGAAGCAAAATTTAAGGAAGACTCAGTCTGAAAGGCATCACCTTCAGAAAAATCTAAGGAAATGAAGACACGAGCTGAGAATAAAAGCCTGTGTACAACACTACCATAGTCTTAGGAAACAATAGTGCTGCCTTCAAATGAAAAGCCCACACATCTGACTTAGGAGAAAATAAACAGTAACAAACCTTGTAATCATGAATGATTCTCTCAGCAAATGCCTTGTCCAGCATCTTCTTATACCACTCCTGCAAACGTTTGGGTTTGGGTATTTTCTGATCAGGTGGATGGCAGTGAAAAATATAGTCATCTCCTTCACTGGGGGGACAGGCCCAGATGTGTCCTGTCACATACCTGCATTTCATCCACAGGAAAAACAAACTTTAACCATTTTGACTACCATCTTAAAATTAACTCAGGTAAACTGAGATACAAATTCAGACCTCTGGCTTTCTGGTTTTTTCCCCTCCTTTTCTTTTTTCTTTGTAACAAAGATGCTAAGGCAATAATCTCCATTTAATAAAATAACCTCAAAGAAAAGGTCCAGCATATAATTATGAAGCTCAGACATCACGTGAACCTCTGATAAAAAGATAATATGCCATCAGTTTAAGAATCCTAACAGCAGCAGGAACACTTAATGATAAAATCCAAATTTCTCTCTGCACTGCGTGAGTTCTACATATCTTGGAGAGGGGAGAAGAAAAGGGAGACTATGCCAGGTGAGAAGCTATCTGGGATTAAAAAAGAATGCTAAGAATGAATTTTTCTTTCTTTACAGATGTCACTTACCCAAGTTTCTTCACATACTCCAAATATCCAATGAGGATTTCATGATAAACTGCAGTTCGGAGACACCGGGGGCGGAAGAAATGGATACTGTCTAGATAGGATATGTACACACGCCTGCAGGAATCAGAGAGGAATGACAGGAGATCACGTGTGGCTGAACATCTGTTTTGTCTGCTGAGACCTGACTTTTATAGTAGATACTCACACAGACACACTGAGCAAAGAAAAATTAATTACGGTGTTACTTTAATGCATACTTAAGTACCTTGTCATGGTATAAGGAGGTCTCAAAAGCAAAAGATGGGCAGTATATTTTTGTTAAGACAGCAAGAATATACTTGAAGAGGCAAAATTAACTACACAATAACAAAAACTGTAGTATTTTTGTTGTAACATCTGTTTTCCCCTTCAAAGTCACCTGCAGTCATACAGCAGGACTTATTCCTGCCACAGAGTTGAATTCTGTATCTGAGACAAACTGTCCAGTGAATGCAGCAGGATGTTCCCCAAGCACAGACCATTGGTACAGAGGTGAAAGAGTACCTTGTGTTTGGAGGGGGGCAGTCTGAGCCATACTCCTGGACGTGCATGCCAAAGAAGCAGACATCAACTCCATCGATCTCCTCAAACGCAAACAGAGCTTTGGTTCGGTAAGGGAAGGATTCTGACATCTCACCAGAATCCACAAATCTGAAGGAAAGGGTCATTGGAGGGAACAGGAAAAAAAAACCAACACAAAAAGCCAATTATTTAACCACTGTCCTACCAGAACAAAGAAATTGTTTTCAACCTTACTTTTAACTGATTCGAAACGTTTTTGCAGCAGTTAAAGAGGGACAGGTCAGAGCAGCATTAAAACAGGGAGTCTTGTTGCTATAAAAATCATGGGAAGACAGTTTCCATGGAGTTAATATATGACCCAACAGGCAATCATTGAGTACAAGAGCACACTCAGAAACCACAAGCTATTAAATACGTTGCAGAGTAGAAAACCTGATGCATTGCCATCAAGTGATGTCACAAAAACACTGCCTTTATGCATTAAAGCCAAAATACTTCATTCAATAAACCTTTTCAAGATTTTCATTTACAAAGAAGGAAATTAAAAGTAGCTTCTGAAAGCTAAAGCATTTCCAAAAACACAACAAAACGAAGGAACAGTAGGGAACAGCAACTATTCCAAACTCAACTATCAGTTCTGTAATGTTAGCTGAAATGTGGTCAGGCTCTCTCAAGATCTATTAATATAAAATCATAGTTTTATAACCCAAACCAGCCTGCCCCCCACTACCCCCCTGACAGCTCAGATACAGTTGTCACCTCCTCTGAGTTCATTTACAGCGTTCTGCTTTTTTTACCTTTCCTAATCCTACTCGTGCCTATGCTTTAAAAAGGTGCAAACTGATGAGGCTGAAAATTGGTACAGTTTGCAAATATTTATGGAGGAAGACTTCAAAATAACAAAAGTAATAATAATTTAAAAAATAAACTAAAGTAAAGTAAAAAAAAATCACATTTATTGTAATTAATAGAACTAACCTGGATTTCATTCCTGGCTTAACTTCTACTGTCTTATCTGAACTTGCCACCACTCTGACAAAGACCTCTCCAGCTTCAGGATGATTCTGTCGCCGTAAAAATTTGTTGACTCTGTCTTCCAAATGGTTTCCTAAACGTGTGGTCTGTAGCCCTAGAAATGGAGGGGGAGAACATGACAATGAAAATGTTAATACTGGAGAAATCCCTGGTAAGTTCAGGGTGTTCCCATGCTGTGTCTGTCAGCTTGCCCCTCAGTATGGATTTAGGCTTTTCCCCCCTTCATTTTACCTCCATATGAAAATTTGATGGTTTTATTTATGCAGCCAAAATTAAAAAGGCAAAACCATCCATGTTTTTACCCAAGGCTTAAGTGTTCATACCCTAACGTGGAAGCTGAAACCACTATAGTGGGAAAATTACTTAGTAAGTGACCTAACAAAGGAGGTTTTAAACACCATTTTTAGATTTGCAGGCTTATTTTATGAACACTGCAAATGTTTTCTCCTAACAAAAACACTCTCTGGCTTTTCGACAGAGATTACATCACTTTATAGATCTGGCTCCATGCCACACCTTTTCAAGCACAGCAAAGCAAATCAACAGAAATGAAAAGCCTTTTGACTCCAATGGAGATTTCATTGCTTTTTCTTTTCAAGAGAGCTTATAGATTGAACAGTTACAATAATCTGCACAGAAACATTAAATAGTTCTTCCACAGTGATAGAGGTCTTTCCAAGTTCAAGTCCACCTTTTGTCCAGATCCCCTCTCCTGGTCTTGACATTTACAATCAGCTTTTGTGGGGACAGTCGTGCTGAAGTGTTACAGGATGTGATGGTTTTCAAATACACCCACAACAAATCACAGAAATTAACATCAAGACTGGAGTTTAAATTAAGAAAAGGGAAGTAGCACACTGGTTTGACTTAAAGATTTATGACTATTTCTCTTGCCCTGCTGTACTTATTTTACCAACAAGTATTCCTACTTCATTTTTATGGTCAAGGCTGGTGGTTCTTCTTTCTGACTTGCTATAGCTTGCATAGAAAAGACTGCACTGAAGTATCTACACTAGAAATTAGTTTAGGCTCCAATACTGGTGACAAAAGAGACATATACTCAAAGGAAGGGCTCACTTCCCAAGGGATTTGTAATTAAAATCTTTACAATCAGTTTATAGAAATTGCCCAATGCAGCAATCTTGTTTTACATCTTTTAATCTCTTCCCTTGTCCAGTGAGATTCTGTGGCTATACCCAGCACACCACAGTCTAACTATCATGTAATTGGGAGACAGTAATTAAAATTTAAAGGCAGGTTAAAGTAAAACTACACTATGCCCATCACCAAATCCAATACTCTGGCCTTTCCCAGCATTTCCCAGCCTGTAACACACTCTATTCAGCTTTCTATATACAATAGAAGGGGGTTGATTTTAAAGGAATTAAAAGAATTTTCAAGGTAATTCACAAGTAATTCCTGAATAAATTGTTTTGTTTTCTCTGAAGACAAACAAAAAAAAAAGAAAAGGCTCCATTTCAGCTCAGGAGTTGGCACATTTTTAGAGAGCCATTTTGGTTAACTCTACTGTCTTGTGTTTTCATGTTATCATCTTTCCAATGCTAAGCAACCAAAGAGTATCTGCTCCCTTCCTTATGCTACAATGCATTAAAACTTGAAAAACAAAACAAAAAAACACCAAATAAGAAGATAAAAGAAATGGGCAGCATTAAGATTACATGCAGTGTAAGGAAAGGATCTAAAAGCCACATATTTTGATACATTAGAATGTACAAGTTCTTTTAGAAAGGAACCAGATTTTGGGTTTTGGGCATCTCTAACTTGTGTACTTCCAATTAAAGTTCAGGAAAGCTGCAGTGCAAACTTGAAAAAAGGCACCCATCAGAGAATGCTTTCAGTCTGCTTGAGGACAGCAATTGTGTTGCAGCAGCAGTGGCCAGATGTTTGTTACTGGATGAGTAATCAGGCAGATAGGAAGTCAGACTTCTGGCTTACTGTGACTTTTTGTCAGGAAACTACCTTCTGTGACTTATTTGTCAGGATATCTTTGGTCTTTGAACAGCTCTGAATTAGCTACTGGTTTTTTTGTAGATTTTCTTTGTGAGAAAAATACTTCAAAAGTTAGGGATTTCACAGCCTAATCCAGCTGTACACTGGTTTATAGGTTATATTTGGCATGCTGTCAGTCAGCTTTATGCAACTTGCTTGCAATATGGTAAAGATAACCAATTTAATATATATAACAAATACAAATATTACCATAAAAGCTGAACAATAGCAGCTGAAGGACGTGCTCTCTCCATTATTAGCAGCTGTGCCAGTGTGCTTGAGGGAGCACAGAAATGCTGGTGGCAGTTCAGTGAGTCAAGGTTTTTATGGGGAGGAGGGGGAGAGGAAACATGTTAAGGTTTCAAACCTTCTTTACTTATGTTTGCTTTTAGGTCAAGTAGTAAGGTGAAGGATTTGACAACAAGGCCAGGCTTTCCTCCCCTGTTTCTGTGCCACTAGAGTACTGCTCAAGAAAATTGATGTCAAGAGCTGAGCCCACCAGTGGATTTACAGGACTCAAAACATCATGGAAAAAAGAAAGCAAAATAGCCAAACAGCAGGGAAAAGAAAAGTAAATCAATGGAAAGGAAAAAAGCCTGACTACTTCCCTGTCCAGATCCCCAAAGAATAGAGTGCTTACCTAAAACTAAATGGCTGGTTCCTCAAACTTTATTCTACGTCAAAGAACAACTGCAGACACCCAAGGAATAGCACATTTATTTAAGCTAATTAACATCAATAGATGCTGTAAAGTCAGCACAGAATGGGAGAGTCACCTATTTAAAATAGTTACCTAAAACTACATTTTTATGTCATCATTTTATTAATGCTCTCTTACAGTCTTAATCTGGCTTTAATGAGACTAATTTTCACCTTTTTAACAATATTATCTTGCATGTGTCAGGTTCCTCCAGAGACCCTTTTGATTTCTGTAACCTAATAGGTCTCATCCAGCATTATCATCTCCAAATCAGGCCCTTCCAAGCCTGTTATTATGCAATCAGCCACACACAAAATTATCAAGAAGTTACATTTACTGTGTAGCTGCCCCTTTATTACAATTTGCAAGACTCAAGCTTGCAAAGTCACAGTATCAGGAGGTAATTCCCAGAACTTCCCAGGAACAGAGAAGAATAAGGGGGAAATCAAGTGTTCCTGCAAGTTCTAGTTATTCAAGTGTCATAATGACCCTCTTGGCTTCTACATCCACTTTTTTTATTGTCTACTTTATGCCACTGACACTGCATTTCCAATACTAGCCCTTACTCTTCACCTCCCTAAATGTGTATGAGTAAAAGTTTTCAATTTTTGTTCTCTGACATTAAATGCATGCAACAAATGCTTGTGTAAGAACTATTAGAGACTGAGACAACTTGACCTAGCAGCTTTTGGCACTCTTTTTTGTGCACATTTCAACAAGATGATTACATCCAGGAACATCTAGACATGCAGCACAATTGGTTACTCATTCCAGAGGAAGTTCTGATACCAGAGTTTGCTCTGGAAGCAAGAAAAGCTCTTCAAAGACATCAGTACTTGGCACAACCTGAAACACACTACAACTTCTTACTACGTGTTGAGTGGCCCAGAGGTGACAGCAATTTACTGCAGTTCCAATGCTACATGGAAACATGTCCAAATGTATCCAGCAAAATGCATGCAGCTCGGTGTTTCTCCTGTCCTGCTCCCCCACCCCTTTTGTTGTTTTATTTTTTCCAGTCTAAGAAAAACAAGGACACAATGCTGCTTGAGGTTTTTTGACATCTAAGACTGAACACAAAGAAGTCCTTAAAATGTTGATTAAAATTCTGACAGCTACTAAAGCATTTTACAAATATTTCTGAACTGTTTATCATGACAACAGGAAGTCTCGGTCAAAAAGCTACTGGGGGTGGTAGGGAAAAGGATGAAAATAAAACCAGAAATATCCAACTCACTTTTTGCACTGAATTTGTTTTCTTTCCGTGTTCTACCAGTTTTCTTCAGACAATTATCACAAACAAACCTACAGAGAAAAAAAAAAAGCCAAGAACTTAACATAAGCCCATTATTGGCTAATTTAAGCCCAACATTTGAAATCCTTAATTTAAATACCAGAGTAAAATATATTTTTCTTAGGATCTAAGCAGCCTGTACCTCTCAGTATTTGAGGCACTTAAAGTATTCTTGAGCTGGTTTAATTCTGCCAAGCCATTACACCTGCATTTGTGTTCTGTAGTACACAAACTTACCCCCAGCCAGCTTCCATTGTTCAGTATTTAGAAAGGAATCACAGAAATCTGGGTAAATGAACAAGTTGGTTTCATGCCCATTTTCATCTGAATATACTGAAATATAACCCAAACACCAAAAAACCTGTATTTTTTTTAGAAAGGTTGTCCTTTTGTGCTCAGTTCAAAAGGGCAGCAGTTGCACATTGAAGAGCAAAGGCAGAAAGTCTTAATTACCTAAACCACACTGATTTTTTTGTACAAGGGGTAAAAAACTAGCAAACATCTTACCCTGAAGGCCAAATAATATCATAATGTAATACACAAATCTGGTGCATCTTCCGACCACACTCTTTGCAGTCAACAAACCTGAGAAGAAAAAATAGCAGACAATCACTTTTGTTGTTAGGCTGAATTCTGGAAAATTACTTGTAAGAAGGAGAGGTTTTTACATTCCTCTGCTAAGAGCTAATTCAACTTTATCAGGCCCAATTTACGTGTCAGCTTAAAAAAACCCCACCTCATTAGAACAGCTTCAGATATACACCTATTAATCTCAAGTAATATGTACATATACACATATTTAAAAAACTGTAAAATGTGCTAGTTTCAAAATGCAAAATGGGCTTTCAAGCACAACTTTTCCTTTTCTGTGCTCTTCTAAGCAGAGTTCTGAGTTTTCCCAGCTTCACAGAACTCAGCTCAACAATACCTCCACAGATCTAATTTTCATTTGTTGCAACAACCACAAGCTGACTAAATGGTTGCTCAACTTACTGTAAATGTAAAAACTTGTCATTCGGGAATCACTGTGCCAAGAAAACATGTATTAGCTTGTCTTCACCTCCATGGGTCTGCTGCAGTCTTTTTTTTGGTCAAAATAGCAGGTCAAATTCTTTTTTTGGATGGGAAAACCATCAGAGGTTTTCCCAGTCAAGACTGCAATGTTGGTTATGAAGCCAAATGCATTTGGGTCCATCTCAGCAGTCTACCTTTAGAAGTCTGGGGGAGGAGCTCCATTTAGCATTTGCAAAGATGAGAGAAGAAATTCAAATGCAAATAGCCAAAGAACAAAGCAACAGTCTTGTTTCAGCTACTTAAGGACAGCAGGAAAAATAGAACAGTGCTGCTAAAGAAATGTTGGAATTTACTGAACTTCCCGTGAGTAACAGACACAGGGAAAGAGGATGCCTCCTTCAGTGGGCGAAGCACTCAGGTGAAAAGGAAAACTCAGGTGAGGAGAAAACCGTGTTTGGGAAACACAGAACCCCCATGTGCACCCCTACAGGCACTCAGGGAGGGCAATTTTCTGCCCACTGTGAAGTGCCTTGCAGAACACACCTTAGGAATTACCCAAATAGAGAAATTGCCATTAAAACAGGCTCACATTTTCCTCTTGGGTATCAGTGGGAGACATCAAGTTTCTGTGTTGTGCTAGGAACTCTAGAGAGAGACTCTGCAGCCTGTTTGGGCAGAGTTGGGGAAAAAAGGAAGACTATACTTTATTCTCTGCCTAATTTCTGAAGTGCTGGCTGAAGGATGAGTGAAAGCAATGAGATAATCTTAACAACACCAAGTCTGGTACTTACGGCTCTGGATCTAGCGTATCGTTTTTCTTCTTTTCAAACTGATCCTTAGAGATGGTTCTAGAGACAAAGAGTTAACATGAAAACTCAGTAGTACATTTATATCAGAGGCTGAGATAGCATCATGTTTTTCTGAACTGCAGGAAACCTCAAGTCTGAAGAAAGCAGATTTGTATTTTCTACTCGGAGAAACCAATTCTGTTTGTTTTATTTTAACATGCAGAAAGTATTTTTCCCCTTTCACTTTCTGTGTAAATTGAAAGCAAAATAAGAGATACCCAAATATATGGATAAATTTCAAACAGGCAGAACAAGGGGAGCTATCATCTGTAAAGCAGCCACCTTCCAAAACAGCTTGTGTTCCTCAAGTCTCAGAGCATCTGGTTTTCTGGCCAGGTTAAAGACAAGCCATTGGCTTCATAAACAAAACCTGTGCTTCAAAATGTGAGACATCAGCATTAGCCAATGTCTTTCACTTGGAAAGATAATGGATTAGTGACATTTATTGACACAGCTTCCATTCCACCCCTCCAACCACACTGCCTAGAGTCTGCCCCCCCTGTGACCAGGGTGCATGCCTGGTACCATGGCACAAGCACCACTGCTGGGCAGACTGACAGAGCCAAGAGAGCAACAACTGCTCCTCATCTGTCACTGCAAACATCTTCTCTTAGAAAGCAGGCACTTCCCCACAGACACCCCCACGGGTCGTAGGTTTTTAACATCAAACCAGGACCACACATCCCATCCTTTAAAAAAGGCAGAAGAAAGGAAGCGACTTACGTTTGAGGCTGGGAAGGGTCATCACCCAGGGTGACATTCTCCCCCTGGATTTCAGTGAAACACTTCTCACAGAAGTGATACCTGTCAGCAAGAAGGCCATATTTGGGTGAACTGGTCCAGCACAACACACAGCCACCCAAGCACGGAGCCACCAACCAGAGCAGGGCAGATCACCACGACGAAGGGGGGATTGTTGTTGGTTGATTGATGGGTCAGTGTGGACAATGAGGAGGAACAGGGAGGGAGGGGAGGGCAGGATTAGAGAACAGGGGAGGGAACAAACAGCACAGACGTAAGAGGTAAGACGCAAACACCAAGACAACACAGAGCAGAAAGCCAAGGCAAAGCACAGATTAGCATTCGGTCTCATTTTATACATTGCTAACAAGTCAGCGGGAGTCAAATTCAAAATTTGGGGAGGATTAATGAGGTAGCTACCAAGTGCTACGTTTGTATAGACTTCAAATTTAAGAATTTGGATTTGATTTGCATTGCACTTAAGGAAAAAAATAACTGCTCTTTGATTCCAGGCTTGCAACCGATGGAGTTCCCTTTGGTGTGAAAAAGCAGCCTGTCAAAAAGCTGTAAGAACACATTCATTACAGATTTAAGTAATGAGAAAGTAAGCTGAAAGCATTTACTGATAGTCAGAAAAACTGCAAAAGCAGGAACACTTGATATTGAAAAAATCTTTTAAAATATTAAATTGAGAAGTAATTTGATTATAATATTAAATGTGACCAATTGCTCAGCTAGTATTATTTCATATAAATGAAACCAAATCCATACTCTAGACAAACATTTAACAGAAATGCAATTATGGGTCAGAGTTTCCAGCCATTTATCTATATAAATACAATATATGTATATATGTGAACAACATTAAATATTGTACATACATACAATATATTTATCGGGTACATTAAATCTGTGAAATTCAGCTTTACAAATTGAACATGAGGCTAGGTACAATTTTTGGTCACCAGACCAAGAGCCAATCCAAGTTATACTCAGCAAAACTAATACTGCAGTTTAAAAAACCAAGCTGAGTAAATTGGAACACAACTCTATGAAAATACAATCTGCATTTGAAAAAAAAAAGGGAAAAAAAAAAAAGAAAAAAAAAAAGAAAAAAAGATACAATCAAAGTTTCATGGATTTTGGTGGGTTTTTTTCATGGTTTTGTTTTGTTTGTTTCAGATGAACTGGAACCAAAGTTGTCAGGGTCATTAAAGTGAAAATAAATAAGTAAATAAAAGGGAGGCTAAATGTTTGGAAAGGATATGAATTCACACATGAACAAAGGCAACAAAGAGAGGCCACAGCTGTAAAATGCAGGAAGGCCACAAAGGATCATCAAAATAAAGGAGCTTTATGGAGGATCAAGAGCAAGAGAGTATAAGCAGCAATGGCAGCACAGTCAAAAGCAGTTTTAGTACTCAAACACTAGAACTGTAAGAATGGGTAAGTATAAAGGCATCAAACAAGACTCCATGTCACAATGAACCAACAACTTAAGGGATGGAGATTGATAAATATGGCAGCTTCCCCTTCAAACTCGTGTCCAAACACTTCAGCTGCTGTGATCCACCTGACAGATCTCCCAGGCTGTGCTTTTGGGGACAACAAAAGCCCCTCACAGGCATTTCTTGAGAGGTGTGGATCAGAGTCTCCTCCTGCAGCACCCACTGCCCATCAGGTCCCCATCAGAGGTTTTCTAAAGCCTTGTGGAGCACAGTGGGAGGGGTCCCTCAGCAGCCCCTGATGCTCAATGTCTGCAGAGGTTCCTGCAGGGCAAGCCTGGAGCCTGGAGCCAGCTCTGGGTTACTGCAGCTTCATTTACAGGAGCCCCCAAACTTCTGCAAACTCTGCCAGCTGGCTCCAGCTCCAAGATCTAACTCTGCTAGCCAAGAACCACTCCAGTGCAGCAGCACCCTGAACCCTCCTCTCTACTGTGGGACTGCCACCATGAGGAAAAAGCTGTGTTTCATTTTAGTTAATAAAGCCCAAACTGACACAGCCACGTAATCATCCTACCAGCAGGGCAGCTGCAACTTCGAGAGCAGCCACAGGAGCTCAAGGCCAAGCTGCTGGCCCAGAGCGATGCTTGCCAGGTTCAACTGTGAGGGAGCTTTCTCCAGGCTCAGCTCAACTAGGATTAAACACCTGACCCTTCCAAGGAAAACCAATGCTTTTTGAGCTGATAACACAACAGAACAAAGCCAGGAGGAAAAAAAATTATTCCATTAATTTATGACCATTGAGGATGATAAATTTATTTCCCTTATTACAGAGCAGTATTACAGGAGGGTTTAGAAGTGGATGCTGACACTGCATATCTCATTTACACTGACTTCACTTGCCCCTCGCCCCACACCCCTGAAATGATACAGTACAGTCAAGTAATTCTTTTAAAAAAGAAACACTAAGCTCAGGTTCAAAATTCTATATCCTTTTACACGTTGTTGGTGTCTTTTATTTTTTTTCCTAGAATTCTTCTTTCCACTTTCTTCAATTAAAAAAAACCTATTAACTATTTTCCTTCCTAGTGAGGTTGTTCATTTTAAGAATCAGACTGGGAAGGACTGAAACACAGGAGTACCCAAACACAGGAGTGTGCAGCCAGAAAAATCCATGTTTGAGGCTCCTGTTAATACTTTGCTACATTTAAGCAATCCCAAAAAAGCTTAATTCTGACCCATTTTCAGAATAATTTTTGGTCTTTCAAAGCACTTGTCATATTGACCAAAAAGGCTGCTGTCAGTATTGGGTTTCAGTTGCCCTGCAGAGATCTAACCAGCTCCACCAGCACAGGGATTTCACTCCCTGTTCAGGCTGTGGCAACCTCACTCTGGCAGGGCTGAGCCCTTGGGCTGGCAGGGTCAGCACTGCTCAGCTACCCCTGGGTCCCCAGGGAGCACAGGACTCCAGATGCTGCAGAACTGAAGCCTAATGCTAGCAAGAGTGAAGCCTTCATCTGTGATATTAAAATGAGGAAATAAAAATTGAAATACAGTGAAAATGAATCACCTAAAATCATGAGCATTTGTCCATAAAATAACCAAGGTGAAACAACAGCTATAACTCTTATGAAAGCAGACCCTCAGGAAGAGAGACTTGCTTGTAATTCACTTGCAAGTCACTACAAATACTGAACAAAACCCATAGAGTGCATATAAAATAGTTTTAACAGTCAGAAAATCCAAAGAATGTACTTATTGCAACACATCAAAAATGAAAAGCTTTTCAAATGCAGACTGTTCAGGTGACTGTTCACTGCTTATCAAAGAATAATGTTATGGTTCAATACCAAAGTCCAGAGAATGCTCAATCTCTGCATGATCAGGTGGATTTCCAACTGTAATTAAGTGCATTCAAAGGAAATTCTAAATTAGGAATTGGATGCTAGTGGTGATATGAAATACCCATCAGTTTTCTCAACTGGGTATTCATGCATGGAAGTAATTCTGAACATTTACTTTAACCTAAACTTTAGCCTTATTATGGAAGCCAGACATTTCTATACCAAAGCAGTTAACTTTTAGTCACTGAACTGTAGAGCTTGATTTCATTTTTCAGTGGTGCCTAAATTGCTCTTAGTTGTAACTTAGTGATGGGATACACTGGACTTTTTGTTCTATAAATGGAGAAAATCAAGAACATTTAAAGATCTGCCGGAATTTGATTTTCACTAATTTGCTATTCTGTTAAGAAAAACTTAAAGAACTGATGATCATTATTACTGGAAACAGCTGTTTGACTGCTTTAGAACAATGCAGTTGTGAATAAGGGCTTTCTGTTACCTGGCAGTCCAAATGCACACTTAAAACTATGGTGATTCATCTTTAGAAGTATTTTGTTCAAAAAACTAACCCAAAAAACCATTCACCACTCAATTTAGTTGGCCTGAAAAATAAACCCTCACAGTCCCTCCCCACCCAAATCCCAAATCCCCAGCCCTTTCTCAAGACAGCTGCATGGACAGAAATCTTCAGCTACTCCTGTTCTGCTACTTTCCTACTGACACTTACATGAGTCACCTCCCTTTACTACTGCCCTGTTAGCCCACTTATGCTGAGTTTAATCTACCACATTTACAACATGTAGGAAATTGAAATATTGCTTCCTCAAGTCCAGAGGCACCCACTGCCCTATCAGTCCTCCTTAGGAACCAACATGATTCAATACTAACTTGAACAGGAAAGGTACAACTGAAATAAAAATTACCCCTTCAATTAATTTTGAATTTTACTGTTCTTTTCAGATACAGTACTGCCTGGATGCACAATCACAAATTCACAGACTGGTTTGGGCTGGGGGAGGAAACCTTGAAGATCCCAGTTCCAGCCCCCCAACATGGGCAGACACCTCCCAATAGAACCAGGCTGCTCCAAGCCCAAGCCAACCCAGCCTTAATATGAAAAGTTTAAATTCTCAGATTTGGTATTTAAGAGTTACCTATTCCCCCACCTCCAGTACTGCAGTACTCTCTCTTTAAATGCATTTTAATTGCTTTATTTCTCTTCGGACTGACTGTTTTTGGAAGTCACAGCAGCTGTATAAAGCCTTTTGTGAGAGCTGGTGAACTCAAACTCCTCGGGGTCAATGCTATCTGCCTCACCTGAGACCTGACACACACCCCAGGATGACACTGACACCTTTTCCATGTCCCACAGCTGCTGCTGCAGCTCAGGGACCACCCCCCAGCACGGCTGCTGAGGCAGGGACAGACCCAAGGGAGACCAAGTGCAAGCACCAGCTGTCCAGATCAGTTCTGGAGCTTCAGTCAGACAACAGCACCTCAAACCTGGCAAGACCTGCAGGCTGCAATTTGTAGCTTTGCTGCAAAGGAAGTTTGGCTTAGTTGATTTCTGTTTTGTGATTTTTCTTTTTTTTGGGGGGTAAACATCTAAGAAAGCAAAACCAAAGCCAAGTTCTAAGTTTGCCTCGTTATTATAGCACTGTTGATTTAATAATAGAGCAATTGTTTAATAATAATCATACAAACATTAAATCCTAGTAGTAATTAAAAAATAATAGAAACTATTGTTTTTGAAGCCTCTCCTGGAGTCTGGGTAGTTTAAATGCTAATTCAAAGCTGATTTAAAAAGAATGAAGTACTAAGCTAGAAAGAGAGAACGTAAATCTCACAACCAATCACTGTACCCTCTACTTTGCAAAGTCTGACACTAATGAAAACCAACTTGCCTGTTTTTTACAGTTGTCCCAGAATAAGGTAAGATTATTTCTCAGCACCTTTTGGCTGTTCTTCCCTTCTCCCTCCAGCAAGCCCTGCTACTCATTTTGTGGAAAACACTGACAACTTCACTTCCACTTAAGCAGTGTGTGGTGCAGCCTAGCTAACAGCAAGTACTTCAGTACAGTGTGTATCAAGCTACAGTACAGAGAACTATAGGATTATCTGCAAAAGGACAGCATGCAAAGATAGACAAATAACTTTTTCCAGACTTGGCTGACAAAGGAAAGAAAAAGTGAACAATCCTCCTCCTCCATATGTGCAGAGAGCTCAAGGGATGTAATTTCTTGAATGAGGAACAAAACAAAAAAAAATCCAAAACCAGCTGGGGACTTACCTATTCTGGTAACTGTAGTAGGCAGCATCACGAGGGATAGTACACAGCTGCTTGCCATAGCAGCACAAGGTCTGTGGAGAGAACTCGTACTGCAAAACAAAGGTGAGAAAGGAAGTTTTAAAATGTAGTCTCATGTTAATCAAGTACCTGTTAGGCAAACCTGACACTTACTGACACCATTAATTGTGTTCTGTTGATCACACATTTCCAAGCTACTGTAAATGTATTAGCAGAGCTCTCCATTTCATTACAGTTATTAACTACATAAACTAAACAGCTGACCCTCTAATTCCTGACTTCACTGCAACAGACATGGGAAACAAGCAAAGCATTTTAATATTGCTTATGATCAAAAGAGGTGTTCTCTGGGGGAGAAAAATACAACACTAATAGACCAGCAGCAAGAAGGCTGCTACCTAACCTTTTTCTTGCTCTTAGCATGCTTTTAATAAAGCCAAACTTTTAGCCACCTTTTCATTCAGTATTTCAGTTTTTTAAAAGGAGTACCCAAAGCTAATGCTTTATCTGATTAATTAAGCTGAGCCTGCTGGAAGAATCCAACTCCAGGCCCTGGAATACATACCTTGCGCCCACAACAGTAGCCCAGGGATTGCATAACAGGATCAATTTCTTGTTCAAACACCTCTGCCAGTTTAGTGCAAAACTTATAGACCCTGGAAGTCTTGCGGTTGTAGAGCCAGGCATTGTTAAACATCAGCCAAACATCATCCACATATTGCCAGGGCTCCTGGTACTGCCCAGTATCCAACTTCCGTTTAATGGTTGAAAGATCCATAGGATTTTTCACAATGTCAAAGTAGTCCTTCAAACACAAAAAAATTAAAATTTTTAATCCCTTGCAGAGAAAAGATAAATGTTTGTAGGTGGAAAGACAAAACACAAACATTTTGTATTTTTTTTTTCCAGTCAACTCACCGGAATCCCTAGCAGCTGGGGATCCACAGGCTGTCTAAAAGGGAGAGACTCTGGGTCCTGCCTGTACAAAGCTTCCAGGGTAGGCATGAGAGCCTGGCGCAGCTCCTCAGGTTTGAAAACTGTTGGAGAAAGTCAGAAAGGTTAGAAAATTTCCTTCCAGGTTGCCTAGACTCTTGACTGGCCTTAAAAAAAGAAAAAGAAATAAAGAACTACGTTAACATAAAAATTTTAAGATGGATTTCCTGATCTGTGTAGCTGATCAGAAGGAAATCTTACAATCAAGAGGTGACAGCACAACCTCTATCTCCTCAAGTGACAGTTGGTGATATTGGTAATATTCCCAGAACAATTCCCACCCAGAATGAAACCCATACCAGTGTTCAGGCACTGGGACAGGCTGCCCAGGGAGCTGGTTCAGTCACCAACCCTGGATGTGTTTAAGGGTTGTTCAGATGTGGTGTTGGGGCAAATGGTTTAGGGGAGAACTGTGGAGTAGGGATGATGGTTGGGACTTGATGGTCCCAAGGGTCTTTTCCAACCTGAAAGAGTCTATGATTCTATTATAGAGCACACATAAAAAAAAAAAAAAGAGAGAGAGAACTTATCCAGAAAGAAATTCACTAAATTGCTTCAACATGGATCAATCTTTGCTCTGTAGCAGACAGGGCTGAAGAAGGAGCTCTACAGACAATAACCAGATGTCTTGAGAGCTGGCATAGGTATTTTCTGGCCATAGTCTGGTCTGACAGACTGTTAATTATTTTCAAAGTGTTACTACTTCCAGATTTATATGCACCATTATAACCACTTGGCAACAGCAGCATGGCAACATCCACGTTTCTTTCAATACTGGATGACAAGGACAAGAAAGGGAATGCATTTTCTGAAAAACAATGATAACTTGGAGAGCTCTCTGAACATCTCAGCAGTGTAATTGCATTTATTTCCTCAGGCACTGAGCCTTTAAATTGGGAAGAATGCCTATTATTCTGAAAAAAAAAAGGGGGGGGGGGAAAAATAGGAAAGCTGGATGGCATCTAATATTTATCTACCTGGTTGAAATAAGAACAATATAAATAGAAGGGAGCAATGAGGAGTTATGTTGAGCCCACTTAAATCAACAGGACTACAGTGACCTCCCTCTTTGAGGCTGATCATTACTTGTGTCACTTAAATGATATTTTGGCAAGGTACAAATTTCTTTTTGTGACTTGTAGCTAAAAATCTCAGTTTTTTCAAAAGTTTTTTTCCCCCCTTCATTTTCCATTTGGTTGATTTTTCTGAGAGGAAGTCTTTTCATCTCAACTGCACTCACCAAAAATACACACAAAAACAAAGCAAGCCAAGAATTGAGTTGACACTACTAAGAATTTTTTTAAAGCATTAAGTTCCCCATATCTTTTAGCAGTTTGTAGGTGCAACATATCTTGGAAACTATTACTTAGGATGAAAATTTTAAGACCTTTTGAGTGCACTGCCTCTGACTGTAGAGAGGACTGCTGCTCGTGGGTATGCAGAGCAGGCAAGGTCCCACCCAAGGCACCCAAATCATGGCAAAGGATGAAGCAAGGTGCCAGAAGGGTGCTGCAAGGGCTTGTGCCTTCCAGACACATCAAGATCTCATGCCACTACTGAACACCAGATTAAAAACAAGATGACCCAAGGAGTTCTTATTTTTACACCAACAAATTCACCTTGATGATCATTTCAGCTGTTGCCATAATCTCAGTCCTGATAAAATGGCAATTCTCTTCCATATTTATTGGTACCATATATGCAGGCATTTTCCTACAAAAGGAAACCTGCCATATACCCAGTAAGTTTTATGAACAACTAATTCAATTATATTATGGCTCAGGTAGTTCATAATCTGATAATCTAAATTATTTTCATCTAATGAAATGTTAAGGTCAAGAAGCACCTTTTAACAATCTATTCTGATCACTTGCTTGACATTGCTTTTAAAATTTTCCCTGTACTGACCTCCACAAAAACATACCACTAAACCAGAGGATCTTTCAACTACAGAGATTCAGCACAACTCTTGCTAAGTTACTTAAAGCCAAGTATCTTTGCTGATAAAGTTTACGATCTACTTTATTTTGAAGTTTGAAAAAATAAAAATCCAAATCAAGTTACTTTTATTTGTGACTTTCATCCAAAAACATTAAAAAAAAGCTGCCTTCACCTTTAGTAGTTAAAAAACTGCTCTGCCTCAATGGAGAATGACTAATAACAGAACATTTGATGATAGGAGCTCCCTAGATAGAGATTTTACAAGAAAGTTTCTGTTCTCCCCTCTCCCCTTTTCAACAATTGAATGCCCTTGGTTCTTCCCTGGTGGCTGGAAGATCTTTGTAAGGAGCAGGTATTCAGGTATCCCACTTTGTCTTGGATGTGTGGGTGGTAAAAAGAAAATGGGATTTTGCCAGAATCATTATGACGTATCATCTGCCAGAGAAAAGCATAATGCTGCCTTTTTTACCTTTTACATTTGTATTTCTTTCAAACAGAGGAAAAGCTGCTTATGATTACTAAGAAGACAATTTGTAAAGGAAGATGAAACCATCTTCAAAATAATAAGGACAATACACCTGAATATCCACTCCAAAACCAATCCCTTGCTGGTTCTGCTTTACTATGTCTTACAAAGAAGGGAAGAATCCAGTAAAACATCTTGAAGGTCAAAGCAAGACAGCAGTCTGAGGAGATAGGAACCACCCAAATGAGTATTACACTATTTCTTTTGAGAAGACTGCAAGGGAAGAGGCAAGGAATCAAAAAACCTTTCTTGCTTACACTAGACTCACAGGGAAAAAAAAAAAGCAGCAAATCCAAATCCTGAATTTGGAAGGGTCTGGTTCCCCATTTATGAAGGGAAAACCTTGATGAGGAAGAAAAGCTTGGTGAAGGAGTGTCTGAACTCTCCAAAAAAAAAAAAAAAAAAGGTGAAGCACAAAAATCCAGGTGCAAGTGAATGAAGTGGATGAGCAGCTCAGCAGTGGTCCCTCAGGCTGCTGTCCAGCCCATGGCACTTCCAGGTCACAGTCCTGTGACACGAGGTGAGCACAGCTGGGCTGGTGGTGCTCAGGACACCTGGATGGGGCCAGGGAGGGTACAAACAGAGGAGATTTCAACTCCACAACATAAACCCCTTGTACCCTTTAGGGTCCAGAGGAATCTTTTTGAACACTAAGGCATCAGGCTACAACTTGTGAAGTTCTCTTACAGCACACATTCCATGACACTTCCAACCACAAACCTGGCAGTGTTCCAGGCCAGGTTGGATGGGGCTTGGAGCACCCTGGTCTATTGGGAGGTGTCCTTGCCCATGCAGGGGGTTGGAACTGAATGGATGAGCTTTAAGGTCCCTTCCAACCCAAACCAGTCTGGGATTCTGTGACTCCCCTCAGCAGTGGCATCATGAATCTAGGTTCATCATCCCAGGTTACTGGGGGTGCACCTCAGGAATCTGGCCACCCAGGAAAGAAGGTTTCCAATACCTTCATAACCCACAAAAAACTACAGATGAGTCTCATAAGTAGTTTTAAAATATCAGAATCCTTGAGCACACTTCACAGTATTTGCTCTCAAATACCTTGTGTTTCATTTAACATTTTAATATAAATGTTCTATTAAAGTTGAACAAACTACTTGGTGAGAAAATGTCACATTTAAAATTTTATGTGCATTTTTACTTGCCCACGTTGCACATGTACTATACTACACAGTTACTTAGTGGCAACATTTCTAAGATAAACCTGAGTTACTAATGAGGTATTGGAAATAGGAAATAACCCACACTGAATCAGCAGAATAGTGCAGCTCTTCCATGGGCTAATTCTGCAGGAACCTTCCTCTTTCAACCACTCGCCTCAATTTACTTGCAAGCACATTCCTTCTAGCAAGCAAAAATTATTCTTTCCACTGGGAATGTAACTGGTTCATAAATGCTAATAAGCTTTGCAACTCCCTATGTCACATTTTGTTCGAAACAGGCTCTGCCAGTTAGTTCTGCACTCTCATTTGGCTGGCCCACTGTGCTACAAACTGCAAATACATCTACAGGAAAATGTGTTTCATTGCATTTTATTACCAAAAGATTGTGTTTAGTAATTAAATGCAACCCAAGGCATATACAAGAGCAAGATTCAAGCTGAACAAACGTTAAAATATCACGATTCCTTCATTACATTCTGGAAAGCACACACCCATAATGTTCTCCTCATGTTGCTATATGCAGCTTCTTTTGCAAAGGAAGAAGAAAAATGTAATGAAATGGACCATCACTTTCCTTTTCTAGACAATTGCAGCATGGTGAAAACTTACCTTTGATCAAAACCTATAAACCAAGCAAAGAAAATGTCCTCCCAAAACACAGGATTCTAAAAGAGAGAGGTCTCTGAACAGCTGCTTTGAGTCCAAAAACCTTATCTTGAAGGCTCCCACAAAGCCTGCACTACAAAATGGAGTAATTTCTTCTTGCTTGTTTTTTGTTTTTTAGAATCTTACTTATTTACTTCTTACTAATCCAAGGCATGCAATCATTTATCTAAGTCCATTCATGATCTGTAATGCCACCAATTTTGCTTTTGGAAAAATATACAGGATATAGATACAGTCACACCTACATCTATCTATGCTAACACTTCAGATTAATTTAAGAGATTACTGACCCAGCTATTGCTAAGGAGAAAGCTTTCAGATGAACACTGCATTGAAAACAACATAGGACTTCAAAGCTCAAGGCTATTGCTGCAGATCAGCCTTGGAGGAACACAGATTCAGGAGAGGAGTTTAAGCACCTGATTCACAGAGAAGTGAAAGCTAAAACTGAAGGCAGCATGTGCAGCCTCTGATGGAAAAGCAAAGCAATGGATATTCTTGGCTAATCAGAGCACTTGTCTACACCAAGCTCCCTCAAAGAGGACTGGCCAAGATGTACAAGGGAGAGACTTATGTATTTCATTTCTCCAGCCATCACTGCCTTGGTCCTTCTGGGCATAAACAGGAAGCTGTGAGAGGACTGCTGGGATCAAGACCACAATGACAGGCTTTCCTCACCTGTGATTCATAGAATGCTAAAGGAATTCTACTTTCAAAAACAAATGACAGAAAGCACAGCTCTCCTAGAACTCCATGTGCAGGAATACACGTGCAAAACAGACCTCCTAGCAGGAGCTGAACCCATAAAAACCAAATGCTAGTGTAAGTACACAAGGAAAGCTCAGTTTTCACACACATACTTTTTTTGCGGGGCTGAGATGGCGACGTGGATTGGGAAGTGGTTCCATTACTGGTGCTCTCCTCTTCTTCTTTAGCATCTACTTTTATTTCGGGCTTCTTTTCTTCTATTTCCATTGGCTCCTGTTTCAGTTCTGCTCCATCTGTTTCTTCTTTTGTTTGTGAAGATCCTTGTAAATCCTCCTCCACCTTGAGAAAGGATGCAATGAAAGGTACTGTTACCTCTACGACCCAAACTGGAGTCACCAAAATATTACTCTGAGATTGTCAAAGCACTCTCCGTCCGTGGCTTTCCTCAGGACAGTTACTTTCCAGTAACTACCCTCCTCTCACCCCTTAGCTCACCAATTCAGACACATCATTAAGTGCTTTTATATCTATCACTGCTTTCAGTTAAGCTGTATAGAATCTCATTTACCTCAGTCTTAGCTTCCACTTGTGTCTCACTAGTCTCTGGCTCAGTTTCTTCAGTTTTAACTTCTGATTTGCTTTCTAGCATTGGTGCATCTGGTCCTAGTTGCTGGGAATTCGTATCAGCACTAGCAACTGAGGCAGGGGTGGGGACCCTGTTATCAATACTAGCTGCTGCCTGGGATAGCTGTTGTAAAAACAGTACAAAAGAAAGACACTGCATATATAGAAATATTTTCCTTTGCTAAAAATGAACAGCACAAAAAAGACATGAGATGATATTCTAAAACAGTGCAGAACATGGATACAGGAGCTCACTGTAGCCAAGTTTTGATATTACATGTTTCTTAACTCTGCATTACAGAGGAGAAGCCAAGGAACAGTTCTGCCCCAAAGAGGCTTCCTTTTCAGAGAAAGCACCTGCCCAGTAAAACACTGTACATTCCTTGACACGTGCATTCATCCTGACTGAAGCTTAAAAGAAAAAAAAATTACGCAAATTTCACAATCCAAAGCCACCAATTCTGATTACGGCCAAACAGAGGTATTAATCCTGTTACACCTCATCTTTCTGCACACTGCTGCCACTTTTACTTGGAGCAGTTCGAAGTCATTCAACACACCCCCCTCCTTCAAACAATGCTGAGAAGATCTGAACGCACACATTTTTTTTCCCCACATCTCTACAACGAAGCCTTGGTCTAACGTAGAAGCTGCTATTGACAACTACGGGCTCCACACAGTCACGACATGGTGCTACACACAGGGAGAACTCTCGTGGAATGCCACCACACAAGAATGCAGTCAGCTGGTACTTACTGGAGTGCCAGGTGGCTGTGCCTGCACAGATGTTGGCTGCTGCTGCTGCGATGGCTGCGGGGTCGGCACAGACTGGGGCTGGACCGGGGTCTGTGGCTGCGGCGTGACCTGGGCCTGTGCCGCAGTCTGCCCCGTCGGTGTGCTTTGTGTCTGTGTCGCGTTGGGAACTGACCCCGGGGTGGGTGTTGGTGTTTGTCCAGAGGATGAGACCGGTGTCGATGGCTGGGTGGGTGCTGCTGGCTGAGGAGGGGTCATGCCGGCCGGCGTTGGGTGCTGGATGGGCGGCATCCCCGCCGCGGTGGACACGGGAGGGGTGGCCTGGTGGAGAGGTGGCTGGGTCGCTGGGGGACACGGCAGCTGCCCGCTCTGCGGTCCCAGCATGTTCATGGAGTTGGGAAGAGCAGCACTGGGAACCTGCCCCTGCTAGGGAGAGAGATGCTGTTACAGATAAAGGGCTCCCACAGCTCTGGGAATCACACTTATCCTTGAAGCACAGCACTGAAGCCTTTCCCACAACACTGGAGCTCTGAACACGGGGTGAGCTACACACAAAAACTGCTGCCAAAACCCCACCATGCTCAGAGCTCTCCAGTCGTTTCCATCAGCTCTCCAAGGCCTTGCTCCTACACCTGGATATGCCAACAAGCCTCTTTATGTCACTGCTACAGACACAGAGAGGGAACTCTCACGATCACAGACTAAGACAGAAGCCCAGAGACAGAAACATCTCTAACTCTTGCCATCAGCTGAGCAAAGATCTGACTTTGCATTCAGCATGGTTCCAAGCAAATACACATTTGAGTCCAGGACTCCAGAGCATCCCTGCTGCCAGAAGACACTTCCACACACCTAACGCCTGCCTCATTGCATAGGGCAAGACTTGAGAGGCTTTGTTGTTTGTTGTGGGGTTTTTTCTTTAATTTTTATTGTAATTAGACTACTCCAGATGCCTAAGAAAGTTAAGGACCTGTTTTTCAGAGCAGCATCAATAACGTATTCTGGATCTGCACAGACCTTTAAACTTTCATACGAACCTCTAAACTTTCTATATTTTACTAAAGACTGCATCAGATAACTAGTGAAAAAAAGAACAACCTCAGATTTACTCTTAGAAGCCTAAATCAATCAATAGTCTCCTGCAGATGAGGTTTCAAATTTAAAACATGCTTCTATATTGCATACCTAGACAGCTTTATTGAATTAAAGTGCATTTGGAAAAACATGTTCACCACAAACATGGTCAAAGAACTGAGCCAGGGCCCAGGAAACTGAAGATGCTTCACCCTAAAAACATTCCAAACTTGACTTGACAGAGCCATTCATAACCTGATCTTAGTTCTCTCCCATTTGAGGTTGAGGCTGGACTACAGAACTCTGAGGGTCCCAGCTAACCTAAACTACTTAACTCTTGTGTTAAAAAATAAGCCTCTCTCTGTGGAAAAGCATACATTTTGACATCATAAGCCCAGCTGCTACTTCAGTGACTACTACTGTAAGAAAAAAAAAAAAAAAATCACTTTTCAGAAGTACAGAAGGTAAACAATTAAAATATATAATGCAACCGTTTCATTGTAGTTCTTGATTTAAAGTTAGCTACTGAGATCCACAGAGAAAACAACATGCTTGTAAATGTTTCATAAACTTGTGAAATCTTCCCTAAAAATCTCATCAGCATGTATGTTTAGAATTTAAACCAGAAACTATATAGATTGGTTATACAAGAGTTTCTGAAAAATACAGATGTAACCCAGGATCCCCCAGAGTTGGTGTGAATACACTAAACAATGGATATATAAGCCAACAAGCACCCATAAATTAAATTAGAAGAAAATAATTAAGAGTAAATAAAACAAATATTAAAAAATACATCTTACCTGTGCCACCCCGGCCTGGGCTGTTGCCTGACCCATGCCCACATTGTTCACATTCAAAGCCCCACTGGATGCTGGAAACTGATTCTGGGGCAGAAACTGGTTCTGGGTAGGAGCCTGACCCATCATGTTGTTGGAATGAGCTCCCATCATGTTCTGAGGCTGAGGCATTCGGGAAGGAGACATTGCCATCTAAAAATTAACACCCAAATGAAAGAATTCCCATTTAGTGCAATGTAGCAAGACAAAGGGAAATTCCCTCAGTGTAGCAGACCAAAATGTAGGAGGAAAAAAAGGAAAACTGGCTTCAGTAAAGCAAATGGACACAGACATATGCATGTAACTTCAGCATTTGTTCCACAATATCCATGGGGAGTAATTTTAAAACAGGTAATATTCAAAACACTACTTAGAGTGTGAAACCTCCACTTTGTTCTTAGAGATAATCCAGTTAAGCCAAAAATATATATTTTTCTAAAGAATAAAAACATGTTTTCATGGAGGAATAAAGAGGCTACATGTACTGCAAAGAGACTTTCTGAAAGAATTATACTCTTTCACAGACTGTTGGAGGTTATTACATCTCTGGCATCTATCCCCTCAAGTTGTTTTATTTATTTTTTTATTTTTAACCACGTAAATATTGAAAACAAATGCCTCAATAAAAGCCTGAGAGACTCAGTACGTTTCCATGAAATTATCCAGCAATTTACAGTGCTAAACTGTGACATGGGCTTTTCAGAACAGCATTAACTCTGCTCAATGCAGTCAGGCAACTGAGAACATGGGAACAAGAGGTACGAACCGCGGGCACGGCGCCCATGTTGTTCATCTGCACAGGGTGGTTCATTGGAGAGGCTGCACGGGGTCCCATGGGTGCTTGGGGCATCTGTACATTCCCTATGGACATGGGGTTAAACTGATTCATTCCTGCAAATGCACCCCCCAAAACAAGTCATTAGGAACAAGTCATCAGAATTTATGTACACTCTACTATAAAATTAACATTTATTAAGATTAAAATTTCACTGCCCCAACTCTCCATCTTTTTCTTTTAACTTTGTTCAAATGACTTGGCTTAAAAGACAAATCAGGATGCAGGAAGTATTCAGAAGGACACAAACTGGGGTGAAACACAACTTTTGGTGAATAAAAAAATTACGCAAAAGATGATGAGTATGGATGATTTGCAAAGACAGGGTGCTATTTGTAAATAATACTTCAGGGTGGTTTCTTAGAATCAGGTGTTTACTCTGAAACAGCAAGGTCTAATGCAGGCCTCACTGAAATGCTTTAAGAAAATATGATAAAAGTACATATTGCATATATATATATATATATATATAAGCAGGCAGCTCCCAGCCCCAAACTAGGACAAGAGCTTGCAATATCCTTAAACAGGTGTCAAGCTTTTTATATAAAACATTTAAGTGCCCCAAGAAAACCCCTAAACTTGTCTAACAGGAATAATTGTGTAAATAAATACCTATGGAGCTATACTGGCTATCAACTTTTTCTCCTATTGGAATGAATTTTAAAAGAATTTAACTTCTCAGGGAGATTTCAACACAAATGTCAACTCTGAACCATGAAATAAAGTAAGTGGAAGTAATACACTCCTTTGAAGGAAGCTGAAGCACCTAAAAGTCACAGGTTTGCATTTTTCAGAAAAAATACCACCCATGAGTCCACAGAAGCTTAAATCAGAGATCTTAAGCCATCAGTACTATGAACAAGCTAAGAGGTCTTTTTAGGTCTACTCTGCATCCAAACCCAAGAGAGGATATCATTAGCTGTATAGATTCTAGGATTCATGTGCTAAGTTTCCAGCTACAGGTGTATTTTTGGCTAATTAGTTCATGAGAACATGTCAACATCCTCCCCACCCCTGCTGTTACAGTGTTTTAAGTAGGATTATCCAAGTATTCTTGTTTGCAATCTCCTCTTTTTGAAAGAGCTGAATTAATTCCCAATTGCTGCTGAGAAATTTGGCAGATATTGTCAGTTCTTAAGACAAAACTGCACAGAGGCACTTCCTGTCACAGAGCTACAACAAAGAATGATGCTGAAAAAAAGGGGCGACCCAATAGTCCCCCCCCAAAAAAACCTCCAAGAGAAAACCAGATCAGCTTTTCCCCCTACCAGGATTTTGAACCCACAAACTGCAATTAGAAAGGAAAACATCAATACCTTGAGAAACCTGCATACGACTTATAGGCACGGTTGGCATGGACATTGGCCCATCTGCAACACAACACAACAATGGTCAGCAAAAACCAAGCTAAAACAGAAACTCCAGATCAGCAGCAGAGCCCAAGGACACAGAGTGTGAGGAGCTCCAAGTGAAATGCAGAAATGCCTCCTGGAGAAGTACTCACTGGGCGGCCTCACGGGCTGTGCCTGGCCCATGGCAGCAGCCACCTGGGGGATCCCGGGGGGCTGAGGGCCTGGGGTCTGTAAGGCTGGCTGGTTCCCCAACATCCCTTGTTTGTGGAGACGTGACCTCCGTTTTTCTTCTAGCTCCTTTTGTATCTTATAGATTTTCTCTGCTAATAAATGATAGTATTCATCCTAAAAGAGAAAAAAAAAAAAAAAAAAGCACTCTGTGTCAATAAGTCGGCAAGAAAACTCTAGTAGGCTACCTGAATGCTGCCACTGTTTGGTTTGGTTTTGTTACTTTTTTAAATATATACACCTGCCTAAACAAGAAGTATTTCTTTGCAGAATTCTGTTACACTGAGACAATCTCATCCCTGCTTTAATGAAGAAAAGGAAAAACAAAGCTTCCAGAATACAGGTGAGACTTGGCTTCTTGACCACCCTTGTCAGGGCAGTCCTCTTAGACAAAGAAAAAGACTAAAGGGTCCCTGTTGCTTGGACAAAAAATAACAGGATCCTGTGATTATTTTCTAAGTGTTAATAACTTTTAGGTGTTATTTTCATAATAAGCACCTCCACTAATCCACAGACAAAAGAAATTATGTTTCCAGAAACACAGTTATGCTGATGGTCTGAGGGGGGCAGACTCTAAGTGTTACTACCTTACTGAACAATTATCCCATAAATGCCACTAACCACTCTCTTTAGATGGTCACATTTCAAAAAGGACCTTTAGATTCTGATCAGGTAAGATCTCACTAGCTGATGGTATTAACATTGTCTTTAGTTGATGAAAACTTTCAGGGAGTGGTTCCTTTAAGAGCAGAATTACCACAGTGCCATAATGAAATGGTATCCTCAGCATGCCAATCACCAGGGATTTGCTCCCTCTGAGTAGCAGAGATTTGAACTGACACCTCTCAGCACAGAGCAAAAATCATGAACTTAGAATGGGAATTCTGTCTTGTTTCCTGTGCAGAAGGACAAACACAGGCAAACAGGCACCTTGGGATGTTGAGAAGGTGAACCAGCTTTGTGTCTCAGCCAAAGAACTCTCAGGTGCTGCTGAGTGGAAGAGAAATAATTCCAAGAGTGCAGGTAAAAGGTAAGCAGCGTGAGTGGACTGAGTCCTAGAGAAAATCTCCAACAGTGAAGAGACATTAAGGAAGTTTTCAAACACTATTTAGAGACTTCCAGAAACAAAAAACTCAGGGAGAGAAACATCAAGAACTGCAAGCTGTGCTCCAGGCCTCATGCACATCAATCACACTTTTAAGAAAAATGAAGACAGGGCTGAGACCACGTTGTCTGGTTCTCACAGCACTGAGGGAGGTGAATTAGCTTGGAATGACACTGATCAGATGGCTCGGGACTATACAAACACTGTCACAGACAGAAAGCATTACTTATGAAGAGAGCACTGAAATGATTCTCTGGTTTTTGTTACAGTTTTAGGATTTTTGACACTACTTTTCTTGAACAGACACTGAACAGTAGGACTGAAGCAACATACCCTACTGTTGGCAGATTCATACATATCTCCTTCCACTTTCCTGGCATAAGCCACCAGGTTCTCCATGCGGCGATCCTTCAGTGCTGCTGGGTCAGGGGTGGGGAAGATGGCTTGGACACTACAGGAAAGGAGAACAGAAGAAAAAGTGTTCAGAGGAAAAGAAATGTAATGCAATACAGCTTTGTAATAGTCAACCTGGACACTCCTGCATACAGAGATATAAGAGCGTAACAGAATTACTTAAAAAAATAAGTTGCCCTACTCCCCACATAGTTAAAGCAAATTCAGTGATGAAAAAATGCAAGGTTTAACAGTCTAAATACATATTTTCTACAGCAGAGTGAATTTACTGGCAATATAAACTAATTTCATGCCCATTTTTAATGAGCATGAAGAATTAACAGGAGGGTTAAAAGCAACAGCTCATCCCCAGTGACCCAGCACCAGAGAACCACTACTGATAACTTTTCCCAACAACTTTTCAGCTACTGCATTGCAATTCTGTAACAATATTCAGTAAAGCAGGCAGTCCTGGTGAATACTCACAGTTTATGCACTAAATGATTGCGCAGGTCCTGAGTGACATGTTCATGCCATGCTTTCCTTACCCCGGTGCTAGAAGGAGGTGCAGCTGTTGGCATTGAGCTGAGGTTTCCAACATTGCCAGAATTTGTGCCATCATTCATTAGTGGGCTAAAATAAAAAGGGACTGTTACAGTACAAGAATGTGCAGAGTTTTGTTGTGTGTTTGATGCCTGAAGTAATAATACTGGAACATCAAACATTGCTTAAGTGAAATTTTGGTACCAGCCAACTGCAGTGCCCTAAGCAGCAAAGCACAGGAGTTTGCAAGACACAGTATCAACAATAAAGAACTACAACTTAAAATACAAAATATTCTTCCCTTGGAAAGTCATTTAAAAATGCTAAATATTCTGGGACCACTGGAAGGGGACAAAGTGATAGCTGTGGTACTGAAAAGGGAAAGCAGAGCTTAGCAATAGATCATCTCCAGCTTTTAAAGCATGCTCTTTATTTACAGAGGTAAGCATGTAAATCAATGTTTAATTGAGCAAGAATGAAAATATGTGCATTACTTATTTGTCCCAAGGGATGTTGGAAGAGCAGTTTCAGAAATAAGACTAGCTTGCTGGTCTGTTGTTATTCCTCCTGCGGGAAGGTTCATCTGGTTGGCTCCTTTGGGACAAAAATTAACATAATTAGCATCCAGTTTACAATTTTGACAATAACATAACAAAACTACATTGTACTGACCCACCTGATTAACTAACAAAAGTGTATCAGATAAGTACTTATAATAATATCAGCTGTGCTGCATGTATATAGCTATTTATGGAATAATAATAAAAAAACCTGCTTTTAGTCTGAACATAATTTTTTTTTACAAAAACTAGTAAAATTCATGAACTCTTAAGACTAATTCAGTAAGTTAAAAAGACAATAATAACTATGCTTCAGAAAGAAAATTGCATTTGATATCAGAATTTTCTGCTAGGACAGGTGGAATGTTTGTTAAACAAACCGAAGTCCTTCAGCAGTTCCGTCCAGTCACCTCAGCATTAGCTATGGAATGTATTTTAGAAAAAACCTAAAAGTACTGCTATATGGTGAAAGCAGTAGTGTCAAAGCTTTCTAGTACAGAAATAAATGAATGGTAGCATTTATAAATAGTATACTTTTAAGTTACTAATCAACACGACCAGGAAGTCAGTGCTCTGGATCGAGTGAAATACTAAATGTTCCGAAAAATTCAATGTTTATTTTAACCATTGAAGTTTCTTGGTATTTTTTCCACCTACCCAATGCATTAATGGTCCTCATCTGCTGGTGAGCCTGAGGCTGGGCTGGCTGTTGGCCTTGTACCTGGGGCTGCAACTGTGTCTGAGGCTGGCTGCCATATGGCAGCCCAAGAGCAGCATAGGCTCGTTGCATGGAGCTGGGGTCAATCGGATTAGGATTACTTAGTGATGGAGTATTCTGCTGGCCTGTGCCAACAGAACCAATGGAATTCTGGATTCCACCAGCTGGAGATCCTAAAAGGGCTATAAAAAAAAGAGAAAAGGGTAAGAGAAAACTGAAAACCAACGAGGACAAACAATAAAACAAACCATGCCAAGAGCCAACAGAACATGCACATCGTTGTATGGTGTGTATTTGTATTTTCCTGCCAAAGGACAGAACAACATCTGAGATGCCAAGTGGAGAAACACAGCCTTTGATTCTACAGGACAAGGAACCTAGCAATTAATACATGCAGTCTAAAGAGAAGTGCTGAAAATTTCAGTAAGATAAACCCATAATTACTGGCATATAAGTGTAGGCTCCAATATAAGGCTAAATAAGATTTTCATGCTTGGGACAGTAGACTAAAGGGGGGGAGAAATGATTAATTCCTCTACTTCCCTCTTTCCCATCAATCCCATATTAGATCAAAATATTTGGCTCCAGAATGAAGATCCTGAGTTGAGCAGAAATGTTGTGTCCTTGGACACAAAGGTAATAGTGAAGATCTGTTGGTAGATTTTCATTCTGAGCAGTCACTAGATGAATCCTCTGAGGGCAAAATTACCCTAAAACCCAAGTTATTCAGAGATATGAAAAGCCCTGATGGGTTTCAGGTTGTGCTGACATAATCTAAAATAATTTGAAGAGTGAGAAAGGGGCTGAGCCTGCCACAGGTTTTGGTAAACAATTTAGATGATAATATTTAGGTGTTTATTAGCCTATATGATGACCACAGCCAACCAACATCTCTCACCCCACAGGTGTAGGGAAGAATAATTTCCACACTAGACAGGAAATGGAAAAAAAGGGGAAAATACTTTTTCCTAAACTCAGAAGTGAATAAAAATCTGCTTTTCCATCCTCATTTTATCCGTCATTCTACATAATAAAATGCTCCATTGTGAATGACACAATAATAACCTAATAATACCAATAATAACCTAAATAACGGGCAACAACCTAAAACCCAGAACTTCTTTGCAGCAGGCAGAGGGAATGAACCATTGCAGATGGGAGACATACTGCCATGTTTCAGAAGGGCTGAGCTGCAGAACTTTTTAAGATATGGCACACTTCAAAGGAGCCTCCTGAAAGACCCCAACAGATACAACAGGACTTGGAACAAAAAGGGTAACACAGGCATGAACACAAAAAGGAAGATTCCAGGACTCAAATGACCACGTGTGGTCACTCAGTCTGTAAGGACAACAGCCAGGCAAAAGTAATGAAGGTCACTATGCTGATTATTTCTTTTTCCCTTCCTAAATTTTGTCATCACATTGTGACACATGCAGATCCTCCTCTGCCCCCAGTGCAGCAGATACTATTGTTATTTATTGCTAAAGGAGCCAACATTTTCTTCAATTCTTAAACTAACCTAGCTTGGGTTAGTTTTCACCTGATGAGGCACAGTGTTTCCAAATGCATAGATTAATGTAAATCATTTCATTAATGTAAATCATTCAAACGTTTCTGAAAGCCTAAAAAGTGGTAGACTTGTATGTAGCTAAACAAATATTCACCTTTTACCTTCAAGTGAGGTGTCACCTGTCTTGTCCAGAAACCTAATTCAGAACAAAGAACCCTGCACCTTAGCACAATAAGCCACAAATTTTCATGGTCACTGACACTGGATTATTGATTAATTGAAAAGAAGCTTTCATATTTACCTCCTACACATGCAAGAAGATAAACTCTACACTTACCCATTATATTCTGTTGCACTCAATGTCTTATTTGATCCCGTAACAAAAATATTTTTGTTAAGTGCCTTCTATTTTGACAATTTGTATGAATGACATTACAAAAATACTGCAAACTACTTTTCTAAAGCAGCTTGTATTGAAAAAAAAATAATTCTGTTGTGCTAGATGTTGTTAGCACTTTGGTAACAACTGTGTAATAAGGATGTTATGCACAAATGGACCATGTCACATTAAAAAGCAAAGCTTTCAACACATTTTTTGAAGGCCAAACATAAATAATCACTTGCAACAAATTACTGCTTTTAACACACAAGACACATCTCCTTCACCAAGGAGAGGTTTGGTAAAACAAAACCGAAAGCCTTACCTCCATGCAGCTCTGTATTCATATTTTTTTCAGTTTTGGAGGGAAAACACACCCTCCTAAAACTACAATCCTCAATAGCTCAAGACCTCAATAGTTTTACCAGCTACTCTCCCCTCTGCTTTAATCTCACCTAATCTAAGAGCTCCTCTGTATCCTCCCAGGTCTACTACTGTTCTTCACTGCAGTCTCAGCCTACATGGAAATCAGCAGAATGCTTCCAACACAGTTCACATGTACAAGCTTTTCAAGTCCTCCAGATAGTTTCCACTTCTTAAATCCTAATATAAATATACTTAGGTGTAATATTACTTAGACTTCTACAACTGCTGCATCTTAGCTATAAAGCCTTCTACCTTGGCACCTTTTCAAAGGATCTGATGAACAGCAAACCTTCCAATGTAACTTATGTGTGATATTTTTTTTAAATAAACATTTTTTATTCTTCTTAATCACTAGTATGTTGTTTCATGTTGTTTCTAGCAGGAAGAAAAATAATGAAGTATCTTATATGGTCCCCAAAACCCTACCTACATCCAAAGCTGCAATATAACTGGTGTCTATTAACCTGTCTGACAGTGAAACACCAGCTGCAAGTTGCAACACCCCTTAAAAACGGATGTATGCTTGATCCCAGACTCTTCCTTTGGAATTACTGTGTATTTAGGTGTCCCTGCCCATGCAGGGCACTTCGAACTAGACAAGATTTAAGGTCCCTTCCAAACCAAACCATACCATTCTAATTTAAGTAATAAACTGCTTTCAATGACCAGGAAGGAGAATTCATCCATATGTTCATCCTTATACAAGATTATTAAAGAGCTGTTAAGTTCGTTGGACACTGTCAAAGTTTATTCCTGCGCTACCCAGTTGATTGACATTATTTTAGGAGTATTGCTCCACTGTGACAGCAGTAAAACAATCACTTACGTTGTTGGTTTCTTTTGTCACTGGCATTTTTCAAGGGAAGGCACACAGGACAGTCGTGCCGAGTACAGTTCTTCCAGTGGGAAATGATTTGTCTCGAAGATGCACAATGGGCAACTGTAACAAGGACAGGCAAGAGAGCTCAGGTCACTCCTTGGTTAGCTGGTTTGGAATAACCTCAGGTTTTTTTAGATCAACTCTATTCTTTCTCCTTCACAAGCAATACTGGACAGGTAACTAAATACAGCTCAATGCAACTAAGCCTTTTTGGCACCCAGAAATAATGGCCTAATAAATGAAGGAAACTAGGAAGACAAAGACATGGTGGATATTACATCCCCTTTTACATAAACAAAGAGATGAAAATTTTGCCTTTGAGTTTCTGGTGGTACTACCCTACTTCCACAGGGCAAATACTGCATTTTGTTTTCTAAACTGACAACTGCAGAGAGATCAGAAACAGAAACAGGGCAAAGGCAGTGATAAAAGCAGCAGCTGTTTCACTGAAGAACCAGTTCTGGCCCCAATTTGTGCTGGGTACAGAGATCTTCCTGGCAAGAAGAGAATCACTAGTGACAAACACACGGGACAGCTCCCACGAGCAGCTCCACGCTCTCACCTTGGCAGGCCTTCCCAGCCTGGCAGTGTGTCATGTGGTTGAGGACGTTTTTCATGGTTCTGCAGTGGGGCAGGGCACAGGCCCGCACCTCCCCGTTGGCCTGCTCCCTCCTCTGGCATTTGTGAGCATGGAGCAGCAGCACCAGCTGCTGCTGGATCAGCTTCCGCTTCTCCGGATCCGCCGTCGGCCCGGTCGCCATCGCCTGCGTCGGGACGATCCCCACTTGTTGGACTTGGGTCTGCATCTGGGACTGAGGGGACAGAGAGAGGTGAGCGTTGGGTTTGTGAGTTCTGATCCTCATCTGGCACGGGAATGACAACTGGAGCCACCAGGCCATGCTCTGCCTGGCTGCCAGGGTGACCACACCAGGCTCCAACACCACAGGAACAGAGAGGAACTGAGAGGTTCCTCTGCCAAGACATTTACAAACAATAGGATAGTAAGAAGCCACTCAAAATCCTCTGCTCATCAGACAGATCAACTATTTTAACAGGAATGAGTCCTTACTACACTTCGAGGTGGAAGGTGGAATTCAAGTCTTCTTTTTTTTTTCGTATTAGAGGTTTCATACTCTTTAATCCCAGTTTCTTGTCCCCAACAAAGAAAAGGAGTCCAATGGGAGAAGACAAAATTATATGACTGTCCAACAGTCTATATATATTGCAGTAAAAGCCAGAACTGATTTTCCAAGCCTAAATTAGCTTTTTTTCTCACAAGTAAGTGCTGATACTTACTCCTTTCACAGAGAAAATTTCCAAGGTAGAACATGCACCATTTTCTACCAGAAAGGGCCACCTAAATCTGGATCGAGTTCTGTCTCCTGAAGTTAACTACAAGGTGACTCTAAGGTTTTACCAGCCTGTAAAATCCACTGGTTTATTTCCAGCATCCATTCCTTATGGACACACTTCTGTACCAGTGCCTGAGCCCTGCCTGACAGACCCTGCACACCCACAGAGATCTGCAGTCTGAAACATAGCACTGCAGAAGAGAAATAGCTTCCTTAACATGTCATTTCTTCAGCAGATTTAGAAGCTTTTCTACCACTTTCTTGGACCTTTGAAGGACAACAAATGTAGAAACCCAAGTTTCAAAATTAAACACGTCCACAGTGTGCTGTGACTCCACCTGCACAAACAGATCTGGGACTTCAGAAGTGCTTAAATCCCTGTGATTCACAGCCTGAATTAATCTCATGGACAAATGTGAAACTGTCCCCGGAATCACTTTGATTATGCACTGTAAATATAGGTTACCACAGAAAAGCTCACCAACTTCCAAGCTACCTGTCCTGGTTTGAGCATTAAACTGTGACACTACCTAAGGAAAATCAGCCATTAAAACCACTCATAAATAGAATATATGAAGAATAGGATTATACTGGGGAAGTAAGAGGCAATAGTTCAGTGCTCTCTATAGAGCTGCTAACCAAAGTCTGCTTACGGTATTTAAGTAAAATCATCCTTAACTGACAAAATGCACCATTTAGAACCCATTCTACTTTTGACCTTCAAGAAGGACACCCCAGAAAATTTCACAGCCTATGAAGCAGAGCCTGTAACAGCAACAAAAATAATTTCCTTAGGTGAGTGGAAAGATTGGCACCAGATCTCACTACTCCAGCATCAGCACATTATGTCTTGAAGAGCTACGTTTTCTTCTGGAGAATGAAGCTGAGGAGATCAAGTAGAAAACACAATGTCTGGTATTTGATGGAGGGGGTGGGGTCCCTGTCACTGATCATGAGGAACTGTTTTATCAGTTTGTCTCAAGTTTGCAAGAAAAAGAGAAATAAAAGGAAAGGTGGCGAGGGAAACGCATCCACTCGTGCTCCCAGTGCATGCAGCCAAAATTAAGTCTTCCACTTCTTTTGAGAACAAATTCACAAGAGCAGACAGGTTTTGCTGAAACAATTCTTGTGACACAAATAGGAAACAATTAGTTCAGCCAATCTGCAGAAAAATACAGAGATCATGCCAAAGAAAATCTTGTTGGAAGTGATGTTTTCATCCCAGTCAAAGAATTGTTTCCCAAGCCAAAGTTCTCCTGTTTTTACTCCCCTACCAGTCAACAGACATGACTACAGCTCTATCAGCACAGATGCCCTGACCCAAAAGGATTTCTTGAAGATCAAGTAGCAATCCACTCTATCCGTTAAGACTTCAAAAGCAGCCAACCTCTGCAGTATCTGTAAAATATAAGGCTCCACCCCATCTTCACTCATGCCCAAGTAAAGAAGACAAAACACACCCAAATCTCTTCAGTTCCCCTTCAGCTCCGGGCTTGAAGTGGGATCTTGGGGTCCCCTTTAGAAAAGAGCTGGGGGGCATAAAGTGGACAGAGGCATGAACTGTCATTTTTGAACAATGCTTCTAATTAGCAACACTTCTATCTGAAGTATTCACAGAGGCACAGACCCCTAACCAATCCAGGTTTGCCTCCAGAGGTCCATGCACAGAGCATCTTCCAACTTCCACTTACCAATATGGAGCAGAACTTCCACTAAAGTTAAAAAAGAAATCCAAAAGACATAAAAAACCCAAGAAACAGGGTTCCCAAGAGGAAAATTGCAACAGAAAATCTGAGATGTAGTTTAACAAGAGGTAGGGAAAACATAGCAAGAGAAGACATGCTGGTGAAATTCTAAGTCAAGAGAATAGAGGAAAAACAATCACTTTCTGTTGCAAAAAGCAATATTCTCTCAACTCCATCTGCTGGTCATAAGGATAACTGTGAAACCAAGCTGGTACCTGGAAGCCAAACTTGTTTTACTCCTAACCCAGGTAGAAATACTACAGCTTGGTTTAGTCTGTCCATGAAGAACCCATCCATCACCACCCTCAGAACATGCAGCACTGCAGACACTGCAAAGCTCCAGCATATTTGATGGAAAAGCCCAGCAGGGTTCCCCTTGCTGACAGCACATCCCAAAGTCTGGGTAACCCCAAAACCAAGAGGCTCCCAGCTCCATCCAGGCTGCACACTGTGCTGAGTCCCAAAGTGCAGAGCACAGCTCTCTGCCACAGCCCAGAGACTTTGCATGATCTCACTGCAGCAAAGCACTGACAGTCCTGCACTGAGCAGTCTGAAGTCACACTGGATCTCAAAAGTTTGTCACCAAAACTTCCAATGTCAGAAGCCACATCTTCCTTTTGGAAACAAGTCATTCATTTAAAGTTTCACGCTGCCCATTCTGTAAGAAAACCTGATTGTATTCTGTAAACAGTCCCACAAAGCAGTAGCTAATGTGCAGTGTGAATCCAGTTAAGAAAACAAAACAAGAAAGAAATCAATCCATCTGGCTGGCACTGAAAATTAATACCTTAATGCTGACCTTTTAATCATTTTAATACCATAAGGTTCATTACTTCTTTCCTAATTAAAGAGATTAAACCAAATGTGCTTCTCAGGGTCCAGTGTAAGGTCACGCTTGGAACAAGGGCTGGAAGATGGACTTGGAGTAATAATGCTTCTGAGAAGCACTTGGTGTGGGAGCCAGGGGGAGGATTGTGTGTGTGCTGTTCTTAGGAGAGTGGTAGCATGAATTTGGATTAAAAAAAAAAAAAAAAAAAATCCACTGCTGCAGCAAAGGTTATCCTGGCTGCCAGCATGAAGCTTCTGCCTGGCTGTGGGAAAACTCCTGGTTAGTGTCTGGGACAAGGAAGCTGCACATAATGATGCTTAGAACAATGTGGGTCAAGAAACAAACTCAGCTTCTAATTTACTTTCACAGCACATGCATAAGGTCACAGAGAAAAGCAAAAGGTTGATTGAGTATTTTAAAAACATATTGCTTCCCAGGACCAAAGAGTCTTAAGACAATGGCTGCACCTTTTTATTTCCTCTTCTCTTACTTCAGATATTCTTAGTGGCAACTGAGGTTTTTAATATCATGGTGGAATCTGGTTTCCTGCCTCAGATATGCCACATATAGCCAATGTTTTCATTCCCATGGGTTTGTCTCTCACATGCAGTAGTACTTTCAGGGTCCTTTCAGATAAGGATAGTATAGAGGGCTGGTTTAGCAAGATAGGAGCTTCCAGCCACCTCACACAAAACCCCGGAGGCTCTTTTTAAAAGACATAGTTGGTCTTTTGCTTGCTGTAGCGAGGGGGGGTCTGAACTGATCCTCCAGGGGTTCATTTCTGATGGGATGTAACACAATGCCCTTCTCCACTTCACTCCTGCCTCCTTCAGGAAAACAGGCCTCCAGCAGACCACACACATTACACCAAAGCCCCATCTCCAGGGTCCTGCAGCATATGGGACACAGCAAAGGGATTGCAGCAGAGGAGCATGGAGTAACAGCTCAAGCACTGCAACTCTGCTCTGGGGAGCTGCTCTGTCACAAACAACTTTTCACAAGTGCAATTTGGGTCATGTTTAAAGTTGCCCAATGTGGGACAGATTTCCACAACTTATGGGAGCATACATCTAACAAATGTGAATGTTATTTTACCCTTAGATAATGTCTTAACATATGAAATGGAGAAGGCTTTAGGCAAGCCAGAGCCTACAAACCTCAACTTCAGAGTCAGCAGATTCCTCCAGTCTTACCCTCTTCATGCCTCTTGTCTCATGTTTAAAATAGGGACAACAAACCTTTATCTCAGAGAGGCACTGGGAAAATTAACTAATACAAAGTCTGTGCTTGCTCCAGTGAGGACTGCCACAGAAAAGGCTGCTTGAGTGAAATGTATTACTACATACAGTCAACAAGGCCCACAGACACACACTGAGCAGCAAAAAATAGAACAAAATGTTGACTATAGGCTCTTTCAGAGGGCACTGCTCATACTGCATGCCAAATAAAGCAAAGACCCTGTGGAAGGAATAGCATATGGCCATGTATGTACTACTACCAAATAATTACACTGCCCTACCCTACTGCTGCCAAGTAAAGGTTAAAGTTTAACAAGTCTGATATTTCCTTTTAAATTCCTGACTTTGCAATAAAATTGTTTAGATGGAAAATATAGAATATATTTATATTTTAAAATATAGAAGTACCACCCCCCATCAGGAGTACAAATCAACTGTGACCACCACATGATCCATAAGCAGGGCTGAGACCTTTTGGATCGACAGTACAGGTGTCTCTGAGCTGAAATGGCTGTGAGGCTCCCTATTGGCTTGAAGAGGAAAGATATCTTGGACATACAAAGCTTTTGAAAACTGAGAAACAGAGAAAGATGGCTTTGATTCCTCTCAGAAGATGACTTGCATTTTTGACATTTTAAAGAAACTGTGATTGATAGCACTGGGGAGGTAAATTTCCCTTTCCTCTGTCTCTTGCACAAGATGTGAGAAAGAAAAAGTTGTTTTTTAGTGACTTGCCACCACTAGACAAGCCTTCCTGGCAAATGAAGGCATTACAACCTATACTAGCAAGTATGTTAAGATTTAGGCTTCCCAAAACCTGATATATACATGAGCACAGAATGATGCTTCAGGATCAGGCAGACACTGAGATGAACACAGCACCTCAGGCAGATTTGCAGATTCTCAGCAGAATCAGGGAAATCAGTCATCTGCCTTACACCTGATCCAAACTTAACATATTTTAAAAACAAAATTACAATAGTCATGCAGCAAGTTCTCTTTTACAGATACTCTGCCTGAGTGCAAATGATCCTCTGAACATGGTCTTACTCCTATTCCCCAGCTCATTTCCATAACCATAAGCAGTAAATGGCAGATGATATTAAAGACTTTACAGCACAACTAAAGAAAAGTTAGGAAGCAGTCTTCTAAATCAGGAGAAAAGAGGAAGTTTATTGCCTCCTGTTTCTTCTGATCCTTAGTGACTGGCAGGTAGCAAATTCACTGATGGAAGGACAAGCATCACTTGTGCCAAAAAAATTGTTGGTTTTCCAGTTAAGCTAAAAAAAAAATAAGCAATTTGCATCTTATGGAAGGTTTTATAAGTTTCTATAGTAACTGCTATCACGTATAAGAATATAAACTGCAACAAGCTGGAGTTTCCATAGAAACAACACAAGCAGTTTGATTAATACACAGACATACTGAGACAAATGGGAATATTTAAATTCACTTTATAAAGAAAACTCTATTAAACAGAATACTACAGACTTAGGCAATGTATTCTAATAAGAACTATTCTCATAAACTTGTGAGCTGCCAGTCATCCACAACAAACTGAGAAACACGTGGTGTGTTTACCACACAGTCACAGGATATGAAAGGTACTAGTTAGTTGCAGGGAAGTTTATGATGTATCCAACACATTCTAATTGATTTAGTAATTTAAACCTACCAGGAGCACTTACAGAGGAGATATATTCATCTGGTTTAGAACTCAATGTACCAGACAAAATTAACTGATGTAATGCAATTCTTACAATAAAACACTGTGATTGCTTAGGAGTTAAATACTGCATAAAAACGTAGACAAGCTCTCTGCAGGCACTGCAGAGCACTGGTGAGGAACCTTGAGGCAACTCTGCTGGTCCAATGCCCACAGAGAAGGTGCTCAGCAATGCTGCAGGAGCTGTATCACCCCAGAATTCAGCATGCTCTATCAAGAGCCAACAAAGAAAGGGAAGAGGCAGGCACAACTCACCATGTTTGGCACACTGGTGACAGGAGTACTCTTGATGTCAGCAGGAAAGGCAGACAAACTATTCACCATGCCTGGCTTGTTGGGTAACTGAGGGTTCACTCCTGTAGCTCCCATCTGCTGCCCTCCAGTTTGACTGAAAGGCTGCCCAAAGGGACTGGTGTTACCTGTCATTCCCATCTGGAAAAGAAGGAATGAAATTCTTGTAATTTCCTCGATTCCAAAGGAATAATAAAGAAAGAGAAAACATGTCAAATATCTGTCTTTGCATTCAGAGACCAAATTCCAGTTTAAATTGCTCAACAGTCAATTCTCTAGTTCACAACTTTAATAAAATTGAAATTAATTCTTTTAAAAATATTTTGCAAACTTGTATCCGTCTGAAATCTAGCAAGTCAACTTACAAAATCACTGTGCAAATGCAAAGAAGAAAACAAGATTATCCTTCCCAATCTGCATTGACAGAAATTACTTTCTCCAACACTGAAAGAAACTTTTGAAAACCAAACAAACTTCAAATCCTGTAATACTTGGTCCATTTCCTGTACATAACTTTGTACATGGGCTCGATGGGAAGGGAGACAAATATACAGAAGTATCACTTATGGTTTTGTACTTGAGGAAAAGCATCTGAACAAAAGGACATTTATCTAAGGCTGAGAAATCCTTGACAAATGACACCCAGGAAACTCCTCAGAAGTAGCAAACTGAAACAGGAATTCCCCTGGATGAGGACAAAGACCACTGTCCATCCAGAGAGCCATCTTGTCTGGAGAAGAGTCTCCCAAGTGTGAAACCTCTATTGCTTGAGCCAATTATTAGAGTACACTGGACAAAAGGTCCTAAAATGACATTTTAGTAGGAATTTATTTTCAAAGAGGAAGACTAAGACAAGGATCCATCTTCACCCTCCAGACAGAGAGGAAATGAAAGGTGACAGATCGTGGTTGTGCTTTCCCCAGCTCTGCACTGGGAGGATCTCTCAATGATTTTATCACCTATCAGAATGTCTCAAAAATAAATCCAACCACTGAGTGAGTGTTTCTTTGAATATTAAACCCTACTTTTCCCATCCTTCAACCACTCTAGCCCTTCCTCACACAACACACTGTTTTCCACAGCCCTGGTCTTTCCACTGATCTTACCAGCAAGGATTCAGGAAGAGTTCCAGTGCCTGGCAGATGGACTGCCCACCTTATGAGTGCAACAGCCTCCTAAGAAGGGATTGCTCAGTGCCTGCTTTTCATGCTTACAGGGATCAGACTGAACAGCCAGCTGATGAAACCCTGCTTAAGAGCAATAAGTTATACTGGGGCAGAGTCCAATAAACACAATTTGACTGTGCCTTGTCCTTTTTGTCAGTGTACTTTGTACACTTGGGCTTCCAGACAGCTGGCCCAGCAGTGCCCCAAGTAGCTTTAGGTTAGAAAATGCTCCCTTAACCAGCACCCTGCAGAGTGACTGTTGACAGATTCAGGCCTTCTTCCACTCTAAAAAATGTTATATCTTTACAGATGAACAGTTTGTTTTATTTCAGTGCTCGTCTTGTAGGACTGTGTGCTCAAAGAAACTGCTTTTTAAAATAATTATTTATTACAACGTGGCTTTTGGCTGCTTTTCTCTGAAGAATTCACAGTGGTTTATTTAATAAACTTACCCACTCATCTTAACCCACTATTTCAGGCTAGGCCTGAGAATGGACCATCTTGCACCTACAGCTATTCATTAATGCTGTGAGGGTTTATCAGATTAACAAGGAAGAAACTTTCTGAAACTAAAAGTGAGATTCTGAGAAAGAAGCTTCTAACCAACTATTTAAATCTTTCAGAGGCCAGAAATAGGCTCCTGCATATAAGCTGTTTGGCTGTTACTCAGTTTCCATCCAAATCCTCAACTACCAACTCCATTTGTCTGCAGAAGGACTTGGCCCTTCTCATCTTTGAACTTGCTTGCAGCTTTGCTGAAGGGTTTTTTAAAATTTCGTAATTCTGACAACAATTTTCTATTCTGACACCCAACCTATGCCCAACCTAAGCCCCTGCAGTGGTAAACCTGAGCTGGGAGAGAAATGCTGCACACACAAGAACTTATTCCCACTGCTTCCTTGGCCCTTCTTGGGCCACACCAGGAGACAGGGACAGCAAAGTCATTCCCAGACCTTGGGGCTAAGGCCACCAGGGAGGGGATGGGAAAGACTCAGTGCAGACAACAAAGTTGCCCAAGACTTGCACAAGGTAATGCTACAAGCCTCTGGCAGAATCTTACACTCAGATGAATTTTCGAAAAGCAGATTATTTTTTTTTCTTTAGGAAGCAGAAATGCCAAGTAAATTTTACACCAAACTGAAGTTCTTGCTCCAAAAGAAACAAAAAGATGTTCTTATCTTGCTTCATTATCAGGAAAGAGTAACTTTTTTTTTTTTAATTAAAGGAAAAAATTTAAAAATAGATTTTTTTAGGGAAGAAAATACAAAGCATTTAATCTCAAAAGAACAAAGTTTCATCTTAAGTTTGTTAGAACTCTAAATTGCTAGAATATTTCAAAACCACCAAGGAACAGCAACCCTAACAGGTACCACACAGTTGTTTCTTTCTATTTTAGTTTTTCCTTTTCAATGGATCTTGTAATTAAACATTTCACAACTCAGTACAACAGCAAAACAACCTTTTAAGTCTTCCAGTCTGAGTGCTTACTATGATGAGGATAATTTTTCCTTTTCTAGGTGGTCGTTAAGTAATAGATACTTGACTGAAATGCTAAGAAACGCTTCTCTGCTCTTTGAAACCAAACTGGAAGCAGAGTAGCCTCCCTTGGAAACCTTATGATTATTTATACTTGTTCTCTGCTACACTGTACTTCAATGTCTAAAGCTGTGCTTCAGTTAAGTGAAAGCAACCTAAAGGTAGTCACATCAGTCTGCAATTAAAATAAAATAAACCAGATAGCTTGATAACATTGTAAAACATTAAGATATGGCCTTTAGCCTACACTTCCATTTTTGTAAATTGCTGCCACTGAAACAAAATGCCTAAGTCAATCTTAAAAAAAAAAAAATCAAAATCCAAAAAGAAAAAGTTCTTTCTTTCTGACCTGGCAACTCCTGAAGTGAATGTGAGGACAAAAATCGGAAGGGACTGCACTCAAGTTTATAACAGCTCACAGATGTTTGCAGCTCCAGGATTTTTTCTAAGCTCCATTTTGCCTCAGAGGAGTTCAGGTTATGAACAGGACTGAGACTTCCAGAGCCTACAAGTGCACAACGCAGTGCAGAACTGCTCTAACAAACTCTCATCTATTTATAACAGTTTTCAACCCAGGCAAGGATCCACAAGGACTTTTAGTGGCAAAGCAACCTGCTGCCAAACAGCATTAAGATCAACAGCTTTTCAGAGCCCTCACTGGCAGCCCCAGGAGAAGCTGGGCATTTATTCCAGCAGCAAACACGGGCAGGCAGGGACTCCAGCAAAGCAAAACACTACCAGCTCCTCACTGCTGGGGAAGCAACAAATAGGAAAAGGGAAGGAAGACTCGGGCAGATCCCCTGCAGATCAAATGCTGACAAGATGGGGGAGTGCAGGAGGCATTAATTGGCATTTCCTGGTCCATTATCCGAACGCCCGGATCAGGCGACCTTCTGTGCAACTTCACCTAAACCCCTGCCAATGGCAATCTCAAAAAACAACTGGCATATGTCATGGAGATGACTGAGCACATACATAGTAAAGGCTTGACACTGCTTATTCATTCTGCAAACTGAAAACAGCAGCTCCACAGCAAACGAGTCAGAAGGCTCCAACTCCACAGCTCCTGCCTCTGCCCCCAGCTTTCTTCCTATGTGAAATGAGGGGGCAGGTGGGGGAAGGCAGATACTCAGAAGACCTTTGTTTTTGTACTTCTGAAACAGATCTCAGATCCTGAATTAGCTAGTTCAGGAGAAGATTATTAGGTAATTACAAGTCATCAAAGAAGATAACACTGCACAAATATGGGAATAAGCAGCCTAGTAAGAACAGTCATTTCCACATGGGACTCTCAGCCAGCACCAAGGACTTGTATTTTCCTTAAAGTTGGTTAAATTTGCTTCCCTGGAAGCAATGAAGGCAAAAAGAAATCTCATGAGAGCTGCTGCTTCTTCCACTTGCAACAAAAGTACACAGCTGTGTATCACAGGGCTACTCAACCCAACAGGGTGGTAGCCACTCCGCTTCCTTTACAAGAGAAGCATAAAACTCCTCCCCAAAAACCTGGGGGGTTTTGCTCAAGTTGGCTCCCACTTGGTTCTAAGCTTCAGGATGTTCCCCCTTCTCTGCCACTTCATCTCCTTTCTTCTCCACCTGAAGCCACCATCGTTTCCCCAGGCCATGTCCTCTGGGGTCCTTCATCCCCAGATGGCCCCTTCATCCCACCTCAGCCTCTGCCCACACTTCATACCTGTGTTTCTGGGCTGCAGTTTGGTGCAACTCTTCCTCCTTGCTGCTTCGTGGTCACAACTGCAATGAATTCTGCCAGATTAAAGCAGACTTTTTCACTAGCAAGGTGTTTCCTATGCAGCTGCTCCCTCCAATGCAAAGGGGAGGGAGAGGGGGATGCTATGAACCACTCCAGCACAGAAACACAAGGCAAGGCTTGAAGTCCCTGAAGAAGTCACACAATGCAGGACACCAGCTTAAACATGTTATTTCTACTCAAAAGCAGCTCTTCTCAGAAATATGATAATGCTACTCTCTTTTAATGGAAAAGATGCATTTAATTTAATAATTCTGCCATCCAGAAAGACAAGCAGATTTTGTTCCCTTTTTATCACTATGGCAACTCTCTAAGATACTGGAATCTATTAGTGAGTGTGGATAGGAAATAGGGTATTTCACCCTGCTCTCACAAGCCAGGGAATGGACAAACTTCCAAGCTGAAAAAAAAAATAAATTAAAACCTCTGTTTAGCTGACTTGGACTTGAGAAGACATCTTACACTGCCATGCTTTGAGCAGCAAGTGTGGGAGGTGCTTCCTCTCTGGTTTGCCTTTTAGTTATTTTCAGAGCAGAACAGCACTTCCATTTCCTGGAGTTCCTGGAGTTTCACTGGTATTACAGATCACCAAACCTCTATACCTCACCTGACAGTGCAACTCCAGGGTTGATATGACAGGAACAACAGGTTCAGTCTAAGTGAGAAGATTCCTTAAGATGAAACTGGATCTTCACACTATGCCATTTCTTTTATTTTTAAAGCTTTCTCTTCTCCATTCTTGATCACTGTGGCCATACCCCAGCATCAAGGAGCAACTCCCTCTTTGCACACTAAGCATCTAGATCATAAATAAATCCTGTCTCTTCTTCCTGCTCCAAGTTTTCACCAAAAACCCCTTCACCTCTTGCTGCTACAGTGAGGTCTCTCAGTCATGCAGTCACTTCATGGCCATACTCCTCAGAGGCTCCCAGGACATGGAACCCATACAACAGTCACTGTTACAAGTAGGTAATTTCCTTTCACAAACCCTTTTTTAGCCTCCCCTCCAATACACTGTCATAAGCCACAGAACCATACACAGTTCTGCTCCTTGCTACCCATTTCCCTTTGGGAAACTCTGCTCTCCTCTGCTGCCCTAACCCACCTTTCATACTGGGGCTTCCAAACTAAATCAGAGGTCTGGCAGGACAGGGTTCACTATCAGTTTTCCTGCAAGAGAAGAAGAGCTCCTCATTTGCAGGCACTAAAACATGCCAAGGAGCAGCACCTATCTCTGACAACACCCCTGGTTTTTTATCTTGTACCACTGATATCTATGTCAAGTTAATGCTATACATCTATTAAAATTAGTTGCTCCAGACAGATTAGTTCAGGAAAAGCTTATCTCTTAAGTGAAAAGTTTATCTTCCTTAGGTTTTAAAGCATTAACTCTTCTGCACAAACATGCAAGAAGGTTATTCTGGCCCTGCATTTAAAAATGAAATGGTAGCACCAGATATGGACAAGCCTGACAGCAGAAAAAATACTGAAAGGTTGACACAGGAACCAAAGAACTTAAAGCAGCATGAGTTCAGTGGAAAATAAACCTGTCTGAAGTAATCTGATTATGATTCAATCCTGTAAACTAAAAATAGTTATCGTTAATATTAAATTCAGGACCTCCTAGATTTTTAACTAGAAAACAGTCCTAGAAAAAAGGAAACAAGCTACATTGGCTGGACTTTGAAATCTGTGAGTCTGCAAAGTGCTTGAACAACAAAGGTGAGCTCTCAATGTGACAACAGAAGCACAAGAGGACTGGGTAAGTGTACAGCAACATCCTTATGCTTTTTGGCTTGTGAATGCTACTCTAATGATGATGATCACGCTGCATCAGTCCTTCATGAACAATATGTAAAAATGACAGGATTCAGGCAGATCTCAAGAACTAAAAGGACTACAAAACAGACAGTTTAATTGCAATCTCACAGCATAATTTATTTAGCTTAACTACTAAGCTTATTAATTTGCTTATCTTATTAAGGCAATGACTGAAATGATCCTGAAATATCAATTTCAGTAACAGAGAGGTGGTAATACAGATATTTTCTATTTAGCAAAGACACTTCAGCAGGTAAGGACTGAAGCTCTGTATCTTCAATGCAAAAATTAGAAAAAAATAAGTGACCAAATCCCACTGAAATTAAGATTATATTAGTTGTATAAAAAATAATATATGCTTCTACTCATCAACAGGAATTAACTCAAAAAATCCATAGTGTCTATAACCAGAATCATCATGTCTGACTTAGTATCACTCTCACTTTCATATGCTTAATTATTTGTAAAATGGAACCTAGTGATAGAAAGGGAATTACAAGTTCCCTTCTGCTTGTGTAGGGACAACTCAGAAAGGTGAGAAGAAAAAACTACCTCAAGAAGCAAAAATGACCTAGAATCATTTGAATGACCAAGCTGCCAAGCTCATCAACTAAATACAGAGATAGGTATCAAACTCCAGAAGAGCAGAGGTGCAGAATGGCAGCCAAAAACTGCATCAAAGTGTTGTATCCTCCTCTGTGCTACGGAACCATCCTGGACTCAGCAGAGCCAAACGCAGCTTTGGGTGACAGGAGCTGAGAGACAGAGGAGACAGAATTTCATTCATTCACTCACTCCAGCAGCAATTAAGTTGCCTCTTCAGCCTGAGCCTGACTGCAGCTCACAGAACCAGTTATGTTGTTAGCCAGGTATCCTGAGGATATCGGGCTCCAGTGACTGTGACTATCAGTGTCTCATCTCCTCCCGGTTCCTCAAATCAATTTTTCTCTCATCACTTTGGCAATCGCTGGTCAATTTGACCCATTGTTGTTAAAGGTCTCACAGATAATTAAGTTCCTGAGATAGCTGAGCAGAGCCCTGGACAGATAGCTTATGACACCCAGATTAACATCTCCCTGAAGGGAAGGCACAGAGAGCTCTGTCACTACAGCTGCAGCTCAGCAGCAGTGTCTGCAGGGCTCAGCAGCACTGGTCCTGTCAGCACCTCAGAGGGACCTTCTGAGGACAAGGCAGAGAGCTGAAAGGAAACGGTTTAGAAGACCCCTGGGGAAGGGTGCTGTAAGTACTACATCCTCTAGAGTTGCAGGGTGAGGACAGCCAACCTGCTGCTTATGCTACTGTCACATCTTTTTGGCAACAGAAAAACAGCCCAGGTCAGAGTCTGTTTTCCCACCAAACTGTTCCCATACCTATGACAAAAGAGTTCCAGGAGGAAGGCACAAATGCAGCCTGCTGGTGAGCAACCACTACCCTTGTGTTATTCTGGACTTAGTCTATGATACAAAAGCTAGAATAAATTGAATTATAAACCCCAGATGAATAATTTCAATTACTTCAGAACAGAACATGCATGTAATAATTAGGAGAACAGAGGCATCCTAGATTTGATCTGTTTTGATAAAAGGCCAGATCTTCACAAACCAACAGGAGTGTTGAAGAGCTGCATATGTGAGAGCTTGTCTGTTCAACTGGATAAATTGCTCTAGCAAGACCTCTCTGTCACTCACTACTGCTCCCATCTAAATCCCTTGTATTTCCAAGGGAGGATACTCCTCCTCCTCCTCCTCCTCCTTCTGTTTTCTCACTGAAACAACCTGATGTGAAATAACATCATGCTAAATGCTGGGGAAACAGCAAGTATCTGCACCTTTCAAGAGTTACCTGTAGAGTATGATTCAGGTTCCCAAATGTCTGAGCTATAACTCTAGGGTTGTATCACAGTCAATAGCCTCAGATTTTCAAAGCAGCTGTGCACAAAAAATCCATCTCCTCTAGAGACACTGCTACTCACCATCTCACATGCTTCACCCAAAATCCCCTATTACATCATTGATACACATGGGACACTACTCTATTTTTAAAACTATCCAACTGGTATGAAATGAAAATTTTCACCTCTCACTCTGATCCAAGAAGTACCCTTTGGGTTCAGGATAAGCAGAATGATAGCAGAATACTCCATTATTGGACTAAGCCTTTAAATCACTTTCTGTCAGATCACTGCACCTACTTCCAAACTGGGCTTTCAGCACACAACCTGGTTGAAAAGCTCAGCATTTTGTCCCCTTTTTCTCTTCCTATCCAATGAAATGTTATTGCTACCAAGAAGTGTGTTACCTCACTTGGCTTAACTAATTTTAACTTTCTTCCCTTTGATTTTCTTTATCTTTATCTAAAGGCAAGAAAACCAAGCATTCACATGCCTGATGCTCAAAAGTTATCAATTAAAGTTTATAAAGTACTCTGAATGCAAGAGTAGCTCTGCTCTAAGTAATGAGTATCAGAAATTCAGACTGACAGACAGTTCAGCTGCTCTTAATACTGTCAGAAAGCATCAGTGAAAGAGGCCAGAACTGCTTTCAAAAGGCTGATTTCTGCTTTCCAAGGCAGGGACCTGTGCTTTGCCATCTGCATCACTTCACCACGGCTTCCCAGGTGAGCACAACGTGAGCTCCTCTGAGCTGGCACCAACTCCTTGGAGCTAATCCCTCCTCAGCCCCCGGGAGCCACTGCCAGGACACAGCCAGCCCTTTGCCTGCAGCCTCCCAGCCAGGCACCTGCCCAGGACTTCGCACTTTGGACTCTTTATCTCCCCCTGGTACAAAACACCAATCCTTAACACAAAGCAAGGTCCAATTGACAGATTAAGCAATAGAAAAGAGAGATCCATTACAAACTACATTCAGCTGTGAAGCAGGGAAGGCAAGGCTTTCTTTACTATGTTGGCAGCATCTTGTATCTGTTTACTGACACCCAGACAAAAAGAGTAAGCCTCTCCTAATTACTATTTCATCTGACAGCAACGTGTTCCAAAAGAAAGTCACCATAGTGCTTGGAATGTATATGCCAGAGGGACAGATGGAGAAGCACGGAAAAGATTAATCATTTTATGGCAGAAAGCCAGAAGTGTTACCAAAAAAAGTGAATTTTAGTGCAAGAATGGTGGCAATCCCATTATTGCAGCAGAGGTAAGAGCTCCTCATCTAAAGCTCCTCATTTGGCAAAAAAAACTAATTTAAAAACACTCACTTTTAAAGCCAGTGAGTAACAAGACTGCCTTAAAAGAAAGTAAGGAGTATTTCATGTATCAGTTTTGTGAATTAAACCACGATCTGGCTAGCAGCATTCTGAGGAAGCCTACTTTGTGCCACCACAAAACCCCACCACAGATTCATGAAGCATCCAGTGTCTTGCTCCTCAGTACTAAACTAACTCAGAGAAAAAAATACTCAAACGCCCAGAAGTAATCATAATTTACTTCATCCTTTAATGCAGGATGAAAGACTGGGTAAAGCTAGAAATAAAATTTTTAAAATCCCATTAAAAGAAAGCCAGGTGTTTTACTACCACTTGTAATAAGTTCTGAAATTCTCTTCTAAGCATTTAATGGAGGTCAAAATCAAGCTGAAGTACACCAAGGCAAAAAGACCACTTTAAAAAATAATGTACAAATGATTCTGCATAATCACTGAAATACCAAAGACAATTACATGGCAAAGTGTTCTTTACAAGTAACTGAGTATGTAGAATATAAACTCTTCTATTACATTAGAAATTAACCTTTTCCAGGAAAGAAAAGAAAATCACCTTATGCTTTCACTGTATATATGCCTAAAGACAGAAAATGTTTCCAAAATTCCACACCAGCCTAAGTTCTGTACAACATAATATACTACAGGAAGAATCAAAGGAATTTCTGCACTATCACTGTTGCATTTACAAATCAAAACTAGAGCTCAGAAGGCTGACTGTAACCTCTGCAAATGAAAACTTCAAAGCTCTAATGGATAATTAGTCACTATTGATCAATACATTCCAATTGTAAATTGTCAAAGCTTCAAGAGCTTTTAAGAGTGCTAAGCAGAAAAAATGGCTTTCTTCAGGAACTACTACATCAGAATAGAAAGTTAACCAGAACTGCAAAATAACTGAAGCTGTTTGTTTCATCAAGAAAGCCCAGACACAAACATACACCAACACTTAGAATAAAGATTTTGGAAGACTGAACTTCAGGTAAGAAACATCTCTACAGATACCTGACTGCATATGCACAGGCCAGAATCTTTACACATTTATTTCCAGAACAAGCATCAGCTTGTACTGAAACACATTTATAGTCACATCAAACCAGAATTTTTTAACACAGGAGATCTCAACTCAAATGTCCCCGTCTTCCTCTTCCCTCAGTTCCTACACTTCATCATCATTAAGGTAAATTCAGGTTCCTAAACCAACAGCAAATCTCAACACAGTGTCCATGCTTCTTCCTTTACTTCCCGTTTTGTCAATCTGAGCTTTCTGAAATGTACCCAGCAAGCCACAAAGGAATTTACAGATGTGTCTGCTGGCACCTCAGCACTTCTGGAGTTCCTATAGTTGTCTGCAGACAGCCAAGAAGAGCACGTCATGCTTCAAAAATGCAGTATTATAAAGAATAAACTGTTCTGCTAAGGAAAACAGTAGCACTATTTAAGAGAGATTCTTTCCCATTTATCTCCTGGCCAAAGAGACATTATCAGGTACACTAAATATGTCTCCAGAGGTGTGGAAAAGGCAGCAGTAGCTCTACAGAGTAACAGCAACAGGGAAAGTGTTTTAAAAAATGTAAGGAAAAGAAGTATTCTGTTTCCTTTTTTTCCAGTATGTGCTCTCCTTGGCAGACATGCATCCCAAAGGACAAGTAGACATGTTGGTCTGCAAGGGAGAGACTGGGTTTCTAAAGAGTGATTATTCTATTTCAACCAAGAACTGGGGAAATAAAAAGAAAAAAAAGAAAATCCAATAGACACAAAACAAATTTACACTACAGGTTACATTAAATACAGTGAAAGAAGAAAAAAAAAAAATCAATATAGCTTACTCAAAACAACCTCTTAGCAAAAACACCAGAGCCTGCTATTAAGAGTAACTAAGGAGAAACATAACTATAAATAATTCACACTGTTGAAATAATTTTTAAAATAACTTTAAGAGCCAAATATGTTTATTTTGAAACACCACACTCTTAAAGACAAAGAGCTACCTTGAATTCTCAGCCTTGCTGCAGCAACAAGCTCTCCTCAAAGATTTAACAATTCATGGGAAGCTATCAAGAGACTACGAGGTTTTCACACAGGATAAAATCCAATTTCTGTGCCTTTAAACACATGGCTAAACCTGAACTGTGGGAGCAAACCAGGCCTGTACACCCAGACACTTGTCACTGCAAGCAGCCCACACACAGCACTGCCCAGAGATGTCTTTTAACCCAAGGTGCCCTGGATCAATCTAAGGAAGCAAACAGGGCTCATTCTGAGAGGAAGAACCCAAATTCAGCTCATGCTGTTCCAACACTATTCCATTTCCAGGGTACAAAGATCCTCCCATTGTCAAGGCAGTTATTTAATTTAGCCAATTTGCCAAAAGTATCAAAGGGCACTTGTTTTTTGTTTGTTTTCTAAAATTATTAAAAAAAAAAGAATACCATGCAGACAGGACCACATGATACTACAGTCACTCTGAAACATCCCCCAAACCAGCAGCATCTCTCAGAGACTGCTAAATAATCTGTTCACTGATCTCTTCTAAAAGTCTGTGAAATACAAAGGTCCTTTTGGCAAAGATGTTCTTATAATTAAGGTGCCACGTTTTCCTTATGATTCATTCTAAAACAAAGGCACTACTGAATCCCTCTTATGGTACACTTCTTACTTGCCAAACCTGAACCAGATTTGAACATACACATACTCAAACACACAACTATCCCTTTGGGACCTCAGCAGAAATAACATTTCCTGATGCTACTTAGAGGTAGATCTTGTAGTATCAGGAGTTCAGATGCCACCTGAAGTCCTCATTTGTCTAAATCTCAATTCTAGAAAGTATTTCTGGCCTTCAAATGAAAGCCATTGCTTGGATGAAATACAGCTAAAACCAAAAAATAAGCTTAATACACCACTTTTCCCTCAGTCACAGCAATTTCTGGAATAAATACTTACTCCTAAGAGGTAGCAAGAAGGAGAAAGGTGGGCAGGAGAAAGGAGCACGTGTCCTGTACAGCCAGAGGACAATGCTGCAGCTGACAAACTGTGTCCATGCCACACACAGACTGACTCAGGCCTCCAAACACAAACCAACAGGTATTTCTTCTGAAATTTCCTCTATTCATTTAGCTATTACTTACACTTAGCCCCACAAAATAAACAAGCAATTTAGTCAGTAAGAATTCAGTGTTTTTATTTGTTTTTTGAGAATTGGGAGGAAATTGTGTATTGTAACATCTTTTCTAGTTTAAAAGTTAAAAGTTTAAGTAAAGGTGGAAAACAGCTTGCTTGCTGTAAAGTAGACTTGGGCATGCTCTGTGTTTTGAAATTTCAAACCTCTAGCTAAGAGAGGGGACTTCAAAATTCCAAAGCACATTTCAAATGTAAAGTTATTTTTTGTCTGGTGGTTGAAGCTGTCTCATTTATATTTCAACACAGTGTTTTCACTTCTAAAAACCACGGATTAATGGTGTCCTCTCACAGCTTCTCCACTCCTGATCTCTTTCTTAGGTATGCTGACACAAGGTATCACACTACATCTAATTCTTATTCCCTGCACAGACTTTTTTCTAAGGAAACAGACCACCAACATTTAGTTTTCAGAAGGTAATTCCAGCTGCTTTGATACATTTCTGTATGCACTTCCAATTATAAAATTCCCAATATAATCACAGATCACTGACAACTACAAATATTAAATTTAAGTAAAGTTTTGAGACCTGCTAATAGGTCTTGCCATCAGAAATGCTCCTGTGCAATAGTATCTCTATGCATGATTGAAATCTGTTAAGACCATTGCTATAATAAAGACACTTCCTTTTGACTGAAGTAATCAGGCATTTCGTAAGGTCTGCACCAACATGCAAGTTGGCAGGTTTTCCTCTCAACATCTGAGTAATTTTTAACCTGTGTATTAAAAAACAACTGTGAACAGCAGCAGGAAGGTATGTGAAACAGTCTAAAAAACAGAAAAAAACCATTTCACTCACATCTGTTATAGTAAGGACTTGGAAGTTTATTTTGTCATTTTAATAAGCCTTCTGCAACAACACTGGAAATCTTGCTTTTAATCTGTGGCTTCCAAAAGAACCAGCAGATCCATTAGGGTCACTTCTAAAATCTTCTTTCACAAACACTACTTAGAATTAAACATCATTCTAAGAGCAAAAAAACCCAAAAAAAAAAGGAAGAATTACAGAATGGTAACTCGTGTGATTTCGAGATAGTGATAAAATCCTTCATGGTTGTGTTGTGCTCCCACAGGAGAAGATAATGGCACGATTCTAGCCTAAAAAGACACCACAAATGCTTGACTCTTGCCAGCTGGACAGTGAGCCAATGCAAGTTCACAGGGATGGGCTTAACAACTGCCCAAGGAGGAAGAAAAAGAATGAGGGGAAACCAAAGCGTGGTCTGCCCCATGGAGAGTGATGTGTTCTGTTCCCTGCAGCACCAGAGCCAAACTGAAGCCAGGTTCCTGCTGAAGCACCAGCAGAGGAGAGGATCCAAGTGACTCTCACTTCAGAGATTCTCTGTGACACTGCACAAGAAATGTAATTCCTGTGTAGGAAATAGGAAACAACTGAGATTCAGGTAATAGTTGTGGGAAGCTCTTGAAGTCACCACATCACTTTGGTGTATCAGAATCAGCTCAGCTGTGGGTACCACTTTGCAAGGAGACGTTTCAAAAAAAAAAAAAAAAAAAAAAAAAAAACAAAAAAAAACCAAACTGCATTGTTGATATTTCAGTTTTACTACAAGTCAGTGAGTTCTGCTGCTATGTGTTTCTGTGTTTTTATACCCTTCTTCTGTTTGTATTATCATAAAAACACATATGCCTCCTCTCAGTAAAATGGCTGCTTTGGTAATAAAATTATTCAAACAGAGAATCAAGAGGCTATGGTCAAGTCTGTAACATTTATTAAGAGTCCCTTGAAACTGGGAAGCAGCATTATTTGGAATACAATGTGGACTGGCTACTTGTGTTTGCCAGAGGCATGGTCTGCTAGGAGACACTCAACTTGGCAGCCTCACATGGCCAGCTTAGAGGATGAGAAGCAAATTAACTGCAAGACATGTTAAAACAATTCAGGCAGATTCAGACAGATTGAGAGTCACCAGAGAAACAAACAGCACCAGCAGTTTGCTAAAACACCCAGAGCAGCAGAGGAATGAGAACATCTTCAGCTGACTTAATTCACAATCAGCCAGCAGATCTGAATCTGGCACTTAGCAATATCAGCTGGGTAATCTCTTTAAATAAATAGCTTGCTGCTTTTTTTCTGACCACAGATTTTCCTTAGTACAGAGTCCTCAAAGCATCAAGTCAAGCAACACAACTACAACAAGCCTTGTACCAGAATTCTTGCTGTTCAGATAATTAATTCTCTTCATAAATACCCAACACCAAAGTACCACTTGGTGAACAACTACAGGGAGCAAAACTGAATGTGTCAAAGGCTGGAGTACTGTGTACACACTCAGCTTAGAAACAACAAGTAAGAGAATACAGTTCTTTTCTACCTCAACAATAAAGTTTAAAAAACACCCAAACAACTTTTTTCTCTTAGTGGATGTAAAAAAATGGTTTTAGTGTTTTCTGAAGTTCACTTCTGCTAAGAGTTCCTCCTCTTTTTTTAATCTAAAACTTCTCCTACTTCCATGTGGCTATTCTGACTAAAACCAAGTTGAAAACATGCACTGTACAATTAGGCCAATACAGTTAAAAAAGAAGATTGCTCTGAACTCATTTGCAGAAATCCAGCATAACAGATCTATTTTTACATAGTTAGTGATATTTTGAACCTATGAGATTTTTATGTAAATCTTACTAGTGGTACCAACTTAAATACATAAACCCACAAGTAAGGAAAACTCATCACTTGCATCCAGCACTTTGAACACTGTTACCTAAACTCATTACCACCAAACCATCTCCTAAAATACTACATCTGAAGACCTGCCAGATAAATCAGCTTTTTTATCAGTTTCACCCTGCCAGGAAGGTTCTAGCTTATATCAATACAAATATTTTCCTTTCAAATGTTTTCCTTTAGAGTTTTTGAAAGATCTACAATCTTGAAACTGCATTTTACAAAGAGCCAGTAATGTTGTAATCCTTATAACTAGGTATGAAAATAAACAACCATTTTCTCCTGATCTCTTTATAGATTCAGACTAAGACCTGACCAAACAATTACATCATTTTATTGGGCGTACAGAGCCCAATAACATGTTTGATTAAACTCTACCTGTCAGAAAGCAAGCTCATTTGAGGCAGGCCCATAGAGCCTGCAGGCCCATAGTTAATCCCATCAAGAAAAACACTTTGAAGAGAACCCCCAGCAAGCTCCAGTTTCACTGCAGGTTAAAAGCAATGGTTTCCACACACAACAGCTCTGGATTTTTTTTCCTAGGTTGCTGCTGGGTACTTGAGTGATCCAGCTCTGGAGTTACTGAGGAAAAGATGATTCTCTTTACAGGATTGTACAGGGAGGGCATTTCAACTTGGAAACACATGAAAAAGAAAATACTCAAGAGTCCTGCTCGTCTCAGTGGAGCTTCACTGCTTCTTAGGAGTGAAAGTCCCATGGAGGTGAATCACTGCTCAGAACAGAGTGCAAAAAGGAATCTCAGGACGTACAAAACAAATGGGAACTTCCCAAAACTTTCTTCTGATTTTTCACAAGCTTTGATAGCAGTTTCAGGACAAAGAGAACACACCTCAGCAAGAGCCTACAGAACATCTTAATCTACAGAAACACAGCTTCAAGCTGCCAGTCACAAGGAGCTTCATCTCCTCATTTGAAAAAGATGAACTCTCAGAGCACCAGGAGAGTACGAGGCACAGAGGATGCTTGCAATGAAGTGCTCATTGCCATGGAAGCAACAGACCATCTGCTTGGCTTTGCTCCTGCTTAAAGTGCTTGACAACCAAGAATCTTAAAAAACTCTAATTTAAAAAGACTTCCTAGATGCACATGTTTTGTGGACTCAACAGGCTTCACAAAAATAAAAACCCAACACAGTACAACACAAAGGTCTGCTACTGGAAACCACTGGGATAAAATACCTGCTCCTCTACCTCTGCCAATTGATATTTGTTCAAAGAAGAATCCTTCTGCTTTTTAAAGCAGATTTCTTAAGGAAATTCAACCCAGTCGAATGAAAACTATCCTTGCAGTGTCACCCAAGAGAACAGGGCCATAATGCCATAGTTACAAACCCAGTTGTTACAGAGAGGAGCCTGGGTGTGAGTGAAGCAGATATACACACAGTAGCATAGAAGAAGAGAGGTTTCCTCAAAGTTTCCAGATGCTTTCACATAAGTCAAAAATCCCAAGGCAGGAGGACTAACTAAATCTGAGTATTCAAATTGCACAGCCATGGCCAATGAAGAATTTGTATCCTTGCTATACAGTAAGCTGTTGCATCTTTAAGTTCACAAGGCCTTCTCAGGGACTACACTACTCCCTGTTTGCAAGAAACATTCTAGGCTATCAAGAACATGCTACACACTCCCAAGAAAACACAGCTATGGCTTTAATGACTATTGTTTAACTTGTATTGACAGGTTGCTTCTTCTGGAGGATCATATGAAATCTATTAAATCCTTTCCTCACGTCTCTATAGACCAAGGAAGTGTTTTGATTTAATCTCTCCCTACTGATGGAAAACCATTTCTCTTTATTTCAGCTCCTTATGGCACTCTGACCAGGACAATCAGGTATTTCTCACTCCCTTTTCAATTGGCTGGGGGCAAGGGTTATCTGCCACCTTCAACTTCTGCAAGCAGAAACATCACAAGCTTGGGCTTGGTGCACTTGTCATTCTTTCAAGAGCTGCCTTAAAATGGCAAGGCCAGCTCTGAGTTAACAATACTGGCTTATAGCACTCCAGACAAAATGAATCCCAGTTACTTCTGAGCAAGTGAGGGGATCAGATTCTAGACCATTTTTTTCTCTCCTTTTACTCTTACTAGAAAGAATGCTTGTGAAAACATACCACAAGAAATAAAAACAGAAAAAAACCAAAGGACTTTTCAGTCATTTACTAAAAAAGGAACCATCAAGGAAACAAAGTCTTGCCCAACAAAACTGGTCCCAACTCATAAAGTGTCACAAGTGCCACATGCTGAATTGAGGAAAAGGGGCTTTTGGGCCATACCTGAATGAGGTTAATCAGCAATGTTCATCACTTGAACGTAATGAGAGAATCTTGGTTTTAAAAGTCCTTTTAGATTTTCTTCTCCATGTGTGTTCCACACCTCTTTCTTTCCCTTAGGATGTATTACCACAGTCACCACCCAGAGAATTTGCTTCCAGCCTTGATACAGCTCTTCAAGCATGATGGTAGCTACATTTTAAGCTGTTTAGTTATGTTAGGCACATTCACTAGTATGTAAATCAGCTGCCTCCCCACTTCTATTGCTGCTCTCCAGATCTTTCAGCTGTATACATTAACTGGTAAACATCAGGGAACAGGAGGTGAAAAAAAAAACTAACCCACATTCTCCTTCAGCAGAAACTGCAGTTTCAGAAGAACAAACTGACAAATCTTTCTTTACTTTTCTTAAAAGTTCTCCCCATAACTGAAGCATCAACAAGAGAAAAACCTAACACGACCATGCTTCATCATCCTACTGTGACAATAAGCTGGGGGATGGGAAGAGACTGGAACAGGGTGCCAACCCTCAAATGCCTTTTCAAGAAACCTGCAAAAATGGAGAATGCTTCTCCTTGTCATAAGAAAATCCAGCTTGGTCTCTTACTATGAGAAAACTTAGATGTAAATAAAAACTTCTTAAAAAAATAATCACAATGCTTTTAAGCTTCATCTTGGTCAACACGACACGGAATCCTGGAAAACAACCAATTTTCTGTTTTGTCATGTTGGCCAGATTTTAAAAATTGCTTTTCAGTGCTACCACCTCCACTGAAGCAGTATTTTCTCATCTATGGTCTGTCACTAAATACTCCTTTTCATTTTCCCCAAAGAACTTTGTGTCTAAGGACTTCTGGAAGCACTGCTTCTGCTCTGGTCTGGAAAAGCATCACTGGTGCTGAGCACAGCACTGCATATGTGGGCTACCAACTGATTCGTGTAACAGGGGCACTTCCACCATGATTTTGCAACATACTTCTTGCCCAAACTAACTTTTATTTTACTTATGACCATATGCTAAGTGAGAAAGTCCAGGCTGCCTTCCCAAGCTGGTGAATCCCATTGGCAGCTGGCATCAGGCTAAGACTGAAGTCCTTGGAAAATGGGATTTGCCTGAGTGCTGGTCTATTCCTCACCAGGGGTGGGTTTGTTTAACAAAAACTAAGACATCAGAGTATTTCCCACTCCAGGTTCAGACACAGTCAGATGAAGACCTTAGGCAAGCCCCTCTGCTTTGGGTAATTCTACTTGAGTTAGTCCACATTAAAAAATAATTCAGTAGTTTCATCATGTAACTGTGTAGTGGCTGGAAAAAATCTACTCCTAAGAAAACTGTTAAGTTTATAGAAATAATCCAGGTTACTAGGATTTGCCACTCTTCCCACAAATTTTAAAATTTTAAGGAAATATTAAATTTTCCTTTAATGAAAGGAAAGCTGAATTTATTTTGTGTGGAGAGGATTGGTCAGCACAGCAAATTTATCCAATTTGGAGCCTGGAGACAGCTACAGCCACTTTCACACACTTTGACCTTCACTCACATCACAAGCATCTCTTCCTTAAGCAGAGACTCTCTTCAGTGCCAAGAGAAACCTTTTTAATTTTTATTTCCAAAAATCAAAATTAACTACACAATACTCCACAACAAGGTCAGCATTTCTTCAAAGAACACGATTTCTTCTATGTAGAAGATTTTTTTTCCATGATTCCTCAGTTTGAGTTCCTCAAATTTCAATGATTTAACACTTACATGATATTAAACTACAACAAGAATGACCAAAAAGCAGTGACTGTATCAAGCAGGATCAGAGCAGTGCTCCATGTCTGCAGACACTTCCAGGTGAGGATGTTCACTTCCCTGATCTGCAATGGCCACCAAGTGAGACCTCTTGCCTCTGCCCTCCCCTCTCAGAGTTTGCCTTGGCTTGGCAATCTATGTGATATTTGATGTTTTCAGCTCAGTCCCTCTGTATCTTCAACACATTCACTGCACAGCTTTTGCCAGTGAGCCTTGACAAGAGAACCAACTGCTGCACCTCTCCCTTCAATCTACAAATATTTCTCTAAGAATTTCCACATTGCTTTAGAAGATGCTGCTGTCTGGCAGCTACACAGAGATCCTGCATAGAAGCAATCATCTGCTTCCCTTTTGCAGGATTATGCTACTCTTTTCTCATTTACCCTGCTACCATACTACCCAGCTTTCAACTTCAAGGATGGATTTTCTTTCATTTCTAGCTATGTGAGAAATACTGTTTCAGTTATCTTTATTCATGCTATCACTGGTGACTGAAACAGATAAACTACAGACTCACAAAAGCACAGTCTTTAGTTCTGTTGCAGAAAATAATCTATTACATTTTCTAAACCCCTGTAGGGAGAAAAAACAAGTGGAATAAATAAAATACACAAAATGAAATGTACATACTTTAGTCATTGCTCCTGTCTGTGCTGTGTTCAGCCCGGTGTGTCCAGCCATCTGTGGAGATACTTGGGTTAAAGTCTCTGCCAGCACACTGCCTGCATTCCCCTGCATGGCAGGGGCAGAATATTGCATTCCTGCTCCCCTTCCTCTTCCAGCTGCCCCAAGAGATCCATTCATTACCTGCCCTTGTCCTTGCTGAGGCTGATTCATTAAACTGTGACCAGAATTACTGTTGAGAAGGCTCTGGTGTGTCTGACTGAAATTAGTATTCATACATATCCCAGGTCCAGTCTGTGATGTTGCAGGGCTGCTCGTCACCATCCCCACTTGTTTTTGTGCTTGAGAGTTCAGAGTTTGTGATGCAGGTGTGGTAGGTCCAGAGGTGCTGGCTGCTTGCTTTGCCAGGCCAGAAGCAGAAGAGTCTCCCTGGTTTAAAGGGCTCTTACCCATAGCACCCAGATTACCAATATTAGCACTGTTTGGCTGCCCTTGCACTTGACCACCAACTCCTTGCTGGACAGGGCTGCTCGAGTTCACATTTCCAATCCCAGGGTTTAAGGAAGAGCCACTGCCTCCCCTCAGGAGTTCAGAAAGCTGTTTGTGTTTGGAAGCTGCATCTGGAACAAGGTTCCCACTGCTGTTTAAAAGGCCCAACTCGCCATTGGGGATCAGCTCATCAGGAAGATCATTTTCCAAGTCAAACAAAGATCCAAAATCTGCAAGTTAAAACAGAAACACGGGTGAGAAAAACGTGGCAAGCAACTAAACCACTCATCTACACCACTTTGTGGTGACATGCACTGAGGTACATCTTCACCAGAGACTCAATACTGCCAGGAAGCAAGCAGGGGTCTCCATGGCATGAACTCCAGAGCCTTTCAGAGTCCCTGGTCACTGGTGCACACAGTGCACACACACCCATACAGGGCACAGCACTGGCCAGTGAGGAGTTTTTTGCTAAACCTTTGACAAACAGTGTACCAAGCTTAAGAAACCAGGGTTAGAGCATTGTATTAGCACCACCCAACTCCTAAATTTCTTTTGGTTTTGGGTAAAAGAAGGCAGCAGAAATAAAGAGGGTTTTTTTTTCCCTGTTGATTTATTTCCTCTCCTAAAATTGCAATTACAGCACCTTCTCTGACCTCCCATGTAATCACAGGCCCCAGCATTTCCACCCAGCAATCCTACCTCAACCTTGTAATTTATGTTTGCACATGGCCAAAGAACATCTTCCAGCAAGGCTTGAAAGCTTGACTGAAAGAGAACATCTACTTCTTGGGTAGTTTGATCCCAGTCTCATATAAAAGCTTTCAATATCACTTTCTAGTCACTGATCTGCATTGTGATCTGCTAGTTCAGAGGATCCCAAAGGGCACTCAGCATTTTCTCCTTGTAATGCCTCTTGAATCCAGTCCCTTCTCCATCCCTGAACATTTCAAACAATTCAGACTGCTAAGTGCTCTGCCCTCATTTCTCATGCCCAATATTGACAGACATAATCCACGCTCTCTCCAGATGAGCAAAATAAATCAATCAAATCTTCATTAAGCCACTTGAAGGAACCGCTCTGCCTGGATGTAACATTCAGATTGATAAAAAGTGGCAGTAGTTTGTTTTGTTTATAAAAGGTTCACTAAAATGTTTCATCGAACATCACAAATGTTTTCTGTGTAACAACCTGATTTTGGTAGGCAAGTAAAAACAAAGTTACTTGACTATATGTAGGTTCCACGTGAAAATAGAAGTTATTTGAAATTATTTGAAGACATAAGGACAACTGCAGATAGAAATATTAATATAGAAGCAGACTACCCTCACTTCATCAGTCACTGCTCAAACACACAGCACATCAGAAAAGTTTTCCACTCCAAGGAGATGATCTAAAACAACCACTTTTTACTGTAACATAACAAATGTGTGAAAACTTTGGTTTGCCCCTCCAAAGCCATCCCTGTCAAAACCCTAGTCCCTCACAGTAAGCAACATACAAATCAGATTTGGGTTTGGTTTTTTTTTTTGCAAAGTAGAGAAAACAAAAGTTCCAAAAGTTTCCAAAGAAAGGCATCCTCAAAGTTTCATTATTTTCAAGTTTCTCTCCTCAACCACAAAAAGTTGGTGCAAGACACAGATTGCAACAGTGGCAAAGAGCAAGCGACAGCCCAGACCACACCAACTGCATTAAAAAGAAACAAAACCATCCAAACGACAGGTAACCAGTGCCACAAAGCTGGGATGTGTTAGCAACACATCTCACCATATTTAAATAAAATTCATTTCATCAGCATTTGTATTTTCAATTTGACCTAGCTGAAGAAAAAATAATAAATACATTAAATGAGTTGCAATGACCACTGAATTACAAAAACAGTCACAGTAAACATACACAGAGATGATAAATTCTGCCCTTTTTGAGGCACTCACAGCAGTATGGCCTTCAGGTGCCTACATTTTGCCATCATTACTACGGAATCAGTAAGTTCTAAAGAATTCTTCCAGACTTAAACGTTGGCTGTGACAAATAAACTCCAGCTCAGGAACAGAACTCCTGTTCCCTTTCTAGCAGAGAAGTGACAAACTAACATTTCCATTAGCTAGGGTACTTCTATTTTCTTATTTGCTGTTTTTTCCCTTCAGTTGTTCAGTTCACCTTCTCTCAGCTTGTCTTTTACAGGAATTCTGCTGTACCTTCATTCCTTTTGGTGATGGCTTCACCTCTCCTCCTCTTTTGCACATACTGTGACACTCACCGTGCTGCAATGTGTCTCTCCTCTTACATATTTTGGTTCTACTTTCCTTAGCCCAAGCTGTCACTGCTTTTAACTTTCCTTAACCCCCTCTCAGATGACAATCCCATTGCCTGTTTTCAGCCCAATCCCTGGATAGCCAGAAATGAGTCCCTGATGCCGGGGTCCTGGAGCCCACCCAGAGCCACCAGTCTGTGTGTCACCAGGGGAGGTGACACAGGGTCCCTGGCTGGAGCTTGGCCCTTTGTTAAGCTGCTCTCATCCCCCTGGCTCGCTGGGAAGTTCAAGGTTTACAGCACTTGTTCACAGACAACCTTTGCAAATCCCATGGATGGTGTTTTGCCAAGCTTCTGCACTCAAACTGTTAATATTTCATGAATAAAAACTACACGTGTGTGTGTGCACACGTGGGGCCTGGGGGAGAGGACAAGTGTCCAAACGTGGAGGAGGAGGATGTTGCTGTGGCTTACAAAAAGAGCAGCAGTTTTTTCCAGCTGTATTTCAAAATGGGATGCTGGAGTGTAAGTGCTGAATTTTTTTGTTTGGCTGGCTGGCTGGACTCTTAACAATCCTGCCAGAGCCAAGGACTGAAAATGTTTTTGCAGTTTACGAAAAGAGTGAGGGAAAACACTTGGGAATACTGACTCTTAAAACCTAAAATAATCTACCACTCTTAACCTCCTGTAAGAAGCCTATACATTAAGGTTAGACATGGCAAGTTTACAGCTCAGCCAGAAAATAAAAAGCAAGTAAACAGCTTAACACAGTGGCTGTGTAAAAATTCACTGAGTATTCAAATGTTCAGGCAATGATTAATCTTCCTGGTTTTACGTTTTAATCATACTCATCCACATTAGAAACATCAACACAAGGCACACTTTACAACAGTTATAAAATAAAACAGAAACCAAAAGCCTACTAGAGCTTGTCTGCAACACACTCATAAAGATAAGAGATTGTCTCAGTAGTTATAAAAATAATAAACATATTTATAAACACATAAAAATATCCCAGTGTAAGAATGTAGCCCATTTCTACTGGTAGCAAAATGAAAAGTAACCACAGCTCCCTCATCCTCACAAGAACACAACTGATCCCATTCTCAATGCTTCTACTATTTCTCAAAGTCAACAGCAGCTACCAAGAGACTAAAAAATCAAGAGATGCCTTTTCCTTCACCTACAGTTACCTGAAGCAATGCTTGAAAAAACACCCATACACAGGAGTCCCACTCCCACCACCCAGCTGTGTACCTGCCCTGCCTCCCAAACCTGCTGCCTATCTAGCATGCAACACAACAGAACAAGTGGTCTTCAGCTGAAAAGAGGATAAATGCCCTTAACTCCTAAGGCTGGTACAGCTCATTCCACTGCTCAAGAAGCAGCAGAGTTGACTAACACTGCACTTCTGATCCCAAACCTCACACCTTTCACTACCTCCATTACACAAAACCAAACTGCCTCTTAACAGGAGCAAGACAAAAACCAGAGATAACGTCTTTGGAAGGAATGGAAAAGCACCAGGCAACTACAACACCCCCACCCTTTCCAAAGGGCTTCTTTTCCAATTTGAGAATTTTGTGTTCTTTGAGCAGCTATTTTCACACACAGAAGATAACCACACTTGAGACATACTCCTCCTAATTCCAGTTTTGTGAGCTTAAATGCCACACTTTTCTGCTGTCCTGGACAACACTTTCAGCAAACAGAATGAAGCAGATGTTCCTTCCAAGCTTTCTCAGAAAGCAAAAACTGTGTTGCATTCTCATGGCAGAGCATCTTCATCTGTAAGACTGTTTGAAACTGTTATCTGGAAACTCTTTCTTAACATACATATTCAATCAATTAACTTGATTAAATGTCTCCATTTCTTTTTCTCTCTAGCTCAGCCTGGAGAGGCAACAGACATTCCAGGGTAGTTCTTGACGTCACTTATTATCTCCAGCGTATCACAAAGCAAGCAGGAGGAAAATATCAAATTCAGTTTCATTTTTTTATGGCATTACCTTCACTTGAAATGTGATCGGGAGCTTTCCCATCCCAAATTTTGACTGCCCATCATCACAGCAGACACTGAAGTCACCCTGCAGTCCCAGCACACAAGCAGTTACTTTCACCGTGCCTTTCTTTCATGCCAACATGGCTGTTACATTTCAGTGAGCCCAATTTTGTTTTGTAAGGCTTCTTTCAATCATGCCAGACCCCAGCAGACAAAGCCTCAACAGTTCAGAGCTCCAGCCATTCCCTAAAATTCCATGTCAGGTAACTCAACTCAATAGCCACACTGTTTGGTGCAGTCAGCAATTACCACATCCATTCTAACCTCCTTTCAAGGTTTGAAGGTTCTGAAATTTATTGTTTCATAAAAGACAATCAAAGCATTTCGTGTTTTACAGCAATTAAACAACACATTCATAGAAAAAACCCCAACATTTCCAGCACGGAAACTTTACATTAGTGTCTCAAGCTAATGAGCCACCCAGAGAGATTGCAAACTGATGAGGATCTGAACTTGACTTTCAGAAGAGCAGCAGCACTGCTTCCCCAGAACCTGAGGTTTAACAGCCAGGTCTGAAAGACAGAGATGAGGGACCTGGCTGGGAGAAGGAGACCCTAATGTCTGGGTGGACTGGGATGAAGGGAAATCAGAAATCCAATAGCAAGCCAACAAGTTACTGCTTGCATAGTAAGACAACTGGATATTTAACTAAATTTCTTTCTGCCTCTTTTGAGCTACTTGCATTTGGGATGAGAAAGGAGCACAGTCTGGTTTGCTCATTCCCAAAGTCAGTGGACTTGTCAAAATTCAAATGTATCAATACTCAGAAACAAGTCTCACCTTTAGGCAGTCAAGGTATTTGCCTCCAGGAATGTCATCAGAATAACAAATCCCTGTCCTCTCTTGCCTACAGGATCAGTCATTCAGAATGGAAGGGACACCAGCAAGTCTGGAGCCCAGCCCCTCAGCCTCACTCCAAAGGGCAAGTGATCCTGACCTCCTTGGTAGCCCTTCACTAAACTCACTCCAGCTCTTCAGTGATCTTCCCAGTGATGGGGGGGAGCCTGACATGTTTGTAATTACTTGTATTGGCCTTTCAGCCTCTCCTGAACATGGGAGTAACACTTGCCTTCTCTTGCTTTCCTGTGGCAAGGGTTTTGGGGATAGGGGCACTTTGAAGGAGGCATTCACTCCATCATCCTTCCTTTACAACTTGTCTTCTGGCAAAGCATGAGCCTGCATAAGATTAATATCATTTCAGCAGGGTACAGACAAGCAACTAAGCACCGACACAGTTCCTAAAATCAATGAAACCAGATCCGTTTTGTGCATGCCAATAAACAAAAGGGACACCATTGACTTAGAATCCAGTTAATCTTAAGTTAAAGTAACTTCACACTCCTAAAATCTCCCACAATCCGTTTCTGTAAGACTTCAGCAACTCAGTGACTTTGCAAAACTCAAGCTCATTACACAAAACAAACAAATCAAGAAGCTAATGAAAAAGAATCAGTTCCCTTCTAACCACTACTGCAATACTACAAGAGTTATTGATTCAGTTTTAAAAACGCTCCTGAAACCAGCATGAACACCAGACATACAAGTCAGGATGAGGAAAATGCACGGATCTATATCCCCTATAGCTCAACTGATGTGTGTGATAACTACTGCCTGGTAGAGGAAAGACCAATTGTTCTGCCCCCTGCTTCCTTCTCACCTCCCTGAAAAAAGAATGGTATAAACTCATTTTCTTCCCTGATCACCCCAAGTTCCTAGTCTCTCTTTCCACTTGCACATTGTGCATCACAATGTCATAAGCTCAAATTTCTCCATACAGTACTGAACCACACTGTCCCTGCCACCTCTGTTTTGCTGTGCTCATGATGAAAATACAGTCTATGCTGAAGGTCCAGAAAACCTTAGATACTAGTTTTTTTCAGGAATAATCCCTGTTTACAGACACATTTCTAACACCCTTCCATTAAAAAATAAATAGACCCCAGATTACTTGAACATTCCACTATTAATAACAAAGCAGTCCATTAGGGCACAGGAAATGCACCTGGTACCAAAGTTAATACACAGAAACAAATATGAAACACACTCAGATACAAAGCTGATCTCTTATCAGATGCCAGAATGGAATAAAACCAAAACCACCCAAAAAACACATGGCTGAAACAGCCCAACACAAGCATTCACTCTGGCCTGTTCTTGGAAGCATGAGATGGCAAACAACGGATTGACTTTGCTTTCCTCTGGTCCTACAGAGCTTCTCCAGAATGATTGTTCCTGTGTTTCCCAATGTGTGTTCACTATTTTGACATGACTGTTGTGTCTGTTCTTGTAACTTTACATCCTACCCAGCAGCATCAACATGGACATGACTATTGTTACACTGCATGTGGCAATCAGGCTACACACACTCACTGACCAAATTCCAGAAGTTTCCTTCCCAAACGAGAAGAAATTTGGGCAGAAGGAAAAGGAGGCAAGCAATCTGCCTACAGACTGAGAGACCACTGGTAACCTCTGCTTCTCATTCACAAGATCATCCTGATAAAAATTAAGTGTTTTAAGGCTTCACAAGCACATTGACAGACATGAGATTCCTTCTCTTCTCATTACACCCTCACACATCTTCTCTGTTGCCCTGTTTTAACAGCTGACTTAACATTTAAGTTCAGGATGACCCTTTAAAGAGGAATCATCTGAGAATTCAGTAACTAATACTAGGCACTTGCTTATGGTAGCATGAAGTGCACAGTCTGTACCAAAACAGTACTGTCCCCTGTTAGCTCACACAACTGACAGACCCACTAATTCAACATTAAGGTTGATGCCACACTCACTGCACATCAAAAAAAGAATCAGCAGGTAACACAGGAAGACATAAAACAAACTTCTAACTGTGACTTTTTCTGGCTAGAGACTTTCTATTAAATACACAGGTCAACACAAGGTGTTTCTGATGGCTCAGCCCTTCATCCTCCCCAGGGTGACTGGCAGCATGGGTGGTGGTAACTCCACACTCATATTGCCTTCTAGCTGAGGCTGCCTCCAATGCTCCTCCAGACACCAGCTCTTCCCTGCCAGTCCCCACTTTTACACACCTGCTGGGACAGAAGCACAGAATGGGCCATTCTGTGAAGATTAGAATAGCAATTATTAATATGAACTTGGATTAATATTACAAAACAAACAAAAAAAAAAGTGTTACACAAGATTACCAGGAAATAGACACAGGTTTGTGTCTCCTTTATGCTGTGTAATAGATGCAAAAAGTGTGCTTCCATTTTTTTTTTTTTTAATGCCACTTTTTCCTCCCTATTTCTGATACCAAATTATAAATGAAGGGTCATTTTGCTTGGCAGCTCAAATTCAGCTGTGCAAGAACACACAACATAAAATAAACCAGAGGCACATAAGGAAGCAACAGTAGACATGCTTAAAACTAATGACTTTGGTATGTTTCACTCTAAAAAGCCTTCTAACCATAACTGACTGAACAGAGGAAAACCAATGCCCCTGCAAATCTCTTTTACTTTAAAGCATTCATCTCAGTGATATGAGGCTGTTCTGAATCATTCTCATTAATACTTTCCTTAAAGGAGTTTATGACCCTTAGGAAAATCTTCACAGCTACTACAAAACAGATTTACATTCAGTACTTACTGAATTCAAGTCTCTTGGTAATTTCCATATTTCTTTGCTCCATTAGATGAAACTACACAGATGATGACATGGAAGCTATGTCATCAACTACACCCACTAAACCAGCTATCAAGTAGCAGCAAAGTTGGACAAAGCAAGAGAGCAGCTCATGCTCTTCAGGTGCAACATACACAGAGACAGGGGCTGAAATATAATATTCCATTTTCATTCTCACTGTGCAGCAGAAAACAGCTGGCCCTGATGTCTGTCTCTGAGATGTCCAAGTGCACCAATGAAATAATATCTACCTGTGAGACTGGGAAACACATCACCTAGAAAGAGCAACTCGTTTTGCCAGTGCTGTCCTCCTGAGGCAGTTCCCCCACCTTCACAGATGATGACCCTCAGAGAAGTAATTATTTTACAAACCTATGTATGTATAAATAAAAATATGGACACACACGAAGTTCTTGCAAATCAAAGATAAGGTGTTTATCCAACATTGCAAATAATAACCTTATTTCTTAATGGTGGTGAATAACAGGAAAGGGAAGATGAAGTAAGCTTTTGAAAAGTGTAAGTTAAGAGATTTAGACTCCAAGTTATGATTGCAAGTTACCAGTGATAAGAGAAGTATCAATTTTCTTTTGATTCTCACTATGGTTCTGGACAATACTTCATAGTATTTGTTGAGACACCTCTATTAGAGACAGTTTTTCAAATAAAAGATTTAGATTCTCTCTGTATCTTAGACATCTGAGAAGACAGATGGAAAACATAACATATGTTAAAAGGAAGAATTACAAAGCAAAAGCTCTTGAAAGTGTAAACCAAATTAGGATGGAAGTGTCAGATTTCTAAGCTATCCCACATGGTTTTTCATTGTATAAGAACAAACCCCAGAATTTTTCAAATCCTGTTTTTCAACTACCCCTCAAACCCAATTTCACATTAACCTGTAGCATTTTGATAACAGATTGAGACTTTTGTTCATGTTCTTCTCTATTAGCAGGTAAAAACAGAGAACACCACTAACAAAAAATAGACACCAAGGATAGGTGGATTTTTTTAATGTGATGTTGCAGATATAATAGCAAAACACAACATGTTGCTGTAGAAATAATTAATGGCACTGTACTGGAACTCCAAGGAACATTCATCCAGAACAGAAAGTGAATAATCTGCAACAGAAAACTGGGATTCATCTCACAAGCTATCAAGAGATCTCCAGGGTACAACAAAGACTGACCCCCCCTGAGCACAACCTTTATTCCTGCCTGCTTTTTCAAAAAAAAGGAAGCAGCACGATTGTAGGACTGTGGCTTGTCACATCATGTCACAGATGATCTGCTCAATTTTTCATTTCACACAGATGTTAATGTCTAACTCCTTGGAAAAATCTCCAAGAACCCCAAATAATGAGAAAGTATACAATAACCTACTACCAGCAATGCTTCAGGATTTGGTAAGAAATAGCTTCACAAACAAGCCAATCTCTGATCTTACAAATCTCATGTCCTAGATTACAGCCGCAGACAAAGTTATGCGGGTCAGTCACTTAAGGTGTAAAAAAATTTTATTAATTCAGCTTGTATCAAACTTAACACAGCTCAAAGTAAACACTTTTGCTCTGCTGCATCATCTCCCACCCACCAAACCCTTCATTACACATACATGGGAAGTCTTAACAAAAAATATAGCCATAAATACCACACTTTTTCCCATCCCAGCTAGTTATACTCTAAGTACCACAAAACAAAGGACATTCCCGTGAAGTAATTACAACCACACTCACTCCTTCACCTCCACCTTTCCAGAAGCAGCATTTCTTCCCCTACTTTTGTGCTTGTAAATCCAAGTCTGTTCACTTAATGGAATTATCTTTTTTCTTGTTTGGGAGAGAGGTGGAGAAAGCACATGCATGACAGCAATTCTGACTGCCACGATGCACAAGTGACGCTCAAGTTTTGCACACATCATATAAAATGAAAGCAGACTGATTAAACAGACTTCCATAAAACCTTTCCACTATGCAGGAACAAACCTTTCTAAAACATACACACTAATGCTTTCATGCACTGACAAAATCAGGGTTTAGATCACTGAGATGATAGTTCATTTGAAGTCTCAGCTAAGAATCTGAACAGAAGCTTAAAAAACCCTTGCTGCCTCTCTCCTTAAGCTACTTTGTTTTAAAGGTGGTCCATCTCTTTTAAAACTAAATCTGCTGGAATACACCTGTGTGGCTTTTGGCAGGAGAGAAAGAGCAAATCGGGCAGCAGATCGGCACAAACTCCCTTCTGCAAAGTTCTGTAGCTTGCTGGGAGCTAGCCAGAGGTCTCCTTATCTCAGCACGTACAAAGGCACGTGTGACAGGGCCAGCCTTTCCCAGCTGTAACACGGGCACTGCCGTGCTAACACAGTGGGCCACGAAGAGAATGGGAATTGCTGGAGATCTCAGCCTGCAGCTTTTTTTCCTGAAGTTGTGGTGAAAAAAACCCCACAAACCCGAGAAATCACACACACAAGAAAGCTCTAATTGACTTTTTGAAGCTACTTATCTCACCCTTCTTTCCAACTTCACCTACTTTAGGAATTCATTAACTCCTAACGCCGCAAAGGACATCACCACTTTGGCCCAAATTAGGACATGACGTTTCTGGAACTCGCACAGCTCCACACGAGCAGAAGGTTGCTAGGTACCTAACAAATACAGACAGAGGCATTACACCTCCACCACACCACTCACAGAGACACCTTGAAGGGGCACCTGACCTAACGCCAGCTTTGCTGCTGCTCCATTCCAGTTACAACTCAGTTTTTCACAATCTGTGAGCAGTGTCCAGAGCAGCTCAAGAACTCTGCCAGTTCACTGTAGATTCTGCCGAAGGACCAATGCCAGCAACACACAAAATAATCACAACACTCTGTGTTTAAATAATACGTTGCCATAACCAAAGTTACTGTAATTCTACTTCTCTTACAAGTCCCTTGTTTATTCGGCAGCACGCTAGATGAAAATGCCTCCCAACAGTTATAGGAGAGACAAATGCTTAGGTATGAAAAATACAGTGTACCTAATAAAGCAGTAATTAGACAAAAGCACTACTCCTACCTGGCTAGACAAAGAAAAATCTTTCCCATGGATATTTTACCATAGGAGTTAGTTTGCTCAACACTGCACAGCAACAGCAAGTCAAGTTAACAGCCACAAGTCTTAACCTTCCTTATTGCTATAAAGAACAGGACGACTAACATGACTCTTAACTATGGCCAGAATATACATTTCTGCTACCCTTTCATCTCTACTCCCTTCTCCAAAACCCCACATTTATTTAGACACTTAAAAAAAAAAAGAAAGTTTAACAGGAAAGGTCACATTTCCAGAGCGCGAGTAGAAGAATTTCAATAGAAAAAACTTTGCTCCGGTAAGCTGAGGAGCTATTTTTATCAGAAAGATAAAAGGCAGCTAAAATTTACCCTGACAAAGGGAGTTGCTTAACATCACCGCATCAAAGCACCAAGTGAAATACAAACAGGGATGAGCAGCTCTCTCTCTGCCGAGCGTCCCGGTGTCGGGCCCTTTGCCATCCCACGGCTCGGCTCAGCTGCGAGCAGGCAGGGACCCGGGGCCTGACCGCTCAGCCAGAGCGCTGCACAGCCCAGCCCCACACTGCCTGGGGAAGCACGTCCTACTCATGCAAGCTGCAGCACCGAACAGCACGGGTTTATGACTGGAGTTACAGCTCAGTTAACACACACACAACTTACTGCTCATTCAGGGCACAAGCCTCAAACCCACCCCCCCAAGCACCTCTGGCCACAAAGACAACTTTCCAGGTTGCAATAGAACTTTTTCATTTAAGGCTCAGTGCAGAGCAGCAGCCTGCTTTAGGTTCAGGAGCCCGTATCCGATAGCAATCGCTACTTAAAACTATTTGTACCACCTGCTGCAACACAGACATGGTCAGCAGTCTCTCAACGAGCAGTGTTAGCTGCTGACAACGAACCTAAAGCGTTGTTTTCTTTTCTGAAAAAGCACTTCCAAGTGCACGTTTCAAGCTGCGAGTTATTTCTGCCTGAAGAACGCCAGGATGAAAACAGAATGCTACAAATATAGCACAACTTGTTCAAAGGCAACCTGGGATTTGCCGTCCCTGGTGACTAAAGGCCCTCTCAGCTGTGCAAAACTTTATGCAGATGCTGGAGTTTACATATCTAGCACTGCACAGAGCTCACTGAGACACATTAAAACTTGCTGAACAGGATGTAATTATGACTTAAGCATTCCAGAACAGACCAAGTGAACTTCAAAAAAGGGAAAAAAAAAAAAAAAGAAAAAAGAAAAAAGGATGAGACACTGCTTCAAACACCTTTAGCAGTGAAGTCTAAAGTGTCTAGCTGAAGAACTGAAGAAAAGCTGTGCTCTCCCCGAGTTACTGCACTGCACTCCGTAGCAACTTGCAGACCGGCCTTCCGTATGACACTGAGCTGCTCCCATGGAAGGGATCCACACTTCAATCACAACGCCTCACCTAGCCATCCTCTTCCAATTCTTACTCTCAAACCCATTTATTTTGGGCATGCTTCATTCACGATTCCATAAAAGAACAACCAACCAACCAAGCAAAAGGACTGAAGGGTATGTACGCTCTTGCCAAACACAGATTAAGCAAACCGAGAAAACCCACAGAATTTTATCAGCTCAATTAGAGCAATAATTTTTTCAGCCTATAAAAACACAGCAGGCAGAGCATGATTAACTTATCACTGTCCCTTCAACAAGATTCATTAATCTCTGAAAACAGAAATGCAAGCCCAACACACTTCGTGTTCCTATAAAACCACGGTTTCAGTGATTAAAACAGTTGGAACACCGAAAAGACGTCAGTACAGGCACAGATGCTCTTGTGCACACACGTGTGTATTTACGGCAGGCACACGTGTGCCAGAAATTAAGAATTTTGAGGTGTTCTGTTACCTGTAAACCCATTACAATCGATTAAAAAGAAAAAAGCACACCGAAGACACTCCGCAACATACAGACCAGTCGCAGCGACTGCCAGCCTGCTGGCATTTCATCACGCAAGCAACCCCACAACTTGAAATTGTTATCTGCAAATTCCTCCTTTTCTAAGGAAAAAATGCTCAGAACGGGTCAAGCCGAGCTCTTAAAGCAGGGTCACAGGTGGCAGAATAAAAAAAAAAAAAAGCAAGATATTAATATGCTACTGAAGAGTTTTTATTCTGTAGCTCACGAAGGGGCACGGGGGAAGAGGCTGCCTGCATGGGGCTTTTACTTGGGGGCGATATATGGGTTTTAGGGAGTACCGATGTGAAGCCCGGCCATCCCCTCCAGCAGCAGGGCGCTGGGGGCTTCTGCGGGCCGGGTTTTCCTCCTTCCCTACCCGCACCCCGCTCACCTGGGCACCCCCCAGCATCCAAGCCGAGGCAGATCCCTCCATCCCTTCCCCATTAAACCGAAGCGTCGCTCGATGAGGGACGGAGAAAGAGAAATTCAACTCAAAAGCCCTCTTTACCCGTCTCTCCCAACCGCTATTTATAGCCGGGACGGTACTTGGCGTACGGATCCCGCCCGGTAACTTCGACTGGAGGAGGCCCAACCGCTTCGGGGAGGGATCCTTCCCCCCCTTTCCCGGCACCTCGCCAGGCCGGTTCCCACCCCCGCCGGGAACGGCGGCAGGGCGGGCCGTTCCCCCCCTACCCCCCCTCACCGCCCCTCCGCCGGAGGGAAGGTGGGGGGGGGAGGCCGCCGGTGAGGCCCGCCCGCCCCCGCACCGCCCCGCAGGCCTTACCTGTGCTATCGCTGGCGGAGAAACCCGGCGAGTTGAGCTTGGCTCGCTTGGGGTTGGGCGGCCCGTCGAGTAAGTTCTCCGCCATGGTAGCCGGCAGGGCCGTCCGAGGAGAAGGCGCCGAGCCGGTAATCGTTGGAGAGCGGAGAAGTCACTGTGGGAGCTGGGGGGGGGGGGTTGTTGAAGCTCTTCTCTCTCCCCGTTCCTCCGGAGGGGGAACCCACCGTCGAACAACAGCGCCGCTCAGTGCCTGACCGGCGGCGGCCCCCGCTCCCCCATACCCGGGCCGGGCCGCCGCCGCCGCAGCAGGCCGCAGGGGAGGAGGGTTCGGGGCGGGGTGGGGAAGAGCCCAGCGCCCCCTCCCTGCCGGCCTCGCTCCTCCCGGCCTCTTCCCCCCCGCCCGGCCGCCGCCGCCGCCGCGGAGGTGCCCGGATGGCGGCTCAGTCAGTCACTGGGGGAGCATAGCGGCCCCCCCCGCCACACACACCCCCCGCCACCTCGCCCCGTCCCCTCCCCTCCGCGCCGGGGGGTTCGCCCCGGCCCTGCCGCGGCCCCCGCCCGCCGCCCCCGCCCGCGGCCGAACCGTGGCCGAGGTAGGGGAGGGGGGGGGGGGAGGGAAGGAAGAGGAGAGAAGGAGGGGGGGGAAAAAAAATTCGAAAAAACACAAAAAACCGGAAAAACCCCGAAAACAGCCAAAAAACGCCCCAAAACAATGAGCGCGGCGCGGCGGCGGCCGCGGCTCCCGGTCCTGGCGGCGGCGCTCGGTTGGCTCCGGCCGGTTCTGCCCCGCTGCCTCGAGCCCTTCTGCCCGTCGGCGGCGCTCCGCGCGGCTGCCCGTGTCCCGGCGGGCGGCCCCGCTGCCCCGGCCCGGCCCGGCCCGGCCCCGCTCCGCTCGCGCCGCGCTCCGGCTCCGCGACAAGATGGCGGCTGTTGATTCCTCAATTAAAAAAAAAAGTTTTTTTTTCTCTTCTCTTTTCCAGAGACCATGGGGGCGGGGCCGGGGCGGGGCCTGCGCCTGCCGTCACCGCGCACCCGGCACGCCCCCCCCGCCCCCGCCGACGCCGGAAAGGCGCGAGCGGCGCCGGAAAGGGACGAGATCGTCCTCAGTTGCTCCGCCGAGACGTTTGGGGACGGCGGGGGTGTCCGGCCAGCCCCTCGGGGTGCCCCGGCGATCGTGCTCCTCAGGAGGGCTTCGGCGCCCCCCATGGTCGCAGCGTTCCGGCTCAGCGTCCCCCTCGGTTGTCCCCTGCCTCTCACCTCAGTCGCCCCTAATCGCTCGTGTCAGGGTTCCCCTCAGTCCCTTCACAGCCACCCCACCCTCTGCACCCCCCCCAGCCTCCGTTCAGGGTCACATCGCAGATGTGTCCTGAGTCTCCCCTCAGGTCCCTGGCAGTCACTCCCCACGTTATCCCCCTCTCAGTCTCCCCTCAGACCTCTCACAGCCGTTCTTCTCCCCTCTCAGTCCTAGCAGAGCTGTCTCCTGTCAGCACGCCCCTCATATTGTCCCCTCAGGCCCCCTCAGTCGCTCCCCACATTATCCTCCCCTCAGCCCCCCCCAGCTTTCCCTTTGCCTCCTCACAGTCACCTCCAACTCTCTCCTCTCAGTCCTGCTACAAATGTCCCTTCTCAACATCCCCCTGTGTCCCCTCTAAGGGTTTTCCCTCAGTATGGTCAGTTCTGGCCCAGGGCTGAGGCACACCAGGACCCAGCAATCTGGAAGGGCCATGTCCTCCCTTCTCCTGCAGGTGCCAAGCTCAGGGGGTGACATGGAGCCAGGGCCACCATTTCTGCCTCCTCCTGAAACCTATGCAGCAGGGACTGAACCCAGCCTTGCTTTACAAATGCCTTGTGCTCTGTCTAGACAGAATTCCTCAGCCCAAAACAGGTTTATGGGACTGGAGCTCATGTATTTCAGTGGATTTCCATACTGGTTCCTAACCTGAGGAGCAGGTCGTATAAGCCCCAGCGATGTGACGTCCCAGTGTGGCAGCAGAGCTCCTCATATCCAAACTGGTTGCTCGGGGCTGTTTTCATCACCTAAGTGCTGGTATGTCCCCAAAGAGCAGCCACTACAGGAGGACAGGCTGGAGAAGGACACCGAGCCAGTCCTGAGGATGTGTTGATGAAGTCCATAAACTGTGATGGATTATCAGCCATGTTTTATTGGTTGCAAGCAGATCTGCAACGACATCTTCTTTTGCAAAAAGTCTGTCTTTTGTTTACTGCAGAACTTGAATTAATTACATTTACTTTGACATTTACATGCATTTCATTACATTTACTTGCAAATTCTGTATTTATTTACATGGTGCCTTGTCCTTGCTGAGCTCTGACTGTAATCACACTGGAGGTCCCTTACAGGCCTCTGGTTCTATCACTGTATTACTACCCAAGCAAGTGCTCTCTGGTTGTGCCTTCCTTAGTTTCCTTCAAAAGCAGCAAGTTCTCATCAATTTTAGGATGGCTTAGTCTGGGATAGGGTTTGATGTCTCTAAGCAGCTCCAGACATAAGAGCAATAGCTCTTGTCCAGCAGTGGTTTACTGTAATACAAGGCATTTTCCCTGGTGTAGGTTGAGGGAAAATGTTTTGCTGCTGGAGGTGGGTGCCCTTTACTATCTTAAGCTGCTTAAGCTTTGGCCAGTGCATTTTGAACTGCAGCTTGGATAACTTTTTGTGCTTGCCTTGCCCACTACATCACTTGTGGTCTTGGAAATGAAGGGCTTGCTGCCTTGCCACATCAGGGAATCAGAGGGGGGCTCAAGTTTTGCGGACAGAGTGGGGGAGGAAGGAGGGAATCCTTACTCACCGCTCCTGGAAATAGGGCAATGATTACATACCCAAAAGGTTTCATAGCTGGGGGCACTTTGGTATTGGGATTGCAAGTCAGATGGCCTCACCCACTGGTAATGCCAGACAGAGAATGAGGATTTTCTGAAAGGAAACTGAAAGATGCTGAGTAGAAAGAAAACCAGCCCTGCAACTGCAAACTTGCAGCCAGGATTCCCAGTCTGGACCCCAGTGCACAGCTCCTGTTAAGCATTTGCACCCATTCCTGAGGACTTGATCTACAGTCATGGTGACTCATGGTGAAGCAGGTGCTTAATGGATAACTCCTTTATTCAGGGACTAATTCCAAGAGAAATTGCCTAATGAAATCTACACTGCTGCAGCCCATTTACAGACTTCCCGTCTCCAAAACTAAGCTGCTTAAAGACATGGCTCCTGAGATCCTACCTTCCTTTTCCTGGCCAAAACATGGAAGTATCATTTCCATAGCTTGTGACCTCAAAACCTTACAGACAACAATTAACAAATAACTTCTGTGGAGCTCCATACTGTAAATCACCATGGCATCCTCAGAGCAGTTCTTGTTGGGAGAAAGAGCGTCCCTTTTTCCTGAGGAGGTTGTGTCACAGCATGGCTGCCTTTACCATCCCCACGTGCTGCCAAACAAAGCTGTCCGAGGCAGAAAGACAAGGCCAGAGCCTGCTGCCTCCCCTCCTCCTGGCTGCTGCAGAAGGAGCTGCCAATTCTCCCTCCAAGTGTGTCTGCCTGGTTACAGACACCCTGCACTCACGGGATGGTGGAGCAACTTTATGTGAAGTAACTGTTGTTTCTGGCTTCTGATTTTCCCTGGATGTGTGAGTTCTTGTTGTGTTCAGGAAGTGGTGGTAACCCCTGGGACCGCAATCATTTAGTTGTATGCCTGTGCACTTCTGCAAACCCTTAGCTCCTTGGGCTATGGAGCCTAACAAACATCCCAAGTGGTCTCCTCGCTTCATTTTCTGCAAAACAAAGCACCTGCGGGTGGTTAGCCATGTTCTGTACATGCCATCCTCTTATTTAATGCTGCTGAGCACCTGTCAGACCCGATTCTCCTTTTGTTTTTAGCACATATTCATTACTTTAAAGCCATTTCCCACTAACTCGTTGATGATAAAGTCTAGTGGGGACTGGATGTAAACATGGACATCACTGTGAACTTCTCAAAATCCCACCCATCCTCTCTTGAGACCATCCTTTCTGCTAGCAAAACTCTGGTGTAAGGGAATCATCCTTGTAATGAGTAATTCCATCTCACAGAAGTGAGAATTACAGTTCAGGAAAAACATGTAGTCTTCCATCATCAACCTGATCAAATCTGTCACTCTTGAGAGGTCCTTTTTTCTTAGGTCCCGAATGTGAAGCCCTTTTGCTGGAATAGGCCTGTAATTTTGCCATGCCTGACAAACTATTATGGATAAATCTGTATAAATCTGTCCCTAGGCTTTTACCCTGCGTTGTTGCTCTAGAAACCACAGTTTGCACTTTGTCTGAGACAACAGTCCCTTTGCTTTACATTTTTAAGTCAAACTGCTACAAAAGATGTCAGTCTTTGGGCACTGCTACATTACAGCTCTGTCCATCTGACACCAGCTCTCACCCAGCCTCACAGCCAGTTTGAAAAATCACATTTCTATCCATAAAATAGTAATGTGGGTAATCTGGGCAAGTTCCATGTCTGCCAGCTGCCTTTTAGCAGTTGCAATTAGTGGTTTATGAATGGTTTCAGCCAACATGGACCAAAATAAAGACATTAATTTTTTTTTCCAAATTATGGTGAAAGATCCCTTCCTCAAGCCCATGGAAAAGGAGGGTGTGCATGGGTGAGCTCTAGCCATGTGAGATGGGAAGATTGCAGCATTTTCCACCTTTTTGCCTTTCCTCTGTCAGCCTTGGCCTGGCCATTACACAGGCAGAAGGAGGGAGCATGCAGAGCCCTTCAGGTGCTGCAGGACACAGGTTGGTGTTAGCTTAATCCCAAGTGCATGGCAGTCCAAGTTAAGGTGCTGGGCTGTGAGCTCTGGACATGAGCACAGCTCGCCCTGCCTTCTAAATTCTCCACAGAATCCTCCTCTTGTCTGAACCTGCATCTCACAGAAATATCTCATCCTTTCCACAGGAGCTGGCATCTCTGTCCTTTCTTTCTTCTGTTCACCCCATGCCCCTCTAAGCAGTGACTCCTGAGCATCTCTGAACCTCTGTCCCAAGGTGGGGGACTGGACAATTCCTTTTCCCTTGAAAAGAGTCTCCAGGTTCCTCCTCACCCATCTCCACCCTCTGCTCTTTCCAGGAGGGCATTGCAGAGAGGAGTTCAAGGGCTCAGCACTTTTACCACACTGAGCATTGCTCCTTTCGATCAAACGTGATCCAAGCATCTACTAACTCACTTAAATAGTCTGCATATTGCTTTTGTAGAAGTAATTCAGTTTTCATAGTTCAGCTGGTTTTCTCTCTCTGAATGTAGGGTTTTTTTTGGTTTGTTTTTTTTTTTTTTTTTTTATTGGTAGCAGTGCTCACAACAGTGCAGTGACTTCCATGTCATCTAAGATGACATTTGGAAATGCCCTCCTTGTGTTCTGGCTGCCAGTCCTTATTTTATGCTGCAGCAAAATCTGACGTTCTCATGAAAACTCTGTCTGAGCTCATAGTCTCACTGTCATCCTTTTAGTCTGCACAATTCTGCTGAGCCCTTGCAAAGCCATGGGGACACTGATTGCATTTTGCCTTGCTCTGCCATGGCCCTGGCTGCTGGAAGTAGCCACCATGGTACTGTTCTGGTGGTGCTCCTGCTCTACTGACCCCTCTGCCTTGCTCTTCTATGAAATAACTCATGGTGTCAGTCACAGACCTTTGGTTACCTCCAGGATCTTTGTTCCTGAAAAATTCTCTTACCTTGTGAAGGGTTAATCCTGGTTGTCCACAAACCTGTAAGTTTTTGGCTTTGGCCTCAACTTTTCACACCTGTTAAAAAGATTCAAATCTTAACAGAGACTCTGTTGAATGCTCAGAGAACAAGCCCAAGCTTTTCTGGAGGGTCAGTCTCTCTCCGTCACATGGGTTAAAAGCAAACTCTGAAATGTTTTGTGGTTAGATGGCAGACAGGTCCCTCATCCTCTGTGTTAGGCTCAAAAAATTAACTCTGTGGAAGTTCTCAGAGAAGGAGAAAGCCTCAGGGGTGGCTGCTCTGTCCCTGCTCAGGCACTGTCACCATCATGCATCTGACATGCCCACTTGGGGCAGACCAGCTCTGAAGGTGAATGCATAACAGCACTGTCCTCCAGACCCCAACTGCTGTCCCAAAGCTGAGCTCCTTGGAAGCAAATGTGGAATCCTCTTCCACAGGATTTCCCTTTCCTGCTGCTGTCCTCAGCACCTGCTCACCACCCCTGCTCACCTGCAGGCTCTGTTCAGCCCTCTCCTTTCCCCTGAGGCACCTGAATTTTGTGTCTGCTGCCACTTCCAGTGATGGAAATGCCTGGTGGCATTTGGGCACACCCAGACCCCTCTAGCTTGTGGCACATGAGCTCTGCAGCACTCAGGGCCCAGCAGCCCTGCAGGTGGCCATCACTCCATCCCTCTTGCCTGAGGTCTCCCCACATCCACCTTTCCTGGGGACCCAGGAAGCATCCATCTCCAGCCTGCATCTCCCCCAGGTCACCCTGAAGAGGAACTGGGGTGTGCATCCCCCTCAAGCCTCTGAGCAAGGCTGCAGACTGAGCTCTCCTCCTGTGGAGGGAAGGGCCCCCAGCAGCCACCAGGAAGCTTTTCTGGGCTGGGTCTCTGGAAAACTGTCCTGCCTAACCAGTTCCAATTTGTATAAAATTCTTCAATATTCATCAGGGCAGGGAGCCCACTGAGCTGGGTTGACAAGGTGAATACATTAACCCCCTGTTTGTGTCTCCAGCTGTACTCTTCCACCACCACGAGGGTTATTCCTCTCTTTTAGACTAAAAAGAGCAATTTTCACAGGAGAAAGGAGCTCAGAGCTTGCTGTGGTCTGGTTCAAAGGGGATGATCTGTTGCAACTGAGAACCACATTGTTTGAAGAGCACCCCACCAAGCCATGCCTTGGGGGTCTGGTCCCCAACACCACATTGGCCAAGTAGCTATCAGGAGAGCTCTGGCTCCAGCCTTGGAGTGAGTGGGTAGACATGGAGGTCTCTTGAGGATGCTCCTGCTCAGGAACTGAGGTTCAGGAGAGCTGGGGTGACCCCAGCCAGGCTGTGGTTTAGGGCCAGACATCAGGAGAACGTTACAGCAGCAAGTGTCAAGCAGAGGAGATGCCTCCCTGTGGTCTGGAGTTAGGAACTGCATTTTCTAGGAGAAATGAGACTGAATCCTGGTTGTTTCTCAGCTCTTCTGAGGGACTGGTAGAATTGGATGATGAAGGCTTCCACCATCCCCCTCCTTCCCCCCCTCCCTAGCGAAGAACACACTTGTGCAAAGCTGCACTTTTCTGCAGATGGGTAAGTCTTGCATGTTCAGGTATTCAGTGAGTATTCAGAAAAGCCCTGAGGTTCCAGCTTTTGGAATTTGGCAGCACTGAAACATTCTGATCTATTAATTGATAAAGAAAACATTTAATTTCCATGCTGCATGAGCAAAGCTTTTAAAACAGCTTTTAGCTCTGAAATCATGAAAAAAGAAAAAAAAAAAAAAAAAGGAATAAGAAAAGACAAAGTGACCAAAATAAATCATTACCCCCAACCTTCCCCTGACCAAATTTTTCACATCAGTTTGATCCCAAACAAATTCCTTATTTTTTCTTGCTATGGCAACAGCCAGTTCAAAGGCTCCATTATTTCTCTAGTCCATGGGTTCTCTTGGAGAGCTCTTTGGGTAAGGTCTGGCTCTCATGCATCCCACCCAGATGTGTCTCACCTCCCTCTTACCAAATTGCACCAACTCCCTGAATCCCACCTGGCATCTCCTGGGTGCTCGGCGCAGCGTGTGGTAGAGCCAGAGCCAAACCTTCTCTGCCACTTCAGTCCTAAGTTTCTCCCTAAGAGAGCGGGAGGGCTTCAGCCATAAATCCTTCTTCAGCAGAAGTCATCCTTCCCTGTGTGTTGGCACAGCACCTAACTAATGGGCTCAGGTGAAAACAGAAATAATTATTGTCATTAGAGCTTCTGGCTCAGCTGAAGGGGATCAGAGCAGGGCAGCAGAGAGAGGACCGTTGTGGTGCTGATAATTGGCACAGGAGATAATTTCCACTGGAAAACCTGTGTGAGAGCAACTCTGCTGAGGTGCTTAACTCTGATGCTTTCAAGGTTATCAAAAAAAAATGATCACCCTTCTCAGCTGTGATGTCCCATTCCGTGACATTAATGGCAGGAAAATTTAAAGCTGAAGGAATCTCCTGGCACAGTCTGTAATTTGCCTGGGGAAATTAGTTTCGAAAAGGATTGGAAAGTTAAATACTATTGCTGGGCTTAAAATGAAGGTGGATAATTTTATAGCCAAAATAATATTTTTCTATGATAAATTATGTAGAAGGGAAGAGTAATAAAATGTTATGCTCCAGGGTATAAAGCAATCCCTGTAAAGGTCAGGAAGCACTTTTATCACACACGCACATCACCGCACATTAGTCCAGATGCCTTTTAATTTTGTTTGGTCTTTGTGTCCTTGATTGGGCACGATACTCTTCTCACCTGAAGTTCCAGGAGGCCAAACACCTTGTCACCTGGACTGGGAGGAAAACCTTCCCCAGCTCTCTCAGATTATTGCTCCATTCCTTCAAGCATGAGGCTGGATTATTTTTGTTGTGCATTATTCCTGTCCCATTCTTGCAAGACCTGACACACTGTAAGCTCTTAGTGTCATCTCACCCTCCGATGTTGCTGTTACAACACCATCTCTAATTGTCACAGGATTAACTTTTCAAGCCACCCTGTCCACCTTACGCTCACTGCTTGCTTCCTACAATGCTGAATCCAACAGGTTGGCTGTCGACACACATAGCCTTGTGCTGAGCACACTGCTCTTAGATCATCCTCCGTCGCTTGTTTTCCTGTTTTCTTAAGCCATCAGCAGATTAAGCGTTAAGAAGGGAAACTCCCTTTTTTCCTGGTTTTCTTCCTATCCCACAGCAGCCATTAAAGCTTATCCCAAGCTTAGCAGGGGAGTGGAGCCAGATGAGCTCCAAATTACTCAGCCTGGAGATCCCATCATCGGGATCCTGGAGCAGTGCTTGACGAGCTATCACCCTTCAGATCTGTCCCCCAAGCCCACCTTATCCAGTTTATGGTCACATCTATTAAATCAGCCTGTAAGGATCCAGTTGGGCCCTTCTGCCAGGTCAGCTCCACTCCCCAGAGTCCAAACCCACGTTTCCCTTTTTATCTGAAGGCTTCTCAGCTGCTTTCCAGGTTCTCCTACACAAGAAGGTACTTGGTGTGCTTTTAGGGCAATTTCCCAGGTTGGTTTGAATGTGAGAGTTCTGAAATACATCTGAGAAATAAAAACAGACCAAAGTTTTTACAACAACATTTGATGATGCTCCCAGCATCCTGAAATGCTCAGATGGAATTTGCTTATGAGCTTTGTAGAATTTGCTGCTGTGGCGTGGCCCTGATCTCCCCTCCAGCCTTCAGGTCAAGATCTTCAGAATTCTCTCTGCCTCTTTCAGAGCAAAGGCAGCCTTTTGTCTTGCTTCCTCATTTCTACCTCAGCAAGCAGGGGCCCTCTCCAGCATGAGATCCCACTACAGCACTCTGGTATCATTATGAACTCGGACCATTGGGTGGTTATGCCCAAACCATAAAAAAACCATCCCCAAACTGTCTGGCTTTGTGTTTTTCTGAAGCTTAAGTCCATCTGAAACCCCTAGATCACCTTTTCTGTAGTTTTGGCTGTCACAGGTCTCTCCAGTTCACCTGAACACTGTAACTGAGGTCAAATAAAAACCCAGCAGCCCCTGGGAAAGCAGAGCTGCTGGGGGCTGAGATGGGAAGCAATGAGGTGCCAGTGTGGCCCCAGCACTGCCAGGGAGGGTTTAAACACTCAGAGTAGGAGCTTGGTGCCCCATTCCCAGGGAAGGGGGATGATTCAGGCACCCCAGACCCCCCTCCCTCTCCAGCTGGCACAGGGCACTGAGCTCTCACACTGGGATATCTTGCAGCACTGGGACAAGGCAAGAAATCCTCGTGGCTTCACCTCCCCAGCTCCCAGGCTGAGCCAGTCCTCCCCAAAGTGAATTAAACCCATGCTGCTGAAAATGAGCTAATTCTGCTGTGAAGGCTGTGAGCCCTGGTGAGTGCACTGCTCCCCTTGCAGACTGTCGCAGTGTGCAGTGACTGTCACTGCAAGAGAGCTGCAGCTTATTTCAAGGTTGAATTTGTCCAGCTTCTCATCCCTGGGACATTTACATCTCTGGAAATAATCTGGGGACGTCACAGTCTGTCACAGCAGAGCTGTTGCTTTCCTTGGTCAGATTTCTAGACAGGAGTTTGGCTTATAGCAGCCCAATGTCACTATATACCCTCTCTTTATATTTTCTGTTTTCTTTAACATCAGGGATAATACGTATCTTATTTTCAAGCTTGCTTTGCAATTGCAAGGACCAGATGCTTTTTTTCTGATGGCGAGAGCTGCGAATCTCATGAATTCGTGTGGCTGCAACCAATGACTTTAAAAACTACTTGAACTAAATCACTGCACAGAATTTATTAAAGACTGGCGAGGCTGATGCACATGAGGGCTGCTGACACCCAGCAGAGAACACAGGAGCCCTAAAGTACCTAAAATTATCTCCTGTTAGCTTTTGAAAATATGTCTCCACCCTCCATTCAGAATGACAACTTTTGGCAACAACAAGAAAACAGAAATGACAGATGGTAACAAAATCTGGTACACAAACATGACAGTAGGCAATATAATGAACATTTCACCCACTCCTTCATTTATGCTAATCATTGCTTTTGAGCAACCTGAATTGTTATGCCAGACAGCAGCAGATCTGAAGGATGGCATAGCAAATCTCAAAGGGCCACCAACCTGAAACCAGAATAAAACCCCCACTGGGCTTCTGGTTGTGAATGAAATTAAAACATTGCTGAACTACAGCCCACTTTGATGGCAGCTGAAAAATCCCTCTGGTCCTAAAAGCCCCCCAAGCTTTCCTCCTGCCCTGAAATTCCTGCCCCCCCAAAAACACCCCATCCACAAAACAGAGGTAGTCCAGTTCTCCTGCTCCCCAAACCTTCACCAAAACACAAATGACCCAGCAAAAAAAAAATTGCAGGCAAAGGTGAGAAGTAAAATCCTTGCAGTAAATTGTGCTACTAAAATGTAGTAAGTGCTACTAAAATGTAGTTTTTATAGCAACACAAAATTTCTTTTAAAGTTGCTTTCCTCCCCAGTTAAGCTCCCTGGTACAAATTCAGTCCTCGCAGGAAAATATTTACTCATTTATTTGGAGCCCACTTATCTCATGCTGACATTCTCACTGGAAGGTGCTATGTCACCCACAAAACTCCTTTCATTTCCTATAAAAATGTAAATCAGCCTATTTTTCCCCCCCAACAACCTTATGTAATGAACAGTATCCTTGCTCAATTATTTTGAAGACGTGCATTTAGCCTCTATTTTATGCAGAAATCTGTAAGATTTAAACCATTCTTCCTCCTCCCTGACATTTCAGTGCTTGCTGCAATGCCTGCTGATGCAAAGATCTGTTCATGTTCCTAGGCTAGGTAGGACCTACAGAACATCTCAGAGGCAACAGCAACACCATTTTATTCTCCAGATGGTATAAAATTAATTTTCCCCCAAATAAATCACCAGCACTCTCAGGAAAAAGAGACAATCTTGAGCAATTGCCCTCAGAGCTGGCCAAGATGTGTAATTGTACAAAACTGTAAATATTTGTAATTATAAATGAGGCCAGTTCTCTATGATGAAGATTTCCAGACACTGCCTTTTCTGAGACCCAATTTTCATTTGCTTACAGTGCTGTCAAATATTACCTATGGTTGATGAAATGCTCTCTTCTGGGGCCAGAATTGCAATGAAAACTAGTAAGGAAAAAAGTAAATTTCAGCCAAAGTATTTCAGTTGCTTTTGAGAGGGGAAAAAAAAATAAATCCTATATGGCCTTGGTAGGTTTCCAGTAACCACGTCTACAAGTTCTCTGCTCAGCCCCAGGAGAACGGGTTGGAGAAAACCTGTGTAAGCCATGTACCTCCCGTGCTCCTCATGAAGAATCCACCCAAATCTGTCTGACCTGGGAAAAACTTGGCTTCTCCTGCCTTCTGTCTTCTTTCCCTTGTCCCCTCCTGCCATGGATAAAGCAACCCAACCTGTCTGCTTGTTGCTTGGGAGGAAGCCACTCCATTTCTTTGCTCATCCTTGTTTCCCATCTCCACTTCAAGCCCTTCTGTGAAGAAATAGACTTGTGTCAAGGGGGTCTCCACAGCATAAGCTGGACATGTACCAGACCAGGACTTTCTGGTTTCCTCTGCTTCAGCCTCAATCATTCCTAAGGATGATGCTCCAGCCATCTCCCAGCTGTGGCAATGTTGCTGCTGGGGAAACACTGATCAGCAGGGCTGGGGGCTTCTGTAAACCCCAACGCTGCAGGACCAGCAGCATCTGGGCTCTGCAGATGTGACCAGAAGCTCAGCCCACCCTCAGGAATGCTGCTGCTCCCTTTTAACAGTCCTGCTCTTGAAAGCAGGCTGGCTCAGGCTCACCACTCACCCCTGAACTGGTTTGTGGCTGGCTCCCAGCCCATGTGCCATTTCCATGAAGAAGATGGTGCTCCATTTGACTTTTCCAGGTCTGATCATGTCAGATCAATGCCCTTTGGAAAGCACCTGTCCAAGCACTCACCAGAAAACATCTCTCTGAGACACTTCTTCCCTCAGCACCAGGCAGCAGCAATGCAAGGTACGAGGCTCTCCGTGGCTGTGGAGTGGCCCTTGCCACATGAGTCCAGCACCTTCTCCAGCCTCTCACTCAACTTTTCCAAACCATATGGACATGGACAAACTGACAGCTTCTTCAAATGTGGGGCCTGTCACTCCACAGGTACAGCTGCCACCTGTTAGGAGATAAGCAAATTATCTTTTGGGGTTTTTTTGTGGCTTTGCACAGACACAGAATAGTGTCCCATCCCCTGCCACCCCTACTCCCTTCCTCCTTGCCCCGTTTCAGAGTTGGGAAGCCAGACACGGGGTTGCCCTGGCTGGCAGGTCACCTGCTGGGACAGCACAAGGAGCTGGGAGCTTCTGCCTGTTGTTCCTCACAGCAATCAGATGTCTGGATCCTGCTGACTGCTTCCGAGGATCCCGTGGCTGCAGCAGCCTTAACCCTGTACATTCACAGGGTGTCCCACCCCTGGGGTGCTGCCTGGCTGGGGGGTACCCAGCTCTGGAGCGGGGTGCATGGGGGGCAGGAGGTGGTGGCTTTGCTGCAGCCCCAGGGCCGGGATCCCCAAGAGCCTCCAGCTCTGCCAGGGCCTCCCTGTGTCTCTGTCCTGGGCTCTGCCTGCTGGCTGGACACGCTCAAAGTTCACCCTGCTATAAATACCCAGGGGTGCAGGGCTGCCAAAACCAAATGGGGCTTCGTTGCCATTAACCCTTTGGGTGATTCCTCCTAGCACGGTTTGAAAAAGGAATCCTCCAACTCTAAATGTTTCTAAAGCCAGAAGAGTGCAGCAGACTCCTTCTGTGGGCTGATTCCTGCTAGGAATGGCCCAGGGATGGGTGCCTGGAGGAGCACAGCAGAGCTGGAAGACCCTACAGAGGACACGTGTGCAGGTCTCACTCCTGGCCACAGCTGAGCAGAAGGGCTAAAACATGTGTAATACCCCAAAAGGCAACAGAAATGCACTCAAATCAGGACAAGTTCTGTCCCCAGCTCAGGGACAGCCCCGAAACATCGGGTCTCTGGTGGTGCCAGGTCACCTGAGGCAGAGCCCAGTGTGTCACCTGCAGTGGGTGCAAAGGGGCAGAGGGGAACAATTCTCCCTGGAGAGCCAAACACTGGGGAGATCCTGGCTACCCAGAGCCTTACAAAGCCCCTTCCCAGTGCCAACTGTGCTACTTTAACCTTTTCCTTGCCATGCACCTTTCAGCCCTGGGCTGACTCTCAGGGCAGTCTCCGAGGAAGAGCCTCTTCCTCCTTTTACTCCATTTGGATCACAGGAGATGGGCAGTTTGATTGGGATGCTGGTGGCACCCAGGGTTCCCCAACAAGGTGTGTGTGACCCTGTGTCTGTCCATGAGGCTGGACACAGTTCAGTGCACACATGGCCTGGGGACAAGATGGGCTCAGTGCTGAGCTCCTTGTCCCCAGAGGTCTCACAGAGCCCAGGGCTGATTCCCAGCTCCAGTGGGGCCTGGGCTGCCCTGAGCACAGTGAACAGACCCAGGGGGGTTTGGCCTTACAGACCCCAGAGCCTGGCAGGGGGGGACAGCCCTCTCCTTTCTCCCTGGGGCTCCTGGCAGTTGTGATGAACCATTAACCTGCACTGGCTGCAAGGGGACAGGTCACAGCAGCCACAAGACCATGACATTGAAACAATCTCATTTCAGCCTCATAGATGTCAGCTTGAGGTGCCCGCGGGTTAAACAGTCCCCAGTGATGGTGACACTGCACGCCTGGGGCTACACACTGGGGTGCTGGAGCTGGAAAGATGCTCAGCACCTGGGAAGCACCAAAACCTCCCATCATCTGGCAGAAATAGAGGACGCTTCATGGCCTCCCTGCCCACCGTGTCCCTCCCCTCCCTGTCACCAGCACAGCAGTTTGCTCTCAGGCCATCAAACACCCTCTCGGATGCTGGTGGCCCTTCAACCAAAGTTGGTGTTACTCAGGTCACTGCTCCCAGTAGCAACGGGACCCTGCCCCTCATCCCCCAGAACACTGCCCCCCGTGTCCCCAGCAGCAGCTGTGCCCCCCTTGCTGGTGACAAAGCCACCCTGCATGGCAGCCCCGGCTCTGGGCGCTGTGCAGAGCCCGAGCAGGTGGCACTAGGGGGAGATAAAGGCCAGGACATGCCGGGCCCCGCACCTTTGCCTGTCCTCCCCTGTCCCCGTGTCCCCAGGGCCACCCTGGCCCCAGCTGCCCGCAGGGACAAAGGGCAGAGCTGCAGCGTTCTGCGTCTCACCTTCCCCTTCCTTTGCAGGGTCTCTTCTGGCATCATCAGGCTTTGGGAAGCACCTTTAGCAACGAGAGTCCTTTAGGTGCTTGGACCTCCTTGCAGCAGGTCTGGAAACAAGAAGTACACTCAGGAAGAAGGGATAAACCACAGGACTGGCAGAAGGGGGTCCAGCAGTGGAAGAGGGATCTGGTCTGGGGACCCATCCTGGAAGCAGAGAGTGATGCACGCTGCAAGACCTCAGCTGCAAATTCAGCTTTCCTGCTGGACACAGGATGGTTTCACCAGGCAGGGTTTAGGAGAACTGGGAGCTGAGGAGCTGAACCAGCAGGACCTGCCCCTGTCAGAGCAGCTCATGCACAGCCAGATCTAACAGGCACCCAGGGGTGCAGCCAAGGGGCCTGCATGCTGGGGTAAGAATGAATTGAGCACAGCTTCATGGGGCTGGAGCAACACGAGGGAAGCACTGTTCACTTGAATCTTCTCTGGCTTAAAAAAGATAAAATTTAACCTTTTTTCTTTTTTTTTTTTTTCCCCAGGAGGAGGGATTCCAACCCCAGCTGGCACAGCAGTTCCAGGGCTGTAACCACAAGTGACATAAATCAAGGTTTGTTCATCACCCACACCACCATCAAACGATGGGACCCTTGGGGGCTGTGCTCACCAGACACATCCCTCAGCTCCTTCCAAAACAACCATGAGGCACCTACCACAGAATCACCAACCAGTCTCCAAACCACCTTTTGTCTCCCCATTCCACATAGCCTGGCTTTGCAGAGGTTTGGGTGCATGAGATCCCCAGATCCCAGTGCTGGAGGGGAGCTGGATGTTGTGGCAGGGTTTCAGGCTTTGCTGGTGGCTCCTTGTGCCCATCCTTGGGTCTGTGCTGGCTTCCCACTTCCTCCACAGCAGCCCAGTGAGGGCTCTTCAGCTGCAAACGGGTCCCAGTGCCCACAGTCACACAGCAGCACAGAGCAGCACTGCTCACCCTGCAGCCACATCTCAGTTTGTGCCAGATGATGGGAGGCTTTGGGGCTTCCCAGGTGCTGAGGATCCTTCTGGCTCCAGCACTCCAGTGTTTAGCCCCAAACATGCAGTGTCATCAGCTCTTGCTGATGTTTAGATTTATTTTTTTAGAGCTCCAGCTCTAAATTTTTCAATATCCTCACTCTTAAACTTCCATGTCCAGCTGCGGTGGAGGAGAACGGGGAGGCTGGAGTGGCCAGTAACTTGATAGCCACATTGGCCTTGGCCCAGGGAGGTTGGAGGCAGAGGGGTGACTGGGCCAGGGTGTTATCTGAGCCCCTGTGGGTACGAGGTGTCTTCACCATGCTGTGAGCTGGCAAGAGCTGGAGCAGGGAAGGAGATCCCCCCTCAGCACTTTGCTGTGTGCTGCATTCCCTGCTCACTGGACACACGGACTCACCGCTGCCGTGGCACCTGCCCCAGGACTGCTGCATGCTGGGTCCTTGCTCCTTCCCAGGAGAAACAAATTCACCTCCTGCTTTGCCTTCATTGCAAACATACCCTGGAGACTTGGTGCAAGGCAACATCACTGCTTTTCCTGGGGTGAGAGGAAAGTGAGGTGCACATGGTAGCATCCGATGGGCTGAGTCCTGTGGTGGAGGCAGCTCCTGCATGATCTGTCATGTTTTACCAGTTCATTTCCAGGCTCCCAGCTTGGACGTGGCCTTTTAAAAAAAAAAAATCTCATTTCACATTTTCCAACATGTGCCCCTGTCACAGAAGCCAGGTCCCTCTGCAGGCTCTCCCCAAAAGCTCCCATTTGCATCTGCCTTGTGCCAAGCCCAAGATGGTCACTTGTCTCAGAGCACTGAGTACCAAGCATATGCAGGACAGATGGATATGAGGCTTATAAGATAATTAAGCATGTTAATGAAGTTCATTTGCATCTAGCTCTTAAATTCCTATAAACTCCACAAAGCTGTGAAATGAGAATTGCCACTCGATGCTGCAAAGCAACAAAAATTTAGTTTCCAAAAGCAAACCACTGATGACCAAGAGAGAACAAAATCCATCTGTGGCCCTGCTGAGCGAGGCCCTGGCAGGTTCCTGCTGCCCCAGGAGCTGTGGCAGACCTGTGCCATGGGGTGCCACCAATGGGTGCTTCAGCACCCATGATAATGGAATACAAACTGCTTCAGGTTTGGCTGGGCTGAAACATTATGAACCCAGGGAGAGCTGGGGAAAAAAAAATCATCACTTCAGAGAAAGATTTGGCCCCAGAAATGGAGTCCATGATGTCCATGAACCAAAGGGTTACCTGGGGAGAAGACAATGCAGGACTGAGAAGGAAAACAGGCAGACTGGCTTTATTTGAAATGCCTTGGTAAGATTTATTTAAAAATATCCCTTGGCAGTTGACAATCACCACGATCTACAACAGAAAAACCCGGCTGGGTGACACTGGAACAATTTCCCTCTACAACAGAAGGTGAACACCCAGGAACACTTGAGCGTGGCTTACACACACCTACTGGCATTAAAAACCTGGGATGGCACCAAGGAGCATGGTGCAAGGGCTGGCTGCAGAGCCAGTCACACCAGGCAAGTGTCACACATGTGCTCTGAGACTTACCTTGTCTTTGGAAAAAAAAAGATAAATATTTGAAATATGGGGGAAAGCAATACGCTGGCACCCTTGAGGGAACTGGACTCCACCTCTCTGTGATTCTAGAAGGACAAAGCTCCTGGTGTTCTGTAGCCTGCAGGGAGAGCAGGGGAAAGGGGAGTCACCTGGACTCAGATGTACAGCTGGGCCTGTACAGAAGCTTCTGGGTGCACAGCCCTGTGGTCAGCCCCTGTGCAAAGAGAAGAAGGGTTTGGTGCTGCAGGACATGGTGGCTGTTGGGTCTCTGGTCATCAGTGGGCAGAGAAGGAGAAAAGTGCCTGGGCACAGATCCAGAGGAAACCTTCTAACCTTCCAGATCAAAACCTTAACACTTCACAAGGACTCTGGACTTCATTAGGGTTTTTTTTCCCCCTAAGTGAAACCTGAAGAAACCACAATGGGATGCTTAAAGGAGCCCCCAAGGGTGTAAGGGGTGTGGGAGAGAGAGCCAGAGCCCCAGGCTTTGCTGCCTGGCCACCTGCAGCAGTCCAACACCTTCAGCAGCTGAGCAGGTTCAGAGTTTGAAAGCATTAAGGCTCCTCTTCTCAGCCATTCTCAGCTCCTGGTCAGCCCTTTCTTTCTCTGGGGACTCAATCCAGAATAACAATGCCTCACTCCACTTTCCAAGCAGATTAAAAGAATCTGAACAAGGCACTGGTATTCCAGAATAAACCATCCACGCTCTCTGCTACAGAAGAAAAAAAAAAAACCTATTTAAAATTCACCCCCAATTTTGGTCAGAGCAAGCTCCCTGCATGGACAAGCTCTGTGCTGAGACCTCCTGCCACAGCCAGCAGGAGCAACAGGAGGGCTGCAGAGGTGCTGCTGCACAGCCCCTTCCCAAGGCTGTAGGGCAATATTAAAAAGAGGAAAAATTAGGAAGGAGTCTTCTTCTCAGCTGGCAGAGGGAAAACAGAGGTTACGGTTACTGCCAACCAACACATCAAAGCGCAGCAGATCTATGCAACAAATTCCTTTCTCATTTAAAATGCTTCCTAAATATGCCCCTAATCAAAAATTAACTCAGTGGTTTCATGATTTATCAAAGAAACATTGAGAAAAGCCAGCTCCAAAACAAAAGGCTGAAGAAACTTCTGTTCCAAACTATTATTCTTCCAAACAATGAGCAAACGGCACGGGACTGCGTTTGAAGACATGCTGGAGCAAAAATAAAAAAGCAAACCAATTTGAAGTTGACATAGTGTATTGTGAGTTACTTTTCGCAGCTTTTCTACATCTAAGATAGCGTGAAATGTTCTGCCATACAGTGAAACAGTTTCATATACATTGATTACAGAGCGTAGTAACGAGTCAGATAATTTGCAGTTTATCTATATACATATATAGCTTCATATTTCACAGATACAACTTTTTTCCATTTCAGTTTTCTCAACGAAGCACAGGCAGAATATTTACAGTGAAGCTGCTGCGAGGAAGCCCCGTGCCCCAGCCGAGCCCCCGGCTTCCCCCAGGCTGGCTGTAAACAGGTCAGTCCTCTGCAAGGAGGGAGGGGAGCAGGTGGCAGGAACAGGGGCTTCACTGGGGGGGAAGAGAAAGAAACCAGAGACATCATGAAGAAACAATTTCCAGCTAACCTGGAGACCTTAAAAGTGTTTTAATTTGCCTTTTTTTCGCCCCCTCTCTTTTTTCTTTTTCTTTCGAAACCGTTGTCAATTAGGGCTTCAATTAATAATTCCATAAAGGTCAATTCCTGCTTTCTGTACAATCTCCCTGTGTGCTTATGAAAGGCCAGGCAGTGCTGAAGCCAGGGACAGATTTTAAAGCGAGCAGGGGATGGGCAGAGCCTGCGTGGCTCCTGGGTGAACCAAAGCAAGCCTGGGTTTGAGCTTCTCGATTTGAACAGAGTTTCTGAGTGGCTGTTTGTACCTCGGTGCTGCAGTCCCTGAGGAGCAGCCCTGGCATGTGTCCTGGGAGGGAAAGACCCCCTCCAGCTCCAGGAGATGGGTTTAATAACCCACTGATGCTCACATCAAACCCTAAAACAAAACCAGGAGGCTGGGAGGGAAGACAGATCTACAAAGGCACCCAGCAGCCATCAGGCTACCCCAGAGCAAAACTCCCCAGAGCTCCTCAAACCTTCCCAGACCTTCCAAATGCTCCTCAAACCTTCCCAAACCTCCCCAGCAGGGAGGGCACAGATGCAGGACCAACACAGTGGCTCTATGGCTCCAGCCCCTCACCAGCTCCAACTCCTTCCCAATTCACCCACCTTTCCCATCATCTACATCCCTCCTTCTCCATCTCAATGCCACAGGACCCTGGGGGTGGAAAGAGAGGAACCCATCCCCTCTGCCAGCAAAGACAACATTTTTGCTAAATTACAAACACTGTTCCACAGAAAGAGGGAGCTTTTCCAAGCAATGCAACACATAAAGCCATCACACCAGCCCTGGAAGAGTGAGGTGACTTCCTGAGAGCACAAGGAGGGAGCCTGTCTACCTGTTCTGGAGTAATTCAGTGAGGGTGGCCAAGGTCCTTGTCATCTTTGGATACTGTTGCTGCCTCCTTGCTAAAAGGAGACCCCCCCCCCCCACTGAGCATAAAAGTGCCCAAATATTCAGCATAAACTTGAAACTCTTTTGTCTCTTGGCAGATGTTGGGAGTTGCTAAGGCTCTTGGCTTTAAAGAGTTTATTACTTTGGAAGTTTAAAGCTGTACTTGTAGTAGGGTGTAACAAGTCTCTGTCTCAGCATATGTACACATATATCTCTCAATATGGTGTCCAAAAACTTGAAGGAATTAAGTAGTGGAGAGCAACTCTGGCAACTGTGGACTCCTGGACTACTACATATGAAGAGAAAGATCTGCTGGTGCCAGGGAGATTGTGCCAGTGCCTGCACCATGGCCAAATCCAAAGGAGAGCAGCCCACTGCCATACTGCAACCTGCTCCTCTGGAGAAGTTCTAGAGGCAGCACAAGATGGAGTTACACAGTTAACTAGGAATCAATCACAACCACAGCTCTAGTCTCACTTGAATAAAGGCAAAGTCTCAAAGACACTAAGGAGGTGTTTTCCCTCCAGGCAGACCCACAGATGTGCCACAGGCTGCATTTGCCCTGCCCTGGACTTAGATCTTCCAGCAATGAATCTATACCAACTGTTTTTCAATTGCTAATAAATGTTGAGCCAATGCTTTAAGTTAGAAACAAGAGAAGACACGAGTGACTAAGGGAGAAAAGAAGGAAAACCTTAAGAAAGTGCTTTGGCTCATCTGAAAGAGTGTTTGAGAACTGATGCTCAAATCTGGGAGGCACAAGCAGCAGTCACCCACTGGGGCACTCAGCTCCAGCATCACTGCAGGTCACAGCTTATCACTGGATGGCAAATTAGTCTGAGTAACATCAGACAGAGCTAAAACCTTAAACTTTAAGCAAGTGTTCTCAGCCATGACCTCGTGCAGTTCTCCAGATTCAGCCAATGCTGCAATTGCTGGAGATTAAAATCCACGTTGTTGCAGTGAGCCAGGAAAGTGGGAGAGAACAGAACCAACCATGTAAAGAGAGACACAAAAAGCCACCACAGCAGCCTCGGGGCCTCTCCAGAAGTATAAACCACCAACCATTACTTCCTGAACACCAATTCCCAACATGGAGACCCACGTGTGAAACAGCTGCTAAAACTGGGATGAGACACCCTGCACCAGGAGCAGTGCCTGTGGAAACGCTGGTGCCTGCTCCTGGGTGGCTCAGTCAGGTGGGCAAATGTTTAGCAGCTACAATAAGGTACCAGGGGAAAGAATAAAAAGCTTTAAATACCTCCTACTGATCCATTTTTGGCAAAAATATCATATTTCTCAAAAGCCAACATTAACACTCAAAGGTAAGTAGCAAAAATGTGTCCTACAGCCCAGACACTAATCTGGGCTAAAGACAGAAGTTTCACTCAGCTGACAAAGACTCAAAAAAAGTTTTATAAAGAAAATTTTCTTTTTTTCTACCAGAGCTTTATGGAGTGTAACCTCAAAACTCCTCTCTGTAGCACCACTTAAACTGAGATGCTAAGATAAAACCTACTTCACCCCCATTTTATTTCCTACGTGAACCTCTTCAGAGCCTGACGTTCATGTAAGATGAAGACAATAAGCTCCTGGTTTTTGATTTTCACTGACAAAACTTCTTGTCGTTCTGAACAGTTCAGAGGATGCTGTTAAAGCAGGTTTTTAACAAATAAGCTCATTTTAAGGCTCCCTTATCCCACCATAAAAAGTGCTGGGATGCCAGGGCTCTGCTCCACACCCAACCAACCTTTCCCTTAATCAGTCAGAGACATCACACCCGGTAATCAGAGATCAGGCTCCAAAACAACTGAAGCTTTCCTCCCCATCTTCTCCTTTTCTCACTGACTTCAGACCTGGAAGAAGATGTTATTATGCAGAGCAGCTCCCACCACTATGCTATCTCCTTTTTTTTTTTCCCCCCTGTATTCAGAATGAAAGCTTTAGAAACAGGTGAGAGTTGTCAATTTTAAAATGCTAGGTAGTCTAAAACCCACTTAAATCAAGACCAAGCTCTTTAGCTAAAAGCTGGTATGGGTACAGTGTTTGGCTTACAGCTCCTTTCATTTTTGCTCTGGGCACCTCCTTTCTGTGTTTTAGCCCTGAAATGAGAGTATCCAAATACTTATTTGCTTGTAAAGCTCTCAGAGAGTCCAGCCTCTCCCCTCCTCATTTTATCAGCTCCTGTGCTTTGTTCTAGGACACGGTGGGAGCCACAGCTCTGTCCCACCCTGCTCACAGCACTTGTGCTATCTCTAGCAAAGGGCAATGATCCCAAATCCTGGGAAATAACAGGGCAATCTGTTCTTCTCAAAATCATAAATGCCAGCAGGAAGTCCAGGGGAATGCCATTTACTTGTTTTTGAATGAGAAATCTCTCACAGAAGCAGCTGGGAGAAAAAGAAGCATTTTTGTGTGCTAGTGTTAAGACAATGCTGCAGAAAATATTCAGCATATTCCTCATGAGGCTCTAGAGCAGCTCCTGCAAGTGAACTGCAGCAGAAAGCAATGCAAGGCTGGCAAATATTCACCTATCTTCCCCCTTCTCCCCTCTCCCTCTGGCTAATTTCTAAATTGCCACCATTAAAACACCCTAAAGTGAGGAAGGGCAGCAACACACTGACTATTCTTGCAGAGTTCACCTCCAGGTACGTGGCCAACTCCTCAACTTTTGCACTGGGTTGGAACTGAGCTGGAGCTAACAGAACAAGCACAAAAGAGATTGTAAGGAAATGAACTTTGATCATGGCCTCCCACTAGCACATGTGTCACGGCTGCAGAGGAAGGCAGAATCACCCAATGCCATGAAAACCACCTCCAGAGTCATTTTTGTGAGGATTTGGGACATTTTTTCAAAGGCGTAAAGGGAAGGTGTAAAGGTTCAGCTCCCACCAGTTTACAACAGAACCCAGGTAGCTCCTCATGCCTGGGAAATCTCACAACCCAAACCACACACTGAGAGCTCAGCTTCTCCATTTCGTTACCACGCTGCATTAATGAGATTTCAGACCCCTGAGAGCAGCCCTGCTGCTGGCTCACTGCTGGCAACCAGTGAGCAGAGGAACCATCAGCCACCCCACTTGTCACAATTCTCTGTCCCAGCCTCAGGGCTGAGGCAGAGTAACGTGGCTGGCAGCTGCCACAGCAGACAACAGCCCTTGATTCCATAGCCTGCTCCTACCTCTGCCCTGAGTCATTTTATTTGCTTAGTGCCAACAATAAAAGAGGCCCTAGTATTTTAGTTTGGGTATTTGAACGTTACCAGAAAACCAGGAATGCTCCTGCAGCACCATGGGAGCATTATTTACTTTACAGGCTGGAGGATGAAGCTTTTGTATTCTGCATAGCTTGAACACTGCAAAGGCCAGTGCTCAGGGTGCAGGGCACTACTCCAGCACCTTCTCTCCTTTCAGGTTTGCTCACAGGGTGCAAACCTCTCCCTGGCTGCAGGGCTGGTGCTGGTGGAGGTTGAGTTATTGTGCAGTGAGAAGCCACAGCGCCTGGACTGAACTCTGCCATTGCAAACAGCTGAGAAACAGAGAGAAATGCTGGGTAGAGTCATCTGGAAAGAGAGGAGGAAGAAGTGAAAGGGAGAAAAGTTTGAATGACTTTGAGACACTAATGCAACACTAGAAGGCATGTAAACAATTCTGGACCACGTTTACTCCTCTACTGTAAGAAAAGGAACACTGACACACATTTAACTGAAACAAGAACACTAGAAATGGTTTCAAGAATACATTCTTCAGATGCAAGAGGTATTTGCAGAATTATACAACCTGAAAGTTGGAAGTGCAACCCACTACGGGGAGGTGGGGCAGAAGGGGGATAGTTCTAACCCATGGAGAAGGAATGTAAAACTGCTGGAAAACTGTGCCCCAGAAAAAAAAAACCTTGCTCATCAGGAATAGCCCCCAAACAGGCTACAGCATCGGTGACAAAAGGGGATGGGATGAGCATCCCTGGGTTTTTTGTGTGTGCTGGCAGATTGGGCAAGGGAGATTAATTTTAAAGACCTTTTCTATCAAATGCAATTTAGACATGCATGTACCACAGCTTCTGTGAGAACAGCATGCAGAGGAGGTTTGTTCAATGAGATCCAGAAATCTCACAAATTTGTGTTTGAGAAAGCTTCAGGGGCTCCATGCTGACCATGGAGGGCAGGCAGATCTCCAGCAGCTGAATGGGAACGTCACAATGTACATGTTTATTACTCAAACCCCAAAACCCACACAGGGAATAAAAAGAAGTGTCAAGATATTCTGACTTGAGTTCAGACAGAGAGAGAAAAATTAAACCTGACACCAAAATGCAGCCAGCACTGCATTGTCTTTCACCAGCTCCTCTCTGGCTAATCGACTTATTTTGAGCATAAAAATCCTTTCATTTGATTTGGTGTTACAAGGAGTTAGCTGAACTGGAGTGGCTGAATAATTAATATCATCCAAAGCAGGGCATCAAATGTAAGTGGAGAAGGTGATGGAAGCATGCAGGGGGCAAACTGGTGTAAGCCCAAGGCCCCCACCCTGCAGTTCCCTCTGTGCAAGCAGGTTCCTGGGCTGCTCCCCAGGACCTGCACGGAGTCATGTGCAGGACTGGGAAATTATTGTGCTTCTCAGCTCACTAGAAAAGACTCTTTTCCCTCCTCCTGCTTTCAGTGGCACACGGGGAGCACACTGTTCTCTTCTCTATTGCAAAAGCACAGTGTAGGGGGCAGGGGAAATCCTGAAAAACATTGTGCAGCACCATTGGTTCTGTACAGAGGGAAGCTGGGATACTCAATGGCATCTGGTGGCTTCGGAAGTGTCACCAGCTTTGAAACAAATATTGCCTTGGTAACATCCTCACAGTGGTTGGTAGTTCAAGGAGGCTGAAACATCATCTCATTCCTCATATTAACCCAGTTAGTAATTCATCTCTCCTGATCCCATCCACACAAACACACACACACACACACACACACACACACACAAACCACCCGCCCTCCCCCCCCCCAATGAAGTAAAATCAGGCATAAAATAAATAAATAAATAAAGGCATTCCCAAATCATTTATTTCACTTTTCTCTCTCTCTCTTTCTCTCTTTCAAATCAGACCAGCTTAGAGATCCCGACTTCCCCTACCTTCACACGCCAGTTAGTGTCCAGAGAAACATGAAACTGCTTTAGACTCATGAGACCTGAACTGTAACTCTCTGGTGGTCACTCTTCTGCTTCTGGAAACCTGTCCTGAGAGCTGGTGGTGTCCAAACCCTTATTCCATTCCCACAGATGAGTAACTCATTGGCTATATGGAAAAGAGGTGTATCCAAAGCACACAATGGCACGTTAAGGTTGAAGAAAGCATGGGTAAAAGGAGAATAAAACTACAGCAGTTGTTCAGCCTACTCTAACTAAATGTTGAGCCACTGCAGAACTCCTCCTCCAGCCCAACACAAAGTCAAATTGTGTCCCCCCCCCCTTGCCAAGACATTCTTTTGTGGTACGTTACTGGCACTTTATGTCAGTCTCATATGGTAGATACATGCACATTTGTGTGTTTACATACAAAAGGTCTTGTAACAGTAAAACATTATTCAGAGAGATATAAAAAACCCAAGGAGTTGCATTAGCCAAAAAAAGTGTTTTGTGAGAAACAACAATAAAAATGATATAACCACAGCTTTTCTTTTCTTTAAAATTAGATAAATACCCAAAGCTATGATTTCACTTGGGGCCTCTGTACCTTGACAGGGAGTCCAATGCAGTATATCTGAAGGCACTTAATATCCTCTACTCAGCTGTAAGATGGTTGCACAGGGAGCTGGGGAGCTGGGGATGTGATCTGGGGCATGGAGGAGAGAGATGGATGAAAACAAGCCCTGAAGAGCTGTGATCCACACAGCCCCGGGTGCTGCAATGAAAACAAACGTACAACCCAGGTGTCGAGAAGGTCTCTCTTGAAAAAGAAAACTGCCAAGTTGCAAATGTCAGCGTGTTTCTAACGACAGAGCACTCCATGCAGAGCTGACAGTGCATCATACACTCTTAGAGATATTTAGCTTTGTCAGTTCATTGACCTCCTCAGCTCCCACCTCCTCACAGTCAGACTTCTCTGCGGCTTTGCCGAACCGGCACCTCTCCTCGGCTTTCCCCGCATCTTTCTGGAGCTTCTTGGCAGAAGGGAGGGCGTCCTTGGTTTCTGAGTTCTCTGTGCCGTGGGCTATCTGGTCAGGATTCTGTACAGAAGGCACCAGGTTGGCAATCTCATCCGTTGGAGATCGCCCGATGCTGCCATCCACTTGAACCCGGATGTCTGGGGATATCGACAACTGGTGGTGGGGCACGATGCCCTTGTCCGTGCATTTTGGGTAGAGGTAGGTCTTCATCTGACCTTTCCCCTTCACATTGACCGTGCCCCTGTAGTCAAAGTTGTACCCCATCCTGTTGAGGATGCGGTAGCTCTCCTCACTCACCTGGATCCGACACTCAACGCCAGTGGTGTCCATCCTGCTCGCGATGTTCACGGTGTCACCCCAGATGTCGTACAACAGCTTGGTGGTGCCGATGACCCCAGCGGTGAGGGGGCCGTGGTTGAAGCCAATCCTCAGTTTAAAATTAAACCACAGCATGTTTTTGTTGAAGTCATCCATCACTCGCATCATTTCTTTGGCAAATTCAAAAAGGGTCTGGAGGTGTCCGTGGGGATGGTTGTTGTCCTGGCACTGCGAGGTGTTGAGGCCTGAGGCAGCCATGTAGGTTGCCCCAATGGTTTTGATTTTCTCAATGCTGCTGTAGTGGGGTTTGCTCAGCAGCTCATCAAAGTCCCCGATCAGCTCATTCAGCACTCGGTAGCACTCTTTGCCTCCCTCGTAGTTCTCCTCATAGAAGTCACTGAAATTGACAATGCTGGCAAAGATGACTCCGCTGCTGTCGTGGTTTTTAGAATAGCTCTGGGAAACCTTCAGCTGCTCAGCCACGTGGTACGGAATAATATTCCTCAGCAGCCAGTCGGCTTGATCCCTCATGCTCTGGATTTTGTTGCGGTGCAGATCGGCCTCCACGTCCCCGTGGTAGTGGAGACGGTAACTGACCTCGAACTCTCGATTCAGAAACCAGACCAGGAGCAGCAGGAGGAAGGAAACCAAAATCACCTCCTGACCGATCAGCTCTGCTGGCCGCTTCGTGTCACTTGGCACTGAACTGTTGCAGGGGCTCTTTCTGGAACTGGAAGCAGAAGAAGGGGAAGAACACAGAGAACACAGAGTCAGAGCGCTGCCATTTCTACTCCGTTGTTAGAAATCCTATGCTAGGAAAAGGAGCACACATTACATATTCATTTCTAAAATATGCTTTGATGACTTCATCCTGCTGTTAAGCCTGCTAAAGAATTAATTTCATTCTTAAACTCACTGATGGATACCATGAGGTTCAGCAACAGAGAAACTGCTCAGCCTTTACAGCAGCCCCGTTTTAGGGACTTCACCAAGGACACAGTTATCATTATATTTAAACACATAACTAAAAGCACTGCCTGTAAATACACACATAAAATGTTTTTAACAACGTCTGTGTGCTCAGATAGGTGTGTACACCTATGTCTGCACGGAGGGTGTGGGTGGATAAGTTTATGGATTTTTTTTTTTAATTATATACAATTTTCAGAAACACCTGCTTTATCCCTCTAGTGCCTTTCCCTTGTCTCCTCCTCAAAGAGCAGCAGCCCTGGCAGCACGCCTTCAGCAGTAACGTGTGAAGGTTTGGGAAGAAGATAACCCTGCACTAGACACTGCATGGGAGCAGAGACACCGAGCTCTGGGCTGACATCTGACACATGTTATAACCATTGAAGCTTTTAGAGTGGTGACAAAAGTTTCTCAAAGTACCAAGAATACGAAAAAAAAAATAAAAAAATACATGTCTCAAGGATTGAGCACAGTATTCCAAATCCTTTAGACAATTTGCCAAGTGCCTGTGCAGATCCTGGAGGATGCTTCCAGTGCCAAACAGCTCTGAGCAAGGAGACATCTGTGGTCTGCAATCTCAGCTTGCTGGGAGAGATATAAAGACACCAGTTTCATCTGAGCAGACACCACCTATGCAAGCCTAGAAACCAAGGCTAAAACCAGACAGATTGGCAGGCAGGGATTTCTGGAGCCACTTAACTTTTTCTATTAAATCATGCCAACGCTGAAGATGTGATCTGAGCAGATAGATGCTGAAGTTACAGAATCACACAGAATGGTGGGGGTTGGAAGGGACCTCTGGAGATCATCTAGTCCAACCCTCCTGCCAGAGCAGGATCCCCCAGAGCAGATTACACAGGAACATGTCCAGGCAGGTTTTGAATGTCTCCAGGGATGAAGACTCCACAACCTCTCTGGGCAATTTGTTCCAGTGCTCTGTTATCCTCAGAGTAAAGTATTTTTCAAGTTAGAGATGGTTTGATAAGAGAAAGCATCACATCAACCTTTCCCCTTGAAAAACAAAGGCAACCTGAGTCGCAGGGTCTGGGTTTCTCTCAGGTGTGTTAGCAAAAGAAATTAAAACTCAGAGCACAGCTGTAGCAACAGCTGAAGAAGACTGAATTTATTTCTGCAACATGTGAAAGCATTGCTAGGTTCCATTTATTTCTTTATGGCCATGGGGGACACCTTCCACTTCTGAAATAGAAGCAGACATTTTAGCCACCGAGCTGTATTATGGACCCAGTTTCTTCTTCTGAATGTTCATTTCCAAGTATCTGATGGCTAGAAAAGTGTGATGAAGCAAGAACACAGCACAGCTGTGCAACAGATGAAAGTGCACAAGCTCTGAAAACATTTGTATGTGCTGTGGTCTTTGTAGCTATTAGCTTTCATAGGAGAAAGTTTCTAGTAAGTAAAATATTTACCAGAGAGAGCTTCACAGGTTGAATTTCAGATTAGAGGTAAGACTGCATATCATGTTGGAAATTACTTCTTTTGTTGATAACAATAAACATCCTTCTCCCAGGAGAAGTGAAGATACATTCATTTTATTGGTTTGGTATTAAAAAAAAACCCAAACCACAAGGCAGGAATGAAAGGAGGAGATGAGACCCAAGTCACAGAATAGGTCCCTACCGTAAGGTTCTGCACTAAGACTCCTTCCTTTCCCTTACAGCTGCTTTTCTGGACAGAATTTCTGCCATGACCCTACCAACTTTCTCCCTAGAAAAGACAAGTCAGAGCCTAAGGCCAAGGCCCAGTTATCAGTGACCAGAATGGTAACAATCTCTGACATAAAATCCTTGCCACCTATTTTGCAGCTGGCAAAAACATCCTCCCAGTTTGATGGGCTCATAAAACAAAATGAGGAGAGGATAAGAAGAAAAATCTTAGAGAATAAATGAAGCTGCAGAAGGTGAGGAATGGATCACAGTTAAGAGCATGCTTCAGGTTCTTTTCAGAACAGTTCATAATTTTCCATATCTTTTGGGAAGAGATCTGCAAGAGGATCCAAGCAACGAAATGTTACTCCTTTGAGAGGATGAGTTTGATATGGAAGATTATCTGCATCAAGTATCTCTGCCACAGGGGTTTATTTAAGTCATTAAAAGCTTTTTATTTGCAGTTTCATGTACCAATTACTCCTAAAGTACTTTAAACTCCTCTTAAATTTGCTAGGTGAGCAGCACAGATTTGACATTACAAAAAGCAAGGTGTTGGGCTGTGCTGAACACCAGATCTGCCTTTGGAGAAGCAACTTCTGCCTCCCATTCAGCACTCCTGAAGCCCTGGCACCTCCTCATCTCCTCGAGCACTGCCTGACCTCCTTCCCCACGTGGGTGTTGAGCCCTCCAGATCCCCGTGTGAAGGGAGTGACTCACTGTGAGCTGCCCTGGTTTCATTAATAAGGCAATGGGTTAGCATCCCAAAAAGGAAGGTGCAGATCTTCTCCAGAGAAAGCATTTTTTGATCGTGATGCAACAGCTACAAGCATTAGCACACAGAGCCACGATGCCAGCCTGAAGGAGGGAGTGATTACATCTTACTCATGTGGAAATCACATTTCTGGATGTCACCACGACCAGGTTACAGGACTATAAATAATCTCACACAGTCAGTGAGCGAAGATGACCTGAAGCTACCTGTCAGAATGAAATAAAAAAAACAAAATAATCCATAGGCCTCTAGCAGAAAGGTTCACGTACACCCAAATCGTTTTAAGGTCTATTTTTTATGAGGTGCTGCAGCAGAAAACTGATTTTAAAATCATTCCGCTTGAAATTTTAAGCCAAAAATGTTCTTTAACTCAAACTGGTGAAATGCTTCCTGGCACAGATGCCTAACTATTAACTTGGCATCTTCATCCAGGCTGTGTGTTGAATATGGAAGAAGCAAGAGCTCCAGAGATAGGATCTCCTTTGGCTTGATCACAAATCATAGAGATAATGGTTCTCCACTTATGAAGATTTTTGGAAAGCCATTTTGCTTTTCAGCCAGTAACCTATGCTTGGATTTGGATAACTTGCTGTATTTAAATAGGATGCATGCCTGCTAGATCTTAAAAAACAATGCAAAGGTGGAACAGTGTGGAAAAGGGAAACCAAACTGCAGCTTTTGGTGAAGAACTTCTAGTGAACAGATATATAAAAAACTCCTACCAACAAGTGATTTTGGTCTTACACCTCAAGTGGCCTCTCCCTGGTCCTTCTCTAGCAGTCACAAACCAGAAGATGATACATCCTATCAGCTCTGAGATAGGAAATGAATGAAACCACAAAATATTTCCTGCTTGCAAGACAAAACTTATGGTTGCATCTCTTTTGGGCTGAAGAACTGGTCTGTCTGGAAAACAGGACAAATTCTGGATTTTGATTGGACACAGAATGGATGGCCCAGAGATTAAGCCTGTGCTAAGACCTACTGGTACCTCTCTTCCCATGCAACATCAATAATTATCTTGATTCTTGATCAAGAAAAGGGAATAACATCATTAAAGGCATGCAAACAAGTAATGTCAGCCCTGCTAGAACACAGGGGAAGCTCTTGTGCTGACTGTGGTGACCTTATTTCTTTCAGTGAGAAAGGCACAGAAAATGTTTGTCAGAATAAGGGAGTTTCAATATTCCCTTAGTCCATCACCAGGAAAAAGGGAAATTCTGTTTGCACAGAAATGTGGCACACAATAATGTCCACTAAAAGTAACCAAATTCTGTTACCAGGTAATGGTAGAAAGAGAGTAAGATTTAACTTCCAGCACATTGTGATAACTTTTAAGTTTGGGCAGAAAATAGGGGGGAAAATTTTCAGTATTTTTCACCCAACTGAAGGGATGTCAGAGCAAATGCCAATCCAGTACTTCTCATAATAAAACGTTTTAAAATTCAATTTGGCAATACTTAATGAGCCAGATATTTTGGTCACTGCCTTATTTGGTATTTAAATCCCAAGCTCCATGTCTGTGTGCAGTTACATCTTTTATGGGGTTTGGTGCCTTAGGAACCCTTCCCTTCATTTGTCACTGTAACTCCAACCAAGTTATATGCTGCATTTCTGGAAGAAAAATATTTGCATGCAAACGATGCTTGAAAGCTGCTTTTTGACATATTTCTAATAAATGATGACATAGAAACAGTCACTGAACAGGAGATGGGGCTGTCAATTATTCAAAGCTGAAAGAATTATTAATTAGTGATTAGCATCTGGTCAGGAGCCTCTGAAGCTGTTGTCAACACTGGGTAAGAATTTATAATTCTGAGCAGCACAAAAGGCTCAGTGATTTCAAACTAACAAACCACTGAAGATCCAGACTCAGGCTGATCCTAAGGCATTACTTTCAGTGATCACCATTCTTTCCTATTTCACACACTGCATCTTCAGCAAGTTCCTTTCAGTATTTTAGATTATTAATTAAAAAAAAAACAAAAAGCAAACAAACAAAAAAACCCTCAAGCCCACCTCTGTTCTTTTGGCTTTAACTTTCTCTTCTGGCCTCAGTGCAATGGAATTCTTAATGACAATTGGTTTTTTTCATGAATCAAAGCCAAACAAACAGGAAAACTCATGTAAAAAGAAATGAAATGCTGCAGTAAATACTAATTTCTTGGTGAATAAATATGGGACATGAAAGCATATTTACCTTCTCACAGTTAACTTCTCTCTACCACAGCATCCCCACAGATGATATTTTTAGAAAGCAATTTTGTTTTGCTACGTACTCCCAGTAAAAAGAGGCAACCCCCTGAGTGCAGACTTCAGCTGAATTACTGAGTCATATTCACAGGGTCATTAGTTCAATCAAGTACAATATCACCCCAGTGTCCTCCTCAAATTTGCAATTAGCAAACCCAGACTTTTCCAATACCAATGACCAGCAAAAACACTTAGAAAAAATGCTATTGCAAAGCTTGCAATAAAACCATGAGAAAGTCAGCACTGAAACAATTTGAGTGAATCTCTTATTGGGTTGATTTCTAACGGGCCTTTAATAACCCAGAAAAATATTTTTGTTGCTTAAAACTCTTTTGTAAAGTCACTTTCTCTCAATGACACAACTTGTTACACTGCCAAAGGAAGCTGAGGGTGCCTGGCAGCACCCAGACCACCCCCACCAGCCTATCCCTGTCCCAGTGAAGCCACCAAGCATCCCAGGCAGCTTTTGCAGCTGATGTTCCTCTGCCACATGGAATTCTCACCCAGCTGTGGGCAGCATCCAACTCCACACACGTCTGAATGGGACACATCAACCAAGGCAATGAAATAAACAGCTCATGATGAACAGACAAAGATAACAGAACTGCTACTGCTACAAAACCAGATGCTATTTTATACAGTGCCTCCATAGTTGTATTATCCAGAAACCCCATTTAGAAAAGAGAGCAGCAGGATACAGCTTTGCCTGCAGGATCAGCTCTCTGATGATTTTTGGTCATAGCCAAGTCCTCTGTAAAGGAAATTACACACACAAGCAGCTTCAACACAACTTCCTGAACCAACTTATTGCATTTGCATGTGTATGACCACAGAGGCAAAGTTTTGCTTCATGTAATGGGCTGAGAATGTTTCTATCCCTAGAAAGATGGTAATTTTACATAAAGCTTACCTAAAGTTCTGTGCCAAATCTAGATGCAAAGTTTCCACAGAGCTGAAATACAAGAGCAGGGATATCAGAAGGGAAGTTATAACAACAAACAAAGCATGCTGACATTATTTCAGTTAGTTTTTTAAACTTCTGCTCTGTTGCTTGATCAGCTTCACACAAACTGTGTTTGGACACCACTTATCTGCACTTTTTTGCTTGGAAGAAGCATCTCTGTCTGAGCTGCAAACACCTCTAAAGGGTAACTGATGAAAACACTCAAGATGATTCCTGGAACAAGGAACTGTTAAAGAACCCAATCTTACCTTGCAAACATGAAAAATCAATTTCAGAAGACAAAAAAAAGGTTTTAAAAAGCAACAAATCATCCTCCAAACTCTTCCAAACAAACAAACAAAAACAACAAAACAACCAAACCCCAAACAAACACAGAGCCTACTTTTAAAGTTGTTATTACAGAAAATCAGTAAGTAGTTAAAGCAATTTTTGTGTTTTCTTGCATTACAATTTCTCTACTGCAACCCCAGACTGGTTTCGGTTGGAAGGGACCTTAAAGCTCATTTAGTTTTAAGCCCCTGCCATGGGCTGGGACACCTCTCACCAGACCAGGCTGCTCCCAGCCCCATCCAGCCTGTCCAGGTCAGCAGGAGTTAAAGGGTCACATTTATTTTCCATGTCTTTAAAACAGACCATTGGAGATATCTGAAGAGGGGATTGAAAGCTAAACACACAAAACATGTATCTGCAAAATCTTTTTAGTTTGTTTGGGCTGGCTTTTTTTGTGTGTGTTTTTCACTATATTGTTCAGCATGTAAAAAAAGGAGAAAAAGAAAGGGCTTTGAATAACCTACAGCATGAGAAGTCCTTGCAAAGTCCAAGCTATGGTAAGAGCAACAAAGGCTATGAAATTCATTAAGCTACTGAGAAATGCAAGTTGGTTATAAAATTTTGACAATAGGAGTGGCTGGCTGGAAGGACTCCCTTGGCAATCCTGGCAGGAGAATAGAAGAATGCTGTAAACAAAGTCTACGATGGGGAAAATTGCATATCAGAGGAAAACCTGAAAAGCCTGAAGGTTATTACAGAGAAACTGACTAGATTCCTCTGGTTACTGTCCTGTATCATCCTCTGAAAAGGCAGGAGAATGATAAAGGAAAACAGGTTATGAGAGTCCTATTAAATCTAAGCATCTGTCTTCTGCAGCAGAAAACCTGTGGAAGAAGGAGATGGAAGAAAGATATATGGTTCCTAAGTGCAAAAATAAATCCAGAGGGATGTGGGGGAACAAGTGGGTTCTCTGGCAGCACACCAAATGCCTTGGAAATTCCTGAATAAAAAAGATTTTCAAACAAAGAGTGAAAGGCAATTCTATGGGGCTGGTAAGTGTAAGTGTGCCCTAGAAACACATCAGTTGAGGACAGAGTATTGTTTCAGCACAGAGATCAGGAAAGGGCCTCTCATATATCATCCTGAAATCTTTAAAAACAATGCAGAATTCTTCCAGAATTAAATTATTCAATTTGAGATGCTGGAGAAAGTCACGGCGGATACAAAAATCCCATGCATTGGACCCTCACTTTACTGGCTGAGAACCCCAAGTTTGTCAATCTAAAATCCAGTTAAATGATGCTGCTCACCTGGCTGGACACAGGGAGATGTAGAGCAGGACGTAGAGAAGCACTGCTCCTACCACAGTTGCCAGAAGAGATCTCATCCAGGAGCTGAGCTGGCAGAAGTTACAGTACTGCACGATGGTGATCAGGATGGCACAACACATGAACATGGTGTACTGCAACAGAGAGAAGCACCAGTTAGCTTCTTCCTGCTGCCCAGAGAAATGCCAGCATAAATTAAAGGATGTGGGGTATGGAAGAGAAGGATCTAATGTCATCTGGATTCTCTGCACAGTAAATAATTCCTTAGAGCCTCTGGAGATGCAGTTCTTCACTTCCAAGAGCAGGGAAACTCTCAGCACAGGCAGTGTCACAGCTTTCCCTACATGGAGTTTTGTCTGGCTGCATTACACAACTCTTATTTCAGCAGCTTTCAATACCTTCAGTTTGCCTTTGCAAAATGCTCAGTGCTTCTTATTGAACAGAAAAAAAAAAAGAGGGGAAAAAAAAAAAAAAAGAGAAAAAAGCAGGTGAACATTCATGGTAACCTCCTCTCAACTGCTGGGGTCAGACTGTTTTAAACTGAATGTTAAAGTTCCACTGGGGCATGAATTCACCTTCAAATACATCACCCCACTGCCTACCTTCAGAAACACTTCTTAGAGGACAGTCTCATGCTGGCAGCAGATGAACTCCAAGAATTTATTTCTCTTTAAGAATTTGTTTAACATCATCATTTGGTTTTTCTGTTCCAAATGCCCTATTCTCAAAAATCTTTCCTTTTCCACATCTTTACTGGATGAAAAAACCAAACAAGCAGGGCAGGATGGATACATTGCCCTGAGAAATATCAGTATTTCAGAGTCAAAACTCTCCAGCTGGTGTGCAAGTTTTGTGTTCATCAAGAGTATTCCTGACTATCCAAGCTAAGACAGAGACTCCACAACTGCATTATATTTCTGTTCTAGCTACACACTCAGTTTTACAGTATGAAATGATCATTCTGTGCCTTTCTCTCTCATCCTGCTGCATTTCCTTTAGAGCTGAGGTGCAGAGACTGCAGATTAGCAATACTGTGGCATAACAAATAAGCATGGGATTCAGAAGTAGACACAGTGCATGAGGAAAAAACCTTACATAATTTACCATTTTTAAACCACAAGCATGTTGTTTTGTTTTGTTTTCTTTTCTTTTTTAATGACTCAAAAATAGATTTAAGGGATTTCAGAAGCGTCCATAAAAATATGTAAACTTAAACTTACTTTTTTGCCCCCATTTCAGGTCTCCTAAAGTGGCAGAGCACTGGTTCTCACTCCAAGTGATGCCCCCATCATGAAGCCAGCCTATAGAGGGTCAGGAAGTGCTGTGTTTTACTATGGATGCATGGCTTTGGAAAGTTTTTTTTTTCATTGTTGTTTTTTTTGTTGGTTTTTTTTTTTTTTTTTTAATTTTGATTTTAATTATTTTATTTCCAGGGAAAGTACAAAACGCTATGAATAAAAAAAAACTTTGCAAAACCATGTCATAGTAAAATATGACACTTACCTGACCCTCTATAGATTGACTCCAGTTCCTAGAGCTCCATGATTGCTGAAGCACTGAGCACAGGACGAGTTGGGACATCTCTTGGAGAGGGAGCCAACAGCCCCACGACTCTGGAGGACCTGCAAGGGGAAAGAAAGCAAAGTTCATTCTCAGTTTGGTGCTGACCACCACCACCTCACTGCTGCTGCCTGAAGCTCTTGGACTCACAACCTGACCTGAACATGGAGTGAGGAGATACTGATGTTGGCTTTTCCAACATTATTTGTACATGTTTGGAGAAGTGACCAAGGGTGGTGATGAATGGGACAGACAGAAAATAACTGGATACGTTTTTAGAAGATTTGAAGGTTTTCAGCTTCCTTCAGTGAGAGGACAACTTTTCTACAATTAGTTTCCTGGTAGTCATGAGGGAGGAAAACTATCATTAAACTGAAAAAAAAAAAATAAAATTAAAGCTTGAAAACAGTTAACTGAAGTTCCCAAAAGGTAATTGCTGCAGAATGACTTTAAACATGGGATGTGAAAGATACACCAGACTCTATTCTGTGAGTGTGATAACCATGGGATGTGTCTATGCTTAAATTGGGAAGGGACAAAACAAGTCTGGCCCAAATGTTCCCATGGAACAAACATTTCCCAGCACCCCATAAAATAAACTGTGATAGGAAGAACGATGAGGATCTGGTCATTACCTATGCCCAGGGCCCTGAAATAGCAAAACATTTGTGAGACAGAATTCCCTGGAAAGGAAGAACCATTCACTGGGCTACCAAAGAGGATCCTGCAGGGAAACAAACTTTCATCCCCAGTTCCAGTCCATTTTATTCATAAATTGTTTATAAGCATTGATTTTATGCTACAGTTATCCTCTAAACTAAATTATTTTTTGTTTTCCTCAATATTTAACCCCTCTCTCTCTGCTTCTGCATGTTTTTATTAAAGGAAATCCCAAATCCCCCGTGGATCCTTTGGTGAGGGGGCTAAATCTGCCACTTTCTGCCACCTGCTGCATTCCTTTCAGCATCTCTGTGTACTGAGAGCTCTCTCCTTTGAGCTTCTCCAGCCAGCTCTGCAAAGGAAAAGCATTCACTGCTGATACTGCTTTGGCTACTGAGATTCTCTGATGGGGACACAAAGTTTTTCAGTGCACACAGTTCCTCCAGTGACACCCTCAGCACCAAAACCAGGATGAATGCAACGAAAAGCCTGAGATCCATTGCTGTCATTATCTAGAATAAACACCTGCAGAAGGGTTTGGGCCTAAAAAAACCAAAATATCCATGTAGGGAGGCACTTATAGGCACCTCCCCTGTTGTCTGAGTTTCCAGGAAAGCAAATGACTGTATTTACAGAACAAACTCATCATCCCCAGCAGTCCTGCCCCTCTGAGAGATCTGGATCAGGCAGATGTAAAGCACCAGGGAGGTGAAGGCAGAGAGCAGGCAAGCAACAAGCCTGGTCAGATCCAACACGTCAGATTACGAGATGGAGTTCGACAACTTACATGTATGTTTGTTTCAAAATCAGAGGTGAAGTGTGAAAAAACTGCAAGAGCTGGGAGAGAAACCAGGATGGCACCAAAAAAGTGTCGAGGCAGCCAGCCAGAGATCAGCTTCAGGAAACGCTTGGTGCAAGTCATCACCTCCTCCAGGAAGAATGCCATCCTGCAACAAAGGGAATCACAGGGCAGCTGTTAATCTCATCCCATCACCCAGCCCTCTGCCTTACCTGTAATAATCTGGCTTCAAAGTCTTCATTTAGAGCCATCACAGCACCTGCTGACAATCTCAGGAAATAATCCCCTGTGCTGAAAGAGGGGGCTGAGAGCACAGGGACAGAGAGCAAGTGGGAGGGTGGGCTTCAAGGAAACAAACTGAACCCCAAATGTCTCTTATTTGGAAGGTAAGAGTAGGAAAGGCTGCTCTTCATTCAGAAATATTTAGCATTAAAGCAGGAGGGGAGGAGAGGAAGCTGTGAATTTAAAAAAAGTAAATTACACAGAATTAGTTTGGTTGGAAAAGACCTTCAGGATCATCCAACCATTAACCTGACACTGACAAGGCACATCCTAAGCCAACATCCCTAAATTCCATGTCCACACCACTTCAATTCCTGCAGGGATGGTGACCCCACTACTGCTCTGGGCAGTGCTCCCCTGTCCAGTGAGTCCTTCAGTGGAGAGATTCCTCCTAAAACCAACCTAAACCTCCCCTGCTGCAACCCCAGGCCCTGCCACTTGTAACTGTGCTGAACAGATCCTCACCTTGCTACAACCTCCCTTAAGGTGGTTGTGAAAAAGGAAAGGTGAAAGGATCTCAGTGCTCGAGGACACTGCGTGGAAAAGTTACTTCTGTAGGGAAAGAAATCCGTGGGTACCCCCCTTCTGAAAGCTCAGAATCATTGGCCACCCTACAGAAACTGCAGCTGCTCTTCCAGTTTGGAATTATTTTTATGGAGACTTAAAAAAGGTAACAGTGAGCAGTTGGCTTCATTCAAAGCCATCCTGTTGGGGATGTCTGTAATTAACAAAGGCAGCCTGGGCAGGTAATTCTGGAATTCTAACAGGGGACTACAGCAGAGCCCAAACACCAAATAATTACTATTTTATTTTAAAAGAGATGCTCACAGCTAAAAAAAAACCAAAACAAAAAACAGAAAAAAAAACCCACCAAAAAACCCTAAAAATACAACATACACTAAATACAAAATTCATAATCTCCCAAAGTTAGAAAATTATTCCTTATTACCTCTATATTTTAAAAGAGAAAAACTAGCCACTATCTTTTTAACCCCGTTTTCTAACATCCAAGATATCAAAGCCTGATACAAAACAAGATAAATTTAAGTTCTTCATGTGAATTTGACTCTTACTCCACACCTTTAAATAACTATTGTTTATGAATAATACTTTGATTCTCTGGTCTAGGTGTTTGTGAATTTTGTGACATCAAGCATTTTTCTTTTTGAAGCTTCAAGAGCTCTCATTTAATATGGCAAAATTTGGAAATTATACTCAAATACATAGAAAAAGATGAATTTTGGGGTAATAGGATTTGGGTAATAGGATGGAGGAAGCTGTAATACACCAGGAGCCCACAAGAGGGTACTCACAGATTTGTTAGGTCCCAGCTTAATGGCCTCACATTTACACGAGGAATTAGAGCTGTATCTCATTATAAATAAATAAATATTTCCAACAGAGTAGAAATTAAAAACCTGGATAAAAGCAAAAGAAAATTGGATTTTCTCACCAAGTGCCTCACTACCCCAGTCCCCAGTGGCAGCCAAGTCCTTCTGGAAATGCCACCCAAGTTCATGCCTCTAAAAATAAAGCCCAGTTCCAAAGAACCAAGATGAACATTTCCAAACTGTGAGGAAGGAACCTGAACCAGGCCCCGTGGCAGAGCACCCCTGGGCCAAGCTCCATCCCCCAGAGCTGGGTGGGGGGTAGGGGAGGTCACATCCCCGAGGGCCAAGCAGGGACCCCCTGCCCACCTCAGCTCATCCTCCCTGTCCCTCCCACCCAGGCTGCCACAGGGACCACCCCGTGCAGCTCCTGTCCCTCACCCCAGCCCACACACCGGGGACTCCACGGTGCAGAAAGCTTATTTTTATTTTTTCCAAGCTTCCAAGCCAGGACAAATTCTTGTGGGAATTCTAGGAGCAGATCTATCAGCAAACTCCATCAGTTAATCCTCCAGTGAAGACACTTCATTTAGGCAGCTGCATGTTTCAAACAAGCACCAGTTCCAGGGGGATGCCACACTTCTCGTAATAACGTTTACCTTCTAACATTGATTTTTTTTTTTTTCTTCTTTTCTTTTTTTTTTCTTTTTTCTTTTTCCCCTGGGTACTTACTGCAATGCTCTGCACTCTGGAATTAAAAGGATTGAAATCTCATCCTTCACAAAAGGGTGAAAGCCTGTGAATGCAGCCCAGCCCTCCTGTGGCAGGAAGAAGTGCATTAAATCCAGAGAGCCCTGAGAGCTGCAGACAGATTTAATGGCCATGGGGCAGTATCTGTAAATAATGCAGTGTCAGTGGGGAGCTCCACGGGGCTGAAATGCTGAGGCATCCAAGATGTTTACACAAGCAGGAGTTCAAATTAGCAACTTTGACATAAGTGACTAATGGGTAATGGAGACTGTTACCATCATTTCTGTATTTACTGGCAGTGTAAAATCAATTCCCATAGCTCAAATCAAAAGCTTTTGGCACAGCAGCAATTTGGTGGGATATTAAATACCAAAGTCGCAGATGTTAGAAATAAATAAAGGCAAACAGAATACATTGTTTTCCCTTGCATCAGTACTCTGTATCCCTCATGTTGTGAACAGAACCAGTTCATTATGCTCTAGTTGAAGAAAACAGTTTCTCTTCCTCCTCATTCAGAGTTTAAGATCTAATGGGCAGCAAAAGGGTCTCAGCCATGGACAGACCAAGGGTGCTCCCTCTGCAAGCCTGGAAAGGTAAAGCATCAGGCAAATGCAGTTCTGCTTAGTCAGACAACAGTTCCTCGTTCTCTTTGTTTTGATTGTACTTGCTTCATCCACAAAATTCTTTTTCTTGCTCTCTAGAAAGGCACGTTTGGATTAATGAAGCAACGTGTGAAGTGCTCCCTGCTCCCACCTCCCACTCTTGTGACCTGAAATACCCACGGCCCTGGCTTCACCTCTGTGCTCACAAATCTGCACTGGAGGATGCTACACTTTTTTTAAAACAAAATTATTTATGACAAGTTTTCCTGGAAAACAGGAACTGGACATAAAGCCTATCCAGTCACCAAAACCCCCTCTATTTCCAGCTGAAGCAGTGGGCAGATGTCTTTGCCCTGAATTCCTGCAGAAGCATTTCTAAGAACCTCGGGGGGAATCACACACTTGCATCCTCAATGACACTTCCCAAGGGTTTTTTATCAAACAGCAGAGCTGTAGGATCTCTTACACTTCCACTGAACTCATCAGAGGCAAAGCAGTCACATTCTGAAGTAGGCAGAAGGACATTCTTTGCACTCCATTTACAGAACAGGAGATGACATCTTCCACAGGCTTACAAATGAAGCACCCGTTTTTGCATGCAGCTTGATACAATTAATTTTAAGTGGCACTTAAGGTAACAGTGGGATCCTCATCTATAGATGCTCCAGTAATTTATTAACAGACACTTCAGAGGAATCAAAACATCCTTTCCCCTGGTAAGCCTCGCTCCACCAGGACCTTCTGCTCTTCTGGAATGTGAAGGCTTTATCTCGGCTGTGCCTGCAGAGGCAGCAGGATTGCTGCCCTCTCCCACTCCTGCAGCTGGACTTCAGCCACAAGAGCTGCACTGAGCCCTTCTGAGGCTGAGGCCTGGATTCAATTAAAAATTAAGACTGATTTAAGGGCAGGGAGTTTCACATCACGAGAATGAAAACACAATAAGAAACTTAGGCAAGAATTTTCTGGTCCGAAAATAAGCCCTCTTCCTGAAATTCTGGAACTGTGCCCAGCATTGTAAACCCATTCTCCTCCCTTAAGATATCTTGGTGGCATTCTGTGATTGTCATTTGGGATGAGTGACAATACTGCCCAGGAAGTTTTGCATCATTTCTGTGCATAGTGGTCAATGGGAGCAGCCCTCGCTAGGAAGAAGGATTAGAAGAGGAAAAATATAATTTTCTTTTTGCTCAAGGGTATGTCAGGTTGTGGAGACTAGAGTGTCTTTCATGAATTTTTTAACATTATATATTTTAAATACATACTTACTACAAACAAAGTACATATTGTTACTACAAAATACCTCCAAGTCAAAACACCCCCCCCAAATACACCATTGCCTGTACACTGAAAACTGAAAACCTACCAGAAAGGTTCTGAGATATTCCCCTACAAAGACTGTTCTTTTTTGGTTTATATGAGGCTGTTTCCAATTAAGTGCCCCGGGTAAGAGTTCCTCAGATCTGAGCCCATTCTGTTTTGTACTTTTGTACTTCACTGTTCTGTACTTCAGCTGCAGTGATTGGGAACTTAAGGACTGTGTGAGCTTTGATGGCTGCCTACAGGTGTTCTCCACTATGTGAGATGTTTCTCAACCTGTTTTTCAAATCAGTATAAGTAAAAAAGAATGAAAAAAATATGTGCTTCTGAGACTCAGGAGTCATCCTGAAACACTTGTGTTTTAAATCTGACTTTAAATGAGGCATCCAAGTCAGCTTAGAAATTAAAACTCAGGCTCTAAGCCAACATAATCTCATGAAAATATTAGAAATCTCTGTGGCAAAAGTAAATAGTACTAAGAAAACATTATAAAGACACTTAAACTCACCTCAGTAATGGCCCAGGCTCACTACCCAAGAGCAGGGCTCTCCATGCTGCAGAAAAGCTAAACCTTTGTTCAGCCAGACACAGCTCAGAAAGACAAAAACACTCACCAAATTCTTAATTACACAGGTAGCATATTGAAAACAACAATTTTCCTTCTCCTTAAGAAATCCATAAAACACCAACTACAAAATAGGACTGATGTAAAACTTTTGTACCTCCATATAAACCCTGCTAAGGTTGTAGGGATGATACAATATGTACAGGCAAGAAAAGGCAACTGCAAGGCAGCACTGGAAAAACAAGTGTACACAAAACACATCTGTAAAGCAGAAACAAGCTCTTCTGCAAAGTGGTGGTTGAGGAGTTTAGAGCTGAACTAATTCAAGAATACAATGCCAAGGCCACCAAACTGCTGCCTGGGGAATGGCAAGAGCTGCCTGGGCACTTTAGACTCACAAAAAACCTTTGCCCTCTCGAGACAGAGCACAGAAACTGTTTTGCAAGCAGGAAAATCCATTTCTGGTACAAAAGAGAGGACAGATTAACAGCTGATCCAGTTTAGGATGCACTGGAATGACAGTTCAACCATCTCTCAGTAGAAGTCTAAATATTTTCTGAATTTCTAGATGTTCTAAGAAGACCAGAAGTACAATACTATGCAAACCCCAACAGCAAATACACCTGCCAAGGATCACTACTCTTGAAAGTATTTCCAGTGTTGATAAAATGCCATCTCCCTGCTCCTAAATGCCAGCTGAACATGTTTGCATACATCTACATACACACAGAATGACACTGACTGAAAAACTAATCTTATATTTTCTACCTTAACCCTGGGAAAAGCCAAACTAAGAATACAAACTGCAATTTCTTGTTTCTTGTGAAACAACAGCAGAATTGCTTCAAACTTGTAACCACAAAACCTTTGTAACCTACCCATACGTGACAGGTTTGGGATGAGGTGAGCAGAATCAACTTGTTCTCACAAGTAGAGGCAAACAAACAAGTTATTATTAGGTCTATTATCTGGGTTAATAACAGGTTACATGTGATACGTGTATAAATCACAACACACCCAGGAGAGCAAGAGCCCTGCTTGAATGCACATCCAACTTCAGTCTGCACCTGAACCTGTTGGTAACTCAGTGTCTGCAGGAACCCCCACATTAGGCAGGAACCACAGGCAGGAATCACTTGCTGACTCGTTCCAAATGCCAGGATAAGAGCCCACAAGCCTCCCAGAAGTCCAGAACACATCTTCTGGGGGGCTGGGTACAGGAATGAGAAGTCACTGTCGAGCATCAGGCAGCTGCATCCGCAGCCAAGCCTCCCCTCCAGGGGGTTTTGTGCTACTGGCTCAGGGCTGGCACTGCCCAGCAAAGCCACCCCCTTCCTGGCAGCTGCAGCTGATGGGGACACAGCCCAGGACTCAGGGGAAAAGCTGCATTCCAATTATGTATCAAACAAAGAAAACACAAACTACTGGAATATTAAACCCATGAGGTGGGAAATGGAGATTAGTAAAGGAAACCAACTCTGGACAGATGCAATTTAACTTTTGCAGCTTCCTTTTTTATTATTATTTTTTTGAGGAAGGGGCTGCTCTTTGCATTTCTGATAAATAATTTTTTTAAAAAAAAGAACAGGAAGAGGTTTTCTGTTTGAATTCCCTCACCCTAGTGGCCCTGCGAAGCGAGAAGGCCTCTAGCTGCACATGGCACCCCAAGGAACAAGAACATCTGGGAAGCTGATCCTGTTGCCTCCATGACCTCTATCAGAGCCACTTTTTCCTCCTCCAATTTCTGTAGCCAGACTTCTGTTTCCACAAGATCTGCTTTGAGCCTTCCTGGCTTCACTAACACTGTTCTCCAAAGATTACAGCCTGTCCTGGGATGCTGTCGAGCAAAATGTCCCCAAGCCAGCCACCATTTTAGTTCCCTGTGCAATTTCAAGACTTTCTTATGTTTTTACTTGCCTGATTGAGATGACAAGGGACAGAACCTCTAGCAGGAGGGCAATGATGAACACCACAACTGCTGCAGGTGGTGGAGGGGATGCAACCATCCCATGCTTCAGGAAACATGTGATAGAGAGTATGAGGAAGACTGTGGTGGAGAGGAACACGTCCAGGAGTGAGCTGAAGGTAGCACTGGCAAATGTCTTCACTGGAGCATTCTTCATAACCTGTGTGGAATACAGGGAAGGGGTGAAAATGAAGAAATGCTATTTTGCTGAATTCAACTGTACCATTAAGAGCAGCTCACAAAACCAGATAGAGAATACAGAACTTTTTTGACACTTCATTAATGCAACGTCAGTACTGTTTTGAAACAAGGAATAGAAGAGGCAGTTGAAGGCTCCCACAGCTCCCTGAAATAAATCTGTGTTGAAAAAAATGCACAGGCAGCACAACCCCTGGGTCTGGAGTGATTTTTACAGGATATTATGAAAGCTGCTATTTTATGCAAGGAAACATAAACCCCATAATTACTAGCAGATAAAGCTGTAGGAAGTTTTCTTGAAGGAGTTTAAATGAGAATAATAAGAGATTTTACAATAAACCTTTTGGCTCCAATGGTTCTTTAAGAAAACACAACATCAGTCTACAGAAACAGTTACTTGCCTGTGGCAGAGTTCACATCTCCTTTTCTGACCAGATAAATGCTGTGTAATCTGAACTGCTCAGAGGCCAGGACACCAAGTTCTGTTCCTCTGGAACCCCTCACCACACATTCCCACCCTGTCTCATCCTGGCCCTGGTGCCTGTGCAGCTGTGCTCTGTGCTACAGCCCAGCTGAAAACGGGATCATGAGCTCCACATTCTGGCTCACTTGGATCAGCCCGGTGCTTCTATCTGCTCAGGGGACCACAGAAACAAGTTCCAAAGGAAAACAAAAAGTATGTTATCCATATCACCATGAAGCAGCCCAGTTTGAACACTAGTGTGCTGTACTCTGGTTTAATTTGGAAATCTCTTCTGCTCCTCAGAACCCGAGCTACACTCAACAACCCTGGGAAATGAACTTGTTCCCCATTTGTACCTCTCTGCAAATTAACACGTTCAGTTAGAATCATTCAGTGCCAGAATTACCTTTTCATCTGAACTGTAGCAGAGTCCTGGCAGCCCACCCAGAAAGTCACACCAAGTGACTTACAGAAAGCAGCACTGCATCTCCAAATGCCAGCATTAAGGATGCCCTAGCAGAGCTGAGTAGTGCTGTAATTTCCCGAGAGGAACAGGCTAAGCAAGCTCTTGGGAAGTGGAGCCACTCACTGAGAACAATCCCAGGCCAAGGATGCAGCTGGCACTGTGCAATTAGAGGTGAATTCAGCCCTGTTGGAAGTTACTTTCAGCAAGAGTTTACTGCAAGGCAATTTAATAACCAGCAGTGCCGACAGCTCATTTCACCCTCCCAAGAGAAGATTGTTGTTTTGGAGTGGTACTATGCTAATACTGAGGCTTTTAACTCTGCCCCAGTGCTGCAGAGTGAAGATTCCCATTTCCAGGGAGATTTGCATAATAATTTTCCAATTAGTAGCTTGTCACTAACGAAATGCACAAAGCATATTCCTGCTCCTCCTATGAACTTCCCACGCTAACAGGTGAATCTGTGTATGTGTGACTGTCACTGCTTTGCTCCTCTTTCCAATCTCTCATTGCAAAAAAAAAACTTGATTTACTATTCACTGTTTAGTTTGTGCAAATTTTGCAGGCTGTATCCCAACAAGAAGTTTCTCCCTGTTGTTGCTACAAGAGCTTCTCTCTGAGCGATACCACTGGCATCCAGTGCTGCAGGAGTACAGAGCTCCTGAACACAGTGAGCAAACTGAACAGCAACACAATTATCCTGCTCTTTGTTAAAAAAAGTAAGGTCTCATTTGCAAATGTTGGAAAACAAGCAAATAGGGCCTATTGCTAAGGACAATGTGACAAAGCTGTCTAGAACAGAAAGCAAGAAGCAGCAGCAGCAGCAGCAATCTCACCTGCCCTCTAGATGTAGGACATGATGGGAAGGAAAAACATCCACACCTACACTCATGACAGTTCCACTGTGCCAGCTGCAGCTCAACACAACTGGAAAGAAAGGGCCCATTCCCCTTCTGGCTGCTGGACACTTACCTTGCACTGTCTTTGGCACTTGCCAACCTCTCTGCCAGCTGCTGGTTCAATACAGCAGAAAACCAAAATGCCCCAAAGAGAAAAATAAGATGTGAATATTTTATGTCAGGCTAGTAAAATGAACTGGCTCACAGCAGAGAAGCCTGACCAGCAACAGAGCCATTAAAAGGAGCAGAGAGGAGGAAGAAGAAGGAGAAGAAGGCATCAAGTTCCTTACACTTTACTCGCTGCTCCTTACCATGACACAGTGTTTTGAACAGCCTATTTCTGCATGAGACACACTTAGAGAACTCAGGACATCTGAGTTCAGAGCAGATTTGGGCTCCACAGAGATAACCATGAGGCTGTGACATCAAGGAGCATCCAGTTCAACACTACCAGTCAGAATTAGGGCATCTGATGAGAAGGCAAAAAGCATTTGTCCTTTACTTTCATCTTATTATGGTTCTCTCTGCCTGCCTAAAGCCTTAAAACACTAACCTGAAAATGGAGAAAAGGCTGGTGAAAAGTACTTGATGTATCTTGGTGGATTGTGAAAATTTATTTCTAGCTAAAACACTGGACTGATCTCAGGGCATGGCACAAGACAGGTGACAAGAAAGGAGACTGTTTTCAGAGCAGCAATACCAAGTAGTAAATCACATTTGACACTTCACAACCCTTGTCATCACCTGCAATTAAGTGTGTTAAAACAGTGACAGTTGCTTGGAGAGATTACAGAAGGAAACCAATGCAAAGAGAAACACACCTCTTCCTGATAGCTTGACCTGTAGGTCATCTCCAAATTCTGATCCAAGAAGTTCAGGCTCAGCTTGTTAATAGGTGGTTTAAAGAAGTAGTCTTTCATGAGGCTAAAGAGAAAAGATAAAATCAACATCAGTTTATTCAGCTGTAGCTCTCTTACAGACTCTGTTATGTGATTTCTGCTTCTAGGGATGCTGGCTTGGGAGTTCCTGGTAGCTTTTCTTCACTGGCTCTGTCAAAGGAAATACTTTATAAAAGTTTGTGCTCTCATTTTTTATATTTTCAGACAAAGACTGGCAAGTTCTTCCAGAAACTTCACAGCTATGACTGCAGGTGGCTACAGATAATTGTAATATAAGCTGGCAAATAGTAAAAGTTAATTGCTGCTCCAGAGGCAGAACCTGAGATGTGTAGCTGTGGGACATTTGTGACTTGGGTCCTGCTGTTCAAAGCAAGCTAAGGATGACAGAGGTAAAACATTGTGAGGGGAAAAAACCAAACCATTGTCCATTTTAGACAAGAACACTTTCTTGTTGTTTCAAAGGCACAAAAATAACTCAGTAAATCAGCTGATCATTCCCTTACTGATCTGGGCCACAGGGAAATGGAACCTGAGGTTCTACAGAACTTATCTGTGACTGAATCCTTTTTGTTTGGTTGAGTTTCTTTTGTGTTGGTGGTGGGGTTTTTCAGATCCCTAGCAAAAAGGTTTATTGGAAGCACAAGCTCCCCAGCAAGATGCAACACCAACCAAACACATGTTCTTCAACTGAAGCTCCAGAAGACAAAATCGTTCAGCTATGAATATGGCAGATATTGCACAACCTTTAAGCATTCTAGCCTTGGCCAAAGTACAAAAAGAATAATTTCTGACCTCAGCTACCATCCCCAGCCAGTCCCATTCCATCTCAATAGCTGCCTGACTCAAAGAAGATCCCAGTTTTGGTGACTAAAGAGAGGGAAGTACTTAATCTGCTTCCCAGGAAGCCCTGGACCTCCCCAGCACAAGTGAGCTCTGTTTTCTGTGAAGCAAACAAGGCTGGCATGTGGGAGATGAAAGAAATAAACATATTTAAAAGTATTTAAACAGGAAACTGACCCAAGGAGGGGATGAAGGGTGGTGCAGAGCTTTGCTTTTGGGGGGGGAGCTTTGCACTTCCCTGGGACTCTACTTAAAGCCTCAAGAGATCACTTTTAAGCACTGCCCTGATAAGCACATTGGGTACCTGCTCCTTGGACTTCAAAGGTTTGTAACCAAAGGAGCAGGTAATACTTCTTAGAGAGAAAAATCTAAAAAGCAACAATCCTTCAAGGGTATCCCCACTAAAATTACCTTTAAACTATTTTGTACTCTTACACTATAGTCCTCTTTTAAAATACAATTCTGATGCACAAAGCATGGCATTTTTATAGTGGCTGTGGTAGAGCCAGGCTCAAACCTCAAGCCATACACTAACCAAGTTGTAATAATGTACAACTCACAGATGGAGTTTCACGTGAGATGACCAAAGGGAAGTTTGGAATTCATCCCCTTCCTGGAGAAAACTCAAATTTCCCATTCAAGCATTCTGACAGAACTAGATTTGTGAAGACAAACACTGTCTTCTGTTTTACAGCAGTGGATGAAGAATTGTTTTTAAATGTCTTATTACACAGAACTCCACATGGAGAACAGTTAAAAAGGATTAATGTAAAACAGTAGGCTTAAACCATTTTGCACAAACCTAATTAATCAGAAGATTATTTTTGGAAAGTTATGTTTACATGAACTGAACTCAGCAGAGAAGTTGCCCTGGCAACAAGAAATGGCCCACTTAATATGGTAATGATGATATTTAATCGAGACTTAAAAAAAAAAAAAAAAAACCAACTCGGTTTTGGCTGATGTCAAATCATGGTCCTACTTTTTCCTTTTTACAAATCAGAAAGAATGATCCATTTTGCAAGTGGAGGAGGAAAGCTCCAGGAGCACAAGAGCTTGGCTTGGTATCTTCAGCAAATCAGCAGAAAAAAAAAAAATTAAGCTACTTTTAGAACTTAAAATTTGCAGCATGTTATTTACACTTTAAACTAAAATTCTGGCTTACTTTTGCCAACGTTTGGACTTTCCCAATCCTTCCGTCTCCTGAAATTTGCAAATACCAGCTAAACACCTATTCACAGGCACTAATGAGAGGCTACACACAGTGGGGGAAAATCAAAAAACCAAATCAAACACCAAGAAACCTAAATTTTAACTGAGGTTGGCCATAGGAGAAAGGTAATCTGAAAAAATCTGGAGAAGAGCCTGGAGAGGGACTGGTGTCCTTCCCACTCACTCCTCTCTGCTTGAGTCATGTTCTCAGATAAGATGACTCTGTCCTGTTCCAAGCAGCCTGGAGTTCCAAGCACACAGTTCCAAGGGTGTTGTTCCACACTAATCAGAGTGGAAGCAGTGAAGCAAAAATAAGAACAGACACAAATAATAACAAATCCAAGTTATATATTTAAATGATCCAGTAGAGTTTCTGTGCTAATAAGAGAGGCAACATAGGGAATGTTACACATTAACAGTAATTATTGACATGGACAAAAAGCACAGAAATAAAGATTAGAGATCTGGGACCCCTGGTTACTGACTTCCTGACTTTATACAACTTGGCATTGTGCAGCTTGGTTTTCTCCTTACCTGTCTTCTTTAATGACATCCACAAAGTGAGCATCTGTCTTTTCTCTGATGTTTTTGAACCTCAAAGGAAGGAGAGCTGATTGATCCAGACTCACTCCACCCCATCTTCCTTTTTCTTGCAACATTTCATAAAGTGAGGTTTGACTGTTGCTGAGCTTTTCTTCCTGTGGAGGACTCAAAAGTCCATTTTGAGTCTTTGGGCTGTGTCCTCCTGAAGCCTGAATGACAGAAAGAAAAATATACAGGGGGAACATCAGTGGCAGAGAAAGATGACAGAAGAGATTAAATGGAGCAAAAGTTGAAAGAAGTTCTTCCTTCAACACCCTGAGCATCATCTGATCCTGTCAAAGACATCTCCACCTGCCTTGAAACCATTCACATCTCTGTAAATGCATGGTGGTGTCTTTTTTCTTCTTATGTACCAATTTCCATGGTGCAGAAAAAGTACATTTTCAAGCAAGCATTGAAGATCAACCACAAACCCAAATTTCATTCACTCATCTTAAGGTCAAGACTCCTCTAAAAAAAAGCTTTTAAAATACCTACTTAAACTGTGCCATCTTTCCACGGGTCATGAGACAACTCACCCTGTCAGCCCTTGCTGATCCTTCCACTGACCATTCCAGCCCTGCTGCTTTCCTTTCTCCTACCTAAAAAGCCCTTTTGTATGTCTCACCATTCCACAAAAATTTAGCCTGCAAATAAAACTACATTTCCTTTGCCAAGATCTACTTCTTTCTCATTTTCTTTTGCCTCTGTATTAATATTGTATTTTTAAATTTGGACACCAGCTTGCAAAACAGCTTAGGTACACAGCAGTATCAATTCTGCTTTTATTCATTTGAGAACACAAATTACTTTCAATCTAAAATTATTTTATTTCCATGGAACCTGAAGTTCCTGCTTTTACATTTCCTTTGACCTAGACCAATATGCACTGAAGCAATTCCAAAAAAAGTTAGATCAGTAAATATGGTTAGAACAAAAATGAACTGCAGCTAGTCAGGATCATTTTCAACTGCAAACATATATCAAACTTAGCATATTGGAATGTTCATCTCCCCCTCTCTGTCTTGTCATTTATCATGTATCATTTATCCTCATCCTGAAACCCACTCACGACAGAAGTTTCTTCATTTCTGCCTGTACAGAAGTGACAAGCTCCTCCAGAAGTCTATTCTTGGATGCCACCACAGTGACCATAAATACATAGAATAAATATCATCACCATCCCAACCATGCACTGAAATATGTTACTTAGATTGTAAAATCAACTTAGTTAAAGTGAGGAATACATCTGGTTTCTGGCTGCCCGTGCAAAATTAATTCAAACCTCTTTGAGCATCTCTCCTGTAAAGCAAATGAGGCAAATGAATACAGGCAGGTAGAAAGAAAAGTGGAGACACAACCAGTGAGGGTACAAGATTAATGGAGCAGCAGGAGAACTTCACCTTGTGCAGGGAAGGGTCAGCAAGCACTCAGGCTTGGCTCTCCCCCACTGCCAAGTCCTCAAGAGGTGCAGTTATAATGAGGAGTGCTGGAATGGCTCCCTGGAGCTACAGGAAAAGCAGGAGGAAGGTGAGCTGTGCTTCCCCTTCCTTCCTCCCATCCAGGAGGGACACAAGATGCCCACCCCAAGGGCTGCCCTGATGGAGCTGTGAGTCCTCCAGCCCTGTGCTGGGAGCCAGGAGATGAAAGCTTCCAGCTCAGTTGTTCAGGCAGCTTGCAGGTGTTCACAGCCCAGTGAGAGCAGCTGACCAAGGAGAATAGGAAATTCAGTGGTTACCTTGGGGTGCTGCCAGTGTTTGGCTAAAGAACATAATCAACAGCAGAGAAAGGTGATCTCAGCACAAGCAGACCCAAACCCCTTGGGCAGAAGAGCCACTTGCACAGGATAGAAAGGAGCTCTCCTGGTAAGCCAGAGGCACAAGAAGTTTTCACAAAAAAGGTCACCAGTTTCTTCTCTAAGGGAAAACATCCAGCAGCTTCAGGACAAGTCCTCCTGCAGCCCTAAGAGGTTATTCCAGCCTGCTCAGAGGGAATATGGCTACAGAGCAGGACATGTCCTGCAGTGCCAGGGGAACCTTGCTGGCTTTGTGATGGGGTCTGAACCAAAGTGACCCAACCAATGAGTTGTTAGGAGTGAAGGGTCTTCACTGTTTGGTAACTGAGTATTTGCTATAAGCAGCTCAAGTAAAAGCTACAGACCCATGTGCACTGTTTGCTTTCCCTGTCTATCCAGAAAGCTCATCTGGAGAACACAGTGAAAATTTCTGTTCTTTCAGACAAGGTCAGCATGGGCTTCTCTTAGCCTTTTCTCTTCCACTCCTTGGCAAAGGCTGAAATCCCTAAGAAAATTCTTCCCTTCAGTCAGCTCAAGGCTTTCCTGTGCTGTCTCCACTCTGTTAATCTTAACAGGAAGGGATCAGAGTGTGAAACTGCTTGTGAGTAAGGAGAAAATCCCTGTTTATGAAATGTTGTTAAGTCCAATGTCACTGTGGTTTCTGCTGGCAAGAGGCTGTACTGGGCTGATGGAGCACTCAGAGGTTGGATGCCCCGTGTGACACTTCCCTCTCACCAAGAAACAGGCTCCAGAGGCTGTTGGGACCCATGAAGGTCCAAGGACACGGTTAATATCATTCATGTCATTAAAAACAGGAGTGCTGCAGGGCCACAACAGGGAATCAACTCCACAAATGGGTAGGAGGAACTCCTCATGGCTCTTCCTCCCAAGAAGGCAGAGTCTGCAATGAAGAGCTGGAAATCAAATGCCAGAGCAAATTTGTGTTCATGGCTGTTCTTTACTATTTCAGTTCAAGAGGCATCCCAGATTTACAGGATAGCCACTTACTTGCTCAATTTTTGACTTAGCAATAACTAAAGGAAATCAAAGGACAACATGTGATCTGACCTCCACTAGCACCTTTCTGCCAGTGAAATTAGACATTTTATTCAGCACTGTACAGCCCTCTTCTAAGCAAGGGTAGATGACTTGCTGATTAATGCAGATGAAGATAATACATATGTAATAGGAAGAAATGTAAAAGATAATTCCAATGAGGACAATCTATGACACAAGGCAGTCGGTAGCCAAGGAAAATCTCTGTTTGCAGTTGGTTCCTGGAGATCCCTGGCACGTGGGCAGAAGCAGCCTGGGGAAGAAGCATCTCACACATACCATCTTGGCAGCCTGGGCACATCTCCCACAGTGTTTTCTCTCAAAGATTTCATGCTGTTCTGAGACCAGTACCTGCTGGCCACCCCGCTCTATCTCCCTCAGAGCTGAAGAGATTACTATTTTTATTTTTTTTTTCCTTGGGTTGTTTCCTAGGAACCCTGGCACAGCACACGCTCTGCTGCGTTAGAAACCATTCCAGCCCAGAAAGGAAGCCCCTGCTTCTGAGCTTGCAATTTAAGCACAAGAGCACAACAGGTCAAATGGAGGCAGAGGGCCAAACACAGCTGAATGCACTATGTCACCAGCAGAGTAAGTGCTGGCAGGCTTCTCCATTAGCTCTAAATCAAGAAGAGTTGCAAAGAGAGGTGTGAAGAAGCAGAGAGGCATCTCTGAACGTGGAAAAGCATTCAACTTATTTGAAAATATAACAGCAGGGTGAAGAGCACTGGTATTTAGTCTGCATTTAGGCAGGGGCTTAATATTCTCAGGAAGGGGTGAGAGAGCGACAGGCAGAGCAGAGAAGCTGCAGAGCTGACAAGCATGACAAGAAATAGGCACTGCCTGGTGGTGTAGAGGAAGTGGGTGGCTTCAGCAAGAATGTCTGAGCAGCAGGCAAGGAAAGCAATCTTGGAAGCAGCAACTGAATATGTAAGATTTTGTATTTGTCAGTCAGAAAAAGGATGTGAACTGACTTCAAGGCTGTGAATTTCAGCTGTGAGCATGAACAGGGACAACTGTCTTACAGCTCTGATGCAGGAGACACTGGCAAGACACAGGTGTAACTTGTGGCGAGGTGACACACAGCCAGCTGGTGTAAGGTATGGAGAGCATGGTAGTATTATTTGTGCCTCTTCCTTTGTGTAGCCTCTGTAAAATTTAATGACTCCACATTTTAGGTCCTTTTCAGGATCAAACTGAGCCTGTAAAATTACGAATTATTTTGAAAAGCAGAGGGGTGTGTGTGCTCAACTAAATTGTAAACCACAACCACTCAAAATGAAAATCAGTTCTGCTGCTTAAGAGCTTAAAGGATCAGCAATGCACAAATGAGAAAGCTAACTGAGGCAGAGAAATAAGGGAAAAGAAGGGAAGTGATAAATACTTAAATTACCTTCGTACTGTTTTTATGCTCATCCTGACAGCCATTCTGGATAGCTCCTTCATCTATGCTGACATCGCAGTGGGGAGCAAGGGTGGTACTACAGGAAGGGCAAGGCTGCAATGAGACAAAAATATTAGCCAGGAACATTATGGTGTCCTTGTAATATTATGCAATTTATAATTCAGTCCACTTGGATACTCACGGCATGGTTAAAAGGTAAACAAAGCTACAGAATGGGAAGCTGGGAGCAAAATTTGCCTGGAACTGAATGCATCATTTAAAATATAAATCACAGATTTTCTGGATTACTGAAGCTAAATCTAATCCAGGAAAGCTTTACTAGTGTAAGATCACAGATACACTATAATCACGGTGTGCTACTGAAGAATCTCCTCCCCAAGAAGAATGAAATACTCTTTAGTGAGAAAAGTGCCATTTTCTTGTTTAAAAACTGCCTGCAAAGGAATCTGAATGGCATTCTGAGCAAAATCTCAGCACAAAATGCAGCAAAATTAAAAAAAAAACAAAACACCAAACATAAAACACCATGATGTATCATGAACAGTAGAGGGAAATGGAAAACAACAAATCTGAAATTAATAAAGGGAAAGACTTTTTCAGATAGTGCTCAGAGACAGCAGAGCTCAGGCTGTTGTACATCGTTGAAGCCAAACACCCAGCAAGCATTACAGGAAACTCAGAAAGTAAAAACATCAGGACCTGTACTAGTTGCAGGTGATGCATTTTGTAAGGGACCTCAAATGTTGTACTTCACCCTTTTAAAACAACCTTATTACTAGTGGTGATAAAACACCCAAAGAATAGCAAAGAATAAAGAAAATACCCTCTTGTTATTAAATCAGCAAGACCATCTCAAATGTTTAGCTCCTGAGGTTAAACCAGAAGGCAAAAATCTCAGAAAAGAAGCCCAGCCTTTTGAGAAGAGGCAGAAGTCCATCTGACTTACCCCATGTGCTCAAGTCAACATCATGAACTCCACTCTCTATTGAAGCCATTCACACAAGCTCAGTGTGTGTGACCTCATCATGATGAATAATACATTAATGTACTGCCAGCAAACACCAAGACAAGCAAAAGTGCTTTCTGTTCTCATACCAAAAGATGATTAAAACATTTTTACAGCAGCTTATAATTCCCTGTCAAGCAAGGGATTTATAAAACACGATAGAGAAAAACTGATACCAAACCAGTTAAGCAGGTTACAGTGTTTTCATTAAAAAAAAATAAAAATCAGCTATTACAGATTTACTTATGGTTTTTTTAAGCCTCTGTCTTCACCATTTTAATTAGGAGCATGTATCTTATTGATAGCCATAATGCAAAAAGGTTTGCAGTTAAATGAACTCCAGATACACTGGAGGAGGAAATACAATCCATTTCATGGATCAATTACTGTTGCAATCTCCTTCCTGACTTTCCTTAACAGATCTTGTCTGCTAGAACATCCGTTCAAGCTCGAAATGTGAAAGTCATCCTTTGCATCTAATATGGCCCCTTATTCCATTTAAAACAAAAATATTTCAACTTGCCTGCAATTTTGCCCCTCCTACTTAAGTCTTTTTTGCAGAGCTGGAGTCATCTCCTCCTACACTGACACTGTTTACAGCTTTGTATTTAAAACAGTTAGTGTGTAAGTCATGATTCTTTTGCAAATTATTATCTCCAGACCCCACCAGCAAGCTGCAGGCTTTAAAAAAGAAAAATTAAAAATAACAAGAGAAAAACCTGTAAAAAACAAACATATTCCTTTTCAAAAATTGTGGATGATCTGTGATGAAACTACACCGTTGTTTTTGTGGGATTTTAAAATATACATATATATTTATATACACATATATTTTTAATTTTATTTTAAATTATTTGCACACCTGGTCTGCAACCACAGCCACAGAACACATTTCTAAGGAAGTGCTCAGCATTCACACAACTGCCCCATCACTGTGCTACAAGCATTCAGACACACTCTGTGGCTCGTGTTACACAGATGTTTAGCAGACTGCCCAGAAAGCTGACTTTGGGGTCACTCAAAATTCACTCCAGCAGTCTATCCTGGGTAAGGTGGGCACATAATGTTCAGCAAAGTTGTGAAGCTCTGTAGGAAATCACTGGCCAGATCTGCAGTGCTCCTGGTGATGAATAAATCCAGGCAGCTGTAAGCACCAAGGTGAAGCAATAGCTTCAGCACAGGAGTATACGGGGTATCCAAGAAGACTGAAACTGAGCTGGCACTTGTCCTAGATGCTCTTCTGAAGCAACTGCTTTTAGCTTCTCCTTCATTTACTCAAATAGCCACATTTGCACTATGAAGACCTCTGTACAGCATTTAAAAGTAATAAACACCCAGCCAAGATGGTCCTGGAGCAGAAAAATCAGGGGGTGGGCAGTCAAAGTCTTGTGGGGAAGCACCATTCCTGCACATTGCTTAGAAAGAGTGGTACATCTGCACCTGCCCTTGGCAAGCTAAGTCAGCCCATGGCTTAGAAAACTCACCACAGCTGAGCCTTACCAACACACTTCATTTTGGACTTGACTCATTCTAACAGCACATGTTAACAGGTAACAAATGTCATTAAATCCTAGAGGCTGGCAGGTCAGTCCTGTGGAGTGCTGTAGTTTCACAGTCCTCTGGTTGCAGCTTGCTTTGCTGCTTCCTCTCAGAGCAGCACCCTCAGTTTGACTGCTTAAATCCCTCCTTTCTCTGCTCCACTCCAAGGGAAGATAGTTCAGTAATATACTGTCCCACTGGATATGTTCTTCTTCCTTCAGAATGTGAAATAAAGGAGGTTCTGCCCCTTACTGTCACATCTGTACCTCTGCAGGGCCACACATAAATAACAAAGTGAAAACTTTAAAAAGCATTCACCTTTCTTTAAGGATTTCTTATCAACTGGTGAGGCCTTTTATTTAGTGATTTTTTTTTGTCCCTCAAATGATGTTTTGTCACTATATGTGTATACACACACACATATATCAATAAGCAAATAAATAAAGCAGTGGATAAAAAAACCTGTAAGGTTTCCCCACCCACACATCTCTCTCTGGTTTGCACAAGTTGAGATCTATGCTGCTGGGCATTGAGACAAGAACTCACCTTAGATTTTTCTGCATGTTTGAGAGGCTTTGTCAAGTCACTGGTGCTCTCAGCTGATGATGCTCCCTGGAGCCCAGCTCCATCTCCAGGCTCCAAGCCAGGTAGCAAGACTTGGGAACAGCTGCACTGGGGCTCCTTCACCTTGTGACCAGAGATCAGATAGGTCTTCAAACCTACAGGAAAGAAAAAAACAAACAAAAAAAAACCCAGTCAGAACCACAGAAAGACAAAACACTCCTTTAGAGTTCTTGGCTATGAAATACAGTAACTGAAAGCACCATGGGGGTCACAGTCAGAAATACAGTGCACACACCCCCCCCAAAAAAAAAAAAAAAAAAAAAAAAGAAAGGAAAAAAGAAAGAAAGGAAAAAAAAAGAAAGAAAGAAAAAAAAAAGAAAAAAAAAAAAAAGAAAAAAAAAGAAGAAAAAAAAGACAGTGGCTGGGAACAACCACCAGGAAAATAAAGATGCTCTGTGCAAAGTGGTGGCAATTAGGATCACCTAACATCTGCTGTCCCAGACACCAGAGACCACTCTAACACACAGCCCCAGCCAGGGCTGACACGTGCTTTCTTTATTCCATTTTCATTCATGGACTTATGAAAACAGAGCTCAGACCTTATGCATTCGCTTCCAAGTTGCAATCTGAGGCTCCCACATTAACTCTTTGCTTCTGGAAAGGATTTGCAGCCTGTGCTGCAGTGGTATCTGTGTTAATATCCTGCTTCTGAAAAAGCAGCATGTATTCCTTCACTTGCACACTCCATTTGTCAGAGAGATGTCGTGAAGGTTGCTTAATGCTATGAGCACACAGAGAAAGGAAATGGCGTTTAAGTGCTCACAGTTCTGATGGGTTTTCTTCCTTAGTGCAGACTTCACATTTTTAAAGAACAAAATCAATCTCCCTCACATGTACACCCACACAGGCTCTCTGCAACTGTTGTATGAATTGAAGCATAATTGGAAAGCAGATCCAATACTAAAGACCAGGCTGGCAAATACCACGTTGTATCAAGCTGAGCTGTATCAAAAACCTGTTCAAAGAAAAAAAGATCTGAATTTTGTTTAGAATATGGCTTATTTTACTTCCCTGAAACTTTGTGTCATGGTGTTCTGGGCTATTTCTAGGCACAAAGACTAAGAAGGAGCTACCAATCATCCTGCTTTCTGAATCCAAATGAGCTGATTTTATTGCCACTGTATGAGAAATCTCCCACTCAGCATGGAAGGGCACTGATGGGCTCCAAAAAGCATTGGGGGTCATCAGCTTACAGAACTTGTTCTTTTGTGGTACCAGAGGCTGCTGTCCTGCATGATTCTGTAGCCAACCCCTTAGTGCCTGAGCCTCCCCTCAGTTCAAGAAGGACAGGGAAGTGCTTGAAAGAGTCCAGCGCAGAGTTACTAAGATGATTAAGGGAGTGGAGCATCTCCCTTATGAGGAAAGGCTGAGGGAGCTGGGTCTCTTTAGTTTGGAGAAAAGGAGACTGAGGGGTGACCTCATCAATGTTTTCAAATATGTAAGGGGTGAGTGTCAGGGAGATGGAGCTAGGCTTTTCTCTATGGTGACCAGTGATAGGACAAGGGGTAATGGGTGTAAGTTGGAGCATAGGAGGTTCAAGTTGAATATCAGAAAGAATTTTTTTACTGTAAGGGTGACGGAGCCCTGGAACAGGCTGCCCAGGGGGGTTGTGGAGTCTCCTTCACTGGAGACATTCAAAACCCGCCTGGACACGTTCCTAGGCGATGTACTCTAGGTGGCCCTGCTCTGGCAGGGGGGGTTGGACTAGATGATCTTTCGAGGTCCCTTCCAACCCCTAGGATTCTATGATTCTATGATTCTATGATTCTATGATTCCCCCATGGTGGCTGCTGGTTTTATTTGGGTCAGTTGGGCATCATCCCCCCCCTCCCTTTTTCTGACACTTGTCACCCAGTTGCAGCCAAACTGCAGCCATTGACTGCACTGGATTGCCCCCATCCAGAGGATGGAAATAAATATGTCAAGTTGCAGCCCTTAGCAGAGGGCAGGTTTCTCTTCCTTATGATAAGGTCATCCTCTTATAACCTTCTTTTCCAGACAGAAAATCATACTCTGTAAAACTTCTCATCTGTAATATGTAACACAGAAGGTACCTTGTAAGCTTTCCACTAAAAATAACTTAGACACACTCATAGCAATTCTGCAGTTTCTTTGTTTATTTCACCACTAACTTAAGCTCCTGAACACTTCTACAACAACACAGAACCTCACATCCACACTGACCAGTCCAACCTTGGGCTCAGAAGCTGCTGGGAAAGCTCCAGTGCTCCTACACAACTCCGGAGTGCTGGCTCACCCATTGGAGGTGCTAAGCTACAGCCAACCTTTATTTTTATATTGTTCACTGCCTGGATTTTATTTGGCAGTGCCACTTAATAAAATCCTGAGCTGATGCTGGCTTCCAGATGTGGGGCTGTCTCTTTAAAACTTATATTGATGGGGCTGTCACTTAAGGAATTCACCAGAATCAGCTTACAACTAGATGCTTACTGTGGTAAAAGCTGGAGCATTAACCTTACTACTACTATTTTAAAAAGCTACCTTAAAGCAACAGGATTATCTTACCACTCCTATTATTCCTCTATTTTTTTCCTAAACAAACATATTTTCTTTGGTTTTTTGTACTTTTGAAAAGGCACATTTTTTGTCCCACTGTGCTGTAGAACATAACTGTTTCATCAATCTGTTGTGTACAGTAAAATTATCTCCAATTTGAGCTTCAAACCAAGGAATAAGGGAAAAAGTTACAGTATGCCAGTAACTGAAAACATGTTTGGGAAAGCAGAATCCACCCTCACCCCAACCTGAAACCCACAGTGGGCTGCAGCTCCCCAGCCCTGTCCACCCGTGTCCTTCCCACCCGTGACAAACCCCAACACGCAGACGCTGCTCCCACATTTTGCATCACACACTCCTCATCCCACTGGGCTTAAAGTTGGCTCAGATGATTGGTTGTCAGCACCAAGGACTATAAAAATGTCTTTATTATGTCCCCACCACATCCCCTAACCAAGAAGTGTTATCAAACTGGGTCATCTGAAACCTGACCCAGAGAAACGAATATCCAGTGGAATGACAGCACATGTTTAGTGGGAACTCACTAGCTGAATGCAAAGTCAGGGGCTCAGGAGAAGAAATGAAGAGAAAAAGGTTATTTTTATATTTTTATTATATAAAAATATAATCCCATTAGATATTCCCCTTCCTCCCCCCATGAATCCCCTCACCTTTTTAGTTGCAGTACAACTTTCTCTTTCTCTAAGGCCAGTAACACTCCTTGTGCTGAGGGAGTAAGATCCAAATTGTCTTAATCATGACCTTTTTACCAAATAGCTTTGTATTAACAGCTCCCCACTATTTACTCGCTCTCATTTCCCTTGGCATCCACATGCTTTATTCCTATTTCTTTCCAAATAATTACCTATACATTGACAAAAGTGATCGAGCTCTGTTTTCACAACCTCTATTTCAGCAATTTCAGAAAATCAGAATTTGCATGGAAACTGTTTCATCCCGAGAACCATGGTGACTGTCACTCCCACGAGGGCCAGCTAGAAAGTCACTTCAGTCACCTGTCAGAGCCTGATGGGATGAACAACATTGGCTGTTTTCTTTCAGTAATTTAATGCCTCCTTCTATCTAACTCTGATAGAACTCCTATAGGTACAGCAAGCTCATAAAACAAGCTTTGGAGTTCAGGAATGGCTTTAGCTCCTTCTAAACTGATGGGTGGGCACTGCCTTTTGGGTTATGCTTCTCTGCAACCAGTCAGCTCCTGTCTTCTCTTTCAGAAGGACAATAAAAAGTTTTCTCCATGCCTTTTAAAGATCTGGGAGCAAAAATACTGGTAATCAGCCACTGCTATTCCCAGGAAAGGGAGATCTACAGTTAGGTTTTCTCATACAATAAAATACATTGCTCTACGATGTCACTAGACTGACTTGCTCTGTAAAATAAATTAATAACAGCAATTTCAGGAATGTAATGTGACATCTGACATCCCACAATACACAACTAGAGCACAAAACATTGCTTCAAAATACATAAATGTCTGAAACTGAAGGACAGAAGCTTTGGTTTTATTTCACTAGAGAGCAAACCTGAAAATGGGAAAACAAAATAAAATCCAGAAGTACCCAGTAACCAAGCTGAACATAGTGCCAACAAGTGTGCAGCTTTAAATATAAGTTGTTGCTTATATTGTAAATTTCTTCCTATTTTACAATCATATTTTGTCAAAAGATTCCTAAACTTAAGTAACTACTTAACCAGTAGAAGTGAAGAGAGAAGCCAAAGCTCAGAGCAATGTCCTTACCCTACAGCAGCATCTGGTAAATACAAACTGGATCATCCAAGGGCTGGGACAGCCCTGCACAGCATCTCCCAGTCAATGGAACTGAAATAGCTGGGGGAGTGGAAATGCTGCACTCTGGGACCCCTTTTACATCACAGCTCAATGAAGTCACTCTGACTCAAGTACATCTCCAGGATTCCAGAAATTTAGGCACAAGAGCTCCCAGCACCTTCTCCCACAGAAGCAGGAGCCACCCATGCTGGGCAGAGCTGCCAAGCAGAACCTTCCAGGCTCCCTCCCAGGGCATCGTGCCCAGGATGAGGAGTTATTAGCTTGATCTTTTATCTGCAAGAGGAGCAGCTTTTCCAGCATGTTTCCAGCAAGCTGCTCCCAGAGTGGAAAGCAGTGCCAGCAGGGCCAAACAGCCTGCACCTGATTTCCTGACCAAAACACAGCACTGGGCACAGCACCTACAAGAGTGCTGTTGTCCCTCACTCCTTGGGAAAGGCAGGAGTTTTGCCTTTTGTATTTTGCCTTGATGGTTATTCCTTACCCCAGCTGCAAGGCTGTGACAGCTCCCACCCCACACATCCCCCCAGGGCACTGCTTTTCCTTGGGTCTCACTACAAACTCTCAGTTCCCTCATTTTTAATTCTTCTGGACCTTCACGTTTTTCACTGCCTCCCCAGATAAACTCAACTGGATTTGCAGAAAGGAACAGAACACATTTCCATAACTACACAGCAAATGGACCTTCACTTTATTCTGTTAGCTAACTCCCCCAGCATCACTGAGAATTACTTCTCTTTTTTCTCTCTCTCCTTCTTCCAGGTACCAGGGGCAGCCTGACCCTCTCCCTCAGCACACAACACGATACACCACAGTGCTTTGCTGAATGCTTCAACATTATTGAATAAAATCTAAACCCCCACACATGATGATATCCATCCTTCCTGAAAAATAGCAGTGGAAGTGCCAAGAAAGTCAGACACGACTCATCCTATCAGTCTGGTAAATGGCTATATTGAATGACACTTGAAAAAAATAGAGGGTTTTTTTTGCTTTGGGTTTTTTTTTTTGTTTTTAAAAGCCCTAAAAATACTCTCAATAATTGTTCTGCTGTAGTTATGAATTTCAGCTTCTTTTCTTTCCAGATATTTCAGCAATATAGATGAAAACCAAAAAGCACATCAACAGGCATTTTCTGTCATTCCCACTGCAAGGCAACACTGGATCACTTCAGAAAAAAAAGTACTTTTTTGGAACCTACAAAGCTGCCTTTCTGATGAAGCAGGTCTCCTCTAACCCACAGAAACCACTTCAGCTCAGTGCAAACAAAAGCACATAACCCCAAAGGCCTGGATCCTAACAAACCAGCCTACCTGGAAAAACACTTGGAATGTATGGAACAACATTTCCTGTGGCTAATTAGGATGGGAATTTGAGCCAACTTGTTATCGTAGGTCTCTGGAAAACAGAACCAATGATAACAAGAAACAGAACTTTGGAGGCTGAAAACAAAAAAGAAGTTCCAAAAAACAGAACCCCAAACCTATCTTTGTGATCTCCAAACCTGAACTGCAAAGAGCCAGAGAAACCAGAGGCATCTTCTGGGTTATGAAACCCTCTGGTTTTCTGATGCCTCTTTTGTTTAGCAAAAGGCTCAGATGTGATCAGACAACAGCAGGCTTGGAAAACACTGATCAACAACGTGGTTTGGGTGTTCAACAGCTGCCAGCTTGAAGTGGGGAATCCTGTACCCAAACCCACAATCTACATTTATAGCTGAAATGCAGAAATAAAGGGGCAGGCTGCTGGTGTATGCTCCTTCCATCTCTTTTACTGTCTTCTCACCTGTGTGGGATTTAAAAACAAACAAAAACCAAGGGGGAGAGGAAGACTTAGGGAAATCCAGCACAGACATGCAGCTCAAACACCGATGTTTAGCTACCCCTGTTGGCTTGGCAATTTTATATATATTATTACATATAATATATATTTATTATATATAAAAGAAATATATAATACATATAATACTTATTTCTTATATATTTGTATTTATTATTTATTACATATTATATTTTACATTTATATTTGTTTTTTTTTTCAACTAAACTGGGAAAATGAAAAGGGCTGATGAGTGAGCCTAATTCTCTCCTGGAGAGAATCTCCTGGGATTTATATCTGCCCTTATTTACTCTCTGCTTGACCAGCTTTGCCAGTGCCTCTGCAGGACCAACCACAGCCTGAAAGTGAATGGCAGATGAGCCCATTCCCTGGGGTGATTCTTAAGCTTTGAGCTCCTTTTTCACTCACTACAGCTCACAGCTTGACACCTCAGCAGGAAAGAGAAGGAGGTTTGAGTCCAAAAGCAAACCCAGGAGGTTTTCAGTCCTGCCAGGGAAAATCGTGTGGGTCTACATGGGAAGCTTGAAGTTGGGTAAGTTTAGTGATGTGCTGCAGATAAAAGAACATCTCTGTCCTAAGGATTCCTCACAAAACATAAGAAATATATGATGTTCCTGTATGTAAAGCAAAATGCAAGCCTAATTCCCAATCTAGGATATTTGGGATTAACTGGTACAGATACCATCTGGCTTCTTCTCATACTGCACACTCCTAGGAACTCTCCTGCAGTCTTGGTCTCCCTATTATCTTTGTGACAACAAATGCCATCATGGGGTTACCTGCCTGCAAATGCATCTGTTGCTATCATATTGGCATTATTTTTCACATTTATTGACTATCCCTTTGCCCATTGTGTTACTTTTAATACCTGAGAAGGAATAAGCATGATGAGAGAAAATTAATGTTTTGAACAACACAAAACCAAGCACGAGCTTGGCTTTTCCCCCTCCAGACCTGACAAGTCAGGACCTCCCTGTTCACAACCAGATGGCCAGGGCAGTAACCAACCTGAATCTCTGCCTGCCCCCCATTTTACCAACACAGGACCAAGCACTGAGACCCAGGGGGTTCTCTGCAAAGCTTCTGCATTCTGTGCATCCCTGTACTTCTGTTCTGCCTCTGCCAGAGGCCAGGCCATGGTAACATGATGAGGGAGGAAGCCTCTGGGAGCACCTTCCCATGGAGTCTCTTACTCCACACTTTGGATCAAGCACCTGCCAAGGTTTCCCTGGTGGATCTGCACCCCTGGGAAGTTCTGACATCCCAGATCACTCACAGTGCAATGATCCCTTGGGGGTATGTAGCAAACACTTTCAAAACTTCCTTTTATTATAAATAACAAAGTGTTTCCAACTTGAAACGACATTGTACCGTGGGAGGGAAACACAGAAGATCAGAAAATAGCACAGGGGCTATCTCCAAGGCAAAGACTTCAAATGATCTCTTTTAACAGCAGCATTACAAAACAGATCTCTGGGTAGATGAGGATTTAAGAAAAATTCCCTTCCTCTAGACAGGAACAACTATACAAAGCCACAGGTATTCCAGAAAGACCTCCTATATATTAAATTTTCTTCTGCCCACATACTGGCTGGCATACCTCAGGAACTATGGAGAGCTGGGCCAGCAGAGCCAGGCACAGGAGAAATTTAGTAAGTTGAATAGAGAGAGGCTCCAAGTGGAAGTTTTGTCAGCTATGGGCTATCAGGAATAAGAATTTATTAATTTTAAATTTAGAAAGCATGACTAGGTTTAAAGCTGTTACAAATTTAGTAGAAATCCTACCTAGGAAATCTTACTGAGGACCAGAAGATGCCACCAATATTTTTTAGTACTATTTTAGAAATGATGAATAGCAAACGTGCAGGATGCATGAAAGGATTCCAGTTAAAAACAATAGCCTGATGCAACCAGAGCCTGCTCCAGCTCTTGGTAACTGCTCGAGCTATTGTGACTCTCAGAACTAACATTTTTTAAATAGAATCCAGACAAGAGCATGCACCAATTTAAACAAGACTTCAGAAGTCTATTTTGTTATACTGGTGCAACCTCTTTGTGTTGACAGGACAACAATCAGGCATATTCTTTCCCTCTTGCATAACGCAGGTAGTCTGGGGTTGACATGCTAAATCAGCATTTTACTGAAGCCAGGGCAATCCTACAGCTAATTATGCCCTCACACAGCATTCTACAACTCCACTGCTCTCTACAGACCCCCAGATGACCCTAAATAAAATAAGAAGTGCACATAAACCGACCATGAGCTGGTGGGTTCTGCCCGGGGAACAGTTTTTGGTTGCTCATGGTTAAAGTCACAGTCTAACATTTGAAAGGTAAAAAACCAGAGCCCACACTGACAGCAGCAGTTTTCAGAATTCTTTTCTTCCAAGCAACCAAACAGGTAATATTGAAAATCCCCAGCAAGCACCCACATTGTCACTGAAGTAAAAGCAAAAATGTATCACCTTGGACATCCTTGTCACCACAGAGAAGAAAACTAAGGTGTGTGTTTTCAGCTGTCCATCACACTGATAAGAATTTAACCTTTTCTCAGTGTTGGCTTGCCTCCCAGCATCATCCTCATCACCTCTTCCTCTTCCAGAAAGCAGTAAGTAAATGAAAGTAATCCTTTGAGAAGGACTGGCAGGGCTTTAGGAATTGCACAGCCCTGGTTCTCCCATTCAGCTTCACTACAAGCTTTGCCCAGCTCCTCTCCACACCCATTTCTTTGCACTGGAACATCTTCATGAAGATGATGCCTGCACTCTGCTATTAACCCTCAATATTTAATTGCAAAGAACAGGACAGAATTTTTCTCCAGTGAGAATGTTTTGTGAATTTTTACTTAAATACATTCACTGATGTTACCTGGAGCAATGCTTCATTAACTGATTAGGTTAAGTCATACTCAGAGAACATAAAAGATTTGTCTTTAAGGGATGAAATCAAACGAAATAAATTTGCATATCAGAGATAATTCCTGCCTTAAAATAAGATTATATTAATCTTTTCAACTACATCTCTGTACCAGTTTTTGATGTCAAGTAAAAAAAGAAGCTTTTTTCATCCAGCATCAGAGCCTACTAGCATGGTTAGAAGAACTAATGTTTGGATCAAATGTTTGTTAAATCAGTTTTATTTTTGTTAAATCAGTCAATAACGGTATTTTTTTTTTTTCTCCGCTGTCCAAGCTCTCTGGTCAGAACTGAAGAGCTACCTGGTGAGCAGGCAGAGCTCCTACACAGCCTGCAAGAACCTTGCTCCTCACCTGGCAGGCAGCCTGGAGCAGAGCCAGAGCAGCAACCCAGGAACCCAGCAACCCCACCAGCATCACCAGCTGGGGGAACTGGGAAAGCATCAAGATATTTATTCAAATAGGCTACAAGAAAACAGATAAATAGAAATGATGTTGCAATTCTGAACGCAGTCATTTCACTATTTCCCCAGCATGGTGCCTGGTGCAATACCAGCAGGCAATTGGAATTTCAGGTAAGTTGCTACTCATAACTTATGCACCACTTGTTTACATGTGGTTGACAGTTTTAAATGGTTACTAATTCAGTACTGAAAAATAAAACTAATGCAAATAAAACTGCTGCAGGAGGCACTTATAGCATAACAATTCCTAGCAGTAGTGTAAACAGTGGTAAGGTGGAAGAAGAAATATTAAGAGCAGCCACCACCTAAGTAGGCATCACTATATGGCTCTATTTTTAATTTCACTGGCAAATGTCAACCACAGAGTGCTCTGCAGTGTTTCTGGCACAAAAGATCAATTTAAGAGCCACTGCTGAGTGTTGTGTCTCACAGAGTATCATCTTCTCAGTTTATTTCCCCTCCCTTCAGTAAAATATTAAACAAACAATCCCTCCCCAGAATAAAAAGAATTTGAAAGCGGCAAAACAAAGTTAAAAAGCAAATCCTTCCAGAGCTATGTTTGTTCACACAGACAAAATGGGTCTGAAATTCCTTCCATTTCCTCCCCGTGTAATATTCAGACAGCCCCTTGTCCCAGCACAATGCCACAGAGACCGTGGCACTGAACCCACCAGAGACCGTGGCACTGAACCCACCAGAGACCGTGGCACTGAACCCACCAGAGACCGTGGCACTGAACCCACCAGAGACCACAGCACTGAACCCACCAGAGACCACAGCACTGAACCCACCAGAGACCGTGGCACTGAACCCACACTGTTGATTTGTAGGGGTGACAAGGCAAAGAAGCCTGCTGAGGACTGGCTTTGACCCTCTTGGTGCAGCAACCCCACAGAAATGCTCATGGGAAGCTGCAAAGCAGAAGAGTCCCCTCTTAGCCCCTGTCTGGCTGGGCAGGCGGGGAAGCTGCAGCTCTCACTGCTGGAGCACAACCCAAGAGGCAGGAGGGGAGGGAGATGACCCACCCAGCCAGCTACATGGACAGAGAACAAACTTTTTGCCACACAAGTGGCTGTTGAGGGTCTTCCTCCCATCACTCAAAGCCAAACCCCAGGGTCAGGAGGCATTACAGCAAAGAGTGCCAAGACTCAAACCACGCTCCCTCTGGTCTTGTGCTTCAAATGCTGCATCACCATCTAGCTTAGCAACTCCTGCATCCCCAACTAATGTAACATGTCAGAGCCACCATAACTTAGAAGAAAAATGCCCATAAAATATAGGTAAAGAATTCTTCCATGCGTCCAAATGGTAAAGTGCCTGGTGAAATGAATGAGATTTGTCACTTGTTACTTCATGGATTTGCTTGACCATCCTTATGTCATGGCACTAAGTCTACCAAGTGTAAAAGAGATTAAGTAACACACAGTGAAACCAAAAGAATCTCCGAATCCAAGTCTGCTGATGTGCTCCCCTTGCATCAAACAAGTTTGTCCTCATATTAAAGGAGGAAAAAAAGTCTTTACCTACTGCTGACACAAACCTAGTTTTATGACTGCAGGAGATACTAACACCATCAGCAGACAAACAAGTATCAGTCTTTCAAGTGACAAAGTGGGTGTGAGTGAAAAAACAGCATTTCTGCTGTTCCCAGTTTTCAATATTCTCTGTACCAGCTATTATTATTATTATTATTATTACTCTCTGCATTTGGACCAAACCTGGCAGCCTGCTTCAGATTCAGCCCCCACCAACCAGCTCTTGCAGCAGAGCTCCTGTCCCATATTTGATTTCTTCATCCTTTGCACAAACATTCTCAGCCTTGGTGTCAATAACCAGACAATTACATTTCAAACTTCCCTTGGGCTCAGACTTATTAGTGGGGAGTACAGGAATGTGTCTGGAATGCAAAAACAACCAGGGTGAAAATCAGTGGGCTCTGAGATGGTATAAATAGATAATTCACTACAGAAACTCATCTCCCTTCAAAAAAACAAAACCACAAGGCACTGGCCCACTATCTCCCCTCGTTAATCTACTGGTGAGCTGATGCAGCCACTCTCCTAGGGAAAGGCCTCTCATTTCTACACAAAATACAACATAAATAATATTTCAGTTATGCTTGCATGCTAGATAGGAAACTACCCTGAGTAATCTGCTGAGAAACCAGTGTCAGAGACAGCAAAAAGATATGCCACATACTTCACATTTGGAAAGAAATGGGGGAACAGTTGTTGTGGAAGCTTTCTTTATGTTTAAATGATCCCAGGTAACAGGTTTATTGACAGGAAGTTTTGTTAGGAAAAAAACTTTAGTCCATACAAATTCCTCCATTGTCCTCCACCTGGAGCAGTGCCTGGGCACCTCCAGAATATTAAACTAGGAGATCAGCACACACAGCACAAAAGGATGTCCTTTTTCCAGCCTCTGCAAAGGGTGTTACAGCACATAGGAAAAAAAATAGTAGCCCTGCAAGGCACCTAGAGAAACAGGCCCAGGTATCTCTGGAAATTAAGCAACCAGCCCCCCCCCCTCCAGCTTGATTTTTGGGGCTTTGGGCTGGTGTGGTGTGCTGTATCTGCATAACTTAAATCTCATTTAGATGTGGAGTTATTAGCAATCTCTGAATCACTTTGAAGTAAGGTGTAAAGGACGCTGGGAAAAGTTAAAAATCACATTTTAGGTCTTCAGAAGATTCTTATGAAAACTACATATTTCATTGTTGCTATAGCTGTGGAAAAAAAAACTAAAAAGAGACCCTAAAATACTAAATATCAAGTGAAAGCACAGAAACAAGAGAAATATCCCTTCCCCTTCTAAACCCTAAAAAGGCTCTTGGCTACACTTTGCAAAATTGAAAGAAATCTAAAGGCTAAAGATTTCCCCAGCCCTCCCTTTGCCTTTGTGCTGCTGCTGCTGCTGTCAGAACTGGAAGAGGAACCTCCCTGGGCTGATTTTTTTGTAACTCTACCAAACCCCTCGCCCAACCAAGTCTTTCAGGAAGATTTATTTGAAGATCCAAGCATTCAAAAACAAAATTCCTCAATGAAGAATTTTGTGGGATCTCTCTTGCCCTGGGGTTAGGGATCAAGGTTTCTGAGAAACATGATGAATCACAGTGGTTTCAGCTTACTCATCTTAAAAAGTGGGGTTTTGAAAAACTGGGAGCAAACAATTCCTGTTTCAAAAATCTCTGAGAAACACCATGAGCTTGTTTGAATGAGAAAGAATATGCTTTTTCTCACCCTTGCACTGGTATATATTATTTTATGCAAAAGGACCATTTTATAACCAGCAGCTGCCACTTTTTACTGCCACCCTGAGATAATCAGTATTATCTCTTGCTGGCTGGGAGGCAAGAACATATCTGGAGCCCAGCAAGGCCAGACTCAGAGATGCATAGAAAGTTTCAAAGTGTTGAAAATCACCCTTCACTTTGCAATGCCTTCCTTCAAGAAAACTGCAATTAAACAGCCAACATAATAAAATTAAAGACAGTGATATCATGAAACGGTTTAAAACTGAGGGCACGGCCTAGAGGTGAGTTCACAGGTTACTCAGTATATCTGTTTTATTCAGTACATCTGCTCCCTGGCACTGACATCAGAACCTCAGGTGCACAAGTCTACGTCTCAATTTTCACATCATTTTTGTGTACAGTGATACCTTGACTCTTTCTGGGCATTTTGACCACCTCCTGGGGGCCTTCTGACTGTACTTCACCCTCCCTGTGGTTGTTGCCTCCTCTCCTTTAACTGGCAATAAAAAATTATTGAAGAATTTTATGTTGAAATAGACTATCATCTCAGAGGATTAAATCTAAAAAGCTTTAACAAGCTAATTTAATCAGTTTATTTATTAGAAAGAGTTAAAATTCTAAAAATACTTTGAGAAAATATTTTTTAGTATAGAGGGAGGCACGTCAGTGCTGTGGGTACCATTTTCTCCCTTAAGAAAGCATCAGCATAGGGGATTTTAGAAACACCAGGAAAATCAGAACTATAAACATGCTGCAAAATATTTGAGCATGCAAATTTATATTGCTAATGCACCAGTCTTCCACTGAAGCTTATAGAATGATCACTTCTTGTGCAGAAAAGAACAATCCAAAGCTCTGCCTACCAGAGAACAGCCCAACAGGTTTTGTTCCACTCGAGACACTTTCCTTGGCTGGAAAGCCCCATTTGTGTCTCTTTGTCTAAAACTTCAAAATGAGCAGCATTGTCCTCCTGAGAGCACAAATTCCAACCTACACCAACCTTTCTGTGCTCAACCTATAATTCAACGTATTTTATTTTTTTTCCAATTAGTTGCCCAGTCCAAAGAACAACATTTTAATTTCTCATTGATCCAGAGCACTGGAATTTCATGGAAGAGTTCATTCAGGAAACTGGAACAGGAGCATTTAAACTCACAACTGAGAAAGGAAAGACTTTCTAATAGTTACTGAGGGCTTCACTGAGTCACAGCCATCTACAGAACTATTACACAAAGCTGGGGCTCCTGTTATTAGAATACAAAGAATATATAGATTGTGGAATTCAGTGTCTCTCAAAATTAATCTTATGAAGCATATATAATTTAAAAATACCTTTCTTAATTAAATTTATGAAGCTGCCACAATCTTAAGGAGTCTTAAGGATCTCTGGTTTTAAATGGGGGTGTGCTTTTCATCTCTTCTGTCCAAAGCACAGAAGTTGTTTACTTTAGAAGAAAACTGATTATTTTAAGTCTGTTCTCCCATTAGCACCAAAGCAGAAGCAAAGCATTTGTCTTTTCAGCTGGCCCAGCATGGTCACACATCCAGGGAAGCTGCAGCTTCTGAGGCAAACCTGCAAGCACAGAAGCCTGGAGGTAAAAAAATAAAAATGTGACTGTGCTCAGCCAAGCCTGAATCTGATATTTTGGTGTGAAGCTTGTGTTGCTTTTAGATTGCCACTTTATCTACCAGAGGGTACAGTAAGTTCAGGAAAAGATTTGCCAACTTAAACAGGGAACTTTTGTGAGGACTATCACAGAGCTATGCTTTGGGCAAGATAAGAAGGTGATTTCAGGAGTTCAGCTGAGGGACCCATAACAACCAAATAACATCTCACAGAAAAATAATAAAAAAAACCCAAACCAACATTTCAGGAAAACACAAAGTACTGGGCAAAGATGCTGGAACCTGCTGATCCCAAAAAATAGGAGTAACACTGCCTTGAGAAGCCAACTCTTCTGAAATGCTTCAGTTTATATGCTCTTTTCTAGAAAAAGAGGACAACATCAGCTCCTATCCAAACCAAAGAATGCACTGACATCCCCAAAGGCTCTTCATTGTCTTTATTATCTGTGACAGGAGGCACAGGGAGAGCAGCCCCCTGGACCATGCCTGCAGTGCTGCTGCCACAACTCCCCGCCTCTTGATGCACCAAAACATTTACCAAGAAAGAGCCCAACTCCTTGCAAAATAGCTAAAATCCTGCATGCTGTTTGTAGGAAGGGGGCAGGTGACCTGACTTTTCCCCTCTCAGCCTCTTTTGCTTTGCCTGCCTCCACAGAGTGGTTATGGAGGAGGAGCCCTCTCAACTCCTTAATTATCTCAACATGAAAGCAAGGCTTGGCATCTCCTCCTCCCTGTTCTGCTCTGCTTTATGGTCAATTTTCTTGAAGCTGAAGAGATAAAATACTGGCAATGGCTCAGATGGAGTTGTCATCAGGTGCTGGTACACAGGTTTGGGCTGCCTCCTCCACAAAGAGCAGGAGATCCTCCACTTGAAGATCTCATTTTGAGAAAGAAAGCAGCAGCCCTGTGTTACCCTGAGTTCATGGCCAAAAGTACATTGAAATTGTACTTATGCACTGAAAGCTGCATAAAACACTCAGCCAGGTCTATGTTCCTCCTGATACGCAGCAAAAAAATCAAATTTCCACTTCTGCTGTTGAAAGGAGACTCAAGGGATAAACTGGTTCACCTGACTCCTAGTTGAAGGTTACATCTCAAAAGTACCAATTTCAAATGCTGAAGTAGTTATTTTTATCACTCCCCCTCACTTCAGTTTGAAGCAGGCCAGCACTACTGATACTGATATGTGCTAATGTTTCTGAAATACGATTGAGAATCAATAGGGTTTTTTTCAGAAAGGAGATGAGCAGTTTCAAGTCTCCTTCACCTCTGCCAGCAGCAGGTTCAGCCACATCCTGGATTCTCAAAATCCAAATTAGTTCCAACACCTTCCTTCTGCCAAAGACACTAATTTTCCTCTCATCGTCTAACAAGTCCCCAGCTCTCACATTCTCAACAGCTCTTCCAATATGAGCCAGCGTGATGAATAAAAATTAGGCAGCATATTGAATTAAAAAATCTGGGAAGAGCTCTAACAGCTCTGAAATATGCCACACAGATTTTATTACTCTCTTGCAGAGCGAGGCAGAGTGTACTTGCAGCAGCCGCCTACTTTCCAGTTCAAAAGAACACGAAGCCCTCAGCCAGCACCACACATTTCACATTTCCAGCTTCAAGGAGAGTCCAGACCCCAGTTTAATGAAACATGAAGCAGATTCTCATCCTCATCCTTACCTCCACGAACGTCCCACTAAGGCCACGCATCACACCAATATTCTTTTGGAAAGCAACTTAGTTCTTGTATTTAAATTGGTTTCCTTTGGAAACTCGCAAAATTCTTGTGTGTTGAGGGAAAAAAAAAAAAACCAAACCAAAACAGGGAACGAGAAAACTGCAGTGAAGTCTCCGTGGTAAAATAATTCTGAATTCAAATTTCATTGGAACGTAGCAGCCTAGGAAATTACGGTTCTTAACCACAAACAAGTGAGGGAATGTTTAGTAACCCCGAGCAAAAATCCCCTGGCCTCTCCAGCAGCACAGTTCAAGCCTGAAGCTTTACATCTATTTATAGACCTCGGGCACATATCACTACAATAGCTGATTGTGCTTTGCAGCTGTTTTGTATATCTAGAAGGGCAGGAAAGAACAGACTGCACTTTGATCTTTCCCTTTTTTGGAGTATTAAAACAACAACAAAAAAAACGCCGTTAGAAAGAACTCAATATTTTCAGATCACAAGGGTGCGTGTTCCAGAAGCCACAGATTACACTAAACATGTAGGACTTACAGCTAACATGTTCAATTGTTTATCATTATAAACACAGGCTGCAGAAAATGTTTATTCAAGAAGCATGCAAACTATTTCACCTATCAAGAAAACATATGCCAAATCTAATTATAGGAGTCTTTAACTCCCCCCAAAGCAGCTGTGGTTAAGTGACACACACACAAAATTCAGATTCAACCTGAACATAACTGCACCATAAATTAGCACTTAGCATTTCTCAGGCAATAAAAGGAATTAAGCTTTTGCTTGAGATAGCATCGTGGGATAGGAATTAAGTGCTTACAACCTGTAAAACCTGTTGGTGTTGGAGCTCTATAAATTAGACAGATGTGTTGGAGCTAATCCCACTGAGGGCACACAGATGTATTACCAGTGACTCCCAGCTGACAAAGTCTGCCAGCCCTTTTGAGCTGAGGGGAGGAGGGAGCTATTGGCCACCCTGACATTCTTGCTCTGTGCACCACTTCACTGGATGCTGTCAGGACTACAGTGAGAAAAATGAATTTTTTTTTAACGATAGAAAGGAAATAAGCACAAAGCAAGCACCTTCAGAGAGCTGACTGTAGCCTCCCTGAGCAACATTTCTAATCAATTACTGAGAGGATTTGCAAACTGCAGTAAGATGTAAAATGGGATATAAACCTACAGCTTACAGCTTCTACCTAAATGAGTTTGGATAGCTTGTTTCCAAATAGCCACAAGGACTGAACTATGTGAATATGTTTTTAAAAAAAAAAAAAGAGCAAGCTCTCCAAATGATGGTTCAGGCATGTCAGAGAACAGATAAACACATGCAAGTGGTGAGGAAGAAAGGGAGCAGTAGGCTAAGCTGGTTAAGCAGTAGGAAAGTTGGTTAAAATAAGACTTTTGTTCAGTGCTAACCAGCCCCAGAGTTACCTGTATTGCACCATCAGCACAGCATATCTGAGGATATGAACAAAAAGCTTTTAGACTTCTAAATATGCAAGATAGGACATCAGCTGGCTCTTTCAAAAACACGATTTGAAAAGAAGATATTTCAGTATATTTATATCCTGAGCACAGATTTATTCCTGCTGTGGCCTGTATCTCTCTGGTGTATCTATCTTGTTTATTTAAACCAGAGTTCAAGAGGATAGAGGTTTTGTTTTAATATTTTAGAGCACTTAAAGAATGGTCTTGATTTTCATTAGCATTATTATATAATTATATATTAAATTAGTAAATTATTGCTTTATATATTAGTTTCTACAGAAATTATTTCTATTAAGGTAATAATAAAAATGCTCCTACATCACCCTGATCAAAGGTATAATAGCAGCAGAACAATTACTTATTGCTAAATGTATAACCACATCTCACTGGATATATTTGAACAACTACTGAAAAAAAATTGGAGACTTCTCTTTCTTGGCCACAAAAGCTTTTATGAACCATTTATTTTCCAATGAAGAAAAATTGCTGATATAATTGGGTCAATAAATAACACGGCTCTGAACATTACTTGAGGACATGTTTGTGTTGCTGCCCTTCCTAAGGCTGTGACAACCAAATGACTCAGTTGAAAGGGAAACAATTGCCCTTAATCCTCCATCAGTTGCTGGACCCAACCAGTGACAAAAAACCTCTTTTATTATAAATATTAAAAGGCCAACACAAGGACAGGCAGAGAGCAACAAAAGTTGTCTAGGTGCTGTCCCTGTGCTGCTACACTAAAGTAATCCTGTGTTCAGGTGCCCTAAGAGGGACCAAAAAAATCCCAGTGTGGTGTGAAGGCTGGGGGGGTCAGGAGGAGGAGAAGGGGAGGTGAGTTCCCACCCAAAGCTGTCACCAGAGACTCGAGTGACAGAGCTGCACTGGAGGAGCATCTCCAAACCCCAGCTTCAGCATCTGACTCAGGATTAGCAGCCAGGATTAAGGAGAGAATAAACAGGAGACAGCAGGAGCTGACAAAGGCTGCAGGAACAGAGCCGGTGATAATCTGCATCTCTAGCTGTGCAGATCCGTGGCAAGTTTATTGTCTGGACAGAGCAAGTGATGCTTCAGAAAGATAAGAAAACTTCAGTATACTCACATCCTGCAGTGCAGTTCAAGACTTAGAATACTGAGTTTAAAATGCAAAAGTTCAGGGCTGGAAAAGCCGAAATTTCCTAAGATCCCTCACACCATTCCCTTCTACAAAACTTAAGAGTAAAAACACGTTTTAAATAACAAATGTAAGCTTTCCTAAGCAGATTTAGCTATAATTATCTATAGAATTCCAGGTGAGTATTACCATAATAACTCTTTACAAGAAAGGGATGCCTCCCGTTATTATTGTTTCTAAAGTAAAGATACATTAAACATTAAGTTCAGATGTCAGGTTGGCTCAGTCTGAGCTAAACTTTACCTGTGAGTAGCACAGAGCTGTTGTGCAACAGCAAAGCACACTTAAAAGCTCCCACCCCCCTGGCTTCGTGGCTGTGTGGAAGCCAGCCAGCCTTGGTGACACAGATAGGACACAGCAAAGCTCCTGTAATTACTGCTGAACATGAGAGCCAGGCTAAAACAACACTTAAACCTCCCTTAAATCCCCAGGACTGGGAAATCCAGGGGAGAGCCCTGCAGACAAGGTATCTCCAGACACACGGGATGATAATTCCTTGCAAAACACGAGTGCTAAAAGATCAAGTTCCAAAGAGAGGGAGCAAACCCAAACCCTGCTTGCCCAGGATGAGAGAAATGAAATAACAATTCCTAACAAAGGGCAACAAAACCATCCCCAAAGAAGCACAACCATCCCCAAAGAGGCTGCTCCAGGGAGTGCTGCACACACTGGGCACAACCCAGGGCTTGGAGCTGACCCCACAGCCTGGTTGGATAAAGCCAGCTCCCACTGCCCGACCATTTTCCTTGGGTTTGGATCAGACAGCTCCAAATCTAGCCTGGAATATCTGGCTAAACCTCTGGAATAATAAACCTCACTGCCCCTCAGTTTGTGTTTACTGACAAGCAGATCAGAGCTTCTCAGGGCTCTGAGGCACCACAGCTGTCACAGACATATTTGGGGCCCATTTTAGACTTTCCAAAATCCAAATGCAAAACACTGCCATTTGAGCAAGCGATGGTGCACACTAACAAGACTCCTAGAATATTTTTACAATTGAAACATTCCACACAGTAACCTTTATCCTTTGATATGTCAGCCTTAAATATTTACTCTTCCACCCACTACATGTACATTATACACCAACAGAACACTTTCTTGCGTCGTTTTAAGAGCTTATAGAAAAGTAAAGGTCTCAGAACAAGGAATTGTTATAAAATCATTCTAATTAAATTATAAGAAAAATAGTTGTTACTTTTAATGGAAAACTGAATAATTTAATGCAAAGATGCATGACTTTTGCAAAAAAATGAACATTTGCTACCTTCCTCCACATAAAATAAGATTTTTCTTAAAAAAAGGCAAACTGTTTTGAAATTTAAACCTCTACCTAAGATTAGTATTTCTCCATTCATCAGCCAGCATTCTGTCTGTTATTCCCTTGCCCTATGAAAAGCCAATGATTCCAGTACGAGCAAGTGAATGCTTATCCTTTGAATCTCTCCATCACAAGGCTGGATCAGCAGTTACAGGACATTTTTCCCAGAAAGCAGACAGGCTGGGCAGCTGTATTTTGACAAGAAATGGTGTTTCCTTTTATGGCCCCCAGAGCCCGTGGCTGTGGTCTGGGTGGGGGGAAGGCTTCATCTGACAGTGCTGTTCTCTCCACTCCTCCTGGTTCTGCCCTTCCTGGTACTCACTTATTTTCAGGAGCAAAAGAGATTTTTCCACAGAGGATAGTGTATTATTTACTTTCCATTTTGCTCTACTGTAAATCCCGTAAAGCCGAGGTTAAAATAAACTACTGGGATTGAAGAAGGTTTATGGGAGCTTCCACTAGAGATGGGCTCCTCTCCTCCAAGGAAACCAACAAGGGGCTCTGCCATTTGCATCTTGAAATTTTCATATTATTAAAAACAGCTAAGTTGGGTTTTGAAGAATTAAGAGCCTGAAGATTCATTGCCAACTCTGCAAGATTGCATAATGTTCCGGATCACGGCCCATTTAAGTTATGAGGATGACTATGATTCTTCCCAATCAAGTTTTTGGCTCTTCCTTTTGGAATCTTGTGTCAACTGGACAACTGAAGGGAAGAAAATAAGGGACTGGATGAAGTTGGAAACCCCTGTAATGGATCTGCTAGAGATCAACAAGGAATCTGTTCATCAGCTGATCTGCTCAAGTTTCCAACCATCCTACCCCAGCTACTTATTCCCATGCCTTCATTACCCCCTTTGTTTCAATTTTGCTCTCCTTCAGTTGTACCAGACACTGGAATCAAACCTTTTTTGTGTGTCTGTAATTTCAGAGTGGAAACCTGGAAAGAAGGACTGGAATGGACATAGAAAATTTTCCTTCCCTCCTCCAGCTTCTTAATTTTCCTTAAGATTTTATTAAAGAAGGCAAAACAAATTTTCCAAATGGTAATTGGGAAGCCAAAGTGATTCAGTAATCCTAATCTATGGGGAGGGGGGAAGGCAAAACCCCTCCCAGAGCCATGTGAACACTGTGTCCCATTCAAAGCAAAGCTTCATTACCTCCCCCTCATAAAAAGCTTATATCCCTCTTTTGCCCCTTTCCTAAAACAAAGGTTGAAATTTTACATGGAGGTAAAAAAATAATATCAGATAATAATAACAACAAATACTGCAGAAGCAGAGAAGAACCAGCTGCTTAAAATGTATGCATTTTCCCTTATGTGTTTTTCATTTAATTTGAATAAAAGTTACACTAAAGAGAGGAGAGGGGAGGGGAAGAAGTGGATCCAAAGGACGTACAAAGCAGCAGCACTGAAGGATGCAGCCAAGCCCTGACAACAATTTGTAGGGAAGAAGCTTTGCTGGTTAGTTACTTGCCAAGCTTATGGCCATGGGAACACTGCAGCCCAGAGAAGGGAACCCCCTGGAACAGCAAATCCTGCAGAGCACTGCAGAGAGGCAATGCAGCAATGAGCCCCAGCCTGGTGAGCATCTCCTGCCCTCCAGCAAACACCACCCAACTCCAGCAGTCCTGAGAAAACTTTGGCAACTGAGAGAGAAATTAAAAACCATTCTTTCAAAAGGCAGGATTTAGTTTAATGGACCAAATCTCAGGTTTATCCCAACTGCATTAATCCCAGATGAGTGGAAGACCAGGGACACAGGCCACTGGTCCTCCCTGCTGCTTCTTGGGTATGCCCAGCACTAAGTGCCCCAGGAATTCATTCCCACCCCTGGGCACAGTTTGCTTGCTACTCTAACTGCCCCACTGAGGTGAAGGAAATATATTTATACTGTGACTTTTTCCCCAGTCTGAGCTTAAGACTTGATTTGCACAATCTGGAGACAGATCCGAGGGAGTCAGGGACAGGGCTCTCACTTGTGATCCCAAACTCAGCACCTGGTATGGCCTGGGTAGGGCCAAGACTTGGGGAAATTCAGAAAACGTTGCAGCTGTGAGGAGGCTACAACAGGAAATTCAAATAATTGGATCTGGCACTGATACACCAGACTTGAACAAAACCAAATAAAAGACTCAAGTTTCACACTCCGAGAGAACAAATTGTTGAGGCAACTGGAGACAAAGATACACTGCCAGCCTCTCAGTATCAAACGTGGCCCTGTGCAATTTCACAAGAAAATTAAAGATATATAAAAATTAATTAAACAGATCCAAAGAAATCGTTGGGTAAGAGCTCTGGTATAAATTAATATAAACACCACAAACCCCTAAAAGTGCCTGAGACCCTGAAAAATACAGCATTTCATGGCAACAATTTTCCAGATAATGAAAATAAACAAATACATTAAATATAAAATAAATTAAATAAAACGAATAATAATAATTTAAAAATAATAATAAAAAAAACCCCAACCACAAAAATTCCCAACCAAAACACCATACTAAACCACACTAGGCAGGGGGGGGGGGGCGAGGGGGGGAAGTAAAAATACAGTTTCAAGTTTTAGGTACCTAAAAACAGCCTCCTCCCCTGAGGATATTTTGATCCTAGTCACATGTTTTTTCTAAGGTATTTTTATTTAGTCTCCTTGTAGATAACTGCAAAGACAGAACTGCTAACATGATATTCAAGTACTTATTCCAAGTCTTTTTTCTTGGTTGAGAGAGGCCTGAAGTCTGGAATATTATCAATGAAGCATTTATTGGTACCAAAGGCTCCCAGTGCTCAGACAGTTCTCTCTAACACATGGATTGTTTCTGTCACTTGCCAGCTGCCTCCATCCCAAAAGCCCAGATTATTTCCTTCATCTGTAACATAAGTACTTTGATACTCACCTGCTTATCCACAAGCAAGTCTGTACAACTGCATTAGTAGATAAGAAAAAAAATAAGATGACAAAACATTGGAGACTGTCTCATGATACACATGTGCTCTTGTTTACAGAAAGCTGAAGAGGAAACAGATCTTTTACTATTCCAGGCTCAGGCTTTCCCCCAGATCACCTGGGTTTTCATGCTCATCTTACTGTTTGCAACATAAATTTGGAAAATATACAGAAAGAACAGCTCACACAACAACCCTTCCAAATAGTTATGTCTGGTTTGTTTTTGCAAGTTCAGACAGCATGAGTGAAGTTTCCAGTTAAACAGACCTGGAAATGTTATGGCAAGGCTTGCAGACCAGAGCAGAACAAATTCCAGTAACAAATACAGCTGTAATCACAAAAAATTATCACACAAGTGTAGCCACAACAAAACCACCTCCAGCCCAGGCATCACTGCTACTGCAAACCAGGGCCTGGCTAACCCAGGTAGAACTGGATTTGGCTGGTGAAGAAGAGAGTTTAGCTGAGGAAGAGGAGCCACAGGAGGCAGATTGACCCAGGCACAGGCAGGCTGGACCTGGCCCATCACACATCCACCTGCCAGGGACAGGCACCACTTCCCTGACATCAGGATGCATCCACCTTCTGTCTTGGCATTTTATATGCCTGCAACATTTAAAGGCTTTCCCATTAAAAGCAAAACAAAGTCCCAAAACATAAGTTTGCTGTAATTATTTCTTTTCCGACCCAACAGCAGCAATGCTTTTATTTATGTACATAAAAATCAACAGCTCTGTGTGTTGAATTTTGACCTACAGGAAAAAACTCTGGTAATGAGAAGCAGAGATTGATTAAGTGTTAGGAAAAAAGAAAGAAGAAAAACCAAAGTAGCACCAAGCCTCTGAGGAACCTTGCTCTGTTCAGGTGATCTGCTCTACACCACACCTTCACTCCAGAAATGGGTGCCAGGATACCCAGATCTGGGTCTCCATCCTGCAAACCTGCACCCATGGACTCCCCTGGGGACACCCTGTTGGGCTTATAGCTACTAAACTTCAGGAGAAAGGAAAGGCAGAGGTCTAGCATTTCATTGTTACACCAGGCAGCTTCTGATGACTGCAGAGATCATCTCTATCCACCTTAAGCAGAACAAGTCTCTGCTTACACTGTGTCCTGGACAAGTCTGACAGTTCATGAGACAAAAAAAGCCCAAAGCAACAATCTCAGTAAATCAACAATTGTTCTTTGCCAAATTATTCAAAAAGAGGATTAAAATTCTTTTAATGCCATCTTGCTGAAATGCTGCCTCTTCATTGAGAGCAATCCATCACTGGTCTGAACTTTCTGGTCCTTTCCAGAAGCTGGGAAGTTCTCTTCTCAGGAGCAGCAGACAAGGCAGCCCCAGCCCCAGGCCCCCACACCACAGCCCCTATGGATGGGTCCCTCACTTCTCCTTAAGCTCCTGGTGTTCCCCCAACACACCCATTGCTTTGGTAGCAATTTGAGGGCTTCTTGCTCCCTCTCCTCCCCATGCAAGTCTCTCCCTTCAGCTTTTGACTCCAGACTAAAACAAATCCAATCCTTTTGTTCTCTATTTCAGTTGCTCTCTTACAGACCCTCTCAGCACACATCTTTTTCGTTTTTGTTCTTCTGTTACTCGTACAACACTGAAGAGATTTAAGGACTAAGCCAGAGAGACATCCAAAAAAAAGCAATCCAGGTGAGTTTCCTGCAGATTGCAACTTTTTATTTTCTCTTCCCTTGCACTACCACCCAACACATCCCTTCGACCTTCCACTTCCCTACTGCCTCCCAGCTTTCAGAATGCTATGACAAAGTTCCTCTCTAATTTACTTCACAGAAGATACAATCTAAGGGGTAATTAAAAATACAAAAAATTTAGGAATAACAATTTTCCCTTAAAATTTTCCACCCTATTAAAATATTTTGTTTCCATAATGCCTACAGGGCTTATATTCAGCTGCAAGAGAACAAAGAAAATAAACACTGGAAACTTATCTAAATAAGCCACAATATTTTGACAAAAGCTACCATGGTGCTATGGGACCTTGGAAACTTGCAGCAAAATATGTGAGCTTTTGCTCAGAACTAAGTTTCACTCTTCAGCTCTGTGGCTAGAAACCATAATACCAGTATCAGCAAATCTGACCTTTCCTGTTTAACAACACATTTCACATCAGCAAATTGCACTGGAAGCACTATTACAACTCCCACCAAAGCCCACCACTACCTCCAGTCCTTTGTGCTTTTGAATTATTAGCAAACAACTATTAAAGAAGACTAAAGTAAACGCAAAGAGGAAAATAAACTACAGCATTAACATATGATCAACTAAATTATTTTAAGAACAGAGTAATTTTAAAGGGGGGGGAGAGGGGGGGGGCTGTAACTGCTAAGTTTGTGTATAAAAGAGTCTGGTTCTCTTCCAAGTTTCACGTTCCAGCCTGCAAATAACTTCTTAAAACAGCTGACAGGTTTTTTGGAGGGGAGGGAGAATGATCTACCAGAAAAGATGATCTTTCTTTAGAAGTGCATGGTTGTCATGAGCAGTAGCTTGTGCTTCCCCAAGAAAATTCAAAGAATTCAACTCCTTTGTGGCTCCTCAAACCTGTAGTCAAGAATGTAAAGGTGCAACCAAAAAGAAAAACTAAAACTGCCTCCCATGGAGAGACCCCAGCACCTGAGCTCACAAAACAGGGAAGCACCATCATCTCTGTGCTCAAAAAACCATGGGAAGCAATCATCTCCCACTGGATGCACCATGAGAACTTAGGCAATGCAGTGGAAGTTCCTCCTTCCAAACACCCCACCTACCCATGCCTGGTATGGCCACATCTCCTGATCTCTTCTGCTGTCCAGACACAGATTTACCTTTTTAAGACCTCAAATTCTTTTACAAATTACTTACACTGCCACACTAAAAAGGGAAAGTACAATTCACCCCTATACTCCCTCTTCCATCATTATGGAAGGACAAATGCTTTAAGAAGAAAATATGGGACCATGATGGGACACAGAAAAGTATTCGCATCTTGGCAGAAAAAAGGTATTTGCAGACAGTATCCAAAACAGAATTATCAAGCAGCACACCCTGTGTTCCACAGAACAGTAATATTAACTACTCACTATCTAGTCTATTTAACTCTGCTAAAGCAGCAAGCACCTGGATTTCTGGACAGGGCTCAATAAGGCATTTTGGGAATCCCTGTCAACAAAGCACTAGCACAGCTTCTTATCAGTAAATGAGCTCCTTACCTGACCTCAGTACATACCAGCACTTCACATTGCTCATTCCCCCACAAACACACTCTAGAAGTGAGCACATGTATGACTGATAGGGATTTAAACCTGGGTCTAATAGTAGAACATACAACAGAAATCTCATGTACAGCAAGCCAACACTTCCACGCCACATTTTCAGGACATGCCTGGTAAGCATCACATAAAAAAAACCCCAAAACTCTTATATTAGCAACAGTTAAACCTCACAGAGCAGGAAACTGAAGTAAGCTATTCCAGAAGCTTTATTAGAGCACACAGGAACACCATGAAACACAACACGAAGATACCTGACAACAGCTGTAACTGGAGCTGGAGCAGGGATGATTTACCTCCTCTGACAGATTATTGAATGGCCATGTCAGAAAAATAATACATTCAGACAGTCAAATGTCTAGACAATGGTTTTTCAGGAATGGGCTCCACAGATACAGATGAATTTATTCATTAGGAAACTAAAGTTAGAGCCCAAGGCAGAGTTTTCAAACCAAGCACTTGGCTCACTCTTAACCACAGTGTCTATGTACAAGTAACACACATTTAATCCACATCAGTTATTCAAATATATGATGATCTTTCCAGTTTGTGTACTGTGCCTATGTGGTAGATTTTTATCCCCTGACAAGGGAATGGAAAGAGAAATACTAGAGAGTAAAATTTCACCCTCCATTTGTTATGGCTCAACTATTTATTAGCTTAGAAATACCCAAACAAATATAAATCAAGCCATTTATTTTAAACTTCCTTGGAAGAAAAAAAAAAAAAAAAAGGCATTTGGAAAGGAGCTTTCTTCATTTTACGAGACATGGCAAAGTGAGATAATGAAGACCAGCTAACTGTGCTCAACAAATAAAGCTTATTTCTTTATCCTACAAGGCTCTAACAGAGCCATTACCAGCCCCAGCGTAGGGATGGGATCCTTGTTGGATTTGCTAGATTACAGCCCAACACTGAACTCAAGCTGGCATCCCTTCCTCTCCTTGTTTCCACAACACCCCCCCCTCTGCTGTGTGGAAGGGGCAGCACATCTGGAATAAATCATGGGAATTCCAGCTCCCAGCTTTCTGCCTTCACTGTGCAAGTGTGCACATGGCTGGGGCTCAGCCCCAGCAGGGGAGAAGCCCAGGGAGCAGCACGGCCTCCCAAATCTTCTCTGAGAAGTGCCACAGGATGAACCCCTTCAATGAACAGCTCATACCAGCTACACTTCACTGGATGATTCTCTAGATTGTTTTCTAATAGACATTGCAAAAGTTGTGATTTTACATAGGCACTGAAAAGACAATAAACACTGATACAGATACTCCCAGCCATACTCCTCCTGGTCCCTGAGTCTGTGTATATTGCTTTAAGTCCTGTACTTTTTATTCATTTTATACTGAATCACCCCAGTAGAGCCCCAACGATTTCCAGAACACACTTTTGCTTTAGGTATGTTGGTGAAAGTCATTTGGTACATTTAAAGTTGGATTTAAATAAACTGTAGACATATTCCATGTGTATTAACTGGAGTTCCTACACTGAGCATTATGCATCCCCCCTCCACCCAGGACTGCTGCGTTACCATCATGTCCCAAAGATCCCATTTAACACACACACACAATTACATTATTTCCACAAATCAATAAATCTACTCTTAAAAACAACTGTCTCTTCTTTCCACAAGAAACAATTACAACTGTAAACTTTAACAAAGAGCACACTTTGCATGAGAAGATTTAGTGTTTAAAAAGCTGCACCAAAAGCATTGGTGGGGCATGGTCCAACTCCTGAGCTTACTAAGCAGCCCAAGAATTAACAAATCCTTTCCTCACAAACGGGCTGGACAAATAATTCACTGTCAGCACAATCTAACACTGTGAAGCCTGCTCCATGGCAGAAGCAGAAGCACAAAAAACTGTCACAAATTTATAACCAAACTGCCTTCAGGCTTCTCTACAGCTGACACTCCTCATACAAGGCAAATCATAACCCAAGCCCCAAAATACATGGGTAATGCAGTTTAAGTATCTACCAAATACACTGTCTCAAAGAAAAAACAGGAAGTGCAGAAGCAGAGCAGGCAAATATCCTAACTTGGAAAAAATTATCTTAATCTAAATTTTAAGACCATTTCCAATTTTGTCACCTCCTGAAATCTTGGAAAGAATTAAACACTTAACATATGTACTACATGTCAAATATAGCCACATCACGCACACATTTTTTTATAGCACTTAGAAAACACTGTGCCTGACCAAAAATGTCTCCCATGTGGTCTGATTCACTTTCAGTACCTGATTATGGGCAGAAAATCATTGCCAACTCCTGAAGAGCAAAGGGCCATCACCAAACCATCCCTGACTCTGGGCAGGAGGCACCAACAAAGCCCAACAGCTGATCCAGTGCTCAAGGCAGGGCTCAGAACCCAGCACCTTCCTCTCATCAGCCTTCACCTGCACATTTTAAAAACCAGATAGCATCCTTTTCCTCCTCCTTTTCCATCGCCTACATCAGACAAAGCAAGAGGTCCCAGGCTCAGCTACAGGAGCGCAGAGGTTGTACCCAAACTCTCACTGCAAACATCTTCCTCTGCCAGAGCAGGTCCCACGCTAGACAAGGGCACTCTGAAAACCTCTTAGCTGCAGTTGCCACCTGCAATTATCAGCAGGTAGGGTTTTAGGATGCTCCCTATTAAAGACAGATAGCTAAGCAGCACTTTTATTACAAAATGCCACCCACTTGATGAACACCCAGTCATTCGTGCTGCAAGAATTAAGCACTTCCCAAGTTAAACAATAAACATGATTCAAGCACCTGATTTTTCAGAAGTAACAGACTGCAAGGACAACTCAGTATTTTCACCTAGATACTTATGAAATGTTATATATACACGTACAGAAACAAGCAAATAACAGCTCTATATAATTAAGATTTTCGGACTTAGTTATGGAAAACTATTGTCAAATACCAAATTAAAGTATCTGACAGAGGTAAGGAAACCTGACTTCAGTGAACTAGCAGACCTTTTGTTTCCCTCTGTATCCACAGCAAGTTCCAGCAGCAGCAATGTTTCATGGCAGATGTTATTTTAACACCCTCAGCAGAAAAATCCAGTTACTGATCACTAGGGATGCCAGAACCTGGGGTGAGGTGTGGGGTGTGTGTATTTCTCTTAAATGGCTTATTAGGATTATGAAACGACTTATAATACATTTTCTCATCCCCATGTGGTATTTTTAAGAATACTTTCTGCTTCCAGTTGATGCCACATTGCCAAGCAGCAAGTACAATGTTAATATTATTGTCTCATAACTTGTATGTGCCTACAAGACAGAATCTCTTTCATAACCAGACTCTTGGCAGCAAGGTCAGTCCCAAACTGGGAGTCAGGCAGAGCAGAACCAGTACAATGCTTTTGCTTTCCCACTAAATGTTATCAAATCCGAATCAAGATCCTTTTGAAACTGGAAATAAATGGGAAAGGTTACAGAAGGCTTGGATCAAAGTCTGATTATCTGCTGGGGTGTTTTCACTGTGGAACACAGCCAAGTCTTCACCCTTCAGCAGCCTGTGCCCATTTCTTCTCTTGGTGCCACCCAAACGCAGAGCTCCAGGAAGCACCCACAGCTCTTACAAAGCATCACGCTGTCTAAACAAAGGAAATTTGGAGCTCGTGTTGTACCTGCTCTCCTCTCAAATAATGCCCTTGCAGGAACATTTCCTCATGACATCCTGTCTTTAATACCAGTCCTATCAAGCCCTGAGCACTTCCAAAAGATTTATCTGTTGTACTTTTGTCCAAGTTGGTCAGAGGTTAAAGACGCTCAGTCTCTTACAGGAGGGACTTTCAACGGCCATTAAAAAAAAAAAAAAAAAAGTCAAAGAATGCAAGAATTTGATTCCAAGAACTCCTGGGAACAGCTATGCAAAAGCTTACCAGGGAAGTCTTTTGAGAATTGCATACCTAATGTAATACCCTGTAAAGAAAAGAATAATTAACTTCTGTTCCATATACTGGGCATATGCATCCAAGTCAAACATCAAAGCTGCACACTTAAAAAATAGATTCCATTTCTGACTCCACTACCCTTGTTTATCAGCTAGCAAATTTAAAGAATCCAGTATCAGGAGAAGTTTTCTTATGTTTCCTATAGGCTGAATCTATATTTAATAGCACATTATAGACTTGTTTCTTATTGTGCACTTAAGCACAGTCAACCAACCCACCACTATTTTGGCTCTTAAAAACACACAGCTAGTGTCATTGTTATTGATTATTGATAAGCTTTGCTTTCCCCTTTCACCACCCTCTCTTTTCAGGATGAAAAAAAGGAATTCTTCTATTAACCCCTCTAAGCTAACAAGACTGGGAGGAAACTAAGTCTTTAAAGACTGAGAGACAGATGGATTTGGAAGCTTTTCAGCTTTCTCTCCACAGTCCCTCTCCTCCCCTTGCCATGGGAGGATCTCTGGTTCCAGCAGGAACCTTCCACCCCACCATGACATCTACACCAGTGAATTTGAGTTAACTCCAGTTGACAGTGGAATGAGAAAAAAAGGCAAAAGGAAAGCAAATTGATCTTTAACCAGTAGATATTTAACATGTTACATGTGCAGCAAAAGGCATTTTCTTTTGTTTGCATATTTCTGCACAGGTTAAGCAGCAGACAGAAGGCTCAGTTCATTAGCAAGCTTGAGAACTTCTTCCTACTGTTTCTTCTGCACTGTTCCAATTTTTGAGATTTTATAACTGATGTTACTTTATGACAACAGAAGGAATTTCTGCACTTACCAAGTCAAGTTGAAGACAACAGCTTTAGAAGTGCAACAAGAGGAACAGTAAGTGCCATCAGTGAGATAAAGACTTGCAATACAATCGTTATTTATATGGATTGCTAAGAATTCCCACATTAAGTTACTGTAGCAAACACAAAAAGCTTTCAGACAAGGGGCATTTTGACTCCAAGGAATGCCAGCTGAAGAAACAGATCTTGAACGGTTTGTTCCTTCACCAAGTAATTTAAGAATCATGAAAAATATCTATGCAATATATCTGGGTAGGCCTGCTGCTCTAGGTTGAAACATTTGAAGGGGGGGAAAAAAATATGAAAGAAAAGATTCTTTTGATGGTACCAATTTGTCTTGGGAGTGCAGTACAGACTTCTGTACAGTCCAGTTTTGACACGTGCCTGGCAGGATGAGCCCAGCCAGATCTGCCCTCCTGCCCGAGGCAGCACCAGTGCCCTGACACAGCATCTGGGTGAAGGAAAAGCTGTGACAGCCCAAGCTCCAGCCTGCCACTTGGTCTTTTCACAAATTATTCCTTGGGAGCAAGCAGCTATGCTTGCAAACCCTGCATGGCTTTGGTTTAAATCAAGGTCCAATCATTCCATACAAACCTACCAAACAACCATCACCATAACCCAAACTTCTATAGAACAGAACCTGTGAAATGTCTCAGTGAGGCACTACAGACAAGCTGCATTCTTTGCAACAGCAACTCCCACTGGAGTTAAAAACTTAAAGGCTAGGAATTTATTTTTTTCTTTCTTTTCAAAGGACAGAAATACGACTGAAAATCATCTAAAAATAGAAGAGAATTTTCAAGGGTCAGCTGTGATGGCAAGAGGAATGGCTGTCTCTCCTTACAGAGCCAGGATGGAGCCTGGGATTCAAGATCAAGAGAGAGACACAGCTCACACACAAACTGCACTTGGTAGAAAATAATTTTAATTTACCAATTTTAGTAACATTCCAGGACAATCTATCGCAATTTAAAATCCACTGAAACTATACTTTGTTTTAAAGTGCTTAATATATATTATCATAGAACTCGCCTGCCAAAAGGAACAGTGAAGTACATATTGTGAAATAACTGAAAAAAAAAAAATTAAACAACCCATTCAAATCATGTATCCTCCTCACGATAGAAGATGGATATAAATTATGTGTCTTTGACTTTGTATTGTCTTTTCCATCAATCTTTTCCCCTAAAAGCCAGTGTCAAGGCTTTTCTTTAAAGAAGTTTTCTTGCATTTAATTAGTCCCTTGCCTATCTCTTAAGAGTAAATGGGAAGGAAGGGAGAAGAAAGCTCAGGTTTGTTGTTCATGGGGTACCTGTTTACATTGCAACACTCTGTGTATCCAAAGCAAGAAACATAAATAAAAAATGCAGATGATGACCTCCAAATGCATCAGAAGCCACGGTGTCCCTCCAGTCCTACAGGACCATGGATTTCAGTGTTCCTCCTTCCCACCTGCTGGAATAAAGCTCTGCTCTGGCCACGCTCACTTCAACTCTTGCAGGATGTAAATGTCTTGAGGCCTGTTTAAACTAACTTCACTTTACAGTTCTTTTATAGAGCTGAAACACTTCCCAGAGAGCTGCAACACTTTACACCCAGACTGCCAGTACTGCCTTATTTAAGGTCAGGACACCCATGTGCTGAAACTGGAGCCCATGCTGCTGAAGGACACGGGTAGAACCAGTCTCCATCCTCTACAAAGTGGTGAATCTTGCCTAGCTACTAACTATGCTTAGAAATTATTTTGTAACTGTGTGTGTCAAATTAGCCCTTGAAGTAAGTTATCAAAACTGGAAGTCTCAAAATCCAACATCCAAGCTGCCCTTCACCAATACAACCAGCTCAAGCACGGAATATTTTTTAATTGAGACCTTTTTCTACTTGCACAAATAAAACCAAGAAGCAACTCAAATCTTCTTCAAAATTTAGAGAAATAGTGACCTTCTTGCAGAGGTCACAACACCTACCTGGCAGGGAGGCTGATAACTACTAATGCACAGATACATAGTTCAACTTTCAGAAAATTCTGCACCATTGCATCATGCAAAATATTTGGAAAGCTCAATAATTGTTGGACTTTCCTACAAATGTCTTTCTCTTGTTTATAGCTATGAAACACATCTCCACTGTGTGAAGCCTTGCCAAGAACCAGGTTGAGCAACTCCATTCACTATTTACATCCTCCTCTTTTTGCTATTACATGGTAAAATTACAGATCATGTCAAAATGTGAAATCAAAGTAGAATTTATTTCTTCCTGGCAATATGCCTTCATGCAAATTACCTATAATTATAATTCTTTATCTGTCACTGAATACTTTTCATTATTTAAATGCAGCAGGGAAGTCAACCTGTATATGATTTTTTTTAATTTTTTTTTTAACTTTTTTTTTTTTGGGTGTCACACTTAAAAATAAAATTTTGAACCACTCCTTCAGTAGCAGCAGTTGTGAGGTCAGATTATGTAAAAGCAATAAGATGGCCAGACACTCCCATTTTCTCTCAGTAAGCACCCAGTGGAAGTGGAAATACAGACAGGAGCTTACTGGATCACCACTTGACAACTGAAATTTGTTCTACCTATCTGTTGTTGCCCGACTGTCAAATGAGTATTTTAACCAGAATTTAATCCAGAATTACAATGTCTGACATGAACAAGATGAAGAAATCTAGAAGGAAAGATTTATATTTATTAAACATGATGAAACCAGGGTTGAACACAGCACAGCAGCTGGCAAGACACAGGACAAGCACCCCAGCTCCCTGCACTCACCCCAAACCCACTCAGGAGCAAGGAACTAGAGCTGTTCTGAGCCAAACCCTGGCTTTGTGCAGAGCCCTCTGCAGAGCTCTGCTGCTGGCACAGCACAAGCCTCCCAGACTGACACTGCACCAGAGTCAGCTCCAAAAGCTGAGGAAAACTTTACCTGTGAACTTCCAGAGGCACAGGGCAGCTCTGGGTCCTCTGTGCACAGGTCTGGGCAGGCACAGAAAACGGGGCGGGCAGGGTCCCCCCTTCCCCATCAGCCACAGAGGGGAGGAAGGCAAGGAAAATTTAATGAATTCTCTTCACACCCTTAGCAGAGACTTCCATCTCTCAGGAACACCTTCACCATGTTCCCAGAACCCAAAGCTGAAGCAGCAGCAGAGTATCAAGGCACCAGGCAGAGCTTGGGGGGATCTGCCAAGGGAAAAGCATCCCATGGATCACAAGCTGCCACCCTGTAAAGAGCTTGGCTATTCAGAGAGAAATAATAGCCTGGATTACATTAAAATGTTCCAATACCAAGCCAAACAGTGACTTTCATAACTAACTTATTACAAAAATTATTTAAAAGTAAAGCAGACATGAAAAGAAACACAGATAACAGTGAAAGACCCTGCAGTAAGCTCCAGATCTTCAAAATCTGCTTTATCAGGAATGGCCACCAATTGCCACAGGTGAGCTGGTGGCTGTCCAGGCAGCAAGCACTGTGGAAGTGACCTCTCCTCTGAAGCCACCTCAGGGTGGTGAGGCAGGAGACAGAGGGCATCAGGTCCACTCCTGTGTTTTCTGTGATGAAGAAAAGAGCAGTGACAGAGAAAAGCATTGCTGTACCTCCAAGGGCTTCTAACAGAAATTCAGTGACAAAGCTGCTCCTTGAGGCAACCTGAACAAGGGGGTGTCCTGCTGCAGAAAGTTGGGGAATTATTTTTTTAATGGGAACTTCAATAACTATGACTCAGTGCACACACAAATGCCCCAAATGAAATCACAGTTCTGCTGTGCTATGCTTTATAAACACAGAGAAAGCATTCTTGCCCCAACATGCTTACGTATTTTGAGCACTCAGAAAAAAAAATGCCAGTGACCCTGGTATTTCTGGCTGGCTGGCAAATAGCAATAGTATGACCTCTTAAGTAACAAGAAAGAGAAATGCAAACAATCAAGAAGAACAGAACAAAACAAAAATATTTTCATAAGCAGAACTTGTTATATACAGAGAAGAGATCCCTGACTCCAGGGTCCAGAAGAGACACAATAAGGTCTAGTATGTGACTCAAAGTATCTCATAGTCTTCAGCACACTTATTTGCTAGAACACTCAGCAAGAAAACAGCAAAGGCTAGAAGTCACAAAATTCTATAGCAAAATTACTGTGACAGATAAAAGTAAACTGACATTTAGGGTTCACCTGTGGACCTCAAACAATCACTTCCAACATTTCTTGCCTATGCTCCCTTCACATCCAATGGAATGAGAGGCTGTGAAAACAGATGCCCTGAGCAGTGGTAAAACACAAAGCAAGCAGAAATAGGCAAAAACATTGGAAGTTCATCAATGGGTAACTCTGTTGGTCTGCTCTGAACACCATCTATTTAATTGAGAAGTCAGAAGCATAAGGGAACATAGCAGGGCCCCACTTCTTGCACTAAGGAGCTCAGGAAGCAAAGGAGAAAGAGAATATATTTCCATCCTATCAATTTCAGTGAACCATGAAACAGAACAGGCAAAGAAAAATTTAGTTTTGCCTTGTCTATTCCAAAAAGCATGGAGAGCAGCACCAGGACAACTGGAGGTACATGTACATTAGTAATTCACATGGAATGGGGAGCATGGCTTTGAAGCACTGCTTTGGCACACACTGTAGAGCTGCACCTGGATTCCTCCTGGGTAGAACCATGCCAAGAGACCTGCTCCAGGAGCACACCTGATGTGCTCCAACCACAGAGGTACTTCTGGTCAAAGACCCAGTCCAGAACAAGGCTTAGGTAAAAGGCCTTAACCATTCATGCCCTTAACATGGACACTGAGTCCTCAGCATCTCCCATTTTTGCTCTCTGAAGAGTTTATTTGGTCATGGCGACTTAGCCCCAGAAAGATAGCTACTACTACTGCAACAGCTCCATGAAGAGATAATACACCAGCCATACATGAACTTAAGATATTAAGATACCAAAGGTAGAAAGGAAGCTGAGAGGTGAAGTACTGGGAAGGGAAACACAGCTTATGTCTCTTATCTCCACATTGCTTTCCTACTTTAGTATGACATCTGACATAACTAAACAACAAACTTCCTCTTCTCTATCACTACCATCAATGACCTGTCAGGGAAAACACTGTACCGATGGATTCTCAGGGAAGGCAGTAAAGCAAAGCTTCCTAACAGCACCTCTGCTCACCAAACTGAGCAAGTGCTCTGCAGAGGACAATTAATTAAGAGGTGAAACCTCAGTTTACTCTCCTAGATCTCAGAGCTGCTCCTTAACAAAACCCTCCCCTGCAGCAGGCTCTAGATGCCAGCCTGTGGCTGTTAGATCGCTTTTATCAGAGCCTTTTTTTGTTTGTTTGTTTTCCTGATGCCATTTACCAATCAGCCAAGTAATCTGGCTTCAGAACAAAGCACTGAGGAAACAGGAAAAATCGGGCAGCTCTGCAGCACCCACCACCTGCCCCGAAGGTGTGGGCACAGGAGGGAAAGGGATTCCAGGTGGAGATGGCCATGGCAGAGGGCTGCTTGGTTTGGAAGCACACACAGACTCCAATTTCAGTAACTACATTCAGACACTGATAAGAAACAGAAGCTAATTACACCCCACAACAAAATACAGGAGGGAAAGGGGACAAAAAACAACCCAGCCCATACTCCTCATTCAAGTAATTCTTCACACATGTTCCAGCTGCTCTCCTAGCTAGGTTTTGGGGTAAGAAGATACCATTAAAATGTCAGACCACAAAGTATACTTCATCTTATCTAGACTGCATTTCAATTTGTTCATCTATAGTGCCCTGGGCCTGTGAAATAAAGCAGGACCTGTGAAAGGCATTCAAAGCAGCAAAACCCCAACTACTGTAGTGACAACAGCAGCCTGTGCCCTCTCACACAAAGTGTAACCAAGGTCAGGGCAGAACTCTGAGAAAGACCATGAAAAACACTCTCCTAGCATGGGGTATTATTGCTCTACACAGTGTTCCTGCGAGCTCCTAGAAAACAAACAAATAAATAAAAATATTTAAGACCAGTACCATCAGTGTCCACAAGTTCACCTCACTTTGTGATTAATGATCCAGTTACAAATTCAGCAAGAACACTTAACTTTGTTTGCTGTTACCACACACTGCACCTGGCTGTAGAGATGGATGGAAGAGGGCAGTATCGTAGGGTTGTTTCTCTACAGCATATTCAATTTATTTTCACCAGAACAGCAAGATTCAGCTTACAGTAAGAGAGAGATTACATCTGACACCCTTTTTTCTTGAAAGCATGCTTCCACTGAAACACATCCGTGCCAACCGTTCTCAAAGAGATTCATGGAATTTGTATTTTTAGAAGCCAAACAGAAAACCAAAGCCCAGGGACTCACATCTGCTTCAGTTCTATGGCTTCCAGCCACCAATGTCACTGTCGATATTTTTCCTCCCTTAAGCCTCTCATTTCAGCCCTGCTGCCATATGCATGCAGACAGCCAGCTCACCAAAAATAAGTATTTGTGTCACATCAAAATAAGCACCTGCCACAGGCGAGTGGCCTGCCCTTACCACTGCCACCACTGTTTTGCAACACTCCCCCCCTCCCTGTCCTTACTCACTGACCTTTCTGCAACCATCCTGGCCTCCTTTTGTATTTGTTGCAAAAACATCTCCTTCCTCCATCACAACGCTGTCCTGTGACTCCCTTGGTTTCTTCCACTCTGTTTTCCATGCTTAATTTATTAAAAAATCAGTACATTCTAAGCAGAGGGAATAAACTCACGTAGGATAAGAGGCTTGGGAACATATTCCACTCCCATTTTGATTTGTCTGCTCCCCACCCTGGGCTACAAGCACTGCAAAACCCACACTGCCTCCGGGAGACAAAGGCTGCGTCTCCAGCGCTGCGCTTTTACTACAGAGACCATTAAATCCTCAGCATGCACAATCCTCCTGCACCCACATCTGAGCACTGCTGGAAAGCAGTCCAGGTTTTCATTTCAGTATCAATAGAAAAAAGTAAAATTGGACCCTTAGGCCAAGCCATACAGGGAACTGAGGGATCCCTCATTTTCTTTTCCGAATGGCAAATTTGCAGTTTCATCCCCAAATCCTTTGAGCTGCAGAAGGGAAGCCTCTGCCAGCTCACTCAGCCACCTGAGTAACTTTTTCCAGCCTAACTTCGAACTGTAACAACTCACTGTATCAAACTGCCAAATCTACAGTGCTCATTTCTTTCTGTGAATCCAGCTGTCATTTTTCCCAAATGCCTTCGCAGTCCCAACTCTCCCAATGCCAGAAAAAACTTTTCACAGATACACATAATTTTGCAAAACACATATGCTCTATGTATGGCACATTAAGCCAATTAACAAGTTTACTGACTGAATTAAAGGATGACACACAGCAGTAAAACAAAAGCCTCTTGCAGACAGCACACACATTAACCTTCTCCTCCCTATGATGCTACACTCACAAGGAGTTTTGAAGTCTAAGAACATTTTGGGTTTCCCAGAAGATCTTTCACTCATCTCTGTGGCATCTCTTACTCCCTAATTCCCATGGTGTTTCTGATCATGAGCATGCAGAGTTAAACGTAAAACAAGTGCAATTGGCAAGTCAGAAAGCACAGAACACGCATGAGGGAAAACGCATTCCCTAATAAATAAAGACAAAAGAACAGGCACGAAATAAAAGACCATACCTCTTAGCTGGTCGGCAACACTCTGACCAACTCGCTCCATCACCTTTCCATCCTCCATTTCATAACGATCATCCAAATATTTCTCAGTAGCTTCCGAAATATGAACTTTCCCAGCCACCCCGAGCTGCTCCATCAGATTGGCCAAATTGACATCATTGGACCACACGTCGAACTTGAATCTCCTTATTCCCAAAATGCCACACAGGACCGTCCCGGTATGAACGCCGACCCTCATGTTCACCATTTCTTTTTTCTCTTGGCAAAACTGCTCAATGGCTTTGATCATACCTAAGCCCATCTCGATGCAGCAGTAAGCGTGATCTGCCCGGGGCTCTGGGCAGCCAGCTACGCAGTAGTAACAGTCTCCCAAAGTGCTGATCTTCTCACATTTAGTGTCCTCGCACAGACGGTCGAAACGCCCAAAGAGGTCGTTCAGCAGCCCCACCAGAGCATGGGCAGATTTATTGGCACTCATTTTCGTGAAGCCGACGATATCTGCAAACAAAATGCTGACTTGCTCTATCTGCCACATTTTAAAAGGACGGAATATTATGGGGTTTTTCTGTATGGAGGGCTTCTTCTTCCTGTTTTTGGGGCTTGAGGTGGAATGGCCTTTGATGGAGTTTTCACTTTCATCATCCCCCTGCTTCATTAAGTCATCGGCTATTATTCTTGGCATAACAGAATGAATCATCCTCTCTTTCAGGGCTTTTTCCACTTCCAAGTCTTTTCCATGCATGATGGACTGCCCCACTTTCAGGAATGTGCTTCTCGACCTGACTTCGGACATGATAAATAAATGAATGCCAATGGCATGGATGCAGATGTGCAGGAAGGCTTTACTCAGCAGCTCCCAGTACACCGCACCGGCTCCAAGGGGTGCAAAACAGTTCTCGTCACGGAAGTGATAACCGAAGGTCTCAAAGAGGACCGAGTAGGACAGTCCCAGGAACAAGCTCAAATACAAGGGTAAGTGCATCACTGTGTAAAGCAACAAGAGCACTTCAATACACATAGAAAAACTGCCCACTTGGGAAAGACAAGTGTCTGTGGGATCTGCCCGGGGAGTCTGATTGGACATGTCACCACTTCCTGAGATCGGCTTCAGAGCCTGGAACTGCGGAGCGAGAGTCAAAGCAAAAACCAGGAGGGTCAGGATCAGAGAAGTCCATACGTAATGGCGGGCGTAAGCCTTAGTGAAAGTGAACACAAAAAACGCTACACATACCAAAAGGAAGCACAGAGCCGGCACCATGAAAACCATCTGTTTCTCTCTCATGTTTATGCCGAAGTAGATGCCCCAGAGAATGCAGGCCACGCCGATGTAGAAGAGGGCATAGCGAAACCTGCGCTGGGTCTGCGGGAAGCATCTCTCCATGCAAGCCTCCTCCAGGTTGTTGGAGTCGAACTTGGGGTTCCACCACTTGGAAGAGGCTCTCTCGAAGAGCTGCGGCAGCTTCTTCTGCCGGCGGAGGCCAGAGCCGCCGCCGCTGCCACCTCCGCCGGCTCGGCGGGTGCCCCCCGACTCCCCCGAGCTGCAGCTGGAGGAGATGCTGTACTTGCAGTCCTTGGACGAGGAGCAGCCCTGGTGCTGCCGGGGGTTGATTTTCACGGTCACGCTGTTGCTGTCCCCGCTGGAGTCGCAGCTCACCTCGGTGCTGTGGTGATGCAGCAGCTGCTTGTGCGGTGGGGAAGCCATGTTGTCAATTCCTCCCGAAGTGCCCGCTCAGGAGTTGGGTCTCTCGGGCCGGGAAGGCCACCGGGCTCCTGGCAGAGGAGTCGCCTTTAGGCTCCTTCCGCCGCCACCACCGCCGAGGGGCGGCCGGGCAGCGCCGCGGCTCTCGGCCGCTGGCCGGGCTGGGCACACCGGGCGCTGGGACGCGGGCAGCCCCGCATATTCCCCTCGCCTCGCACGCCGGGCAGGGCCGGGGTTGCCGCCGGCCCCGCTCCCGCAGCCCCGCCGAGGCCACCGGCGGCTCAGTCCCGAGGGGGGGACGCCGGCCCCCCGGGAGGGGACCGCTCCTCCATGTCGGCAGCAGCTGACCGCGGCTTCCTCCCCGCGCCCGCCGGGCAGCGCTCCCCTAACGGCCGCCGCCAAGGGGCCAGCGCCCGCCGCACCGCCTCCCTCTCCCGTCCGCCCAGCCGGGACGGCACCGGCGGCCGCCCCCCCGCCGGCCTGCGCTGCCCTTCCCGCCGCCAACGGGGCCTCGCGTCCTCCGCCGCGCTCAGCTCCCGGGTGGGGGACCGAGTGCCCACGCGACGCCCCTCAGCCCCGGGGTGCGGGCTCGGCCGCCGCCACCGCCTCCTCCTCCTGCTCCTCCTCGCCTGCCACGGGGACCGGCGGGGCTGGTGCCGCGGGGAGCTCCGTGCCCTGGCGGGGGCCGGCCCGCCGCCTGCGCGCCGCCGGGGAAGGGAGGGAGGGGAGCGCCGGGAGCGCGCTTAAGAGCGGGCGTCCCCCACCGACACCATCTTCCCGGCGGGGAGGGAGGGGGAGAGGGAGGAACTGGGGGGGGCTGCGGGCGCGCGCCCCGCTGGCCAATAGGGCGCGGTGCCGGCGCGGGAGCGCGCATCCCCCCCCCCTCCTCCCCCGTCCCCCTTCGCCCGCCCCTTTCCCGGCCCGAGGGGCGCGGGGCGGTGAGCGGGTACGGACCGCCCCGTCCTGTCAGCTGCCCCGGGCCCGGACCGGCGGGGGGACACGCAGCCCCCGCATACGGGGTAGACCGGCGGTTGGGGACCCCCAGGATGTCTCCCCACAAGCGGAGGGTCCCTGCCAGCGGCTCCCGCCGCCGCCTCAAGGCCGTGGTGTGTTCAAGGGTGGGGTGGAGGGGGCCCGGGGAAATGCCGCTGCGGGCAGGGCTGGCATCTGCCATGCGCAGACACCGCGCACTTCACAAACAATTTAACCTTTCCGCATCTCCGCAGCCGGCTGGAAACTTGCTGGGTTATTTTCCTCCTCTCCTCTTTCTTCGCTTGTTTATAAGTGACGCTATCTGCCTGCCCCGCTCCCTCCCGGGCATTATCTCTTCCTCCCAGCCAGCCCCTATCTTCCCCTCCTTCGCAGGGCTCCTCTCGGCGCCTGCCCCGGCTCCTTCCCCTCTCCCCATCCCTCGCCCTTGCTCACAGGTGATGGTTCTCACCCTGCAGCCGCACGGCACCGTTCATCAAAACGTACTTTTTTGTTTTTATTTAATAGTAATAGAAAACGTGGCCACACGGTTACTGGAACTGAAACTTTTACTTTTTTTGGTTTCCTTTGTAAAGATACAACTGACTGTGCAGCAACCAAACTGTAAACTGTGTGTTTGTTGTTATTTGGAAGAAATTTGTGTTTCGTGTTTTTTGTTTTTATTTTGAAGACATTTGTTTTTCCTGATGTACTCAAATTCCAGAACAACCTATCATAATAATAAAAAAAATTCCAATCAATAGTGGTAATTGGTTTTGCTTTGCTCTGACATAGCCGTCTCTCCCTTCCCAACTAATGGCCGTGCTGATCAATATTTTATAGTGAGTGCTGCTCACCACACTGCTCAGACAGAAACACTGCTAGGAAGAAAAAAATCCTGTAGCTGAGCAGAAAGTAAGGATGGCCTCCTGGGCTTGGCTATTAATTGATAAATTTACTAAGAGTTCTTTGGAACCTTTTTATTGATTCATCTAAATGTACTTCAAGTGAGATTTTTACTTCATAAAGACAGACAAATGTATTTAATCTGGAGGACTAAATAAATGTAACAGCTTCCAAGGATTCAAAGACAGTGTAGGAATTTGGTGGAAAAAGGAAAGATGTTTTGCTACCTCAGTGGCAAAGAAATTAAGGTAAAATTACCTGGGCTTTTTCACTGCGTTATGAAAACCTGTAAGACTTGTTGTAGAGATTGGGTGGTTTGAACTTGGAGATGTTAAGAGATACTGAAATTCAAGCATTAATTTTTTAGCCTTGCTTTATGGTAGTATTGGCTTATTAATTATTATTGCTTATGACATCCTGATTCAGCTACCAGCCTGGGTCATCTGTGCTTCACTCTGAAAAGGGCAGAAACTACAAAGAGCTAAAAAATGGAGGGGTGGTGAGGGGAAGCAGTGGACACAACACACAAAGTAATTTAAGCCCTTATTATTTCTAAGTAAATCAGGATGTTCTTTGAAAAGAAAAGTTTTCCTCCAGTTGGAGACATGAGTTTTCCTGCTGGTATCAACAAAGTCTGATTTCATTCAGCTCCTTTGATCCAGGGTGACTACGAGCACATGGGCTGCAATGTAAGCACTGGCTGGAGTGTAGCAAAAGCTGAGACCTTTCAAATCAGTATTCCTGAGCCCTTGCTTGGGCTTTATCTTCACCTGAAAGGAGGTGTAGGACCCTACCTTCAAGATCAAGCCCTTGGGCTGTGTGTGTGCAGCAGGAGGTGAGCACACAGGTAGGAAGGGGCTCAGGTGTGTCCGTGCTGCCCAGAGAGCAGAGGGGCTCTGCAGATGGAGTTTCCCTGTCTGCCCCCAAAAGGGACTGGCAGGCACTCTGGGCTTGGAGGTGTCTGTGTGTGTGCAGGGGCTGGAGGACAAGCAGAAGCAAAGCTCGAGCTGAGAAGCAGAAGCACCCCCTGTGCTCAGTGAAGTGGGACTTTGTACGTTCTTAGAATGAACAGAGTCACATCAAAGATGCAGCTTACGTCAGAAGTTTTGACTGGGTGATGCACATGATCCCAAATTTTGTCTGGCCAGTAGTCAGAGGCTGCTTTTGATCTCCACTAGTGAAATAGTCTCCTCTTTCCCAGCTTTTGTTTACTGGCTCGAAGAAACAGGACTGCAGAAGACATCTGACTTGTCGAAGCCCTCCTTTGGTGACCTTCAGACCATGACCTTGAGATGGGTCAGAATCTTTGCTCCCCTGAGGAAGCTCTCACTAGATTTGTTACTCATAGACTCCCATCCTGCTCTTCCTTTTAAACTTTGGGTGAAATACTCACCCCATTCCCCCAGCCCAGCTGTTCCCCAGATTCCTCTGTCACTGTCTGGTTCCCTGGACACACCAAATGAGCAGCAGAACAGTGACCTCGTGTTCATGTCTGTTTGCTGAGTGCTGGCTGGGAAAAAGCAGTGCTGCCTCCCAGAAGGCTGAATTTCTTAAAACCAAGTGTTGTGTCCTGGGCACTACCCTTTCACTTTGCTTTCACTGTGAAGACTTCTCCCCACTGAATTCCATAAGCAGATCAAATCCTTGTCAGCAGTAATGGTGCTTGTATTTATTCCAAGTTTGAGTAAATTTTTTCTGGGAGGGCAAAAAGAAGTTTGAAGTTGCATCCATAATTTCTCCCCTTGCCTTCTGAACTGTTTTAACCCAGGAGGAATTTAACCCCAAGGACAGTAACGCAGTCAGTTTGTCCCTCTACAGAAACACCTGCAGGGGCAATGTCTGTAGCATCCTTTGCAGAAGATGCTTCCCCTGGGTCACTTTCTTAGCTCACAGAATGAGCACATCTTGGTGGAGCTGTGCCCATTTTGAGTCCTTGCAGTAGTTACGGGCTGTGCTCTGACTGCCCTTCCAAAAGGCTCTGCAACTGGGTTCCTCTCCCAGAGACCGTGTGAGAGGAAAGACTGTAGAGAGCAATAGATGTGCAAATGCTCCTATTCACAGATTTCTTTTAACTTCATGCCACTAACTATACACACTTAGTCTATGGAACTGAATTTGCTTCCCTCCTTGGAGGCACAGCCTTGCCAGCACTGATGATTGGCTTGTGTTTGACATTCATAATATTGTTCTTCCCTGCTTATCTGATGGAGCTGTGTGAAACTATTTAGGGAGGTTCTGAAATGTGACAACCCACATGGTGCTTTTTCAGACTTCACAAACCGCCTTCACGAGGCAGAAGAAGATGACATGGGAAGTGCTGTCTGGAACAAGAGCCTGCATTAATGCTGGGGTGGCTGGGGAGGAGGAATGCTGCTTAGGAGCTCGGGGCTTTTACTTACAGCCTGAAAGAAAAGCCATCAAGGATGCCATGGGTGGAGACTATGCATCCTGTCTGCCTCTGGAAACAGCATAAATGTTGGAGGATAATATGGTAAAATCTTGTTCAGGCAGAAAGACACAAGGAAGACAGCACTGATGCCCCATTCCTACTTTCTCACCTTAATCAGTAGCAGGATCTCACTTTCTGACCAACTTCTGTGTCCACATCCTCGCTGGCACATGGGATATTCAGCAGCAGCTTCTGTTTGAATCGTGGTAACTTCTACGTGAGACAACTCATAATTTAAAAAATTAAAATTTCTGACTTCTGTTCAGAATGACAGATAAACATTAGAAAATATTTTGGAGGAGTGCTACTCCTCCATGCTTTTTTTAAATTCAGAAGAGTATCACTATGCTTATTTCATTTTTCCATCAAAGAAGAGCACAAGGATTTCCTTTGACACCTTTTCCATATGAAGCCACGGAAGCTGAGTAAGCAGTGTGTTCTTCTCACTTCCTCAGGGCAGCCAGGTTGTTTGAATTGTGTGTTTTCATCCTTCTGAAACTGTGGTTCAAATTATTCCTATTCCCAGTGCTCTTCTACACTGAAAGCAGTGCAGACCATAACACTTATTTGGGAAAATGTCTGCCACCAGGAGGTGGCTTCACTCAGATATATGTTTCTGCAAGATGAAGACAAAATTTATTGCTCATTCCATTCATACCCAGAAGTCCTCCTGGCTTGCCAAGCTGCTGAATCAGCTTGGGTACCTCAGCCTTGAGTCAGCAAAGCCTTAAATAGAAACTTGCTCTGTTTCCGAAGAGAGGAACTCTCGCTGGTGTCTGCACACCCAGCCACAGATAACCTGGCTTTGGAACTGCAAACGACTGGCAGAGAAACTTACATGACACCTTGCTGCTGCTGCTGCTTAAAAAAAAAAAAAAAAAAAAAAAAAAAATTAGAAATAGGCATTTTCTTACTCGAAGTAGGAGTGTTACAACTGCTATGAACAGGAGTCTCTGGGAGTGGAACCACCGAAGAACAAACCTCAGGAGGAAGAGTGTGCAAGTGGCAGTCACTGATGTCACCAGCATCCAGCTCCCTGCAGCTTCTCAAGACCTGAAATCAGGGAGACAAGGGGCAGGCCAGAACAAAGACTTAAGCCCGTCAGAAATGGTGGCAAGCAGGTGGTGTAGAAGCTTTAAAACACTGACTGGAGATCAGCTACAGCTGTGCCACCCCAGGGCTCCCAAGGGAGACTTGAGTCACCCTCACTGCTCTGCCCCAACCCTGCTTTATAGCACAGCATAACACAGCTAAATCCAGTGAAAATGACCAGCAGTTGCAGTCAAATAGTGGGAATTGAGACTGTAAAATCCTCAGCAGGACTTCCGTGAGTAGGTAGAAGGCAGTGAAAAGGTGTAAAAATATCTCCTATGTGATAGAAATTAGGGAGGAGTTTCTGTGGCTCCAAGTCAGGTCAAGAAGTAGAAAAGCAATCATCATGTTAGTTCACCCCTTCTCAGGTTGCTCAGCTTTTTATCCTGCAGTTGTAGCATCCGTAATTTTTAGCACCCTGCAAGAAGACACCCATTCAAAATAAAGTTTCCAGGGGCTGTCAAACAGACGCCTGTCTGTGTGCCACCTTTCCATGGCACACTGTGTTCCCTTCACACATGCTACAAGCTGGCATTGGCCTCCTCCTGCTCTAACTTTGCTTTTCCTGGAAACTTTTTATCCATCTCCTCCAAAGGCTGGGCTGGGTGTCCACATTCTGCTGCTCTGCTGGGCCTCAGTGCCAGCTGCACCCCTCTGGTGTGTGGATCTCCCATGTTCTCTATCACCTGCATGGCATCACAGAAGGTTCATGAAACCAACACCACAGAGAAACAAAAAAATAAGGCTTTTTCTGTCCCCCATCTCACTTGTTTAGACATCCTGTCTCCACAGCAGAGTTTCAGAGGGAAGATCCTGCTGGATGGGGCAGTTCTCTTTTATGACAGCATCCAAAATACCCTCAGAACTAAATTATTCTAAACTAATCTGACTGTCCAGTCAGATTATTCATATAAATAATGCCTAGTCTAAATTATTCATATGTCCTTGCAGGCAAGTTTCCTCCTAGGGTGACACTAGGGGTAGGGGATTTTCCTGCAGCACTGTGGAGGAACCAGTAGGGATTTGGGGAAAAATGTCACTTCTGCAGTGGGGGTGAACATTGCAACATGCAGTTTTACCATTTTCTGATCTTTTTGTAAGAGTGCAGCTGCAAATTGCAACACATTTTACATTTAATGTTTTGTCTTGATTCGACTGAAAAGAGGTGAGGAGGAGAATTGCCCGACCCAGTTTCAGGTTTATGCAAGTGTCTCGTGCACGTGCCACAGGTCTGGGGGAAAGACCTGCTGCAAATCCACAGAAAACCCCGACTGCAGGACTGTGAGTGCCACAAGGAATTACACAACATAAAAGCAGCGAGACATCTGCTCTGCCTGCACCAAGCCCCCTTTTAAAATTAGGTTTCTGGGGAGAAGAGAATCGCTGTGGCATTTGGGTGACCTGATCCCTCGTCTCGGTTGATCTGCGATGGGAAGGTGACCCCGAGGGCTGCTGCAGGGAATGGATACGGGGAGAGCAGGAGCTGAGTGTTTCCTTCCAGCCTAACAGAGCATTCCCAGCTGCAGCCCCCAGCAGATCCCCCCTTCTTCCCCCCACTCAGCCTTTTGCAGGGTATTTTAACTACTAATGTGTTATTCTGCCCCATGGGTGCCAGAACCATGTTAAAAAATAACCCGACTTGGAAACATTGGATTTCTGGTGATTTTCTTTGGTTCTGCTTTTGGGTTTTTTTCCCTGGAAAGGGTAGAGGAGAGCATTCTCCTCAGCTGTACCAGAGATTTCACCTGCCTGGCTGCAATTCCGATGCTGTCTGGGAATATAAATGATCCCCAGTGCTCCAGCTGGAGCAGATCTATTGAGCAATTTAAATACGACATGAAAAATGTGAAGTGGAAGGTGTTGAGAAAGTATTCTATCAATTTTTAGCTTGCATTTAAGATGGTTTCTACACACTGGTGTTCTGTAAGCTTGGAAAGAATACACTTCCATCTGCAAACACAGGGACCAGTCGTTACCTCAATATATTGCTGTGGGGGTAGGATTAGGAAGATTGAAACAAGAAGAAATGATCCAGGGCAGTTTGACCCTTCTCTGTTAGTGGGGTGGCTCAATGCAGCCAACTGATTCTACTGCTAGGGCATCTATTTAGCATTTGTGCTGATTAAAAAATGCTTTCCTTCTAAATGGGTTGCTGCTGCACTTCTCTCCTTATGACTCAAAGGTTTTATTTCCACCGCATGAAGAGAAGACTTCAGCAAAAGGTTATTGCTGGGACTCCAGAGTCAAAGACTTAAAAATTTCCCAGAAGATTGCATTAATTTCAGCATTTGTCACTCTCAAATCATATCCACCGAGTGTTTGATGCTCACTGAGCTCCCCGGGGCTCTTGCTGGGCAGTGGGTGGACCCTGAGTGCAAAAAGAGCAGCAAATGCCTCCCAAACAATCAGGGAGAAAGCCGAGCCCAGATGCAGGTTCGTGCCACACACCCGGTTCTGTTTCCAGGGAACAGGATGGGAAGAAAATGTTGCTGAAAACAGGAATACATAAGGCTTTGGCAGAGATGGTTATCGCCTCTGCCTCTCATTTTTACGTCTGTTGCTGCCCTGACAACTGTGGTGTATTGTGGAAATAAAATGTGGAGTCGCTCAGGTCTGGGTTGTGCTGTTTGGGGATTAAAGAAATGCATGAAATACCTTCTGGTGGAGGTAAGAGCAAGGGGGTGCTGCTGGGCAAAGGGGGAAGGCTGGTCCTGGGGTGCTGGAAACACAGCGAGTGTTTGTTAAAAAGGGGAATTGGGGGGCAAACCAAAGCAGCACTGAGAATGCAATGAAAGATGATGGAGGGAGAAAAGGTACAATCCAGCAGCTATTGGGAGGATGCAGTCAGGGCTTAGGAATGGGGCCCTAATCCAGTTATTAACTGGGAATCTCCTTGGACTGGGTAAACACAGTAGCAAAAGTCACACTTGATAAGCAAAAATCCAACAGCCCTCCTGCTATGTGGCATGTGCCAAACTCTCAAGGGTGGTCAGAACAAACCTTAACTCATCACGGGTTGTTTGGTAATTTCCCACCAAGAGTTTCCTCCAAGCTGCAGCTTTCAGAGGCTCTGCAGGATTTGTACCCATGGGAGCTGCTCAGAGGTTTGTTTTGATGGCTTCAGACAGGTGAGGTATTTACCAAAGGATTTGGTCGTTTATTTTGGTAAATATTTTGGTAAATTATTTCCTAGAACACTTAGAAAATTAATCAAGGAGCTGAAATTGCCTCTTCAGTGCAAACAAACAATCAAATAAGCAGATTGTGAGTCCTACCTCCAGTCAAAACATCTCAGTTGTTTCAACTCCTGAGTGCCAGGAGAACCTGCTCCTCACTAAGCTACAAAGCTGAATTGTAGCTGAAAATATTTCTTAAATACCCAACCTGAGAAGCAAGTTTATTGTGCTAAGTGCCTTCTTCCCATCTGCTTATCTCTCCTCTTTTGCCATCCCCATTTCTGAGCCTTCCTCAGCTCTGTGGAAGAGCAGGGAAAAGTCTATTCCCAGTACATGGTCATAGCACATATTTATTGAATCCCAATTAATTACAACCCAAACAATGATTGCCGTGATTTATGTTTCATCTGGACCATTCAAGTTCTTAAGGATTTGCCCTTAATCTTGGTTTCTTGCTTCCTTTTCTTGTTGTGCTCAGTACACTGAAGGCATGTGCCAGGTTCCTTCAGAGGCAGTTTGCCTTGAGTGGAATTTTGCTGATTTTTAACCACGTTTTTCCTCCTCCCCTGTCTTACTTTCACTCCATTTATAGGAACAAAGGGTGCTCCCAGTTCCTATAGGTACTGTTTTATTTAGCAAAAGCATCCAAATCTGCTGGACTGCAGGGTTGGCAGGCTTCTATGTACAATAAATAATAACTGTCTCCATTTAGCTTTATTTACACAAGAAATGCCAATGTTGAACTCCTTGAATTAAAAGAGTAGAATGTCCTCAGTGGGAAATATGATTTTTTAAGCCTAGCAACTTAAAAACAGGAGGAAGGTTTGTGCTCAGACTGCCTGGGGAGAAAAATCACCTTTGGCTCAACAGAACAGGAAGAAGTTTAAGTCTAGAGCAGAAGGTTTTCAAGAAGGTGATGAAAATGGAGGATTACAGTTTAAACTGTTTTGCAATCTCTGGCCTCAGTCCTACAGACGCTCTCCACAGGCCCTTAAGTTCATAAACGTGGTTGGTTTTGCTGACCTGGGTGGGATTCTTTGTACCTGTAAATATAAGTACACACTGGAGTGTTTGGGGAGTGGAGTTTAAACTATAGCATTTGCTACCAAAAGAAATGTCATTATGTCAAGTTCTCTGCCATTGGCTCATTGACATTTATGTTATGAAAAAAAACCCCAAAAAGGGCTGAGAAATTCAGGAATTAATTCCTGAGGCGGTCTCAGATCTGCTCTCCTGTGTCAATAGGATCTTTTGTTCTGCAGGATCACAGCATTGGGGCACTAAACTTATTTAGCAGTTCTTAAGAAATCCCACCCCCCCCTTTCTGTGGTTTGAATCTCCTGCTCATTGAAAATACCATCTGCATTTCTCTCCACTCTCTGTTGTAGATCAGAGCTTAAATAAAGTGTGCTTGGCTAGCTGAGACTGAAAGGTTTCCTCTCATCGATGGGAAGCAATTAATTAAAATAACTTTTTCAGGATTTTATTTTATTTTTATATCCTGGGACTGTGTTCTACCTGCCATGAGGCGACTTGTTGAAAGCCCTGAAACAGGGACAAATCACTTGTGCAAGCTGGAGTTCTGCCATTTGTTGGCCTGTCTCCCTGCAGAAGCCAAACTGCCATTAAGCTGATTCACATTTTGGCATTTTCTGTTTATATACAAGATGACGACGTCTGCAAGCAATGGGGAAAAAATCCAATGGCACTGACGTTCCAGCAGAACCTTTCCCTCCTCTGCTCTGTGTCCTGCCACCCTCTTCTGCTGCAGTGGCAGAGCCTGGGGATGTGGCTGAAACCCCAGTCCAGTTCCAGAACCATTGTCCTCACTTTCTGCCATCTGGGTGAAGCCAGAACTTCCAGAGTCCCAGAATTACCCAAATTTGAGCATCCCTGGTGTTCCCCATCCCTCCCCACCCATCCTGACCTTCCTGTTGACCCTGTGTGATTTTGCCAGCTTTGGCTCTCTGGGCACTTTTCACATGATCTTGATCAAACTGGGTCCAGAATATTCAGCACAGCATTCCTGGCATCAGCACCTCACTCGCTGCAGGGTTTATTTCCCTTTTGTGTCCCTTTTTATCTCCAGCTTCCTCACCTTAGGTCTTATCTTGATTTTTTTGCCTTTCCCCGGGGAATGTCAGGGCTTCAAGGACCTGCTGAGGAAGGAAGGGATGGGGATGGTGGGGTGGTCATGCTGTCACTAACCTGCCTTGGGGCACCTGGTTCTGACTTGCTGCCACTCCCACCTGGCTCTCCTGGCATTCCCTGGATTTTGACTGCAGCTCCTGGCCATAGTCCTCTCATCACGAAGAGGAAGAGGAAGAGGAAGAGGAAGACGAGGGTACCCCTTTTTCCCCACTGGCATGGCTCCTCCTCTTGTCTTCCATTTCACCTGGGGGTGCTGGTGGGCCTGCTGGGACACAGTGCTGTTTATTCCTGGAATCCCTGGGGGATTTGGGTTCCCAGCTGTGCTCCTCTGGCTGCAGCTGACATGGAATTTCCATGGGTTGCAAAGGCTGGGAGGCAGCTGGGGCTCCTTTTCCTCCCTGTGTGAGCCCCTGCTCCTGGGAGCTGTGGGCAGGATTGAGGAGAAAAGTAACTTATAGGTCATGGGAAGTGGGAAAACAGAAGCAGCTTGGGCAGGTGAAGAGGAAACAGTGGGACACAGATGTCCATGGAAAGCTGAAGCCACTTACAGAGGATGCGTTTACTCTTATTTCCTTCCACTAGGGCTTAATTGCAATGTTTCCTAATGAGAGGTGGGAGAGGAGCTGGGGTTCTGCCCAAACACTTCTCCATCCTGCATAGAAGCACTGAATTTAATATTAACAACAATTAATCACAGTTACCAGGAAGCACCCGGCAGTGTTCCTGGGCTCTGGGAGTACTCAGCTCCCATGCTCAGCCCCGTGAATTCCCATCTCCAGGCAAACAGTGCTGGAGAGTCTCTGGGAATCAAGGGACTTCCCCGTGCTGCTGGGTTTAGATCCAGAGCAGTTCCTAGCGGTGCCAACATCCCCTTCCCATCCCTCTGGCAGCCTTGGCTGGGAATATGGGCTGTTTTCAGACCCCTGTGTCCCTCCTGGAGGTTGGAAACAGCCACTTGCCATCAGCTCACCCACCCACCTCTCATTTTCTCTCCCAGTGCCCAGAAATGCCACTGGGATAAATCCAGGTCTTGGCAGGCTGGTTGCACCAGGGTGGGACTCTGGTTTGCTGGGATGTTGCTGTGTTGTTCCTGCTGCTGCTATCCTGACTCCCTCTCTCATTAGCAGCACTAATTGCTCACTGCATACGGTGCATATGTATGCCAGCATTTTGGGACAGCCTATTTTTTGGATCCTGCAATTAAATGACCACTAAAGAACATGTTAAAAAAGGAGCAGCTGAATGAGCTGACACAGACAGGAGTGCTGGGTGTACATTTGATTCCCCCACTGAGGAAAGGGGCACCCAGTGGCTGAGAATGGTGGGACCAGGGTGACCTTTGGGCTGCAGAGAGCTCGAGAGTCCCAAAAAAGGAGGGATGTCCATGGAAGGGGAATTTTGTTTGCTCCAGAGCTCATAAACAGTGGCTTGAGTGGGTCAGGAGAGCTGCTCCCAGTGCAGCCCCAGGTCTGTGGTGGGCACCTGGATGGGCAGATTTTGGGTATCACCTGGGAAAGGAGTGAGTGGCTTCATCAACATGCCATGTCCTCTGGGGTCTTGTCATTGCAGCACAGGGGACAAGGTTTGGTGGGGTTTTGTCCCCAGCACCAAATGCAGGAGGACAGCAAGGGACAGACTGGATGGGGATGATGGCACAGGGAGACCTCAACTTTCTGCAGATGGAGCAGATGATCAAATCAACATCATTGCAAAAGAGCTGCTGGGATCTGGGGTATTCCCATCCCTGAAATGCAGAGATGCTGCTGAGGGCTTGAGGTGGTGGAGGGCAACCAAAGTGGACCACAAACCCCTTGGCTTGTGTTTGAATATCAGCAATGCCACTGCTGGGCCTTGGGAGGCTTTTGGGGAACCTTCTGGAGACTCCCCAGGGTGAAAACACCCTGGGTGCAGGCAGGACCTGGCTGTGACAGGCTGGTGGCTCTGCCCCAGTGATGGCTCTGAGATAAATGTTTGTCTTTTCCATCCAAGAGATAGAGCAGAGCAGCTGCCAGCACCACATCTCAGGGGAATCAGTTTTCGTTCTGCCAGGAGTGTTACCAGCTCATGATTCACATCTCTACAGCAGCTTTGGAAGGAAAATGTGCTTCTTGCCAGGCAGACCTTCACACACATTGAAGTGCTACGGTTTTTCCAGACTTTCGAAAGGAATCCAGGGCCAAGTGAGACATTCCTGCTCCTCTTCCAGATTTCTTGGAACAACCTTCTTTGATTAGTGAGCGAGACAGATAGTTGGAAAGACAAGCAGGCAGACAGGCCAGGCAGGAGGGTTATAACCAGCAGTTTACACAAGCCCCAGCCTCTGGTGGGATGGTGACTCCATCTGTCTCTCCTGGATGGCTGGTGAGAGCCCCTGATGTTCACCATGGTTCCTGACCCCCTGTTCTCCTCCATGGTCCCTGCTCTCTGCTGTGGTCCCCAAAGCCACAGACCTTGAGCAGGATGATGCAGAGGCCCTGGTTTGCAGCATGGCTCCTGCCTGGCTGTGGGTACCTTTGCCACCAGGGAGGGGATGGAGACCACCCCCAGCAGCTGTGGGTCTCACTGGGGACATCCCCACAGTGCTGTCCCTGAGGCAAGAGGCAGGGCAGGTGCGATAGGGTGATGCTGGTGGGAGGAGAAGCAGTGACAGAGAGGGGAATAGCCCAGCCCAGCTGAGCCCTGCACAGGGCTGAGTCATGGGCCATCAAGCTGCCACCCACACCATGGCTCAGCCCCATGATGCCAACACTTGCCACTGGCCCTGTGGCTCCTGCTGCTCCCTGCAGCTTTGTGCCAGAGCCCCACAGGTGAATCAGAGCTGGCTTTGTGCTGGAGGGGAGGGCTGGCTTTTCTGTCTCAGTGCCCACGAGAGGGGATGAAGAATGGGGGGACTGTGCACAAAAAGGGTTTCAAGAGCATCTTCTGGCGTGGGTGGGAGCAAGGATCTGTCCCATGCTGCCCTGAATCACAAAACACAGGAGCTGGGGTTCTCTGCCTGGCACAGGGAGCCAGGTTGGGAAAAGTGACCAAATGTCCAGGGAGGGGTGGCAGGTCCTGCACAAGGGACAGGTACAAGGCCAGGGTGCAGGGAAGGACATGGGAGCTTCTGTCTCACTCCCTGCAGCTGCACCCCCTCGGCCATTGCAGTCCTGGCAGGAGAAACAGAACGAGCATATCCAGGGAGTGTGTTTGGAAAATACCAGGTTTTATTAGACAGGCTGATGTTCAAGCTGACAGTTTTATCCCAATGAACATGATCAAGGGCACCTAGGAAGGCCTGTGCCCCAGCTCCCTCCCTCCTGAGATGCTCTTTGTCAAGACACTCACTGCCCCTCAGTGCCTTGGGGGCTTCATGAAAAGCAACATGAAAAGGTCTTCCCCCTGTTTCCATTCCCAGATTCCCAGTGCTCCCCTAACAATGCTCAATGAGAGCTGGGCTGGGGACTGCAATCCTCTTGGGACTGACAGGCTCTTGGATCCAGGGGGCAGAAAGCATGTTGTTGGTGTCAAGGTGCATCACAGGGAGCAGAAAAAAGCCCCAGCTTCAGAGCACACTGGCACCAGTTTGGGCAGAGAACCCTAACCTATGATACTGGGGGCTTGGGGTGGAGGGGTGTGGGGAAGGGCTTGGGCTGCCACAGGGTCCCATCCAGGACCTGGGAGTGCTGCAGGGAAGGGAAAGGGTGGAGAGGAGGCAATGAGTGCTGGAGAGTAAAGCAAAAGAAAACAAAAACAAAGAAGGGATGGGAAGAACAATGGGAGGGGCCTGAAAGAATCCTTCCTGGGATGGGAGGCCTTTCCTTGGTTATTCCAGAGCCCATGGGCCTTTGGGGGGACAGCAAGGAAAGAGATGGTGCGACATGGTGCTTGCAGCCAGAAAGGTTTGGTGGGTTACGTGTGCTGAGAGAGTGGCACACGGTGACAGCAGGAACAGTGACAGCAGGAGCCCATTCCTGTCGGTGTTTCTGTTCCACCAGCTCTTCAGCAAACCACGGTGGAGGAGAGTGAGAGGCGAGGAGTGGGCGAGACAGAGCTGATGAGCAACAGGATCATATACAAGAAAGAAGGAGTAGCAGCCGAGGGGGCAGCAGCTCTGGGGCAGGTTTGAGACCTCGTGGTGCTGACTCACAAGCACATCACTTCTCTCCAGGCTGCTCTGGCTTTCTCTGACACTCTGCTTGCCTTCCCTCAGACCTCTGGTTCCCTCTGCACTGGAGGCAAAATCCCCCTTCCTATGCTTGGGTGTAGATTTGGGTCTCATCTGCATTAGTTCAAATGGTCCTACCTCAAAGCAGAGGAAAGGAGCATGGAAGTCACTGGGGTAGTATCCCCACAAAACTCACCTGGACTTGAGGGGACCTCTTCTTTGCAGCATCTGGCCTTGGTGCCAGGGGAAGTGGAGCTTCCACGGACCTTCTGCCTTAGCTTACGTCCCTTTGGGTACTTGGAGATGAGGGTCACTGCCCTTCACACCCTTCCCATCACAACAGAGCCTTCCATTCTCAGCTTTCTCTTTCCCTCTTTCATTCCTTTTGCCTTTTTCTTGCCTCAGCCAGCACCTCCACATCTTCTTGTTCCTGTCAAAGGTTAAGTCTCTCTGATCCAGAGGTTTCCTGGAGAGCAGCACAAGCCATGGTCGGTTGACAGGAGGAAGGAGAGAGGACGTTCAGCAGGTCATTGGTGTGCTTGAAGGTGCTGGTCTCCATCCAACATCTACCTCTTGGTCGGTTTGTGCTCAGCTCAGCTGCCAGGCATGCTGGCCACCCTTAGTCCCCTGGCTTCCACTGGCAGGTTTCATGGTTGGCAGTCCATGGAGAACCTCACCCTGCTCGGGTGCTCCCAAAGCAATACTTCTCCTCTCAGACTCAACGCCTCTGCGCAGAGATGATCCAGCAAGTGGCTAAAGTGGGAGAAGTTTGTCTAACAAGCCACAGAAACCTGCTTGGATTGTCCTGGGGAGAACAGATCAGCAGATGAACAAAAAGGATGTGGCTAGTGACCCCCCTGTTCCTGCACAGAACATGGGGGTCTGACTGAGACAACAGCAACATGGATTTGAACGAGGTCAAACTGGCAAACCCTCAACCCTTGGAGCCTCTCTGACCCTCAGGCTTGACTCACCAGCCTGGGGCTTTGTGGTTAATGCACATGCAGGCATGATGTGCCCTGGCCCTGTGCTGGCCCAGGGGGAGGAAAACCTGCTCCTGAAGGACTGTCTGGTTCAGGGTGCTGGCCCTCCTCCTCCAGCACAGCTCAGCCAGAGCTGGTAGCTCCTTTCCAGCCCACCTCTTCCTCTGATATGGACTTGCAAATCCGGTCACGGCAACCTGTGTGGTGCTACAAATGCCCCTGCAAAAGCCCTTCCTTGAAGATGAATGCCCAGGTGAATGCTGCAGAAGTTCAACTCGGCTGTTAAGTGAAAGGAGAACTCACTGGATGACCTAGAAGTCTTGGAAAGAAAAACAAGGTCAGTATTTGCAGAGGTCTGTTGGATGTTTATGCCTGAAAACAACAGCTCTTTCCTCGCCCAGTGCTTTGCTCCCAGTGGTGCCCCAGGTCCTGCTCTCCCCCTGTGCTCTCACGCCGTGCCCTCGTTCTCACTCCCTGTTGGCTTCAAGGATGCAGAGGTCGAAATTCCTGTTCATGCTCTCTTGGCACCAGTGGAAAAGCAGCTACGGTTCTAGCTCAGTGTGCATGGCTCATACTTACAGCTTAAACATTGCCTTCTACTCAAAAGAACAAAGATAAAATGTCAGGAATTCACAGTTTTTATTCTCTTTCTTATGCCCACCCATCTTCCCCTGCCACCGATGCCAATGACTCCGAGTCCTTATCGTACAGTAGCCTTTGCCGGCGCGGCACTCAAAGGGTTAACAAACCACAGCTTCTTGGACAGATAAGACACAAGCACATTCACCAGTAGGAACACGTGGAGGTTTATGTTACAGAACACCTTAGTGCTTCTTGTAGCGATTCTTTGGGGTTTCGCCACAGCCGGTGACGTCGCAGGAGAGAACGTTGGGCTTCTTCCCCAGCCCGATGCTTCCCAAGAGATCGGGAAGCTCCCGGGTGATGGCCTTCTCAATCTTCTCCAGGTAACACCCTCCCATGTAGGAACACTGCTGAGACAGCAGCTTAAAGCTGGTGATGGGGTTGATGCCAAAGAAGTCCTTGTAAGCCTCGCGGTTGGGGAGGTCAAATTTGCTGACATTGGTCTTTGCCAGAATGGACTTAAAGATATAGAACTTGTCAGGATCTTCCACAATGTCCCTGAACACCAGTTCTCCATCACTAAAGAAGGTCATTTTGTCCTTGAAGGTCTGTAGGTAGCGGTCGACCAGGAGGGCGTGGATGCGCACGCGGATGGCGTGCTGGCGGATGAAGGCGATCTTGTTCTCCATCCTGTTCTCAATCACCTGGTTGAGATCTTCCAGCAGTGATATCTCTTCTTTGAGGAACAGCTCTTTGTGGGTATCGGGATGGTACTCGTGGGGCCAGAAGGAGCTGACGTACACCCGGGGTGGCTCCGTGACGTTGATGAGAGGAGCCAGGCTCCAGAACAAGGCGCCGTAGACTCTCATGAGCTCCTGGGTAGCCAGGCTGTCAGCTTTGTTCAGGATGATCCGGATCTGGGACTCGCGGCCCTTCAGCTGGCGAAAGAGCATCTCCAGCTCTAAGCCCACGTCCAGCTTCGTAGGGTCAAAGACAACAAAGATGAGGTCAGCTCTGTCGATGAACCACTGGCACACGTCATTGAACGGGTAACCTGGAGGAGAGGAAAGAGAGAAATCCAGCAGAAATGGACAGTGCACGATGAGTCCTTCCAGGTCGAGAGGTAAATAAGCCTTGAGCCTGCTGTGCTTCACACCCCATCTGGCTTGGACAGGGTGTGAGACACAGAGGACTTCCCATGCAGCCCAGAACCTGTCTCTCATGTGCTAAAAACACTTTAGTTTCTTGGCACGAAAACCCATCCCTGGGTGTCTGGGCCTGTGACTGCACATCTCCCTCAGCCTCACCTCCAAACTTTCTTTCTCCCTGCTGCTGGCCACAGGTTCCTGCTGCTCCCATCAGCAGATATCAGCCACATCAGTGCTTTCCTTGACACCAAGGGGGCCAAGAAGCCCTCCTGATAGGTCCTGGCATCCCAGGTGCTTCTCTGAGCCTGATGCAGCACCTGCCATTGGCAAAACTTGGCTCCCAGGGTGACAAATAGGGCACGGAATGCTGAGACAAGGAGGTGATCAACAGCCCTGGGAGTCCCCAGGAGTCATCTCCCTGGAACTCCTGGCTGCCACACCTCAACCAGCAGACACGGCTGTTCCAGATGGTCACAGTTGGGTCTGTTCCCCAGGTCCCCGTTACCGATGCCATAGCCATGGGCAGACAGACATCACTGTCCCCTACAATGAGACCCAGGGTGCAGCCTCGAGCTCTGCCCCGCTGTGCTTCAGCTCTCTTTGTCATCTCACATGGCTTCCTGCACCTTTCCTGGGGTCCCTTAGACAAACCCAGTGAACCCCTACCTCGTTCCTGCTGCTTGCGGTTCTCAATGATGCCCGGTGTGTCCACGAAGGTGACTCGCTCCAGCAGTTTGTGAGGCACTTCTATCCCAATCAGCTTCTCCAAGAAGTTCTGCCCAAACTTCTCCAGGGGCGAGAAGGAGCGAGCGCTGTCAGCAGCCATCACGATGCCCTCGATGGTCTTCAGCTTGGGGCCATGCATGATGACAGTGAACTCAGAGGTGGTGGGTTCCGCCCCTGCCCAGCAACAAGAGGAGCAGCAGAGCTGTGAAATCCATGTCAGGGGATGGACATGACAGGACTGGCCTGGCACTAACTGGGGAGCTCAGGAGCATCGCTCACTTGCTAAGAGAGGGAAGGCAAGAAGCAGAGCCATGAAATTCTTGCCAGATCTCCTGGGCAAATGCCAGCAGAGCTGTTGTCTGTGGGGACTGACTGCACAAGGTGCCCTGGAGAACCCTGGACTGGGAGCCCTATTACAGCAGCACAGAGCTGCCCACAGACATCTGCCCTCAGCTGTGAGATGCCACACGTGGGAGCAGGGAGGAGGGAAGGGCTTTTCTCCTGGGAGGGCAAATTAATTGGTTCCGTGGGAGGAGGGAAGGGGAGAAGATAGAGGCAAGCTGCCCTTGCAACATGACCTGAGCCCTGTGCCGCAGGACAGGGATGCCACAGGGCAAGATGACCTCCTCCTCCCCAGGGAGGGTGGACAGGCCCTGGGTTGTGGTGGGGAACCTGTCCCTCCACACGGACCTGCAGCTGGGTGGCACAGAGCAGATCACATCTTCCCTGCCATAACAGGGAGGGGACTGAAGAGACATGTCCAGGAGCCACTGCCCTCAGGCATGCAGAAGTGCCCATGCCCAGCACACCGGGGACAAGCAGGGAGGAGCCATGAGCACAGTACCTGTGTAGAGCTGGTAGGGAGTGTCATCCAGCCCGAGGAGGTAGTTTATCATGGAGGATTTGCCGACACTCCACGGTCCCAGGAATAGCACCATTGGCTTGGAAGTGATCTCCCCATCTGCGGAGAGGGGAAATAACAAGAGGAAGTGAAGGAACAATAGCTGTCGCCGCTGGGCGATTAGCTCCTGGCTGTAACGAGCATCCCATCTGAGCAGCACGGGGATGCTGCTGGGGAAACAGCCAACCTTTTGGGGCCACCAGCCATTCGCCAGCCAAGGCATCACCCAGCAACGGGCCCCAGTGCCTGCAGGAGCGGGATGTCACCATGCTCTGTGGGAGACCCCACCTCGCTGCCAACCTCCTCTGACCTTGCCTGAGGTCTTTCTTAACCTGCAGAAGGACTTGAAGGTCTTTTAAATCTTTTCTGGCTTCAGTTCTGATTTAGCCAGGATGAGCTGGGGGCTGGCTGCGGGGTGGGGGGCAGTGTTGCTTGAAGGCAGCTGCCGCAAAGCATGGGACACGCGACGGAGGTGGCCATGCTGTGACCAGGCAGATGCCTCGTGCAAAGGGAGCTGGCACAGTTCAAGGAGCAACAGGATGGCACGGTGCTTGGTAAACGCTGTGAGAGCCTTGGGCCAGCTTGCCTGCATTGCAATTCCATCCCCTGGCAGGCATCTGCCCTGAGTTGTGCCTCCAAGCCCTCTGGTTGTGGAGAGGGTCCCTGCTTACATGTGGGCAGCATGAGAGGATCCAGACTGGCATGGGGTGGGCAAGTTCATAGAATCAGAGAGTTTCTCAGGCTGGAAAAGACCTGCAAGATCATCGAGCCCAACCTCATCCTAGCCCTATTACCATGTTGTGAAAGAGCCCCATTTCAGGCCTAGGGAAGGGTAGGAGGGAGATGAACCACAGTGCTCATCCCATGATCTTCAAGCCCTGCTAAGGGACCTAAAGTGGCTGGTGATGGCCTCTAAGATCCTGTCCTCATGCTATGCAACCCCTCCGGAAGCTGAGATGTCCCTGGACGCCTGCAGCCACTGCCCCAGAATTCCCTGTTCGAGCAGAGCTTGTGCAGTCAGCCTGTGCCCTCACTGCTCAGCCCCCAGCCCCCTGGGCAGGCAGCCAGCTGAGTCAGAGGAGCCCATGGCAGTCCCCGAGGACAGCCAGGAGCCTTCTACTCAGCGAGTAACCAAGTCAGGCCAGAAATGGAAGTAAAAACTGGATGAGTGTGTTCCTGCTGGTGGGAATCCTCCCCATTCCCCTGATGTACCAGAACTGATGTAGCCAGACAAACCTGGCCCAAATCGGTGCCAAAAGAGCTGTGGTGACAGATGGCAGAGAGCAGAGCAAGCTGCATCCAGCCTGACATGGCATCACCCCAGCACAGCCCCCCAGCTGCCTGCTGCAGGCAGGGATGTGCCAGCATCTGCTCCCAGAGCTCCTCAGCCAGCGCTGAGCTTTCCCTCGTGGGGAGGAGCTGCCTCGGAGGACCCGTGCTGCCCCCTCCCTTCAGCCCCACTGCGAAGGATGAGAGACCCCCAGCCAGCAGCTTCCCAGCAAGCTGGGGTTCTGTCTCCAAGGAGAGGGAGATGCAAAGCCCGCACATTGCTGCCATCCCAGTCCCGAGGGTGCTGGAGGCGCTGCAGGGTGGCTGCACACCAAACCCGTTCAGGCAGGGATGCAGGAGTCAGGCAGTGTGCCAGCCTCCCCCTGCCTGCATCTGCCCTTGGCAGGGCCACCATGTCACCGCTGGGAAAGAGAATGGGCTGGGGACAGCTCTCGATGAGGCACAGCTGTCCATGCAGTTCAACCGTCTCAAAAGATGGGTAGCTGGATCAGAACCAAGTCCTGCCTGCTGCCTGCAAGCCACAGGGATCCAACCTCGTCCTCTCACGCGGGACAAAAACAAATGTTGAAACCTCAGACTTTGGTTATTAATCACTCTTCTGTGCTGCTCTGTCACTGCTGCTCTGCTGGCTCACTGGTTTAATTGGGTTTTAGATGAAGTTAATGGTTATTATTATCCCCTGTGATGTTGTGCCAGAAGTTTGGGGCTGGTCCTTTGTAACACGCTCCTGGCCAGGTGTGGCTGTGTGAACGCAGGAGCTCACGTACCCCTGCTCCACTTCACATCCTCACTTCTGCCCCACTGCACCAAATGAGCAACACTGCAGGCAGCTCCCCTGCCACTCCACTGGCAGCTCCTTGGCCCATCCCTACCCGTTGCTCTGGAAAACGGGGTACTGGCACCCCTCGGGCTGTCTGGGCAGCACCAGGCACAGCAACCCTGTGGCTCTCCCAGCAGTAGAGCAGCTCCAGGGATGTGAGTCCGTGCATGGGTCCTCCTTGCTGCTGCCAAGGGAGAGCAGAGAGCATCTTCCACCCAGGAGGGTGCTCACCTGGCATCTCTCCCTGCTACAGTCCCCCGCTATGCTTGTTCAGCACCAATTTGGATCACTGGTCCTGCCCAGGAAAAGAGCCAGCCTTGGTGGCTGCAGGGCAGGGATGGCAGCAGCTCCATCACAGTGGCTCTCTCCAGCCACCCTGTGGCTGCTCTCTCCTAGCCCAGCCTGCCTCACTGCCAGCTCCAGCTCAGCCCTGCTCCAACACATCCCAGTTTGAGCCAGGCACATCCCGCTGGTGCACGATCATGCCCTGATTGTAGGCAAGGGGGTCCCCAAACCTTGTCCCCCTTTGTCTCTGCTCTTGTTTAAAACACAGCAGCTCAAACACCCTTCTCTAAGCTGCTGGGTGCACAGGATGAAGAGCATGCTCTGATCCTGCAGACAAGGCCAGGTAGGTCATGTGTGTGTGTCCCCTGCAGTACCTGCATTTGCCTTGGACTGCTCACCTCTGGGGGCAGAAGCAATCTGGATGCCCCCAAAAGGTTTTTACCTAGAGCCATGGCTTTCTAGGGGAGTGGTTTCTATGCCAGGCTGCCCTTGGATAGGAGCACAGCTGGGATTGTCTGGGCAGGGTCTTCTCCCTCCCTGTCCTCAAGCCCAGCAGAAGTGCAGGGTGTCCCCTCACCCCCCACTGTGCAAGTCTGCCCTGTGGACAAAGTGGAGGACACAGCAAAACTTTCCACTCCTTGTTCAGACTCAGCCACAAGCACAAAGGTCTTGCTCTGTTTCCAGACTACCCGGGAAGGCTAAACCACCAGGGGAGACCATCCCAGCACAGCCCAGGCTGCCACCCCATCCCTGCACCCCAAACACCACTGCCTGCTGCCCTCAGTGAGCTGACATGAGTATCAGCATGGCACGTGTGCCCACAGACCCCTGGGGTGACAAGACACCCTGACGTGCTGCAGCTGCCCCCCGTGCCATGCTCATGGACACCCACACAAGCAGCACGCGTGTGCACGCCTGCAGTGAGAGATGCAGATAAGAGCTATCAGAATACACTATATATATCCTCAACGCTCTCCACGGCTGGCACCACGGGGAGCCAGGGGCCCCCCAGGCACTGGCAGGGCTCCGCCACACTGGGGCTGGGGTGTGGAGGAACCTGGTTTGGCAGGATCTGGCACTGGGGGCCGTGGGGTAGGACAGGATGGACAGAAGATCGGCTTTCCCTGCCTTCCATTGGAGCAGGGACATTGTCCCTGTGGGCCAGCACTGGACCCAGGGAAGGACAGGGGGTTGGCTGATGCTTCTTGGCCCATCTCCCATCTCCTGCTTCTCCTGAGGGGAGCTGGCAGCACACCCTGAGCAGGGTAGGCAGGGAAAGGAGCCAGCTCTGGCTGCTGAGGGGGCTGAGGCCACCAGGCAGGGGCCAGCCTGTGTTACTGGGACAGCTGCTGCGAGCTCCTCAGCTTAACCCGCAGCTGGGGGGGCATCACGGGTGGACATTTGGGAAAGTTTCTGCATATAGGAGCGAGAAGGGTGGGAAGAGCTCCCCTGCAGGGTGGGCTATCTGCTGGGCTCTTCTGGCTCCTGCCACAGGTGGGAGATCGACCCTCAGGTCCAGCACAAACACCTTTGGACCAACGCTTGAGGAGCAAGCAACCTATGGAGGCTTAACCAAGAGGGAGCAGCGTCAAAGCCAGGTGGAGGCAGGGAGGCACAGAGCCAGGCCTGGGACAGACAGCTGAGGTGACACACGTGCCAAGGACACCGGCTCCACGTCCCAGCCATGGGACAGCGGCAGCCAGGGGCCTGGGAAGCGTGGCCATGCTGGGTCAGGTGAGTAGGAAAGCTGGAGGCCAGCGAGGGGCTCGGGCAGTGGTGTCAGCAGGCAGCGATACCAACCTGTGGCGGAGGAGCCCAGGGTGCGTCCGGGGTAAGCTGTTAGCAGGGGACACGGGGAGAGAGAAGAGGTACCGTGAGTCCAAGGAGGGATGCGGCTGCCTGGGGCTGGCCCAGGGGGGATCTGAAGACTGAAACTGACCTTCTCTTGGGCAGGGAAAGCCAGCGGTGGCCATTCCCAGCAGGAGGGAAGGAGTTACGGTCTGTCAGCAACGAGACCCACGGGTACCAGGAGAAGCAGTAACCCCACCCTGCCCTCAGGCACCAGGGAGGGGGAGCAGCCCCAGGAGAGCTGCTGAACCTCAGAAAGCACCCCAACCCTCCCACTCCACTTAGTGTGGTTATTGCCTTCCCCAGCGACATTCACCGAGCAAAGGGAGCTCAAAAAGCCATGGTTAGGGCAGCAACCAACCCCAGCAAATGACCATGCTGGTGGTGCTGCTATCCCATGTCCAGCTGTGGGGTGGGTGGTGATGGCAACTGGGAGGTCATCCACTGTACGGTCATGCTAATCAGCACACATACAGTAATTAGGGTCACCAACATGCACCACAAACCAGTATGACCTCACAGCAAGCTTCCCATCACCAGAATGGGAGAGTCCCTCACCCCTGAGCTAGGAACAGTCCCTAAATGGTGGCCCCAGCGTCACCAAGCACAGAGATGGACCCGGGCAGAGCGTGCAGGCACCCCCATGGGGTGGCAGAGCAGAGAGGTGGGAGGGAGGGCAGCAGGCAGGGACAAGGAGGTGGCACCTGCCAGGCTTCAACACGCTGTAAGCAGGGGGTGGGGGGGCTGCACCCCAAACAATTCAGAGCCTTAGGTTGGCAGTGGCAGTCACAGCTCCCCCAGGACAGGTGACACCATCTCCCCTGGTGTCTTTGTGAGAGCAGAGGGGCTCCTTGGATTACACGGGCTGGGGCACGCGAGCGGAGCCAGGGGAAGGCACACAAAATGGAGGGCTGCTGTGTAATGGAGGGGCAGAGGTGCTTGCAATGGCACCCCTCTATATTGGCTTACACCTCCAAAGGTCACACATATTCCATGACAGGCCTGCCCTGCTGCTCTCCCAGCTGTCCCACTCCTCCCAGCCAGCTGAGCCGGCAGCTCTGCACCCTCCAGCCTCCCACAGCCCCGGGGATGGGAGCAGGGGAAGAGGCCAGAGCCAGATCCCAGCTTGCAGGGGCACCTCAAAGACTGTGAACTCACCCAAAACAGAACCGGCACACAGAGACAACTGAGAAAACCTTCCTCAACCCCACCCACTCTTCACCTGCCTTATATAGTCAAGGAGGGGCTCCCTGGGCCAACCCTCTAACTGATTTGCAGCTTTCTCTAATTACACTGAGAATTAGAGGGACTGGGAGGGACTGGGAAAAGCTGGGAGGGAGCTGGGAAAAGCTGGATCTGTGGGTATTGAATACAAACTGCTGGTCTGCAGCTCTCCAGGCTGAGGCTGTCCTGCTTAAAAAACGGATTTGAGAGGGACCTTGAGTTGGGAAAACACAAGGGTTGGTGGCTCGTTCCTCAGGAGCTGGGATGGAGGAAGCCATCAGGGGCTTGAGAAGCTCTTACATCTTCCTCGAAAGGGAGCAGAGAGGAGGCTGCTTGGGTCTGAGGTGGCTGGAAGGCAGGATGGGATGTCCTGGGCAAGCAGACAGGCTGGGGGCTGGGAATTGAGGCTGGGGGCTGAACAGTGCAGAGCAATGGGAACCTGGCAGCTGCCCTTATAACCCCAAATGTTCTCCTGCACAGTGACCCCTGTTCACGTGGCACTAAATTAAGGTGCCTGCACTGCCACCCACACAGACCAGAGCAACTCAGAGAGGAGGCTGGGGTGTTGCTGATGCTGTGAGCTCTGGGACAGAGCCAGCTGGGACAGAGCATGGCTGCCCTGGCTTCAGTGCTTGGTGCCACCACTGTGGCTGTGGGGCTGTGTACCAGGGTGCCAGCACTGCAGCTCCTGGTGCTCCTTTCCCAGGCACGTGGCAGTGCTGTGCTGGCTGCATGAGGGAGGGGACAGCCCAGATTGCTGAGGGGTGACAGAAGTTGTGGGACAGTGGTCTGTGGAGCATCCCTCCCATGTTGGCTGCTGCGTGGTGTGATGCTGTGACACCCTCCCCCCAGTCACCCTGCCACCTGGGTAGTGCCCAGGGTGCTCTGTGTCTCGAGGGGACGGGTCCTGGGCTGGTCATGAGGATTATGCATCCCTGTCCTGCCCCACGGTCACCTGTGCTTCCCCACGGGCTCTAAGCTGGAAATGGTCTGCCTGGGTGTGGTGATGTTCAAGTGGTGATTCCAAAGTATCTGACATGGATTTAGGAGCTGCATTTGGGGTGCCCGTAAAACAGGGGTTCTGCTTTAAGGGAATGTGTCCCAGGGGTTTGCTGAAATGAACACAGGACACGTGCTGGTGGAGGGGAGACCAGCTGTAAGAGCAAGGTCTGTGGAGGGTGTACTTCAGTCCTGTCTCACCAGGAGGGAGGATATGGCTGGAAACCTTCTTCCTCTGGAGGGACACATGTGCTGCTGGGGCTCAGCCAGAACCCATACCTGTGGACACCAAGACCTGCCTACCTGATCCCACAGGTCTATCTGCCAAGGGCTGGAAACTCTAACTCCCAGGAGGAGTGAAGGCTGCTGAAGTTGAGGGATACCCTGCCCACATGGCTGTGTCCCACAGTGAGCAGGAGGGATGCCAGCTCCAGCCCCCCCCAGGAAGCTCACCCTCAGCCTTGAGAGGTCCTAAGCTTCCTTGCCAAGACTATTTCACTGGGCCATGATCTCTGGTTGGCACAGGGACAGGGCATTGATGTTGAGCATGTGGGAGACTCAAAGCAGGCAGGGTTCAACGCTCAGCCTACACAGATGGTCCTGACAGCAGATGGACCTGAGGCAGATGCAGGAATGCCTGCTGCTGGGGTCACTAGGGCATGTCCTCCAAGCCTGGCATGCTCAAGGCCTTCTTGGGAAGCTGCAAAGGAAGACAAACTATCCAAGCCCTTCTGTGATCTGCTCTCTGTGCTGTTACCTGCATCCCAACGACCTGCTGGTGCTGGAGAGCCTGGTGCTGGTGGCATTACCTGTGATCTCGTGCTGCCTCAGCTCGTTGTATCTGTAGGACTGCTCCAGAGGCTTGATGGAGGAGTGGTAGATCTTCCTCAGCCGCTGCAGTACTCCTGTGGGGCAGAAGCATGCAGATGGGTAACAAGCAAACCACATCACCCTGGCTGAGTTCCTCCTAGGGAAGCTGCTGGGGATTCCCTGAAGATCTTGAGGGAGATTCAGCTGTGGATCAAGGGACTTGGCTCACAGTTGTAATCTTGGCCAAACTCTTCCCAGTCACACTTTTTGATGCCTCTCCCTGCCGGGCACTGTCCCCATCTGCTGCTGAGCTCTCCTTAATGCTCTTTAGCACTCAACACCCATGATCCCCAAAGCCCTCCACCATGGTGCCAGGGACCCAGGGCACAGCCCCTAAGCTGCTGGCTAGAATTAAGAAGGAGCTTTGTCCACAGCAGCTTTTAGCACTTTCTTTACAGTCCAGACTGCCCGTGGGGCCAGCAGGATCAAGACTTAGGATACCAAAACCCAATAAATAGTTGGAATAAAAATCCAGACTCTTTATTACAAGTTGTCCCAGATTTCTCTGGCCAGCAGCACGGTTGGATCAAGATGATTCTCCATCTGCATTTTCCAGCCTCTCTACCCTCCTAATTCTTGTCACCCTTGGGGATGTCTTTGAAATACCTCAAGTATGTTAACCCAAGAGCAGTAAAACTGGGCTGTTCCTGAAGATCACAGAATCCCAGACTGTTTTGGATTGGGAGGAACCGTAAAGCTCATTCAGTCCCAACCCCCTGCATGGGCAGGGACACCTCCCACAGCCCAGGTTGCTCTAAGCCCTGAGGCCTTCAACACTGACAGGGATGGGGCAGCCACAGCTTCTCAGGGCAACCTGGGCCACGGGCTCAGCACCCTCACAGGCAAGGTTTGCTTCATAATAAGTAATCTAAATCTCTTCAAATTTAAAGCGTTTGCCCTCATCCTGTCACTCCAGACCCTTTTTCAAAAGTCCCTCCCCAGCTTTCCTGTAGCCCCTTCAGCTACTGGAAGGCCGTGGAAGATATGGTGTTGGCCTACAAGAAGTAAGGTTAAAACCAAAGCATTCTAGGGAAGGGAAATCCCATCCATGTTCTTGGTGCAGCAGAACGGTGTGGAGCCTGTCCCGCAGGGATTGTCTGTGCTGAAGGAGCAGGGCACGCACGGCTCACTGACACCCAGACCCCTCACCTGAGACATCATCAGCAGGTTTGTCCTCGTTCAGCTTGAGGGTGTTCTCCAGGTGGGACCGGTCACGCTTGGTCGGCTCGCTGGCATCTTCAACCTCTTCTGGAGGAAAAGGCAAGGAGACGGGTTACTGCTGAAGCAGGGGACTCCACACGGGAGCTCACACAAGCTGGGGAGAGGCCATGGGGGAGCACACACCCCCTGAGCCCGTGCACCGGCCGTGCTCCTCAGCAGCCACCATGGCCTTCGGCACGCTGCGGTTTCCCTATCGCAAAGGCTCTGTGGGGGCTGCCGGGGCTGTGGCTGCTGGGGGAAGCATTGAGGGCAACTGCTTGGCTCTGAGGAGGGGCTGGTGAGGGAGGCACAGCACATCAGCCCAGGGGGACCAAGGGCCAGGCACTGGGGAATGTGAAGGACATGGCTGGAAGGTGCTGCCGGGGAGGAGCACGAGCAGGCGGCAGCTGCTGCCCGGCTGGGCCCCAGCACCTCCCCTGGCAGCTGCGGCTCCTCCGGGGTAAATCTCAGCTGCAGGAACACTTGGCTCTGCCTGCTCACTCCCCAAAAAGTTACTCGTGGAGCCAGAGACACAAGGATGTGCAAGACCAGGGCTGTCTTTTGAGAGAGCAGCCAGCTTGAGCCATCCTGTCCTGCCTTTGCCAGCGAGGTCATTCCCTGCTGTTTCTCCTGCCTCTACCCCTGTACCTGGAGTCCTTGGAGTGGAGCCCTGGCTCTGGGTGGCCGTGGGGACCCCACACTTTCATGCCTGGCCCAGGAAGCATGAGGCACCCTGATGTCCTTGCTCTGGAGGTGCTGGCCCACCAAGGGCCCCACACAGCTCCAAGTGCTTTCAGATACTGGGAGCTGGGTCAGGCTTGAGTGGGGGTTTGGGGACAGGTTTGGGGACACGTGTGTGCTGTCTGGCTGAGCTAGGGATGCCTGGGCCCAGAGGGCACTGCCAAGCCCTGGGACTGTGCTGAGTGGCCACCAAGGACTGGGCTGAGGAAGACCTTTGACTTGCCAAGTTAAGCCGCGGACACCAAAACTGGCTTTCCCTTTAGGCACAAACGGGAGCTTTTTGAGCTGCAGGTTACGGATGAAAGCAGAAAAAAACTCAGCTGTGTCCAAAGGTCACTGTCCCACTGTGGCCAAAGTCCACAGAAGTTTCTAAGAAATCATGGTTAAAAGGGGGGGTGTCCCTTTTCCTTAGCCAGCCTTTCACTGACCAAGCGTGGCCAGAGCTTTGGCAGCTTAAAGGTCTGAAAGAGCTCTTCACACTTTCCCCACAAGATAAGGGCTGGTGGGCAAGAGCCTCACCACCCCAGGCAGCATCCTGCCCTTGCGGAGAGGGATTCCGGAGAACTCTGAGGGTGGAGGATAAAGAGCCTTTAAGAGGTCTGCGGGTGCTGAAAGGGGCCTGGGTGTCCATGTCCACAGCCCAGAGAAGAAACCGTGGGCTTGAGAGGGGAACATCAGCCAGCTTTGATATGGCTGCGACGAGCACCTGGACGGCAAGGTGTCCCCGGGCTCCTGCCTGCACCCTGGTGCATTGGTTAGGGGCAGGCCAGGGGAAGCACAAGCGTTAGGAGAGGGCCATGCACTGGGTGCCAAGCTCAGCTCCACCGGGGGTTGATGGTGGGGTCACTCTTGCTGCCACAGCACACTGACAAGAAAAGACTTCAACCTATCTGGCTGTGCCGGAGCCTGGCAGCAGCTGGCTGGGGGCTGTGCCCAGGGGGGCTCTCTGTTTCTGCAACCGGTGCCTTGTCTGCAAGGGGGTCTTCTACTGCTGGGGGGTTTTCCACCACTGCTGGTGGGTCTTGTGTTGTTGGTGGGTCTTTTGAAGTTGATGGGTTTTCCACCACTGCTGGTGGGTCTTCTGCTGCTGGTGGGTCTTCCACCACTGCCGGTGGGTCTTCTGCTGTATCCCCACAGGGTGGGTGATGGCAGCTGGCAAGGCCATCCCTGCCTTCCTTCTTGCTGGCAGCCACTGCTTGGCCTTGTTCCTTTTCACCAGAGCCTCCAGCTGCTTCCTTATTGCTCCTTTCAGCTCCATTCTCTGACTCTGCTGGCCTGGCACCATCTTCCTCAGACTCTTCCTCCTCTTTAGACTCTCCCTCCTTGGACTCTGTCTCGCTTCCATCTTCCTCAGACTCCCCCTGCTCATCATCTTCCTCCGAGCTTTGCTTTCCCCCTTCCTCTCCCCCCTCAGGAACAGACGCTGCTCTCGGCTTCCCCATTTTCTCTTCCCCAGGCTGCCCTTGCTCCTTGGAGCCTCCTTCCTCAGCACCAGGCTCCTCATCCTTTTGGGCAGGGAATCCATCTTGTGGGCCAGGCCCACGGTTCCCTTCATGATGTGCTGCTTCAGGGGTGCCCAACGGGGCATCTTCCCCCGGGCCCTGTGCCTCACCAGTCCCCTCCTGGCCCTTCCCAGCAGTGGTCTTCTCCTCCAGCTGGACAGCCTCTGGACCCAGGTCCCCACTCAGGCCACCCGCCGGCTCTTTCTCCCCTTCTCCAGGTCCCTCAGCAGCACCGGGCGAGGAGGCATTGACGGGGCCACCATCTTGGTGCTCCTCAGGGCTTCTGTCAGCTGCCTTCTCCTCCAGCCTGGGCTCTGCGGCTGGCAGGGGGCTTTCAGCAGCACCACCAGCATGGTCCTTGCTGGGGCCGCGGGGCTCTAAACGATGAGAACAGCTCAGTCAGTCTTACCCGTGCCGGCACCCACCGGCCCCCCCGTCAGAGCTGGGGGGCCCCCGAGGGAGGGTTTCTGGCTGTTACCAAGAGGTGTAAACCGCTTCCCAAACCTTCTCTAGTTCCAGCTCAATTTCTCTGTCTCTGTTGTAAGAAGCTGGGCGCAAAGAGGTGTTTGTTGAGAGGCCAAAGCCAACGCTAGCGGGGGGCCCTATGGCTGTGCCGGCCATGGCTGCCCAGGGCCACTGCTGTGACCTGCTGCAAAGCACTGCAGGAAGGCGGCAAAGCAGCCCTAAAAAACGGGGGGAAAGGAACAACAAAAAGCGTAGCTTGGGGGGCTGCGGGCACTTGGCAGGCTAAAAGGGTCCTTTCCCAGCCCTGCCTCTGGAGAGCATCGGCCATGGCAGGCGGCTGGGCAAGGAGGAGGAAGAGATGAGGGGGAAGAAAGGGTGAGGGGCTCTCCTGGCTGAGGGAAGGCAGGGCCTGACCCCGCTGGGCAGCTATTTATTGTCAGCATCCCTTCACTAGGAAAGCATTTGCTGCACCGTGCGCCCAGAGGGGACACAACAAATTTGTTCTGCAGCCCAAGAGAAGCCATCCATATTTTCTCCAGGCCTCCAACTGCAATTTAGCATTAGTCAACGGGTGCCAAAAATAAAAGATCACTGGCTATGCTGTCTCCATTACAAACAGTTGCTGCTAGTCTAAATAATCCCCCGAAACGTCTAATGCCTGCATACTAGGGAAGCTTTTCAGAGGAAAATAATTCCTTTGTACTCCAGCTGGCAAGCAGATGCCAACCAAGAAAAAAAATACCACCTCCACCCAGGCTGCGGGGAGGCAAAGCGGGCAGTGCCGGGCACGGGCAGGGCTGACAGCCATCCCTCTCCTCTGGCTTCATCCCTCTCCTCTGGCTCCATCCCTCTCCTCTGGCTCCTGCTCTATGTCCATGCCCAGAAGCTGTGGGGCTGCGTGTCCATCAGCACAGCCCCAGTGGTGCCACAGTGCCGGGGGTCCCGCTGGGCTGGGCTGCAGGGAACCTCAGTGGCCGAGCACAGGAGGAGCTGAGCCAGGGTCACCACAGTGCCAGCTCCAGTTTGGGGACACCGGGCAGGTGGCTGCATCTCTCTGCAGGCAGGGGCTGTTATCCAGGAGCCGGGTGGCAGTGGCTGGCAGGGACAGGCTGCTCCTCATCCCGCCAGCCGTCCCGGTGGCTCTCAGCACAGCCTGGCACTGCCGCTGTCACCTGCCGAAACCGGATGCACGGGTCACTCTTGCCATGCCCTCCCCGACCTCCCCTGTCCTTTGTTGGCACAAGGCTTGCAGGTGCTTCCAGGCACCCATTTTGGCTCCCAGATGGAGGGAGCTGGTCCCAATGCAGCTCCCATCCTCCTCCCTCACACCCAGACCTCCCCCTCTCCTTCAGGTCACCTTCCTGTGATGACCCGTGGGACCCCGGAGGGTGTCAGGAGATACTTACAGGGGAACTTGCTATGTCTGATCTGGGTGGCCAGGGACCAGCATGGCCCTGGTGGCCCGGAAATCATCCTGGGTCTGCTGAGGGTCCCCTTGGCTGATGGGAATGGAGATATTCTCAGTTTGGCCCCAAAACAGGCAGTGACCTGCAGGGCTGGGCAGGGAGTGTGGCTCCTCAGGTGGGTATCTGGGGAGGGTCAAGGTGTGGGGGGAGGCAGAGGAGACCCTGCATGTCCTGAGGTCTTTGTCTGGGGTCTGTGTGTCCCCTCTGACCCAGGGCAGGGGGACAGGGGAGCCATCACCCACCATGGCCAGACAAAAAGGCAACCTCAGTGTCCACCATGAGCCATCCCTCAAGGGAGAAGGGAAATATTCCCCAGGCACTCTGAGTGGGATGTTCCTGCTGGTGTGCTGGTCACGGGCTTTATTTCCTGTGACCTTCAAGGTCTTATACAAAGTCCCTCTCCTCTCTCCACCTCCTTGTCCCTCCTGTTTCCCCTACATGGTCTCCAAATCCATCACACGACAAATTGTGCTGATCTGCAGATGGCCGTCGGATGAGCACTGAACTGGGCCGAAGGTTACGGGCTTAACACCCTCCCTGTGTCCACCAGAGGCTAAAAATACGTCCCAGCAACTGTACGGGGGAATGAGGAGGAGCAGCTCTGCGGGGTCTGGACCGTGAAGCACCGGGGCCCTGAGCCTCATGTCCCAGCCCCTCACCCTGCTGCCAGCAAGAACTGATGTCTGTCCTGGGGCCCATCCTGCGGGTCCCCGTGGGCCCGGGAGGGAGCAGGGACAGCCCGCTTGTAAAGTGACACCGGGACTCCCCTTGTTCACGCCCTGCCTTGTGCCAAGGGGCTGGGTGGCATCGGAGAGGAGCCCTTGTCCCGTTCCCCTTGGGGACCCCAGCTCCTGGAGTGTCCCTGCCTGCCCCAAACGTCACCCCTGGCTGCAGGGCTGGGGAGCTGCCAGCTGCTGCCTGGGGACCTGTTCTCTAGAGGTGACAACACCGTGGGGCACAACTGCTGGGATGGAGAGCTCCTGCTGGGGACCCACCTGCCCCAGGGTGCCAGTGCTGGTTTACACCTAGGAAAAGCCTGTGTGGAGAGGATGGGGATGGCTCCTGGGGGTTAACGTCACCCTGCCATGGTGCTCACCCCATCCTGGCACGGGCCAACAGGGACAGCCCTCGAGAAGCTCCGGGGCTGGGGCTGGTGAGGAAGGACAGATAGGCACAGGTGTCCCTCAGAGGGAGGCTCTCCCCCTCCAGCAGAAATAGGAGCCCCAAGCGTGGGGCCACAGTGCCATGGGGACAGCTTTTTGCTTCCCGCAGCCCCTGCCCTGATCCTGGCCCTTGGGGAGTTATCCCCGGGGAGTTATCCACTGCTTCCTGCAAGTCCTGCTCCTCTGTGTCTTCCTGGTGGGGTTTGGGAGGAAGCTGGCACCCCAAACCTTAGCAAGGCTGACTGACCCATGTGCTTTGTTTTGACAAAGCCCTCCAAAAGCAGAAAAAGTCTGAAAGTGGCTGGATCCAAAGCAGCCACAGCCCTGTGTCACTTAACCCTGTCCTGGCCATCGGCTGCCACACGGGGGGCTGCCAGGGAAGGGGGTTCTGATGCTCCCTGGTGCTGCCAGCCAGCAGCATGGCTGCTGGAAAAACTCAGTGGGGGTGGATTAGCCCCTTGAGCCTGACCTTTCTGCAGCCAGTAACCCCTCGGAGGCAGAGGAGACCAAAGCAGGGGCTGTGCCCCTCATCCAGCCTCAGGCCTGGGTGCCCCAGGGTGCAGCCCACCCCTGGGCACTTGTCTGGAGCATGGCAGAGGACAGCAGCTCCTCCCTGCTCTTCCCATGCCTCAGTTTCTCCCTCTTCACCATCCCAGCAGTGCCCAGCACCACTGACAAGTCTCAGAGGAAGCTCCCAGCATTCCATCACACTTCAGCAGCTCCAGTGGCCAAACCAGCACCAGTTTGGAGCCACTCGGGACAAAACATTCACCAGCTAGGAGACCAAAGTGTCCCGAAGTGGCTCAGAGGACACAGGCACAAGGGTGGCTGAGCACAGAACTGGCTCTCCAGACCCTTGTGCACCCAAGAGCCCAAAACACCTATCCACAGCATCCCATCCCAGGGGCCTCAGGATCCCAAGGCACCAGCAAAAAGCAAATATTTGCCAGTTTTTTCAATTCAGAGCGCAGCCAGGGGCCAGGGGTATAGGAAACAGCTTTGTTAGATTAACTTGGCCTCATTTGTGGAGGAGATTTTTTAAGTTTAGTTAAAAAAAAATACAAATTGATTTGATTGCTATAAATAGTCAGCTGAAGCTGCATGATATTTCGATTAAGGAAGGGTAAAGAAACCTCACCAGGATGCACCAAAGGGATTAAAAACAGGCTTGAAGCTTTCTAAATGTGGAGAGGAAAATGGGGAATCACTTCTGCAGGGTTTTTTTCTTACTGTCTCTCCTCAGAGTGCCCACCCTGAAGCTATAAAAGAAAACCTGAACTCCTGACTTGAGGAAGACACAAAGACGAGGGTGGTGCCAAGGTGCCTTGGCCGGGGAAGATCCGGGTCTGTGGGTGAGCAGATGGTGAGAAAACTGTGTGTGCTTTGGCACAGGCAGATGTCACACTGTATGTGGAGGAACATCTCCCTGTGCTGTCCCTCATGGGGTCTGCAGCCCTGGAAGGGGTGCTGAAGGACCTGAGGGAAGTGCTGTGCCATGGCTGGAGATGTAGGAGACCCTTCCTCCAGAGGCCATGCTGCTCCTGTCCCCAGCCCACCAGCAATGGGCTTCACCAACCCACCCCAGGGCCTCCCCACCTCCCTCCATGATGTCCCCTGTGTCCCCAGAGGACATCCTTCATGTGAGCCCTTTCCCTGATGAAAACTCCTCATCCCTCTTCTTTGGTCATCCCGAGGATTCCCACTCACCAGGGCAGGACAGGGAGAGCCCTTGGACTTGCCAACCTGGATTTTACTGCCTGGTGATCCATTGTCCCACAAGATCCTCAATTCCATAAGAACACCACACCAAGGAGGGGTGTCCAGCCCCGGGGGTCTCACCCAGACCCCCAACAGCAGGACAGGAGGTCCCAGCTCAGCTGTGGCACAGGGATGGGGCCTCACAGCTCTGAACCCCTTCCAGGAGTAGGGAGGAGGGCAGGGACTGGCACCAGGACCACGCTGTGGCTGCCAACACCCCGGCTGGAGACTCCCCGGCCCCTCCGCGGGCACACGAGCTCACCAGCTTCCTGGGGCTATCACTTACAAGGGAAATGTCCCCACGGGATGAAAATAGCCCTGGTGGAGCTCTGCCAAGGCACCCACACCCACTGCTGTTCCTGCAGCACCCAGGGAACTGACGGTTTGATCAGAGGTTTGCCCCCCCGCCCCCAGGAAGCCCCCATCCCACCATGGGGAGCTGGCATCTGCCTGGGGCTGGCAGGTTGGTGAGGGACACAGTGGGGACATGGCAAGGGCACAGCCCACCCAGCCGTGTCCCTGGTCACAGCCCTCCCAGCCCCATGCCCATCCTGTGGGGACCCACTGGTGTCCCTGTGCCACCAACTGAGGTGTCCTGGCCATACTGCCTGGATGGCTGTCACCTACAGACTGGGCCAAGGAGGGTGTCACAGTGCAGCCAACCTGCCTGACAGAGAATCCCAGACTGGTTTGGATTGGGAAGGACCTTACAAACCATCTCGTTCCACCCCCCTGCCATGGTCAGGGACACCTCCCACAGCCCAGGGTGCTCCAAGCCCCATCCAACCTGGGCTGAGACACTGCCAGGGATGGGGCAGCCACAGCTTCTCAGGGCAGCCTGGGCCAGGGGCTCGGCACCCTCACAAAAAAAGATTTCTTCTGAAGATCTCACCTCATTCTCCCCTCTTTTAGCTTGAACCCGTGCCTCCCTTGTCTCATCACTCCATACCTCTGTAGAAACATCTGTCTTGCTTTGCTCTGCCAACACTCTGGGAGCGCTGGAGCACCCAGAGGGGCCAGGATCTCCAGGTGAGGTATCAGGGATGGGATGGGATGCAGATGACAAGGATCCTGCCTCTCTGTGGTCATGGCATCCAATGGCAGTGGAGCCAACAGTTCTGGCAGTGCTGGAGGGGGTGGAGGTGAGTTCACTGTGGGGTCACTGGGACAGAGATGTCCACCACCTCTGCAGATGCTTGTTGCCCTGGGGGGGCACATGGCTGGGATGGTTGTGGTTGGAAGTCAAGAACTGGCAGAGCTGGAGCTCACCCCTGGGTGCCATATGCTGCATCCTGATACCAGCAACCCCAGGTGTCACCAAACCCTTCAGGCACTCTGCCCCTGGCACTGTGTCCCTGTGATGCAGGGCATGGCAGAGGGGACAGTGCCTCAGATGGAGAGCCAGGGGACTCTGCACCCTCACATCCAGCCACAGGCACCCCCACACCCCCTGGAGGGGGATCCAGCTCCATGTGTCCCCATCCTCCCTCCTTCCAGGGGTACCATGACCAGAAACAGCTGAACTCAAGCAAACTCTGGCTACACCCACTCTACCATATTGGGTGGTGACCCTCCACATCCACACTGGGCCATCACCCACAAAAAAAGAGCAGTTTTACCCTGGAGCCCCCCCATCGTACCCCGATGGAGGTTGGGATGGTTAACCTGGCCTTGCCACTCCACATAGGACAAACCACCCCAAACCTGCCCTTGTCCTCAGGGCTGCACCCCTCCACCATGTGCAGGGGAAGCTCCCAACTCCCTGCTGGGCTCCCTTTGCCTTATCCTCACCAAAGAGGGGTTAAAAGGGGAGCCAAAGGCCCAGAATTGGAAGACTGCCCTCCCCATCACCAGCTGTACCTCCTGCACCCCAAAGGACTCACTCAAGTCCAGCTTGGTACCATCTGAAAAGCAAAACTCATCTTGTGAACCCCACTGGTCCCCGTGGAGCAAAGCCCTGCAGGAGAGGTGCTGCTGCCGGTGGCTTTTTCCCAAACCTACAGGACCAGGGTGAAGCAATGGGACCCACCCCTGATAAGCACAAGATGCCAAGGGGGAGACATCCAGTCACCCCTCAGAGCCAGCTCCAGGCTCCCCAACACACCCGCCAGCCCTGGAGCCTCTCCCAAGACAGGGGGTCCTGGAACAGAGCTGAGCAGGGTGCTGGTGATGGGGTGCCCCACGGCATCACCCAGACATCACCCCTGGCTGGGACCTGGCACTGCTTGGCTATGCCAGCCTCTGTGCCCGCCTCTGTGCCAGCCTCCGTGCCAGCCTCCGTGCCAGCCTCCGTGCCAGCCTTGCCATCTGCCAAGCCCCAGGCCAATGGTGGCTCACCCTGGTTATAAGCCCTCTGTGTCCCGGAGGGCCACCAGCCCAGCCCAGCACCAGCCACCAGCCACGCTTGTAGGGGACCTTTCCATTCCACCTGTCCTCAGACCCAACCCGCGGCCCCGCGGAGGTGACCCCATCACCAGTGGGGTGCATCGCTGGCCCCAAACCCCTTTTATTCACGAGAATGGTCCAAGATGCCCTTAAAAGGCCAAAACTCGCCGGGGGCAGGGGTGCTGGGTGCTGGAAGGCGGCAGCTGCGGGTGGCCGTGCGCGGGGCCGCGGCGGCGCAGGGCCGGGGGGGCCGGTGGCCGGGGTGGCTGCAGGGAGCACAGTGTCCCCTTACACGGCTGTTTCCATATTAAGCCGCCCCCCTCCCGGCAGCGCAGCCCGGCAGAGAACCAGCCCAAATTAACTCAAGGGCAAGCAAGGGTACAGGCAATGCCACCCCACCGCGTGGCCCCGAGGGACACCCGGCTGAGGACAGGGGTGCTCAGAGGGAAGGGGACAGCTCAGGGAAGGGGGTCTGGGGGATCACCCAAAGGGATGGCTTGCTTGGCAGATCCTTGGGTGGGAGGGAAACCCCCAGGGCAAACAACCCACCCCATTCTACTCCAACAACAGGGTGTCCCAGCAGCCCCCCCCCCCCCCAAGTCCCCACAGCCCAGAAGTGAGCCGTGTCAGCACCCATGGGTGGCACTAACCCTGCACATGTTGGCGGCCCCATGGCACCGCGCCCACCCTGGCTCAGAAGGAGGGGACCCCCACCCGCTCCTCTGGCCCCTCTTGGCCATGGCCCCCATCGTTTTTTTGGGGTGCACATGTTGGGGTGACTCTGCAGCCCTGGACGAGTGGCAGGGCAGCACAGGTCACTGCACCCCTGCCACCTCCTCCTGCTCTGCCACCCAGCCCTGGGCTCACCGACCACCCTACAGACCCCCAGGCACCCACAGGCCCCCCAGGCACCCACAGCCCCAAGGGCACCCGCAGCCCAAACGAGCACCCCTAGCACTACAGACACTGACAGCACATAGGCACCTGTGGCCCCACAGGCACCCCCAGACCCACGGGTGCCCCCAACCCTGCTGTGTGCCCACAGCCCCATAGGCACCACTACCCCACAGACACTCAGAGTCCCATGGGCAGCTGAAGCCCCACGGGAACCCACAAGCCCCCTTGGGGACCCACAGCTCTACAAGGACCCCACAGCCTCATGGGGACCCACAGCTTCATAGGACACCCCCAGCCCCCCAGAAACCCCCAGCCCCGTGAGGACCCCCAGCCAGGTGGCAGATGTACCTGCGGTGCCGAGGAGCAGGAGCGAGGCCACGCAGCAGCAGAGCAGGTTGAGACGCTTCATGGTGACTGCCAGGAGCTCCCTGCAGCTCCCTGCCTCTATTTATATGACAGGCGTGGGGCAGGGCAGGCAGGGCAGGGCAGGCAGTGCACAGTGCACAGTGCAGGCAGTGCAGGCAGGACAGGCAGTGCCAATGTGGGGTCACCATCCCCATCTTGGCATCCAGCTGGTGAGGGTGTAGTGGATCTTCTTCGGCTTCTGCAGCCCCTTTTTGGCTGGAGCAGAATTTTGAGAAGGGGAAGAGCCAAGCATCACAGCACCACGGTGTCCCTCATCCAGTCCCAAAGGCAGGTGTCCCTGGACACCTTGTCCTGGGTTGGTTTGGGGCCTCTGCAAATCACCAAAGCCAGGTCATGCCACACCCCCTGTAGGCAAGGGCCGTGTCCCCTCCACCCTGGTGGTGTCCCCGTTGTCACCGACACCGAACTGGCAGCATGGCAGCAGCTGGAGGCACAAAGTCACCAGTCCTGTCACCCTCACCGTCCCCAAACCCGGCTGTGGAGATGCCACTTCTGGGGTGGGAGGAGCTGGGACTCAGCTTTTTCTTGGGGAAGGGACTGAGAGGAAAACAGGAGCCCAGACCCCTCTGTCATCTCCAGAGGGAGCTGAGCCCTGATGTACCTGTGGCACCTTCAGGCAGGGCCAAGACTTTAAAACAGCTGAGCCAGCATCTTCCTGCCTGTGATTCCCAGGGCCCTCCTGCCCTTCTCTTTGAGCCTCAGGTCCCCTGAGAATGATCAGAGTCCCACAGGGTCCTGATCCACCCCTGTCCCCCCAACAAACACTAACGCTGTGCCAGAGCTTCTAAAAAACCAAGTACAAACTTTATTTTGTTTCTTTACAAAGGCACGAGCCTCTTTTTTTTTTTCCACTTTCTTAACAAAATAGAATAGCTTCTCAATCAACACAAAGACCTGAAAATTGTAAAAAAAATACAAAAAAAACCAAAACCCAAAACAACAACAAAAAACCAAACCAAAACAAAACCAAAAAAAAAAAAAAAAAAAAAGGGAAAGGAATTGAGAAACAGCTGTGGCTGGGGGGGAAAACCTACAAAATACCACCGAGACTCTACACACCACTGGCCTAAAACCCTACAGCTGGGCAGGGGGTGGCAGGGTCGAGGGGGGGGACACGCACAGAATGGGGACACCCCCCCCACCCCAGCCCACCACAACAGACCCAAGCGACACAATCACGAAACAGAAAAGCTCTTCGGAGCTGACGGACCCCGTGAAACAGATTAAGTGCTTAAAGGAGGGATGGGAGTGGGATGGGGGGACAGGGACAGGGACACAGATGGGGGTGTAAAATCAGCCCCCAAACTGCCATCCCCATGCTGAGGAGGTGGGCATTGGAAACACCAGGCAGGGGGTGGCATGTGCCAGCCATCCTGCCTGTGCTTCGATGGCACAATCCCAGGAATTTTTTGCTCTCCAAAGGGGTTTTCCCTGCTCCATATGGGGTGCAAGAGCTGCAATGGGGCTGGCTGCATCCCAAAGTGGGGGGCGCCCGTCCCATGTTTTGCTGCCGTGTCACTTGGCATCTCCTCCCTGCTTAAAAACGAACATTTTAATTGAAAAAAAAAAATACACAAAAGAGAAGGAAAAAACAAATTAAGATCCCAACCGAAGGCGCGGTCCCAAGGGAATGCCATCAGCAACACCGGGGCTGCCGCTGGCTTGGCAGGATTCCCCATGGGTTGGCAAAGGGGGGGTTGATAAAACAGGGTGGGGGGCTACGAGCCCCCATCCCTAACACCCCCCCCCACCATCCCGCCGCACCCCCAGCCCCCCGCGTCCCGCTGTGGCCCCCCTCAAGCGCCCACCCCCCCCAAGCCGCCTCCCCCCCCCGGGAGCTGCAGGGTGACCTCTGCCTGCTTCTAACACTCTGCTTTACAGTATTGGAAAAAGGTCATAAAAGAGACCCAAATCGCGTTGTATTTTTTAAAAATTTCAGCATATTCTCTGACGTTTCCCCCTCCCGCCCTGGCTCCCCTCCCCGGCTGCCAGCCAGGGGGTGTCAGGGCAGCTCCCCGTCCCCCGAGGGCTCCTCTTTGCTCTGGTCCATGGAGTCACTGTCGTTGCCCTCGGTGTCGGAGGCGGTGTCGGAGGCGGAGGGCTCGGGGCAGGCGCGCGCCGGCGTGACGATGACCGCGCGTCTCTGCTCCTCTTCCTGCAGCTGCTTCTCCTGCGTCCCCTCGATGTGCTGGATCGCCTGCCGAGGGCAACCACCCACGGTCAGGGCACCCTGTGTGTGTGTGTGTGTGTCCCTTCTGACGCACCCAAGGGGGTTAGGGACCCCCTCAGAGCTCCCCGTGCCCCCCCCGTCTCCCTCCTTACCTGAACGATGGTGTCCAAGTTTTGCCGGGACGTGGAGACTGTGTTGATGACTGAGGAGGGGCCCATGGTGACCACGGTGACGTGATGGGAGGGAGGTGGTGCTGGAACAATCACAGTGGGGTGGTGGGTGGGCGCTGGGGGAGCATGTGATGGCAAAAGCTGGGAAGAGAAACAAAAAAAAACAAACCCACCCCAGGTCAGCAAGGACCTGGAAATGGCAGTGATGGGGAAAACATCATTGCTCAGTTCGTGGAGCCCAGGCTCCTGTAAGAGCTGAAGCAGCAGCTTAGCTGCTCCAGTTCACCCATCCAGGATGGATGTGAGAAGACACCAGCTAAAGCTGCCATCATCACCTTGGCTTTGGCAGAGCCAAATGTGAGGGATTCTCCACATCCCAAAGGGGGAAAGATTTGGGTTTTTTTAAGCCAGCAGAGGCAAATGCCAGCTCTGACATGACCCCAAGCTGGGGAGCTGGGAACCCACTGCCCCCCTCAGAGCCTCACATTACAACAGAGGATGGGAAGATCTGCACAAGCAGGAGGATGAGAGTTCACCTAAAAATAGGCTGAACTTCCCTGGGAGGGAGCTGGTGGGGATCCGGCAGAGACACAGCTCCATGCAGGGAGGAAGCTGTTTTCTCTCCTTCCCTTTGAGGCTCGTCAGGCCAGTGTCACCCCAGGGCTGAGCTCAAGGGTGGCAGAGAGCAAGAACTGTGTGACAGCACCACCCAGCCTGCCTCCTCACTGCACCAGCCTGGCCTAAGGCTCCCCCCACTGTTGGGAAATCCCACTGTGCCAGAAGAAAATGCTGGAGGCTCCCATCCAGGTGGTCCTGCCCTTTTGCAGCCTGGTGGGTGGCAGGGAGTGGTTTGGGGGGCCCTAAAACTCAGTGAGAATCACCCAAGGGGAAATGAACCCCCAGAGATGGGGTTGGTCTCCACGCTGCTGCAAAACACCCACTCCAGCATGGGGAGCACAACCCCCATCAACGTGATGGCATTGCTCAGAGAGGGGATGGACACAAGTTCATCACCTGAGGGTGAGGAAATGTGGCTGGTGGGAGCCATAGCAGCACCACAGCTCACCAGAGCAGGACCTGCTCTCCACCCATGCCCAGCCCAGGCCCTAATCCCTCCTGAAACATGAGGTGCCCACAAGTGCAGCCCCCAGGTGCTGGGGAGGCCACATGCCCAATTCCCCAAGTGCTTTGCTGGGACACCACTGCCCATTCCAGCCTGCCCCAAGGGACAGGAGGTGCCAAGCATGTTAATGAACCACCCCAACCCCCCGCTCAGGGTTCACAAGGCCACCAGGGTGTCCCCACGGCTGGGCTAGGGCCAGGGTGGGCTGTGCCAGCAGCCTCACACTCACCTGGGTTCGGATCTGCTGCTCACGCTCGAGCTTCTCCTGGTGCAGCAACCTCACCTGTTCCTGCTGCTGCTGGAGCTGCACTTGCTGAGCGATCACCTTCAGCTTCTCGGGGTACATGTGGGCCTCCAAGGAGCGAACCTGACAGCCAAGAGAGCCCCAGAATCAGCGGGGAGCCCCTCTCCTGATACGGCACCCCTGGCCCACCCCACAGGGTGGACACGGCAGAGCCAGGGCCCCCACGGCCAAGCGTGGAGTGGAGGTGGGCAGGGCCGAAGCCCCGTGGTGGCAGCGCCAGCGTCCCCAGGGGATGGCTGTGGCACAGCCCACTAGAGGGCGAGCCCCCCACGTGCTGCTCCAGCCCGCGGGGTCTCACCTGCTCCTCCAGCATCATCCGGACTGAGCGCTCCTTGTCCAGCTGCTGCCGGAGCTCGATCATCTCCCGCCGCAGATCCTCGGCTTTCTCGTCCTCCCAGATGTCCGGGGAGCCGATCCCCTCATCCTTGTCCTCCGCCCGTCGCCGCTTCGGGGAGGAACCGCTGAACTCCTGCCCCAGGGACGTGGTGTCAGGGGACAGGGGGACAGGGACCTGCCCTGATGCTCTCCCCCACCATCTGGACCACATTTGGGTGACGCCACCCCCTCAGCCACCTTCAGCACAGCTCCCTGCAGAGCAGGGGCTCCCCAGGGACACAGGAGCACACAGAGCTGACACCTGAACACAGATGGGCTCCAGACCCACTCTCCTGCTTCTCATACTGTGATACTGAGGGTGGTGCCACCAGGCCTTACCCTGACACCCCAAATGGAAAATGTGAGAAATGTCAGTCCAGCCCTTCTCCCCCTGCCAGCTCAGGGACACTGGGATGAACAGAGATCCCCAAGTGAATGCAAAACATCCTCATCCCCTGGCTTACTAGGGCAAAGGGTCTTGATCTGACCCCAAGGAACAGTGACAATGTCCTTTCCACAGCCAGCCAGGACTGTCCCATGCCCAGGGGGCAGGCAGGCACTACCTGGATGAACCGCTTGAGCTGGGTGTTCTGCTGCAGTAGCCGAGTCTTCTCCTGCTCCAGGGAGAAGATGTATTCAGCTGTCTGCTGGAGGATGGCTGCCTGTGGGAGAGCCAAGAGGGGCACGCTGAGCCAGGAGGGAACTCCAGGATGTCCCCGAGCCCCTCTCCTGATGAGCTTCCTCCCTGGCCAGGTGGTAGCAGCACCGCCCCTTGCCTGGCTCCCCCATCTCCCCTGGGATCTGCACCATGGGGAACCTCCAACTCACCCCTCTCAGGAACTGCCAAGCATCACCTCCTCACCCCACTGCTCTCCACAGCAGGGTCACCTCATCACCTGAGCACAGGCCACCCTGCTCCTGGGCCATCTGTGCTGTCACACACATCCAGCCTGCTCTGGACACCAGGTCTGCAATGCACACCCACTCCTACCAAGGAAACCTTCCCAGGAGAGGCCTCCACCACTGAGTTAACACATGCAAATACCCCCAATTATTCTTACAGCCCTGTCCTGCCCAACAAGCGACGCCGAAAACCTCCACGTGCAGGACCAGTGCCTGCATCCCACATTGCCATAGCCCTGGGGATGTCCCACTCACCTTGCTGAGCTTCTCCCCATCCGTGTGTGGGATGAGGGTTTTCAGAGACTGGAAGCCAGCATTGATGCTCTGCATCCGCCGCCGCTCGTTGCTGTTGGCGATTTCCCTGCGTATCCGCCGCTCCTGGTCCCGCTGGGTCTCTGGAGTCAGGGGGATGTTTGCCAAGCTGCAAGAGAGGCACCGGGTTAGGGAGGAGGGGGCTGCACCCCCGCCGAGTGCCCCCTCGCTTCGCAGTGATGATGCCAAAACACCAAGGGGATGGGGAACGAGGAAGAGGTAATGGCTGTGGTGCTGGTGAGGACAAAAGTGAGTGGATGGATTTCTCCAGCCCTGGGTCCAAAGTTCTGGAGGATCAACCAAACGTCAGGCCCCTGCAGCCCCCCAGCTCTGCCAAGCTCAGACACGGGCGTCTCAACACCAGCATGTGGGAGAGGGGGGAAGGCAGGGTACGGTGGGGACCCCCAGGAAGGCAGGGCACGGCGGGGACCCCGAGAGAGTGAGGGAGGCTGCGGGCCGGGCCACTGCGTCCCCTCAGGGCCAGCCGGCGTGTGTGGCCCCGGGAAGGCAGCTCCCTCCCTCCCTCCTTCCCTCCTGCCCTGCTGATGGCTTCCAGATGACAGCTCCCAGCAGAGAAGCCCCCGTCCCACCCCAAGCCGCAGCTCCTGCCTGCTTCCTGCCGCCGCCTCCTGGCCCCCCGCGCCCTTGCCTTGCAGATGGGCCGGGAAATGCCTCCCAGCGCCGGCACCGCTGCCGGCAGTGAGCAGGGATGGCTCTGGGAGGGCTGTGCCTGCCCAGGGACAACACTCGTGGTCCAGAGCACCCACCCAGCAAAGCCCATCCCTGTGGGTCCGGCTTCTTCACCTACACCCCATTTCCTACAGAGCAGGGTGACTGGATCCCAGACAGGGATCCAATGCCGAGCAGCGGCGGATTCCACCACCAAGCCAAGGTGACCATCAGCCCCCGCCATGCCGCCGGCCATGTCACCCTACTGACTCCCTGCAGGGTGCAGGAAAGCACCCAGCACCCACCCAGCCAGGCTGCCGGCGCTAGGGATGCTGTGAGGCACCGAAGACTAAACATGGGAGCCAGGCAGCCGGCACAAAGTGAGATAAGATGGGCTTCAGCCTCCTGCCTGGGAGCCCAGCGGCTCCAGGACTGGGAGACGGCACCAACCCACCCAGCACTGTGCCAACACCGGGCTGGCACCCTGCCCTCCCCTCCCTGCCCCCCTGCCTTCCCAGAGAGGCCACAGAGGAACTGTGGAGGTTTGGGAGCATGGAGGTGCAAGCTGCAAAGCCCGCAGGCTCCCAGTCCAACCATCACCTGCTGTGACCAGGGAACACACCACAACTCCTCCAAGGTACAACGGGACAGGGAAAGCTCCCAGCCCATCCGAGATATGGGGAAGGATCCCAGCTCAGCCCAAGGGGACAGAAAAGGATCACAGTTCATCCAAGGGGAGGGAAAAGAATCCCAGCTCAGCCCATGGGCTGGGAAGACACTCATCCCAGACACTGAGGCAGCGTACCAGTGCAGACTGACTCCAGGTGCTGAACTGGATCCCTCCTGTGCAGCTCCCAGTGGGTGTCAAGCTGGGAGGTGTCCCTGGGGTGGCTGCCCCACATGTGGGGAACGGCCATCTGCCACATGGACCAGGAGCTGCCCACAGCAGGGTGGTATCAGAGTTCCCATCCAGCAGTGGCTGCCATCTGCCCCCTGCTCCTGCCAAACACCAGCACCAAACTCATCCCCACACACACCAAGCCCCAACAGGTCTCGGGGTCAGTGTCCCTTTGTATGGACAGGGCCTATCCCCCTGCAGTGATGTCTGGTGGGGCTGGGCAGGTGGCTGGGACAACACTCTGGGATGTCAGACCACCAGCCACAGCCACGCAAGGGGTATGGGACGAAGAGGCCCAGGACCGGGCAGTGCGGAAGCGGTTTCTTAAATAGCAGGGAAGGAGGAAGAGTCTGCTTCCTCACCGGCAGACCTCCTGCAACCTGCCCCGGCTGCTCTTCCTGGGAAGAGACCTGAGAACTGACCATGAAATATGGAAAGGGGGAAAAAAACACAGATTCAGGAGCTGGCCTGGCACCCGACGCTGCCAGGGATGGGGCAGGACAGAAGCAGAGGGAGTGGATGGCACCCAGCAGTGCCTTGGCACAGGAAAGAAACTGTGGGTTGGGTGAGTAGAATGATGTCCATCCTGCATCCTGAATGATGTCCAGCCCCTGGCATCACACTCACCCAGACCACCAGGGAAACAAACCCACAGGGGTGTCAGAGCCCCTGCTGCTGCCTGCTCTGCCTGCTGCTGCCCAAACCAGAGCTGTGGTTTGTGCCAGCGGGCAGGGTGTCCCCAAGCTCCTTCAGGTCACCGGCAGTGTGTCCCTGAGCTCCAAAGCAGGATATTCCTGAGCTTGCAGGCAGGGCATCCCCAAGCTTGTATGAAGGGCATCCCCGAGCTCACTCAGCCTGCAGGCTGGGCATCCCCAGCTCCTGGAGCTCACAGGCAGGGTGTCCCAGACCTTGCGGTCGTTCGTGGAAAGGCAGCAAGGCTCCCCCAGAACTCTGCCCTACACCTGGGACAGCTGTGGGGCCCTGCAGACCCCCAACCCGGGGCAGGATGACTCTGTTTTCCTGGCCGCACCGGCTGCCGTCCCACCCCGGCCACGGGCCCGAGGTGACTAACGTGGGGGACGCTGGTGCAGGCGCCCCACAGCTCTGGGTCCCTGCACCCCAGCAGCCACCCCGAGCACCGCCAGCCACAGCCCCCCGCCCCAGGTGAGTCTATGGGGCAGGACCCAGGCCCGCGGTGGGGCAGGGCTGCCCCGGGGGGGGAGGAGGAAGGAGGGACGGCGTGCGGGTTGGAGCCGGGGCCGCCCCACACGTGGAGCGGGGCCTGGCTGCTGCGGGCTGCCCCACGGCGGCGCCGGGACAGCCCCACGGGCCTCCCCAGGCCAGGGCCTCCCCGGTCCCGGGTACCCCGAGCAGGAGGGTGCCCGGTGCCGCCCCCGGGCCCCGCAGCGCCGCGGGCCGCCCCGCATGGCCCCTGGAGCCCGCCCGCCGCCCCGCCAGGCCCCGCCGGCCGCTGGCTGCAGCCCCAGCCCCGTCCGTCCATGGGGCGTAAGGGGCTCCCTCGATCCCCTCACCCGCGTCTCTCCGGGCTTTGTGCCGCCGCCTCCCCGCACTACATGTCCCGGCAGCCCCGGCCGCGACCCGCCTCCTCCGGGAGGGCTGCAGAGTCACGGCCAGGCCCGGCAGTAAACACACACCCCCCCGCACACCCCGCCGACCCCCTCCCCCCCCACTTCAAACACCCTTCTCGGACCCCCCCCACCCCCGCGGGGAGGGGGCAGCGGGCTTCCCCCCCACCCCCGGCCCGGCCCCGCCGCCCGGCCCCATGTGCGCGGCCGGGACCACGTGCGGGCGGTGGGGCTGCGGCGGCCGCGCCGCGCTCCCCCCCCCGGCCATTCACCCCCGCGAAAAACACCTCAAAATACATTTCTGGGTGCTCTCACCCCCCCCTCCAGCCGGGTCCCCCCCGCGCCTGCCCCGCGCCCCCACCTGCAGAGCCCGCCGATGACCTCCTTCTCGGATTTCCTGAAGTGCTGCAGCGAGGGCACCTTCTGGGCCGGCACCATGAAGTACTCCATTCCGGGGGGGGGGGGCGGGGGGGGCGGCCGGGCCCCGCTCGGCTCCGGCTCCGGCTCCGGCGGCCTCTGCCCGCGGCTCAAGGCGGGAAACAGCTGGTGCGAGCGCGGCTCCCGCCCGCCGCTCCGCTCCCCCCGCCCGCCCCCGCCGGCGCCGCCTCCCTCCGCCAGCACCGGCCCGTGTAAACAAAGGAGGGCGCGGGGAGGGGGAGGGACCGGCAGGGACCCGCCAGGGACCCCGCACCACCCCGCGGGGCACGGGGGGCTCTGCTGACCCGGACCGGACCGGACCGGACCGGCTTCTCATGTCTCCAGCGGATCCAGTCCTGTCCCCATCCTACCTCACCCCATCCCGTTCTCTCCCAGCCCCATCCTATCCCATCCTGCCCTACCCTACCCCATCCTCACCTGTCCCTATCCCCTCCTATCCTGTCCCCATCCCATACTGTCCTGTCCCCATCCCATCCTGTCCTGTTCCCATGCCATCCTACCCTGCTCTATCCTATCCTGACCTGTCCCTATCCCATCTCGCCTCATCCTGTCCTATCCTATCCCATCCCCAACCCATCGTATCCCATCCTGTCCTGACCCCATTCCATTTGGCCCTGTCCCCTAACAGTCCTACTCTACCTTATCCCATCCTAACTTGTCCTGTTCCCATCACATCCTATCCCATCCTGCCCTGTCCCCGTCCTATTCCCATCCTGACCTTTCCCCATCCTATCACGTCCCCATGCCATCCTGTTCCATCCTGTCCAACCTCCTCTGATCCTGTTCCATCCCATCCTGTCCCCATCCAGCGGATGAGCAGCCTGGTTTTGTGGAGGTGTCCCTGCCCATGGCAGGAGGTTGGGAATTAGATGATCGTTAAGATCCCTTCCAACCCAACCCATTCCATAAGTGTCTGGTTCTGTGAGCCTGTCCTGCCCCATCCAATTCTGTTCTGCCCCCTCCTCATCCCATACTCTCTCATCCTGTTACATGCCCATCCTATACCCCGTCTCCCATCCTATCCTATCTTATGCTGTTCTGTCCCATGCTGTTGTAACCCAGCTGATCCCACCCCCAGCTGATCCCACCCCCTCTCACCCTTTGCCCGTCCCATCCCGGCTGCTGGGGGGCTCTGGGGGCTGCCAGAGGCTGGGGTTGGGGGCGTCACAAGAAGTTCTGGGGACTGGCAGGGACCGTGTGGGCTGGTTGGGAGTCTGGGGTCTGACAGGGGAGTTGTGGAGGAGGGGCTGGCAGGAGCTGTGGGGATCGGCAGGGGGGCACAGGACCGGCAGGGGCCGTGGGACACTGGCACAGGGGTCTGGGGGGTAATGAGGGACTTTGGGGGCTGGCAGGGGGGCACAGAGATGGCAGGGGCCATGGGGAGCTGGCAGGAGGTGTTGGGGGATGGCAGGAACCATGCAGGACCTCAAAGAACCCTCCAGGCCCTGTGGGGGTTGGACAATACCCCCCTGACCAAAGTCCACCCCCCCCCTGCATTGCCAGCATGGGGCCAGGGCTATTCAGGGCCACCGGAGTGGGGACATGTCGAGCCATCGAGGGCACGCAGGGCGGCCCCGAGGTGGTCCTGCACCTCGGACGGGCAAAGCAGGGGGAGCACATCTCCCCCAGCCCCCTCGGGGGCCAGCAGAACAGGTTCTGCTCGTACCCTGCCTGTCCCTGCCCCGGTGGGCCCCTGCCCATCCCTGCACAGGAACACTGCCCCCCGGCGTGGGGACCCCCCGTGTCGTCCCCCCGGGTTCGCCAGGGGTCTGGCTGCTCCACGGGCAGCCAGGATAAAGGGACCCCCAACCTCCGTCATGGCCCCTCCACCACCCCCCGTCACGCCCCACCGAGCAGACAGAGGAGTCCCAAAAACCATGCTGGTGGCTGTCCCTGCCTGCAGGGGACAGCGGTGCCCCCGGGGTGGGAAGCCCGTGCCCCCCACCTGGGAGGACTTAGGGGTGGGGGTAGTGGGGTAACTTTGGCACTCAGTGAAGGGCACAGGGACACCGAGCCACCCACTGAGGCCACCATCAGTCGGGGGGGGGGAGCATAGAAGCCCCCCATGCTCACACCTCCCCAAGACACGGTTCAGCCCTTTTCCATTTTTTCGGGAGAAAGGGGGACCAAGGTATTGGGGTTCACGGTTGGACATTTTGAGGGGAAAACCCTCAAAAAAGGGACCAAAGGCTGAAACCCTGGCGGCAGCTGCTCCGGAGCCGCCGGCCCAGGGAGGAGCAGGAGGTCACAGAGGGGGGAGACAGCAGCTCCCCCCACCAAAAAACCCAGCCCTGCGGGTGGGGTGTGATTGAAGCCACCCGCACAGGACAATGCTGCCTCCCGTATCCCTCCCTTTTCTGTCGGGGCTGTTGGCGACACCGCCGCTGCTTCCCCCCCAAAACAAAAATCCTCACGGGTGGGGTGTGCCCCCGGCCACCCGCGGGTGTGCCCCCTCCCCTCGACAAAACCCAAGGGGGTGGGGTGTGTTTTCAGCCATTCCCGTGTGCCAGTGTTCCCCCCGTTCCCCCCCCCCTTTTGTGGCGGGGCCACTGGGGACACCGCAGCTGCGCCTTCTCCTGACCCCCCCTTCCCGGGGCGTGCCCCCGGCCACCCGGGTGGGCCAGCTGTCCGTCCCCCCCCCCACCCCAGCGGGCCCCGGGGAGGGAGTTCCCCCCCCCCGCCCCCCCGGTGAGGGCTGCAGCATCCGGGCCGGCCCCGCCACATCCTGCCGCCGGAAGGAGCCGCGGCCCCGGCGCCCCGGGACAACCCCCCCGGGGGTGACGTCATGCGGAGGCCCCCGCCAGGCGTGACGCCAGCCGCTCTTGGTGATGTCACGCGGCGGGCGGGCGGTGCCGCTCCTACGGGGAGGGGGATCCCCCCCCCCCCCGGTCTGACACCCCTCTCGCCGTCCCCGGTGCGGGTTGGAGGGGGGAGCCTTTAGTGGGCGCCGCCCCTGCTTCCTGCGCCTCCGCCGGGGTCCCCCCCCCTCGCCCCGCCACGTCCCCGGGGGGGTCACGGACACACCCGGGGGGGGGTCAGCTCTGCCGCAGCGACGGGGTGACCTTGCGTGTGGGGGGGTGTCCCCGCGTGTCCCCCCAAGGGGCGGAGCTCCCTCTCCCCGGTGTCGTGTCCACCCCCCGACTCGTCCGCCGTGCCCCCCGGTGCCCCCCGCGGCGGGGAGGGGCCGGCCCCGGCCCCCGCCCAGCTCCCGCCCGCAGCCGGGGCCGGGCCGGTCTGTGCGGGGCGGCCATAAATCACGGCGGGCAGAGCCCCCGCCCCGCCGCCGCCCTCCGCCGCCGCCGCCCGGGGGACCGGGGAGGGGGGGGGCAGAGCCCCGCCGCCGCCCCCGCCCCCAGCCCCTGCAGATGTGGCGGAGCGGCCCGGCGGCCCGGCAGCGGGGGGGCCCGCTCCGCCAAGCCCCGCTCCCCGCCCGCAGCCGGCGCTGAGCCCCCGCCGCAGGTACGATCGCGCACCGGGGACCGGCGCTTTGTCGCGCTGCCACCACCGCGGGAATCGTGGGGAGGGGGGGGAGGGGGGGACTGGAGGAAGAGGATGCTGCCGCCGCCACCGGTGGGGGAAAACCCGGGAAGCCCCTTCCCAGCTCCGCAGGGAGCTCCGAGAGCCTGCTCCGGGGGCTGCGAGGGTATGGGGGGGTCCCTTGGCACCTGCACCACCACCACCACTACCCTCCCCCACCAGTGGGGAGCGGTTTGGGGGGGAGATCCGGGATGTGGCCCCGCTGCAGCCCCGGGCACGGGGATGGGGGCGAGGGGGGAGCGCGGGGCTCTCGGGGGGGAGGGAAGGGGGGGGCCGGTAGTGCAGATAGGGGATCCTCCCGCTGCGCAGTGGGTGCCGTGGGGGTGTCCGTCACCCGCTGCCCCCCCCCCTCCCCGGACCCGGGGCGAGTGTTCTGACCTTGGCAGCGGGGCGGGGGCTGCGGCGGGGACGTGCTCGGTGGCTGTCCCCAGATGCGGCCACCCTCGGGGACCCACCGATGTCCCCGCCGTGTGATGAGGGCAAAGGGGGGACTATGGCCGGGGGCCACCGCCCGTCACCCACCGTCACCCCCGGTCTGCATCACCGGGGTTTGCCAGCGGTGGGGTCGAGGCGTGAGGTAGCCAAGTCCTGGCTGCGTTAGCATGGGGGGGGACACGAGGACCCCGGCTGCAGTGACCCCCTCCCCGAGGGGCCAGCAGCGGGGGCCAAAAGCTGCCACCAGTTGTCCCCAGTGTCCCTGAGTACTGCTGCAGGGGCTCGTCCCCTGCTCTGCATGGAGAAGTGGCCACCTCCCCTTTGCTTTTGTGTCACCCTGCTGTGACCGTATCCCCCCAGCTCGGGCTCCCCGTGTTCCCCCGTGTCCCGGCCGCTGCCGAGGTCTTATCCGCTGTGTGACTGGGGACCAGCTCCGCTCCCGTCCCCGAGCGTGTCCCCCACGGCCACCACAAGCTCGGGAAGTGGGGATCATGGTACCGATCTCGGCTCGGGGACCAGGGGACAAAGCCGTGGCTGCTCCTGGGGACGCTTTTGGGGGCTGCCCGGGCAGCGTGGGGCGATAGGTGCTGGGGGGACAGGGCCAAGCTGGAGGCACCAGCAGGACGTGGCCCCCCAGCCCCGGTAGCCACCCCGATCTCCGGTGAGGAATGGCAGTGCCAGCGCTGTCAGCAGCGGGATAAGAAGGAGCGGTGGCTCCCGCGGTGGCCCGTGTCCTGCCAGCAGCCGTGGGGGCGGTGACCCGGACAGCGGTGGCAGTGCAGACCGGGGCAGCATGGCCGAATCCAGCAACACCCTCCCCCTGCCCCTCAGTCCCTCACGGGGGGCTCCCGGGCTCCCCGACCTTGGTGTCGGTGCCAGCCTGCCGCCACCAGCCCTGCCAACTGCCACCGGGGAGAGGGGGACGGAGCGGGGGGGACGGAGCGAGCCCTGCCCGCAGCGTTGGCACCGCTCCCGCCTCAACGAGTCCCGGGGTCACCGTCCCCTCTCGGGGCGTCGGGCCCGGCCTTGGCATCCCTCGAGCCCCCCCGCACCGCCGGGAAGTCTCTGCCCTGCGGCCCCCGCGCGCCCGCCCTATTCCTGGCGGGTTTTGTGCCGCAGCTGGGGCCGAGGAGGGGGGGGAACACCCCGGTCATGCCAGCAGCGGGGTGGCCTGGAGACCTGGCATCCCGCCGGCTGCACCGGGGTCACCCCGGGTCCCCCCGCCCTACTGGCCCATGGAGGGGGGGGGGGCATCATGGGGGGGCAGTGTCCCCGGGGAACCCCAGCCCGGCTGGCAGACCTGGGGGAGGGGGGGGCTCCCCCACGCCCGGGCTCCATCACAGCAGCCCCCGCCCGGACTGGGAAGCCCCTGGGCTTCGCGCCGCGCCGGACTGGTTTGAACTGGTGTGGCGGGGGTGGGGGGGGCTCGGCGGGCGGCCGGAGGGGAAGCTGGCAGCGCCTGGTGCGGGCAGGGAGGCCTTGGGGGGAGCAGGCAGGGGCCTCGCGCGGGGGCCGCAGGTGCTGGGGCGGCCGAGGCGTCCGGCCAAGCCACCGCGGGGATCGTCCCCGTCCCCGTCCCGTCGGCCTTCCCCCCCCCCCCCCTCCCCGGTTCCCCGGGGCGCCGGCGGCGAGGAGGCCTCGTGGTTTGGCAGCCGCCTGCCTGCTCGCCCGCGGCCGCGCTGCCAGCCCTGGCGTCAACCGACGGACGGAGGCCCCGCTCCCCCTGTCCCCCCGGCACCGCCCGACCAGGACCACCCCCCCGACTCCATCCCCTGGGGACGCGGGGACATGGCCACCACCGTGGGAGCAGCCCCGACGCCTCACCCGACCCCCCTGCGGGACCCCCGTCCCTGGGGAGTCTGGGGGACTGCTGGGGCCCCGGCTGGGGGTCCTGCTCAGAGATGTCAGCCGTGGGATCGTGCCCCCCATCAGTCCGTCTGTCTGTCCTTGAGCTGTGCCACCTGGCTGCGGGGCACATAATGGGGGGCTGGTTCCTGAGACCCGTGGGGAACGTGGTGCAGGGACCCCCTACAGGACAGGCAGTGCTGTGGGGCACAGGGTGAGGCCCCCTTGGAGGGCAGGGACCCTGCTATGGTGCACGCCCCATGGCCGTGTGTCACTGCCACGAGGAATAGGACCCTGCTATGGGACAGGCCCCAAAGCCATGTGGGGTGGGGATGGGGCAGGGACCCCTCCTTTGGGAAGTAGGGACCCTGCTCTGGGGCAGGCCCCATGGCGACGGGAGGGGCTGAGGGAAGTGTCCCCACCCATCAGGGCACGGCACCCCTGTACGGGGCAGCTCCTCCCACCATGGGCGCTTGGGCCACGGACCCCCCATGGAGCCCCACGGCCAGGCCGAGGGCAGCGCTGCCGGGGGGGGGGGGGGGCTGGGGGCGGGGGGCGCAGGCGGGGGGTTCCCCGCCCCCCGGCCGGGCCCCGCGCCCCCCGCGGCTCCTCCGCATTCCTCAGCGTCTGAGCCGGGCTGGACCCCCGCCAGCGCAGGGGGGCCCCGCCGGCGGGGCAGGGCGGGGGCCGGGCCCCCCGGGGAGGGGTGGGGTGGCGATTGGGGGGGCCCGCTGCCACGTGTGCTGGGTGCGCCGGGCCCCCCGACACGGCCCCCGGACGATGCGGGGGGCCAAGGGGGGGCACAGCCGGAGACTGGACCCGGGCGGGCTCAGGCGCTCACTCCTGTGCTGAGCTGCCCGTTCTCAGCCGTTGTCAGGATGTGCTGGCAGATGAGGTGTGGGGGTGCCAGGTTTTTGGGGGGGGTCAGAGAGGTAGCAGTGCGGGTGACCTGGCACTGTGGAGGTGTTGCCCTGAGGAGAATGTGTGTGGGGGAGGACAATGTCCCCTACCTGATGCCGGGAAGGGAGTGGGGGTGATTGTGGGCAGAAGCTATGACATGCCATGCTGTGCCATCGTGCCAAGCTGTGCCATCGTGCCAAGCTGTGCCATAGTGCCATGCTGTGCCATAGTGCCATGCTGTGCCACCGTGCCATGCTGCTCCACACCACGCTGTGCCATGTTGTGCCACCGTGCCCAGCTGTGCCACAGCACTCCGTGCCACGCAGTGTGTCCCCGCAGGCCTTGCCCGGCCCCGTTGGCCGGCAGGGAAGGGGCCCTGGTTGGGGAGGAAGCTCGGCTGCCTCCAGCGGGCTCAGCCGCCGGGTCACCGCCCTCCTCTGCCGCTGGGAAAGGCCTGGCCAGGGCAGGCCCGTGGGGACAGACGGAGGGACGGATGGAGGGACAGGGGGGGCAGAATGGGAACACCACAGCTTCAGGCTTGTGAATGCCCAGGGAATTTGGCAATCCCGGCAGGGTTTGGTCATCGGCCAAGGGGCTGTGCTGGTTCCAGGGGTTGGCGACATGGAGAGGACACGCTGGGGACACTGAGGGGCCACGGGGAGGGGGGCCCCGGTGCCATGCCCTGCCCTTTGCCCGCTGCCGGAGGGGCCGCAGCAGGGCAGCCCGAAGGGACGGCGCAGTCCCCGTGCCAACCCCATGGCCACCAGCAGCCAGAGCAGAGCTGGGCATCGCCGCTCTGCCGGGCCGAGGTGATGCTTTGGGTGACTCCCAGTCGTCCCCCATTCCCATGGTGACCCTGGTTGTCCCCCACAGCTCCTGCCCTGTCACCATGCACTCTCTGGAGGAGCCCCTGGACCTCAAGCTGAGCATCTCGAAGCTGCGAGCCGCCCGGGAGAAACGGGGGGCTCCCGGCCCCCGGCCCCGCGCTCCCCAGCGCCCAGACACCCTGCTGACCGGGGATGGCCGAGGGGGTCGCCGGACCGTGCCAGCCTCGCTGTCCCCAGGCCTGCTGTCCCGCTCCAGGCTGGTGGAGCCACGGGATGGACGGTTCCCAGCCGTGCCGGTGGTGGATCTCAGCCTCTCGCCCCGCTCTGGTGAGGACTCTCCGGCTGGCAGCACCTCACTATCCCCTGAGCGCCAGGGCAGCGGGGACCTGCCCGGACCCCTCACCCCCCACGTAAGTACAGCCAGATCCCACCCCCCGCTCTGCCCCAGGGTGTCCCCAGCAGTGGGGACCGTGCCCGAGATGGGTGCTCCAGACCTCGGCAGCGTGCCCAGCGCTGCTGGAGTCGGTGACGCAGCCCCCCCACAGCGTGTACACACACCCTGGGGTCACTGCCCCCCCGGCTGCCCGGCCCCTCCATGCCCCTGGCCCTGGAGGGGGCTGCGGGTGGCCCTGAATGGGCTCTTGTGGGGGGGTGTCTGGGTCAGCTATGGAGGGGGGCTCTAGCATCTTAGGGGGTGTGTGGGGTCTCAGGGGGTCTCTGAGGGAGCTGTGGAGGGTTCTGAGTGGCTATAGGGAGGGTTTCTAGGGGGTTCTGGGGTCTATGGGGTGGCTCTGGGGAGCCCTGATGGGTGTCTGGGGGTTTCTCGGAGGCTCCATCCAACTTGGCTTCTCCCTCTCTCACCACTCCCCTTGGGATCTACTCCAGGATTTCCAGTCCCTGCGCTACATTGATGGCCTTCCCAGCTCCTTCCAGTTCTTCTTGCCACTGGGCGCAGGGGGGGCCCTGCACCTGCCCCCAGCTGCCTTCCTGCCCCCCAGCAAGGAGAAGCGTCTCCCCCCTGAACTGCCCCTGCCCAAGCAGCTCGTCTGCCGCTGGTCCAAGGTCAGTGGCAAGGGATGGGGGGGTGTTTAGGGGGGGTTATGGGGCTGGGATCAGAATGCAGGATCTTAATGGGGCTGGGGGTGGGGATATAGTGCTGGCAGACCATTGCAGGGAGGGGAGGAATTGGGGGTGGTGGTCATGCAGTGGTGTTTTGGGGCTGGAGAGGGGATGTGGGGCTGGAAGGCGGTTGATGGGGAGATGCAGAGATTCTGGGTGGGGGGTGGTTATGAGATTTGGGGGGGTTGAGCAAAGGGCTGTTTCCATCTCCCCAGATGCTGGTGCTGCTGCACATGGGGTACAGGGGGGAGCTGGGGGTGGTTTGAGAGGCAGGGGCAAGCCTGGGTCGGGGTCCTGGATCTTTCTCCGGTGCTCCCTCACACTGGGCCCCCTCACCCTCTGCTTCCTGCCCACAGTGCAACCAGTTCTTTGACCTCCTGCAAGACCTGGTGGACCATGTTAACGACTTCCATGTCAAACCTGAGAAGGACGCGGGGTACTGCTGCCACTGGGAGGGCTGTGCCCGCCATGGCAGAGGCTTCAATGCCAGGTGAAGGCACTGGGGGGGCTCTGGAGTCCCTGGGAGGGGCTGCTTTGTATCACTGCTCTCCTTGGGAGAGATGTCCCTCCCTCCTTCCCTCCCTCCTTCCCTTTGCTGCAAAGTCCTGGGATGCTGGATGATGGCACTGTCCTGGATGTCCCTGTCCCCCCCACCAACAGCCAGGGCATGAGGGCACAGATGCCCTCGGGGCGGGGGCTGGCTCCCCCACCCTTGACATATTCTCCCTCTCCCCTTGGTAGGTACAAGATGCTGATCCACATCCGGACGCACACCAATGAGAAGCCGCATCGCTGCCCCACCTGCAACAAGAGCTTCTCCCGCCTGGAAAACCTGAAAATCCACAACCGCTCACACACAGGTCAGCAGCAGCCTCCGTGCAGCTCCCCGGGGAGTTTGGAGCCCTGGGGAGGGGGGACAGCTGAGGGGGGGGTGGCTGCGCTCCCCGCAGACCCAGGGCTTTGCTGTCCCACAGGTGAGAAGCCCTACATCTGCCCCTACGAAGGCTGCAACAAGCGTTACTCCAACTCCAGCGACCGCTTCAAGCACACCCGCACGCACTACGTGGAGAAGCCCTACTCCTGCAAGATGCCGGGCTGCCACAAGCGCTACACCGACCCCAGCTCCCTCCGCAAGCACATCAAGGCCCACGGCCATTTCGTCTCCCCCGAGCACTCGGAGATGCTCAAGGTCCACCCGCCTCCCAAAACACCCCTGGGGCCGGCAGAAGTGCCCTACATGAACGGGGGGGCACAGCTCGTCATCCCAAACCCCGCCGCCCTCTTTGCCCCCCCGGGGTTGCCGGCCTTGCCCATCCCTTTAGCCCCGGCACCGCTCGACCTCAGCGCCTTGGGCTGCGGGGCCGCGGGCGCCCTGCCCGCCCTGCCCGGCCCCGTCCTGCCCCTCAACGGTGGCCCTTTGAACTTGACCAAGAGCCCGCTGCTGCCCTCGCCCTTCGCGGCGGGGCTGGGGCTGCCCGTCATGTCGCTGCTGGCCGGCGGGGCCAAGGCCGAGGGGGAGAAGGGCAGCGGGGCCGAGGGGCGGCTGCCCAAGGCAGGCAAGGGGCCGGAGTGCCGGAAGGAGAGGGGCGAACGGACGGAGCCGGGGCGGCCGCGGGGTCCCCCCGAGAGCCTGGCGCTGCTGCCCGGGGCCGTGCTTGACCTCTCGGCCGGCGTGGGCTCGGGGGGCAGCCCTGAGGCGCTGCCGCCGGGCTGGGTCCTCATCCCCCCCGGCTCCCTGCTGCTCAAACCCGCTGCCGTCAACTGAGGGCCACGACGACGCCCGGGGCCGGGTGCCGGCCCGGCGGGCAGATCCCGCTCCCCAGGGGCTGGGAGGGGGGGATGACCCCCTCGCCCCAAGCCCCGCAGCTCCCCCCAGCCCCGGCGGGGCCTCGCTCGCGCTTTTAACCCTCACGAAAGAAGAACGGACTCTTCTGAGAAAAGCAATAATCCCTCAGCGGGGTGGGGGGGGGGCAGCCCTGGGGGCACGGAGGGGGGGGTTCCCCCCTGCCCCGGGCAGATGGAGACACCGCTATTTATTTCTCGACCATCCGCCTGCTCTGACGGGGCCCCACTTGGGCTCATCCGCCGCCACCGACTCGGCGTCTCCCTGCCCGGGGTCTCGGTGCTGCCGTGGGGAGGCCGCAGCCCCCCGCCGCGGGGACAGCGGAGGGACAGCTCGGGGACCCTGGCTGGCACGGCTGCGGGCAGCGCTGCGGTCCCTGCCGTGCCAGGCCCAGCTGGCTGGGCACACGCTGGCCCGGTGCTCGCCCGCGTCCCTCCCGCTCCGTGTCCGCCCTCGTCCCCTGCCGCCTCCCCGGCCCCCCTCGTGACAAGGCACACGGCCCCGTGTGCCGCTCGCCGCGCTGCTCCGCGCCGGGGCAGAGCCACCCTCCTTAGCTACGTTCATACCCAACCGTGTGCCGCCAGCACACGCGGGCAGCGCCGGCAGGACCGCGGGCACCGGCACGGCTGCTGCCAGCGCTGGGCTGGGGACACCCATGCCTGGGGACACCCCCTCCAGGGTACACCCACGCCTGGGGGGCACCCACGCCTGGAGACACCCCAGCTCTCCCAGCAAGGGTCTCCAGTGAGCCCCCTGGGGCACGGGGCAGTGTGCCCAGCAGAGCCTGGAGCCTACACCAGGGGTCTCACAGACCTCCTGCTGCCAGGCAGGACCCCCGCCCATGGCTTTCTCCAAAACAGGGGGGGTCTCCCCGACCCTGCCCTGCAGGGAGCCGGTCTCCCTGCCCTCACCTTCGGGGGGTGTGGGTCGGGGTACGGTGGCACTGCCACATCCCCAGTGTGGCCATGGGACATGGACCAGGCCCCCCCGGCCGGTGCACGCTGTCTGTCCCCTCGCTCCTCTGTCAGTTTGTTGTTGCACATTCCAGGACATCAGTATTTTAACGGTCTCCAAGTGCCTTTTCTATCGTAGTTTCTGGGTTGTTTTTTTATTTTCCTCCTGTTGGGCTCCATCGCTGTTAGCGTAGCATTAAGGACTGCAGAAGTAAGAGATAAGCTAACGACTATAACACTACATTCCTCCAGGGGAGAGGAAGTTTATTAAGAAAACAATAAAGTGAAGTTGAAGTAAGTTCCTGTTTCAGTCCACACTGGTGGCCCAAAGCAGGGACAAAGCTGGGGGGACAGAAGGACACGATGTTCAGGGCACTGCTGGCTCCCCACACACCCGGGTGGTGAAGCTACAGCAGGGGGACAACTCAGTGTGTGTCCCCGTGCCCCCCCAACCTGGCCCAAAAGCTGTCCCTGCAGTAACAGTGCAGAGCTCTGGGTGCTTCCCGTGGGACAGAGCCAGAGGTATCCATGTGCTCAGGCCAAGAGCATCCCAACCCACCACAAAAATAGCTCCCAGGTGGCATTTGAGCCCAGACTGCCCTGGGGACACCCCTTCTTCTCCAGTCACCTCCCTCCTCCTCCTCCTCCTCCCCAGGGTATATCCCAGCTCCGCCAGCCCCTCCATGGGGCTGGAATCCCCCTGAGGCTGTGGGCAGAGGCAGGCAGGTCCCTGATCCCCCCCCGGGGTGTGGAGCAGGCAGGCCAGGTGCTGGGGGAGGACACAGCATTTATTGGCTACCTATAAGTTAAGGGTGAGGGGGCACGGGGGCAGCAGGAGTCACGTCTCAGCTTTCCTGCCCTTCTCCTTCTCATCCTTGGCCTGGATGCGGAGCTCCTCGTCCAGCCGCTCCTTGGCTCTCACCACCTGTGGGACACGGGGAGGGGGTGGCAGGGGGGGACACTGCCACCTCCGTGGTGGTGCTCAGGAGGTGCAGGGGAATATGCAGAGGGCAGGCCCTTGGCTCACCTTGGACTGCAGGTAGAAGGAGCCCCCCACTGACTTGTCATTCACCTTGAACAAGTGGTCGTAGTTCTGCCCGAGAGAAATTCCCCCTCAGATTCTCCTCCTCTTCCACCCTCCCCAGCCCAGAGCACCCAGCTCTCAGCCATGCTGCCCCCAAGTGCCATCTCGGGGATGTGGCTGTCCCTGCCTGACCCCCAGCAGGGTCCCCGTGCCCCCAGATGGGCTCCATCCCCTTCCCAAGCAGCAAAGGCAGGGCTGAGCCCAGCAAGCTGCTGGCAAACCTCCAACTGGGACTAAATGTGCCCAGGGCTGTGCCTGTGCTCCTGGGAACCACCCCCACACCCCTGTCACCCCACACGGGGCTCTCCTTGTCCCCGAGGGAGCCTCTACCTTCTGGATCTCCTCCCGGTTGAGGTTTGAGACGTTGAGGATCTGCTGAGCTTCCTGGAGGCTGATCCCGATGATCCTGGAGGCAGCAGCAGACTGGGGCCTCTCCGAGCGCCCTCGTGCATCTGCTGCAGCTTTGCTTGCTGCCCAGAGACACCCAGCCTGTCAGACCCCACCCAGGGACACCCAGAGCTCGGGCAGGGGCTGGGCAGCAAAACCCACGGCCTGGAGGTGCTCACATCCCAGTCCCACCCCTCCTCCATCCCATGGGGGTCACTTGGACAAGGTCCCCAGCTCCAGGGAGGAGGCAGGAACTGGGTGGGGGCTCCTGTTTGCTGGTAGGACAGGGGCTGATGTGTCCCAGGGGACAACCTTGCTCAGCCCTTGGGTGCTGCTGGAGTATCTCAGAGCCTAGCAGCAGTGCTGGGCTGCTGGTGAAACAGAGAAAGCTTTTTGGGCTTCACTGGGAGCCTGGCCCGAGCTGAAATACCATCAGGTTGGTGCCAGGGCTGACACTGACTGTCACCCTGTGCCAGGCCTGGCAAGTGTCCCCCTGGGCACAGCGCCGGGGGATGGTGAGCAGCGGGGACCCTGGGGAAGGGGATGAAGTGGGGTGCCCGGTGCTGGAGGGGGTGCAGCTCGGCTCCTACCTGCAAACTCTTGGCGCAGCGCCCGCATGAAGGCCCGTCCGACCACCTGGGCCCCCACCAGGATGATCTGCGCCAGGTACTTGGCCTGCGGGGACACTGCTGTCACCGCTCTTCCCAAGCCCTGTCCCCAGCCCTGCTTCCCCCTCTCCCGTCTCCCACAGCCCCTTCTCCCTCGGGGTCCCGCCCTCCCCTCACTGGCTCCTGCCACCCCATGGCCCAGATCCCTCTCCCCAGAACCAGCTTTCTCGCCGCTGCCCGGGCCCCGTCCGCCTCCCCGGGCCCTGCCCGGCATCACCCTCCGCCTCCCCGGGTTCTGTCACCTTCCCCGAGCCCTTTTCCCCCCCGCCGGGACCCGCCCACCCTCAACCCCCCCGCCTGCCCGGGCCCTGTCCTTGCTCCTCCGGGTTCTGCCCGGCCCGGCTCGGCCCGGTGCCGGTGCCGGTGCCCGTTCCCTGCCCCTCTCACCATGTCCCCGCCGCCGCTTCCGCTCCGCCGGTCACGGGGTCAAGGAGCGAAGGGCGGACCGGACACTGACGCCGCAGCAGCTGAGGGCAGAGCGTCCCCGCTACCCCGCCGCAGCGCCCCCTTGCGACGCGGAGGTCCGTCCTGTACCCCCGGTCCCGCTCTGCCGGTGCCCGCCGCGCTCCGGTGCCGGTTCCGTGCCGCTCACCCCCACCCCTCTCCCCGGCCCAAAATCACGGCAGGAGGCGGGTGCTGGTGCAGCGGTTTTAATAGCGGGGCCTGCCCGCGGCGGGCGCGGGGCCCAACGGTGCTGCCGGGCCCGGGGTGGGGCGCGGCCCTCAGTCCCGCCGCGCCTCCCCTCCGCCCCGGGCCCGCCGCCACCTCAGCCTCCCCCGCATCCTCCCCCGCATCCTCCGCCTGCTCCTCCTTCCTGCCGGGCCTGAAGGTCCCCGGCCTGGTCCTCGCTGAGGTGCCGGAGTCCGGCCTAGTCCTGCGAGAGGCGGTGTGTGTGTGAGGGATGGCGGGGCGGGCCCAGCCCCGGGGAGACGGGGTTGGGGGATCGTGGTTTGTCCCAGCTCATACCCACTCATCCCAGCCCTTACCTACTCATCTCGGCACATACCCACTCAGCCCATACCCACTCATTCCAGCCCTTACCCACTCATCCTCGTCCACCCCCTCGAAGGAGTCCTGGGGCAGAGGATCGTCCCGGTTGCCCAGCCGGGCCACCATGGCGCTGAGGAGCTGCAGGGAGGCAGAGCAGGGCCGTGAGGCCCAGGGCACAGCCCCCGGCCCAGGGTGGTCCCCCCGACACCCACCTCCTCCTTCTTCTGCTCGTCAGACTTCTCCTCCAGGTACACGGACGCGGGGACAAACTTACGCGCCGGAGCCTCTTTCGGGGCCTCGCTCACTGGGAGAGCAGCATCGCCGTGGGGCAGGAGGGCTTCACCCCACACACACACCCCTACGCCCGTCCCCGTGGGGCCCGGGGCCCTCCCCCTGCCCCTCTGCACCCACCTGGTGTCATGTCACCCGGCTGCAGGCTGGCACGGCGCTGCTGCCCGTCCTGCCCTGCCAGCCACGCACTGCCGCGCAGCGCCGGCTCCCACCAAACGCGGGTCGGAGGGAAGATATCGTCCTGGAAATACTCCTTCTGCGGGGGCAAGGGGTGTTCAGGGGTGTCCCCTGCCTCCTGCACACCCACCCCACCCCCCGAGACGCAGCCGTCCCCCCACTGCTGACCTTGACGCGTGGCACGCTGAAAGCCACCGGCTCCAGGGTGCTCTGCCCGAGGCGCAGCGCCCGGGCAAACTCCACCTCCCGCACCTCACACAGCGTTTTGGGCAGGAAGATGAAGCCCTGATGAGGAGGGGAAGGCGTGAGCAGGGTCTGGCAGCGCAGGCAGAGGAGTTGGGGATGGGCAGTGCAGCCCTGGCAGGCCTGGCCTTTACCTTGTGGGGTTCATTGGAGGTGAAGCTGTTGCACTCGAGGAAATAGGGGGGCTCGGGTGTCACCTCGTAGAGGAAGACTCTGGTGTCACCCTAGGGATGCAGAGAGATGGAACCTGGCAGGGGTGTGCATAGAAGGCCCCTCTGCACTCTTGGGGTGCTGTAGGCACGTAGTCCCCTTTAGGTATTTTCTTTGAGGGGGGTGCAAGCCCTCACCTTGCCAGTGAGGAAGACAACGCTGGTATCCTCATCGTAGAAGGGCAGGAGGGTGGATGGAGCCACATCAAGGCCAAGGACAGACAAAGGTCCCTCAGGCAGAGCCTCTGCCCGGTACAGGAGGATCCTCCTCTCGCTGCGGCTGCGGGGAGGTGACAGCAGAAGGGGTCACGGGGTCCTTTGGGGACCTCTGCCCTGGAGGGTGTCCCCCTCTTTACCTATCAAAGCCGGACACCAGTAAGTAGTCACCACCGCAAACCCAAACCAGGCGTGCTCCACGGCCTCCCTCGGGACCTGGACCCTCCTGTGTGGTGTCAGTGGCACTCTGTCTGCTCAGAGAGAGCTGGGGGTGGGGGCAGACGCCCGCAGGGGGAAGGGGGGGGCACCTGCCCCCACCCCCAGCTCTCCAGCCCATCCCCACAGCCGTGATTGTACCTTTTGTGGGTGAGAGCTGCGCCGGGGCTCGTAGAGCCGTAACCGGCTGTCTTTGCTGACTGTTGCCAACTTCTTCCCATCGGGGCTCCAGGCCAGGCTGAAGATCTGAGGAGATGGATCCCCCCATGACCCCCTGCTTGGCCAAACACGGCCCCACGGGTGTGTGTGCCACATCATACCTGATCAGTGTGTCCCCGCAGGCACAAGGCCTCCCGCCCGGCGCTCAGCTCCCAGATCCGCACCGTCATGTCGTAGGAGGAGGACACCAGGAGATCGGATGCCACGGGGTGGAAACGGATGGAGTAGATCTTCTCGGTGTGACCTGGTAAGTGTGAGCAGTGTGTGGCTGATCCTTACCTGCCCGTGAGGTTGGGGGACACCACCAGACCGGCCCGTCCGCAGCGCGGGGTGCTCGGTGTGCGCCCCTCACCTTGCAGGATGGCTTCGGGTTCCTGCAGGGTCTCCCGCAGCCCTTCCTCGGGGATCCGCCACAGACGGATCTTGGCGTCCTCACCCGCTGCCTCACCAAAACGGGGGGGCAGTGGTTAATGAGGTGATCGGCACGCCCGGTGCGGGGGCGCCAGCCCTGGGGATGGCAGCGTACCCACAGCGAGGCGCCGCGGGTCGAAGGGGTCCCAGCAGAGGTCAGCCACCGCCGCGCCGTTCTGGACGGTGGGCACGGCCGCGTCGGGGAGACGCCCGGGCTTGGAGAGCTGTGGGAGAGAGACGGGAGGTGTCACCCCCACCGCTCCCGCCCGTGCCGTGCCGTGCCGTGCCGTGCCGGCCGCCGCGCCGCGGGTACCTCCAGGATGGCGATCTGTGCGCCAGCAGAGAGCAGGGGCAGGGCCACGCGCCGCTGGTTGGCGCAGAAGCCGTCGCACTCTCCCGGCGTGGTGAGGCTGAGTCCCCGCAGGTTGGTGAGGTGGGTGTCACGGTGCAGCACCCTGCCCTGCGCGTGGCGGAAGCGGGAGCTGGGCCCTGGCGTGGGGGTGACGGGTCAGTGCCCTGTCTGTGTCCCCGGCACAGCCCCCACGGGGGACACCGAGCCTGCCCTGGGGACACCGAGCCTGCCCTGTCACTCACTCACCCAAAATGCTCTGCAGGGATTTCTGGCTGGGGCTGCTGACGAAGCCGCTGGAGGGGCCGGTGCTGGCTGAGAGGGAGGTGGCAGTGCTGCCTGGTGAGGCCAGCGAGGATGGCGAGGAGTAGCCACTGCCCTCCTACAGCAGAGACAGCGGGTGAGCAGGGGGGTGGCGACCCAGCCCTCCCCTGTCCTGAGGGATGAAGGTGGCAGGGGCCCCTCAGTGCCCCCAGTGCACTCCCTGCTGCCCCCAGCGTGCTCCCCAGTGCCCCCAGCGTGCTCCCCAGTGCGCTCCCCAGTGCCCCGTGCTCACGCTCCGGTCGGTGTCGGTGGGGCCGGTGTCGGTGGGGCCGGTGTCGGGTGCCGGTGTCTGGGTGTGGGTGATGACAGGGGAGGTGAAGGTCTGGGTGTGTCTCCGTGCAGGGTGCAGGCTCACCCTCGCCACCTGTCAGAGGGCAGAGCAGTGGGCAGGGATGGTGGCAGCCCCGGTGATGCCACCAGCAGGGACACTCCCCCGGGTGACACTGACCTGCTGGTTGTCCCCTGCCCACCAGGCCTGGGCAGTGGTGGCTGGCAGCGTCCCAGCACAGTCAGGGAACAGATCCTCGTGGAATTCCTGGGTGGACTGTAGGGCAGGGGACAGGGTGAGGTGGGGTCTCCAAAACCCCACAGCCCCTGTGCTGCTGCCATCTGACACTACCCGGCCCCAGGGCACCCCTGGGCACCCCCAGCCCCTCCAGACATGGAGCCCCATCCCTGTGAGCTGCCTGTAGGTGTCAGACACTGCCTGGCTCCCAGACACAACCCCTGAAACAGCACCCAGCTCCCAGCAGCACCCCTTGCACCACCCAGCACCCATCTTTCAGCACCCAGCACTCAGGATTGGGCAGCCAGGGTCATGCCTCCAGCCCCCAGACTCTGCTACCTAGTGCCCACATTTCAAAGGCTTCCAACACCCAGCATTCAGGATCTGGCAGCTAGCACCCATGGCACAACAGCACCCAGCAGGCAGCTCCCAGCCTGTGGGATTTGCTCTCCAGCACCCAGCATCCCAAATCCAGCACCAGCAAACCCACCAACAGCACCCAGAACCCAACACCCACCTTCCAGCCTCCATCACCCACCGTCACCATCCAGCACCCAGGTTTCAACCGCCAGCACCCACTCTTTCTCCGTCACCCACCATCCAGCACCCAGATTTAGGCCTCCAGCACTCACCCTCCTGCTTTATCACCCACCATCTGCACCCAGGTTTCCCTCCTCTCCTGCTCCCCCCAGACTGGGGACCAGGGCCCTCCCATAGCCACAGTGGTGTCACCCATTGAGGTGACATCCATGTGACGGCCCCAGCCAGCCGTGAGGCAGTGCCACTCCCCTCACCTTGCGTGGCACCACGTAGCTGATGGGGACGATGGCAGTGTCACTGAGCTGCAGGACACGCAGCACCTCGCAGGCCATGACATCCAGGGCCAGGCGTGGCACGGCAGCCAGGCCCCGTGTGCTGCCCTCCGTCCTGCACTGGGTGACTGGGGGACAAGTGGGGTGGCCACGGTGTGAGGTGGCCATGGGGCAGGCAGCACAGACAGGGGCCAGGCCCCCACGGCTACTGGTAGCCCAGCTAGGGAGGGGTCGTGCTTACCCTGGGTGAGTGCTGGCTGTGTGGGTGCTGCCTCAAAGCAGTACAGGAGGTTTTCTCCCTGGAAGAGAGGTGGAAGGGACAGGGCATGAGTGGGGGAACCCTCCTGCACCTACATGCACCTCACTGCACCATTCTGCACCGTGCTGCACCCCCACTGCACCCATAGGCAGTGTTCTGCAAACTCCTGTACCCCACTGCACCCACATGCACCTCGCTGCAACTCCTGCACCCTGCTGCACCCCCACCCCATGCCCCCCACATCCTCCTGAACCCTGCTGCACCCCCACCCCATGCCCCCCACATCCTCCTGCACCCCCCCCCCCCGCACCCCACTGTTCACCCCTGCCGTGGCACCCACCTTTCCTGCCAGCACCAGCAGCCCGGTGTCAGGGTCATACAGCGGGATGGCCACCCTGTGAGGGAAGGGAGGAGGGGGCTTAATGGGGGGCACCCATGGGTGCAGCACCATCCTGCTCTGGGACTGTCGGCACGATGAAGGCAAACACCACCGGGGGGGCTGTGGCAGGCACCAGGGTCCCCTGCCCGGCTGTGGTCACTGCCACCAACGCTGCCACCACCAGGGCTGGAACAAGGACACCCCTGGGTGCCTGTTCGTCCCAGCCTGGCCCATGGCATCCCCGCGATGCCAACTCGGGAGCATTTTCCTGCGGTGCCTGGCACAGCTTTGCCGTCACCAGGGTGGTCCTGCGAGGGCCACCCACTGCCCCCTGTACCTCCGCAGGGGGTGGCAGGGGCTCTGACGGTGCCAGCACCCCCGGTCACCGCGGGTACGCTGGATACGGAGGTCCCTGGAGGTGCAGAGACACCCAGTCCCTGCTGTCACCAGGGGTGCCAGGGGCCTGGGGGTCTCTGTGACTCTGGGGGTCCCGGGGGTCCCGGCCCCTGTCGGGCCCCAGGTGCGTGGGGGGCGGAGCTTCGGGGAAGTCGCGCCCCGCCCCCCTGTGCCCCGCAGCCAATGGGGAGGCGGCGGGAGGGCAGGCTCCGCCCCCCCGCGGTTTTAAAGCCGCCCCCCGCGCCCGGCGCCGCCAGTGAAGGGAGCGCCCGCCGCCATGGACTGACCGCCCGCCCCTGCCCGGCCCGGCCCCCGCCCGGTGAGTTCCCCCGCTGCTTCGGCCGCCGCCCCCTCCCCGCGCCTCTCCTCGGCACCCAGCCTGGGGCTCGTGGAGCGGCGCCCCACGGGCGATGGAAGGGGGGTCTCCGCGGGCTCTCAGGGGCGTTGGCGGGGCCCTGGGCTGGGCCACAGGGGACCCAGGGCCGGCTGACCGCCCCGGTGACAGGGGATCAGCCAGGCCCCGGCTGCAGGCGGGGCAGCGGTGCCAGCTCCCCGCGCCAGGCCTCGCCTGGGGGTCGACCTGCCCTGCTCCCCCCAGGCCTGGAGTAAGCCAGGGGCAACAGGACGTCCCCCCGCCTGGGCTGATGGCAAGGCCTCAGACAGGCTGGGGGGACAGCACTGCCGTGGGGAGGGACGAGGATGCAGGGCAGGGCCCCAGGTCCCCTGTCCCTGCCTGTGCCTGCCCTGCCATGGGGATGTGCAGAGGTCCTGGGGGTGCTTCCACCACGGGGATGGGGCAGAGATGGACTAATGTAGAACCTGGCTCCAAAGCCCATGAGGGACCAGCACAGTCCTGGGCCAGTGCTGTGCTTGCCATGTCCCGGCAGACGTGGCAATAGGGCTTGCCCTTTGGGGTCAGGCAAAGCTGGGAGCTGTTTGCAGCCATGTCCACCACCACCCTCCTCAGCCGAGGGCTTGGCTGGGGTGGGATTTGGCAGCCCTGGCCCCTGCCTGTCCTTGGGGGCTGGTGTCCTGGGTCGCTGACCCGCTGTGGGGCCAAGCGGGGTCCCCAGGCAGTGCCAGCAAGGCTTTCCCCCCCGGCTGGCGCAGAGGGACAGATGCCAGCAGGGCCACTGGCCAGCCTGGCTCCCAGCCGGCGGGGATGCCCCAGCACCTCTCCTGCTGCCAGCTCCCTGTGTGCTTCATCATCACCTGGTGTGTGCTGGGGGGATGCTGGTCCCTGACACCCTCTCTGCCTGTGACTTTGGGCCAACGTGGGATAAATGTCCCTTCCTGTGTCTGTCCCAGTCTGGCAACTACCACGAGGGCCAGCGCATCCCAGCGGAGCACCAGTTCCAAGACCCCCCTTTTCCCAGTCAGCAACCCTCACTTGCGTGCCCCCGCGCACCCTCTCTTGCCGATGTGCTCCACACCAACAGGTCTCATCCTGCTGGGAGCAGGGTGACCGGACTGGCCTGACCCAACCGCAGCACTGGGCAGTGCCTCCATCAGGAATCACACTAATTACTATTTTTCCCCGCACCACGCCAGGGCCGGGTGGCCTTGCCGGGTGGCCCTGACGCAAGCGCTGCCTGCCCGGCTGGCTCTGCCGGCGGGACGCGGCGAGAGGAAGCGCTCGGGGACAACCGCGGTCACCCCAGTCACTCCCTAGGAATCTGCCCGTGCTGCCGGGGCCACGCGTGGCAGCGCTGCCGGCCTCCTCCCAACCTCTTGCCAGCCTCCTCCCAACCTCCGCCGGCGTTCCGGCTCCTCCGGAGGCGGTTTGGCTGCTGGTAAAGCAGCTCTGCTGGTTTTTCTCCTTGCCGCCACCTGAGCTGGGGAGCGCGGCTGGGTCACAGGGGCAGGAGCAGGACGGAGGGGCCGGTGAGCACCCTGGGGAATGCAATAACCAGGCCCGCATTCCTCCGGGGCTGCTGCGGAAACTTTAATTAAATAGGGAGGAGAGCCTGGGAGGAGGTGGGAGCTGCGCAGCGCAGGGTGGGTTGAAGGGGAAGAGGATTAAGGGCTTAATCCTGCATCCCCCCAGCCGCGGCTCGGGAGGGGGCATGTGCCGACGTGGGCTTGTTTTGGGAGGGGAGCAGTGCCTGCGTCCCGCCTGGCAAAGGCCTCGTGTCCCTCCCTGCGGTGACAGGGACGGAGCCCAAGGCCTGGCTTTGTGCGGGGCCCCCTCCTGCCTGTGCTGGTGCCCACTGGCTGTGGAGGGAGGCAGCCCGCTGGCCTGACGGTGACAACGGTGGCTTTGTTCAGCTGCGGGGCCTGGCTTGCCAGTGTGGTAAGGGGGTAAGGGACATCTCGGCTGTGCCAGGTTCTCCGGGGTGAACGGCATTTCCCTGCGCAGTGGGGAAGGGCAGGGACCCCCTGGCCCCTCCATCACAGGTGTCACCCTGCAGCACAGGGATGGCATCGGCCTTGTCCCTAAGACTCACGGTGGGTGTGAAGCAGAGTGTCCCCTGCCACGTCCCTGGGCAGGCAGCAGGATGGCCTGGTCTAGGGGGCTGCAGGCAGGGAGGAGGGACACGGCACTCCCACCACAGCAGGCTGGCAGGGAAAGGCTGAGCTGGGACTGGGGGGAATCCAAGCCCAGATCCTCCCCGCAGCCGGAAAATGTGAATAATTCGGCAAATATCTGCGGTGCAGGCGCGGGGGAGCCCAGCCAAGGCAGCAGCAGGCTGCTGGCAGGGCGGTCCTAACACCTCCAGCAGAACCGGGGCCCCTTCTCCACTCCTGGAGACCCCCGGGAAGTGGAGAGGCGGTTCCCCTGCCCCTCCCGCCCCCGTCTTATTTGGACCAGCTCAACCCCTCGGTGCCCTCAGCCCGCACCGGGGCGGGATGCTGGCGTGTGCCGGTGGAGCGGGGCGATGCCGCGGGAGAGGCGTGCGGGTGGAGCGGCCCTGCCTGCTGCTTGTGGCGAGGCCGTGGCCGGGCCGGCCGAACCTGCCCGGAGCCAGCGGAGCGGGGAGCCTGGCAAGCGAGGAGGAAATGCCAGCGTAATTAAAGGGACGAGGAGAGAGACTCGGAGTCAGCAGCTGGTTGCAGCACGGGACACGTCAGTGAAACCTGACCCTGGCATTGCAAAACCAGTCCCGGCCTCGACACCTCCCCGGGCCTGTCCTGCTCCAGCGGTGCCCACCCCAGCGGGCTGGCACAGTGGCCGTGCCCGGCACCCCGTGCCCTGGGCTCTGACCGGCTGATGGAGCCACCTCCAGGGCTGGTGAGGTGGTGAGAGGTGCTGGGTCTCCCCTCCTTAGCCCCAAGAAGAGCTTCATGAGGGCTCTGTGATGCTTTTTTGGCTCAGCTCGGTGGGCACTTGGGTGGGCATTATGTGTGAGGGTGCAGCAGCACCCGGCAGTGCTGAGGGGGCTGTGGAGGGGGGGGTGAGGCAGAGGTGGGGGACTCGGTGACCCCCTGGACCCCGCACAACCCTTCCCCAGTGCCGAGGGTGACGGCAGAGGCCATGGCGGGGCAGGCCCGGCAGAGCCAAGTGAGTCAGGCGGCTGCGGTGACCCTGCCCTGCGGCAGCCACACCCCACCCTGGGGTGCCCCCCACCCCGCGGAGCCCTCAGACTCCTCACCGCCTGCACGAGGGGCGAGCACGGGGGCTTGGGGGGGATGCAGGAGGGACTGGGCCCCACGGGGGATGTGGTGTCCCCACACCAGCTGGGGCCCCCCGTGGTGTTGGGGCAGTGGGGGCAGCCGGCACGTGCAGCTGAGTGACCCGGCAGCCCCCTGCATCTGGTGGGCCCCTCACAGCCACAGCGGGGGCTGCTGGAGCTGTGCACAGCTCGGAGGAGGCGACAGCCAGGGACGGGGATGGGGCCAGCAGGACGGGGGGCTGGCAGCACCCACACCTCTGGCAGCATGGCAGGGATTGCCTCGTCCCTGCATGGGGACCCTGCCCTGCCACCTCCCCACATGTCCCTGCCATGGGATGGCAGGAGATAGCAGGTCCCTGGTGCCCCATTCCCAAGGGGGGTGGTTGCCACTGGCCACGCAGGCAGGAGCAGACCCACGGGTGCAGCTGTGGGATGGCAGCACAAGCAAAGGGTTAAGCCCAGCTGGATGTGCTGGGCAGGCTGTGGGCTCCCCCCACTCCCCAGCCCCTGTGTTTGATTTGCAGCCTGTGGGGGTCACAGTGCCCCACCAGAGATGGTACTAAGAGGCCAGGCCAAAGCCGGGGGGAGGGTCTCCTGCTGGAGCTTGAGGCACACAAAGGCATCACATCCCTAAATCCTTGGGGTCTGGGGAGGGGGAGAGAGGGGTCCAAAGTCCTCATGTCTTTTCACTCTCAAAGGCAGGAGTGTGGTGGGGACTTTTCCCTTTGCAGTCCTTTTGGGGCCAGAGGGTCCCAAGCGGGGCACGGGGAAATGGCTTTCCCACCCCAGCTGGAGTATCTGAGGGAGTCTGAGGAACCCTTAGCCTGGGCAACACCCCAGCAGGGCCTGGCCCCTGACTTTGTCTGCCTTTCTCTCTCCTGCAGAGCTGACACCATGAACCAGCTGATCCTTTGCACGCTGCTTCTCTTGGCCCGCCGGGAGCTGGTTGGGGCCTGTCCTGCAGGCTGCCAGTGCCAAGACCCCAAGACCATCCTGTGTGCAGCCAGACGGGGCCAGACTGTGCCCCGGGGGCTGCCCCCCAACACCCTCTCCCTCTATGTCTTTGAGAATGGCATCACGATGCTCAATGAGGACAGCTTTGCGGGCCTGCCCTCCCTCCAGCTCCTGGACCTCTCACAAAACAAGATCACCAGCATCCAGAAAAACATCTTTCAGCCCCTGACAGAGCTTGTCAACTTGGACCTGTCCTCCAACCAGCTGCAGGAGATCACCAATGAGACCTTTCATGGGCTGCGGCTGCTGGAGAGGCTCTACCTGCAGAAGAACAGGATCCAGCACATCCATGCCACTGCCTTTGACACGCTAGAGAACCTGCTGGAGCTGAAGCTGCAGAACAACCAGCTCTGGGTTGTGCCCCCTCTCAACCTGCCCAACCTCCTGCTGCTGGACATCAGCTGGAACAAGATCCCAGCCATTGCAGCAGGGGCTTTCCACGCTGTCAACATCGAGTCCCTGAAGATTGCGGGGCTGGGCCTGACGAGCTTAAACGAGGAGCTCTTCCAGGTCCAGAACAACCTCCACGAGCTGGATGTCTCTGACAACCTCCTGGAGCGTGTCCCAGCGGTGCTGCGGCGGCTGGGGAGCCTCACCAAGCTCAGCCTGGCTGGCAACGCCCGCATCTCCCAGCTCCTGCCCGAGGACTTCCACAACCTTCACAACCTCCAGGAGCTGGACATCAGCAACCTCAACATCAACACCATCCCTCGGGATTTTTCCACCTTCTTCCCCAGGCTGCGGGCAGTGACGGCTGCCGGCAACCCCTTCAACTGCATCTGCCAGATGAGCTGGCTGGTGCAGTGGGTGAACGCCAGCGGCGTGCTCCTCCGGCGGCCCGAGGAGACGCGGTGCCACTTCCCCCCAAAAAACTCCGGCAAGCTCCTCCACCACCTGCAGTATGCAGACTTTGGCTGCCCCACCACCACCACCACCACCACCACCCCACGCACCACCACGCCGCCGCCGCCTGCCCCGCTCCCTACCAGCAGCCACCCCGCGCCGCAGCCCAGCACCGCTGCTCCCACCCCGGGGGCTGATGCTCCCCAGAGCAGCTCCACACCGGTGCCCTTCAGTGGTCCCCCGGCACCCACCAGTCCTCCACCACCAATCTGTCCACCTCGCACGTGTCTGAATGGTGGCACCTGCCACCTGGGTCCCCAAAACCACCTGGAGTGCCTGTGCCCAGCGGGCTTTGCTGGGACCTACTGCGAGGCGGAGGCGAGGGGGACGACGCCGGCCCCGGCAACGCCGGCCCCACCGCCCGGCCGGGGGATCAGCATCGTGCAGGTCGGCAGCACCTCTCTCAAAGTGGACTTGCAGAACTACGTCCAGTCCAAAGCACAGCTGAAGGGCATCCGCCTGAGCTACCGAAACCTCTCCGGGCCGGACAAGCGGGTGATGATGCTGCGTTTGCCCTCTTCCCTCTCCGAATACACCGTGCGGGCGCTGAAGCCCAACTGCACCTACCGGGTCTGCATCGGGCCCCTGGGGGAGAAGGTCTCCAAGGAGGAGCACTGTGCCGAGGCGCAGACCCTGCCGGTGAGCCACCAGCAGCACTCCCCTGTCACCCAGGGCAAGGACAGTAACCTCACCCTGATGATCGTCCCCGCGCTGGCTGCCGTGCTGCTGCTGGTGGTGCTGGTGACTGCCGGCACCTACTACCGTCGGCATCGCCGAGCCAAAGCCCACGCCAGTGCCGGGGTGGATGCCAGCCCGCTGGAGCTGGAAGGGGTAAAAGCCTGCCTGGAAAATGGGGATTTGGGCAGCCACGGCCACAAGGTGCCAGAGCCCGCCATGCTTTCCAGCGGCTCCGAGTGCGAGGTCCCACTGATGCAGTCTCACTACCCCAGCAACAACAACACCCCGGGGCTCAAACCCTCCTATTTCTGAGCCAGGAGGGATGGGGCTGCCAGAGAGGGGTGCCTGGCACAGACCAGGGCTGAACTCCGGCTGTGTCCCTTCAGGGTGAGGAGTTAACTGAATTAAGGCAGAAAAAACCCAAACCCGTAACTTGCAATTTCCGAGAGGCTGCCACAATTTGGGAGGAGATGCTAATTTTACCACTCAGTGCCTTGATTTCTGTGACTCAGCACAGAACGTGGGTAGCGAAGGAGAGGGGGTTTGGGTTTTTAATGTGGGGTTTTGGGGGGCTGTTTTTAGCTACTGCTAAAAAGAAAGCCGCCGGTGACTCAGCTAAGGGACATCCACGTGCTGGTAACAAGGGTCCTTTAGCAGAGCACGGCCTGTGACTCTCAACTCCCTGGAAGCTGATGTGAGCAATAAGGCCTGGACGAGGTGCTGGGACCCTCGGGACCCCCGGGCTGAAGGAAGTGCCGAGCAGGCAAACCGGGAATTGAAGCTTTAAGAACTCAGAGAATATTTATACACGGTTATTTCCCATTTCTTCTGGGAAAGTTTTTTTTTTTTTGTTTTTTTTCCCAGTACAGGTTTGTGTACATCTCTTTTGTAAGGCAGACCAGAAGGGCATCTTTTTTGTAAAAAAAAAAAAAAAAAAAAAAAAAAAATTAAAATAACAACAATGCTCTTGCCCATCCTGCCCCGGTGTGGGCAGCGTGGTGTGGTGTGTCCCCTGCAGAGGAGCGGGAAGGTCAGCCTGGTCCTCCCGTTTGTTTTTGGCGAGCACCAGGATGAGTCAAAGGGGTGGAGAGGGGAGTTTTCCCGGCTCTGCCCCCCACCGCGGGCGCTGAGGAGGTGTTCCCAAAACAACCCGGCCACGGGTTTCAAATCAGCCCCTGCCCTGCACATCATCCAGCCTGACTTCATCCCTCCTGCCTGCCAGATGGCCCCGGGGCCGGCTGCAGGACAAACAGCCCAGCCCAACCTCCGTAACCCTAACCCAGGGGCTGCAGGGGCTTTCCCCCCGACACAGGCACCCCTGAGGTCTCCAAGTGCTTTTGACAAGTGTCAGCCTGCTGGGTGCCCCTGAACTTGGGGGCTGCAGCTGGAGCCGAGGCTCGGGGGGCCCCCACAGTGAGCCCCCCCCAGCCTGGCCCCGGGAACAGCCGGTTTCGTGCGCTGGCCCGGGCTGGGAGCTCGGCAGGTTCCCGCTGCCAAGTGGTTTCTGCTCCAACCCCTCTGGTTTTAATCGTTTTCCAATCCTTTATCTTTCGAGCTGGAATTTTCCAGGTTGGGGCCCTGCCCGCCGAGGTATGTTTGATTTGGAGAGAATGAGCAAAAAAAGGGGCCGAAGCGCGTCGGCTGCCGCCAGCAGAGCTGAGGGTCACCGCCGTGCCGCACCGGGGCCCGCGGCTCCCCGGCAGACACCGCTCTTACCGCTGGACGCGGCCCTGACCCCGCGAGCGCCCCACTCCCACTCGCCCCGGTGGCTCTGGATGCAATTAGGGGAGCGGGGTGGCGGGCAGGGGCCGTCTGGTGCAGCCCCCCCGCTCCCAGGTGGGCTTCCGGCAGGCCTGGCTCCCATTAGGGCCGGCGCAGCGGCAGGAGGGGCCCCTCGCTGGCGCGAGCGGCTCGGTGCGATGGCCACGCTCGCCCGCTCAAAGGGCCCATTGTGGTCCTCTCCCCACAGATTTTTCAAATTAACATCCCAAATTCCTCCGAAAATTGCTGCTGTGTAAATATTTTCACTGCGAGCTTTGTATATTTTCCAGCCTCGCGAGGAGGAGAGAAGAAAAGTCCCCAGTGGAGCCGAGGCCTCGTGCTGAGTGCCTCTGGCTGGCCACCACCACAGCCCCCCGAGCCCAGATGGGCACAGGGGTGGCTCCTGCATGTCCCCTCCCTGCCAGCAAGGACCTTGCAGGGTCCCTCCAGTCCCTTCCCTCCCACCCCTCTGCTTTTCCTCTTGCTGCTTGGCTTCATGATGTGCCCTCCCCTCATGGAGCCATTTTTCCCACATTCACTTCACTGGAGACTGGCAGGGGACCCTCCACATCCCACGTGGGTGCTGTGGACCCCCACAACCCCTCAGCGGGTCCTGTCACTCCTTGGAGACTTCCATCAGCTCCAAAATGACATCTGCATTGGAGATGCCACACCGGCTACTCCAGCATGTCGGGAACATGGGGAGGGCCTGGCTTAGGCAGGTGTAGTGCAGCCAGAGAGCTCCAAGCCGAGGTTTTTGAGGCGCTTCAGAGGAGTCAGGAGCCAGCCATGGGTTGTGGGGAAGGGGCTGGAGCAGCACCAGGGAGCAGTGGGGCCCCGTCTCAGCACAGGGGGTGTGAGAGTACTGTGGCTGGGACAGAGCTCAGCGTCCTGTGGGGCTCAGACCCCCCTCAACAGCCACATCTGCACCCAGGCAGCTCCACCAGAGATGGGCAATACCCAAAATGTGCCTTTCCAGCCCCTGAGCCCCCGCAGCTCCCCAAAACCAAGTGAAAAAATCCCCCCTGGCCACTGCCAGCCCCAGCGCGCGCCCAGCGGCTCCGAGCGGCACAGTGTGCGGTTCTGCTAATTCCTCTGAGCTGAATCAGTGCTGGGGAGGGATTGCAAAACCCCCTGAAATGAACCAAAAAAGAAAAAAAAGTATCTCTCTGGCTAGGCGATCCAGCAGGGCTGCTAACTGAGAGCCCTGGCCAGAAGCCACCAGCAGGATATGGGGGCCTTGGTGGGCAAGTCCTGCTGCCCCAGCACTGGCCCAGCCCTGCCCACACCCCCACGGCTGCAGGCCAGGAGGTCTGTGGCCTCCAAAGAACCATCCCTGGCTCCCAGCATGGTAACTAAAGCCTGGTCCCCTGGGTCCCCCAGGTCCCCATGGCTGGAGCAGAGTCCCTGGGGATGTGCTGCCTCAGTGCAGGGGGTCCCCATCCCCGCTCCTCTGGGACAAGGGCAGGTGTGTTCCTGTCCCACAGCTCCACGCACTGCTGGGAAGAGCTTGTGGGGAGGCAGAAATCCCACCAGCTTCCTGGAAAGCTAGGGAGGATGGTGCTGATGCAGAGGTGGCAGTGGGCTGAGGCTGAGGCTTTGGCCCATCTGGGAGTGATTTGGGCACTGCTGCCGTCCCACCCCAGCAGCCGCGTGCGTAGCACGGGGCTATTTTTACACGGTGTAATTACTGGGGCAGGCGGTGAGGCCGGGCAGCTGCCTTGGTGTTAACCCCTTTGTGCAGCCACCCAGGAGCATCTCACCCCACGGGGCTGAGGCCCACGGGGGTGGCACCTGACAGGGTGTCCTCTCCCACCCACCTCGTGGCTGGGGTCGGCAGCCAGGTGGGAGCAACAGGAAAAGCCCCTTCCCCGCTGACAGCAAGAGGTCTCCAGGGGGACATGGTTGGGGACAGGGGTGAAGACAGGGGTGGACCTGTTCTGCTCATGGCTTTGCCACCGAGACCTGCCCACTGACATGGGTGTTGTCAAAGACCCTCCAGAATGCCCAGCACAATCCAAAAGGGCTGTGAAGTCCCAGGAAAAAGCAGCACATGGGGCATTGGGCAGGCAAGACAGGAGCAGCAGCAGCCATTGAGGTCCCCTTACAGCTGGTGGCTGTGGAGAGGTGGCACGGTGACAGTGGGGACATGCACCCAAGGGCTGAACCTAGGAGGTGCCAGGGCTGCCCCAGAAGCCAGCTCAGCTGTGGGCTTTGACCAGGGCAGGGGCAGAGGGTGGGGGCTGAGCATCCCTGGGCAGTGTTCCTGGGGAATCACCAGGCCCCTCCAAGTCCTGTTCCAGCCAAACAGCCCCACATCCCTCTGCAAACATCCTGCCATGCTGGCTCCCTGCTGCAGACCTGTCCCAGCTCCAGCACCTCCCAGCTCTGGTGGACTTTGCACCATTAAGAGTGGTGGGGATGCAACCATCCCCATCTCTCAGCCTCCACCACCAATCCTGCCCCATAGGGACCTCCCCAGTGCCAGCACACACCATGGGGACACAGCTCCTGAGACCTTTGCCAGCTGACCAAGCCAGAGCCCTGAGCTGGCCACGGTGGGCACCTGGGGACACTTTTGGGACACCAAAAGATGCAGCATCAAAAGGGAGATGCTGTTCTCCCCAGCCCAGTGTGGTGACGGTGACAGCACCGTCCCCTGGCAGTGCCACAGCCACCGGGTGTGCAGCAGCAGGGTCTGGTTGGTGACCCCCAGCCAGAGCCAGTAACCCAACCCCGCTGGTGCTGGTTACAATTTAGGGCAACAATAACCTATTGAGGCCCCTTTCTGGCTCCTACCCTGCTGCTCCTTGATCTAATTAAAGGGGGCCAGAGGGGAGGGAAGACAAAACCTGAGGTGAAGTGAGTGGCGGGTACCCAAAGGTGACATGTTTAGGACCAGGGTGCAGAGAGGGGGCAGGGCCACTCCTGCCTTTATCCACTGGCTCCCTTAGGGGCCTGGGCACCAGTGGGGGATGATCAGCTCTTGGGAACAGAGCTGGCACAGCCAGGGAGATTAAAAATGAGGTTTATGCAGCCATAGAGATCTCTCCTGCTGAAGGTTTGGAATGGGGGACCCCTGAAATGACCTTGCTGGGTCAATGGGGCCACGGCCTCCTCCTTGCTCTCTGCCCTCTTCCCCCGTGATGCTGGGGCAGGGTCACAGCACCCCCAGGGTTCAGCGTGGCTATGGGCACCAGGGTGGGCACTCTGGGGTTGTCCCTTCACTGTGGGACACGCTATGGCCCCGCTTTGGGGTGCCACAGGCTGCCCGGGACATGTGATGCTGCTTGGCAGGCCTGGGCCTCTTCAGCAGGGCATGGTGGGGACATGGTGGGGACACAGTGGGGACGCGGTGGGCTGCGGTCTCCCCTTCCTGCCGTCCCGGCGTCAGTAATGACTGGTATGAGTTTCCTGCCCGCCCACTGATTGCTTCCTCAATGAGCTGCTGCTCCCCGAGTGCAGCTCCCGGCATGGCCGGCGCTGCTGGATGTCCTTCCATCCCTCCGTGTCCCACCTCTGGGGACACCCAGCCCCACGGCATCCACGTAGCTCCAAGCCCCACCGAGCCTGCGGCTCCCTTGGGTGGGCTCTGCCTCCGGGGTGGGGGTCCCGGGGACTCCTAAACCCTCCGGGGCTCCCAAGCGCAACCGCCGGTGGGGACGGCTCAGCCGGAGGGGGAGCAGAGCCCCTGCTCGGCCCCTCTGCCGGGACCCACCCCAAATCCCCCTCTGCCATTTGTCATCTCCGTCAGATTTACAGGCGGGGAGGGATCGGTTTGGGCTGGAATCGTGGCCGGCCCCATTGCGGCTGCCTGAAAAACAGCACCTCGGCAGCTCCTCGGTGAGGGGGAGGGGGTCCCTGCTCACCCCCTCCGCCCCCAGCCCCTCTCGGTATGGCCCCGCCACGCAGCCGCAGCCCGGCAGAGCCCGGCATGACGCACCCGCCCGCCGCATTCCTGGGGGCCGATAAACCCGGCAGCCAAAATAACTCCAGCCCGACAGGAGGGGCCGAGCGCGGCCCCCGCCTGCATCCAATTGAACCGGGGCAGGCTCACCCCGGCCTGGCGCTGGTGGGGAGGCCAGTGCACGCAGGGTGCCAGAAGTAGCGGGATTTGGGGTAATTCTGACTGGATTCCCCGCTGGTAGCAGTAAGGGACCCCAAAGCGTCCCCTTGCAGCGTGCTGTGTGCCCCAGCCTTGCTCGGGAGTGCTCACTGAGGGTGGCTGCTCCCTGCAGCTGGATGTGGCCGAGCTGGGTGGGGAGCACAGAGCTGAAAGCCAGCGGCCCCAGGAGCACGCAGGAAGGCGAGGGATGCTCCATCCGCCTCTCACCCTGCTCCAACCCAGGGCCGCTCCCCAGGCCACTGTGCCAGCACCTCCCCATCGTGCCTGTCCCCGAGCCTTTCCCCTCCTGTCACTCCTACTGCCAGCAGCACCGGCTGGGAGCAAACACCTGGGTGCAGGGGATGCCAGGGACCAGCCCTGCTGCCGCAGCTCTCCCAACTCCTTGCCAGAGGCCCCATGGCACTGCCCAGCCTGCTCCAGCATCCTGGCCTGCCATGGAGCCAGCCTGGCATGCAGAGAGGCTCCACGCATCCTTGTTCTTTGCCAGCAGCTCTGGGGAGAGCTGGCAGCTTCCAAACCAGCAAAGATCTTGACCCAAAGCCCCACTGCCCCGTCAGGATGAAGGCACTGCCTCCTCCTCCTCCTCCTGTTTCCCTCCCAGCACCGTAATGCTGCTCCAGGTCACTGGGCAGCATGGGAGAGGCCAGGCCAAGTCTAACCAGAGCATTCCTCACCTCGGCAGTGCCTCACAGAGGTCTCCTTCACACCTTGACTGGGAATGCTGACCCCTTACAGCCACAACAGCTCCTCTGCCACCTCCCCAGGGGACACCCACTGAGCACAGCTCTGCTGCCAGCCCTGCCACAGCAGGCTGGGCAGTCACCATGGCATAAAGCACCATGGCCCCACCACGAGCAGGCAGTCAGGGCAGAGCCACACCAACACACGGGCAGTGCCAAAGGGATTTGGTCACCCACAGCATCTTGTCGTGCTGCCCCAGTGCACATGCTGGCTAGCTGCCACCTCAGGCACTGCCAGTGCTGTCCCCAGTGGTGCCACCACCCACCGTGGCACCACAGAACACCCAGCCCAGCCCAGCTCTGCTGGGGATACCTCTGTGCCCTCTCTGGCACTGCCAACACACTCCCATCCTTGCTGCTGGGGATGTGGCTGTGCCATCCCCACACTCATGCCCAGCACCAGGACTTCCCTGCCACCTCCTGCTCTGCCACCACACTCTCCGTGGCTCTCTGACCATGGCATTGCCTCCGTATTGCCCTGGGCCCCCAGTGCCCTCCCTCCCACCCCGTGGTGAGTGCCCATCCCTACCCGGGTGAGGTGTCCAGGGTCACGGTGAGCATCGCCCCGCTGAACTGCCGCGTGTCCCACAGCTTCACCTCCCGCTCCCGCATCTGCAGGGGCACGGGCACCACGTCAGAGGGCACCAAACAGACCCCCACCCCCCTCTGTGCCCAGACAGGGGACCTCCTGCTTTCATGGGGACAGGCCACCCAAAAAAGCAGCTGGGGCCCCAGCACAGGGGCTGGCACATCCCAGTAGCACTCAGGCTGCTTCCCAAGGAGGACGGTACCTGGCTGAACCCAACAGAGATGAGGCAATCGCTGGAGCCCATCCAGAGGAGCCGAGAGTCCTTGTTGTGCTCGTGTCCCAGGATGCTCTGCAAGGCACAGGAGACACGGATGTCACTATGGCCATTGGCCATGCTGAGTGTGATGTGTGGGATGTCTGCTTCACCAGCAGTGCCCATGATTGCCCCGGAGCTGAGTGCTGGCTCCTGGCCTGGCTAGAAGTGCCCATGGTGACCGTGCAGAGGGGACAGCCTGCAAGCAGTGACAGCCCTGAGCCCCCACTGGTGCCACTGTGGTTTGTGGAGCGGCTGACCCGGTTCCTAGCAAGGAGCAGAAGCTGGCAGCAGGTAACATGAATGTGAGGGACAAGCTCCCTGGCCCCCTGCATCTCACCCCGTGCCTAACCAGGGGGCTCAGGGGCTGCTGTGCTGTGAGGAAGCTGCTCCATGCCATCTGGAATGACAAGAGGCTTGACCTCAGCCATGGCCGGGGTGACAGGGACTTACTTCCCCAGTTGCATCCCCAGGCTCTTGGTCCACACCAAATCCTGGATGGAGGAGCTGGGTGCCCGGTATGTGTCCAGATGCTACCAAAACACAGGGTGAACTGAGCCCCTCCATGCTCTCCACACCATCCCGACCCCCTCAGTCCTGCTCTGCCTCTCCCCTGGGCTCCCGGTGGGCTGGGACCTCGTGATATGGCTGTCCCCAACCCACTGTCCCCATCCTGATCCCCTCCTCAGCCCTGCGTGCAGCTCTGCAGAGAATGGGAGGGTGTGAGGTACCGCGGGGCCGGCACAGCCGCCTGCCAGCTCCATGTGGGCCCCAGATGGGTCCTGCGGTTCCCGGCACGCCGGTGGGGAGCCGGCAGCCAGCGCCTGCTCCATGGCGCAGCAGTGCTCACAACCCCCTCACTCTCCTTCACCAATTAAAGCCTGCTCAGGATTTCAGAGCTGGCAAGGCAAAGCAGAGGGCTCCGCCAAGAGCCAAACCCTGTATCACGCTTCCGGCACCTCTGTGCCGGGTGGGAGGGATGGGGTGGGCACGGGAGGGTGTCCGTGTGTCCACAGCTCCGAGGTGGCACTTGGGCACTCCAGAGCTGGAGAAGCCATGGCCCACAAGCTGCATCCCTTTGGTGTGACCAACACAGCCCACGACTGCATCCCGACCACCACTGTGGCTCTGCCGCTGGGCAGCCCAGGGAGGGTGCAGAGGTGCCACATCTCCCACCCCCAGAGAAGCACTGCCGGGAGCTGCCATCTCCGGTCCCAGCCGGCAGCCCGGCAGGATGCCTGCTCTCCAGAGACTGGCAGCCAGGGTGGGAGAAGCCACATGGTGCCAAGCTCATCCTCCTGCTGGCTCCAGCACAGGGGCCTCCTCGCCAGCACAAACACGGCTCTCGCCAGCCAGCGCGGCTCGCTTGGAAGAGGCAGTGCTGGCCGAGCCGGGCCCAAAGTTCCCAGCTGAGGCAGCAGGATGTGGGGCAGGAAGGGCCTGTCCCCCCTCCTCCAACACGCTGGCACCGGGGCCAGCTCACAGAAGGGCCTGGAGAAGGGAACGCGTCCCAGGATCGGGGCCGAGCAGGATGGAAACCCATTTGTCGGTGGGGAGAACACTTCTGCACCTGAGCCGCGCGGCCGCGGCAGCCAAAACTTGACAGCTGGAGATTCGATAGCCGACAGCGCCGGCCACGCTGGCTCCTGCTTCCCGCCGGTGCCCCGGACCATCCGGCACAGCTTCCAGCACAGCTTCCAGCACAGCTTCCAGCACAGCTTCCCAGGAGGCAGCAGTGGGGGCAGCCCCGGGCCGGTGGCACGGCTGGCAGAGGGCAGGGCGATGCCGCAGCCGCTCCCGCGCTGTGCTGGCTGTGGCGTGGGGCCACGTTTCCTGCATTAGTTCCATCCCGGCTGAGCAGCACGTACGGCAGGCGGGACACGGGGAGGCCAGGGACAGGGCTTTTGGCCTGGGCTGTGTGGATGGTGCCAGAGGTGATGGTGCGTAGGGGGATGCGTGGGGACATTCCCAGGGGGGACACTGGGAGACCCCCTGCCCTGTGTCCTCTCCCCCTCATGCTGAGGGCTTGGGCAGGGACATGGTGGTGTGACCTGGCTCTGACAATGTCAGTGGGGAGCCTCAGGGTGGCCATGGGTCTGCTGCACGTCCCCAGTGCCAGCAGAGCTGGGCGGGGACCCTGGCACCCAGCTGGGGTGATGCTGGGACCCCTCCTGCAGCAGGAGACCGGTGGCAGCCTGAGGGACAGAAATCCCTCCTGAGCTGTTTGTCCCCTGCAGGGTGCCAGGAGTCCACCAGCTCCAGGCTGACATGGAGGAAGCTGAGGAGACCTCCCAACTCCCCAGCCACACCACTGCTGAGCCAGCCCAGCCTCCTCCAGCCCATTGTGTGGGTGCAGCCCAACTGGTTTGAGGCAGCCCGAGCTGGGGGGAGCTGGTGCTGCCTCCTCAGGGCCAGATCAGCCGCACTTGGAGGCTTTGCCGGCAACTTCCCTCCCCCCATCTCAACCCATCCCTCCCAGCTCAGACTGGGGCACGGTGCCGGTACTCAGCGGGGTCCCCAGCCCTGCTCCCCATGCAGCCCCAGAGCACTCTGCTGCGGGAGGTGGATGCGGGGGGGCCCGCGGCAGGGAGCAGGGAACAGGGAGCAGGGAACAGGGAGCAGGGAACAGGGAGCTGGGCTGGCGTGTTGGAGGCAGCTGTTGGCAGCGATGCTGCGGAGGGGCCGGGTGAGGTGGTAACAGCTGCCCACAGGGAGGGACTGCCTGGGAGAGCACGACACAAAACCAACACTGCTCCGGTGCCGGGGTGATCCCCGGGGTGATCCCTGCCTCCTCTGGGAGTGTCACCCTCAGACAGGATGCTGGGCAGGGAGACCGGGCGAGGGGGAGCCCAGGGCTGAGCTGTGGAGCTGGTTATGGGTCAGAAGTGATGGGGAGTGACAGCTCTGCCCTTGGCAGAGGCTCTGCAGCTGGTTGGAGCCAGGCCTGAGGCTGGCAGACCATGGGCATCTGACTCCCGTGGGAAGCAATCCCGGTGGAAGGGGCTGCGTGGGTGCAGGAGGCACCAGAGCCAGGCTGAGACATCCCTTTGCCAGAGGGCAGTGGGCAGGAGGGCTCCCCCCAAGCCCGGGCACCACAGCGGGCTGTGGGCACACACCTTCCCCCCATACCAAAAGGATGGGTCACCTCCTCAATCCCACTGCCAGGGGGGCTCTGCCTCTCCCACCCACCCTGTCCTCAGTGGGGCCAAAGTGACATCCTGGAGGGTGCTGCTGGCCCAGCAAGGGCAGGAAGGCAAAAGGGCTCCCAGTGGGACAGAGGCTCCAACCTCAGCATGGATGCACAGTTGCGGGGCTGGGATGGGAGCAGGGCCAGCTGGGCTGGGCAGACTGCAGCACCCATCTGCACCCATCCCTCCTCTCCTGGATTGCATCTCCTCCTGCAGCCACCAGCCCTGCAAGCCCTGCTGTGAGGCTGTTCTGAAATCCCCAAAACACCTTTGCCTGCTTGACTATAAAGCTGCCAGGAGCCCCAGCTCAGGTAGCAAGTCGTGGGGCTCCTGAAATGACAATGAGGCTGTTCCTGATGGAAGAGAATGGCATCCTGGTCAGGGCAAGGAGCTCATCCCAAATCCTCCTCAACTTCCCCATGTCTGCCATACCAAGCAGCATTCCTGGGAAGGACGGCTGAGGGGGAAGCAGAGCAGAGGAAATATAAACAGTCCCGTGCAGCTACGCTGGGGAACAGAAGCATGAGAGCGCCGAGCGAGTGATGCTATAAATAGGCAGCCCAGAGCTAGGCCAACTTTTTCAAAGCTTCCCACGGTCTCCTTGGGAATGTGGGATGCTGTGGACCTTCCCCCAGCCCGGAGGAAGCTGCTGCCGAGGCTGGGAGTCAGGTACCCCTGGGGTGACCCTGGTGTGGGATGGGAAGGGAGGGCAGGAAGGGGAAAAGTCTCTGTGTCCTGATGCTCTTTCCCCCAGCGAGTGGTCCCCAACCAGCCCTGGGATGACAGCTGGATCCTGGGCAGAGGGGACACATTGGGGTCCACATGGTTCTGGCTGTCAGTAGGACTGGGTCAGCCCAGCCTGGATGTCCACCTCAGCACAGCATCACCCTGCCACTGCAGCCATGCTCCCCACAGAGACCCTGCCCCACTGTCATGTCCCACTGCAATGTCCCTCTGTAGTGTCCCACTGTGGCAGAGGCTAATGTGCCCCACGGGATGGTGGCCACAGTTTGGGAGAGGGGCTGGAGTCCCTCTGTCTTCCCCCTCTCCCCCCGATCTCGGGGGCACAACACAGTCCTGCTCCACACAGGGTGCACTTGGGGGGCTGCCCCACACCGGCTGCTCCCTTGTCCCCAGCTCTGACGTGGCCCACAAGGCCGGGGGACAAACCCACATGGGGACAAACCCGCGGGGACAGCCTGGGGGCTGTCCCCAGCCGCCCGCAGCCCCGCTCATTAGAGCAGAGCTCATTAGAGCAGAGCTCATTAAAACGTGAGCAGCAGCCTGCGCTCAGCCGGCGCGTGCGGCCGTTCCCTCGCCCCCGGTTCCGCCGAACGCCGCCGGGGGAAGTTTCTCGTGAGAACGAACCCGGCTCCTCCCCGGCGTCCCACACACCGGCAGCGCCCCGGCCCCGGTTCCCGGGGGGAGAAGGTGCTGGCCAGATGCTCGGTGCCCTTGGTGGGGAGGAAGATGACACCCGCCAGCCCCAGCCTGAGGTGGTGCCGGGTCCGGCTCTGCCACACCAAACCGGGGCTCCGGCTCACACGTGGCCCACGATCCCCCCACATCCAGCAGCTTTCTGCCCCCGCCAGAAAACTCCTCTCTTTCCAGAGTGTTTGTGACTGCACACCCCAATTAGGAAATAGTTTTGAGGTCACGTGCCCAAGAAATGCGTGTTTTTGATGGGGAGGGAGGTCAGGGCAGCAGAGGTGCCACCCCAGGACCCCATGCTGTACTGGAAACCCTGCCCTGCACTGCTCTTGGTGACCTGCCCAGGGTGTGGGCATCCTCCTGGTGCCCCAACCCCCCCTCAACACCCTGACCCCCAGGCCTGAGGGGCCACAGCTGGTGTGGGATGCAGCCCACGGGGATGTGGGAGGGACACGGGGTGGGAGTGGAGCAGTGTGGAGCCGGGACCCAGCTGAAGGTGGGAGGGAGAGGATGCGAGGCCCTTCCAGCAAGAGGGTCAAGGCAAGGACCACCAGCAAGGGGGGCTGCAGCGGGGCAGCACTGCCTTGGGAGGGGACGAGGCAGAGGATGGGATTCACAGCACTGCTCCAGAAGGACAGTGGCCCTGGCAGCTCCAAGGCAAGTTTAGGTGGCCCATGATGGCACATTGGGCAGGCAAAGGGCACGAGCCCAGCCCTAAGGCTCGCAGAGGGGAAGCTGTGGTTGCACCTCCCTGCTACAGCCCAGACACAGCAACGAGAGGCTGGAGGCCCAGCAGGGTGAGGCCACCGCTCTCCCAAGGGACGTGGTGGCCTTGAGTGTCTATCAGCAACCTGTGGGGTCAGCCAGACCCCGGCCACGCTGCGTTCGCTGCGTCACACACTCCTGCTGCTGCTGGGATGTGCTCAAAATAGCTGCCACGGATGTAGCCAGGAATGGTGGGGTCAGGCCCCCACGGAGGGCATGGCCGAGGGTGCAGGCAGCCCGTTTGCCTGGCCCGGAGCTGGGAGGGAAGAGTGCTCCCTCCTCCCCATTCCTCCTCAGTCCCCAGCCCCACGCCGGCTGGCTCTGCGAGACCCCAGAGCACCGTCAGCCATCATGGTACAACGGCAGCGACCCCTCCTCCCTGCTCCCCCAGCTCTTATTTTAGCTCCTTCCCATCCTTTTCTCCTGCTCTATAAAAAGGAATGGTTTAATGAGGCAGGCTTGGCAAATTAAGGAAAGCAGCCCAAGGAGCAGCCCTGTGCCGGGGCTGGCTTCAGCACCGTGGGCTGCAAAGGGAGCGGGGTGAGCTGGTGGTGATGCTGAGCCCCAGCCCTTTGCCTGCTGCAGGGGAAACCCAGCCCGAGGTGCTGGAGGGGCCAGCCCGGCTGGGAAACCCATCATGCTGCTCACCTGGCTCACCACTCCGAAAAACCCCCCGGGTGACTTCAGAGCCAGGAGCTGGTGAGGTGCTGGCACTGCTCAGCGGCCCCAGCATCACCTGGTTTTGTAACCCTGCTGGCCTGGGGCAGAAGGAGCTTTTCCAAGTAACCCAGCCCTCCAGCAACAGGGAAAAAAGAAAAAACAAAGCACAGGAGTGCTATTCCTCTTGGCTAAGCAAGCCCTGTGCTAACTACCAGAGGATTTATGGCATTTTCAAGTTTTCCCCTTCAGCATCGTACTTCTCCAAGACTAAACATCTTCATCAATTCTCAGCCGGCCAGGGTTGGGGCTGTGGCACTGAAGGTGCATATTTCTCTTGGCAAACCCCGAGTGCCGGCCCTGGGCTGGATCAGACAGCAGTGGGGGGAAGTGAGCTGCCTGCTTTGAACAGCCACCATCAGTCACACGTTATTTTTAATAGCTCAGCGAGACAGAGCCCACCCTCCCCAGAAGGCTTGGCTGGAGCCCATCGTGCTCGCAGCTCCATGGAAAGGCAGTCAGAGAAGCTGACAGGTCTGGCAGGGGGAGAGGAGGGGGAAGAACACCCGGGGCCATGGGTGCAGGATGAATTTGGGAGCAGGGACTGGTACCTTCCAGCCATGCTGAGAGGTACTCGGAGCAGGGGAGCATCACAGGACTGCCTGAGGGCTGAGAGCACTTTGCCTCAGCTTGCTCGCACATGTAACCACTGGGTTTATATTTATATATTGTGGTGGGGTATTTATGAGGTTGCCTGAAGGGCCTGGGCACAGCTCGTGCCTGCAGAAAGCACCTAAGGACCTTACAGGGAGCTCAGCACCCAGGAGAGTCCTGGTGCAGTGTCAGTGCCTGGGGTGACCACCAGAGGCACCTGAGGCCATCACCCTCCTGAGCCCCTGGGCATGCTGGCAGTGGAGGAGGCACAAGGAGCAGCAGAGCAGTCTGCAGCCATCCTGCCCTGCTCTCCGCTGCATCCCACCCCTCCCAGAGCCTTCCAGCCCTGTCTGTGGCCAGGGCCAGCAGCTGCCAGCAGCCAGAGCCCCCAAGCCACAGGAAACCTCTAATAAGAGGCTGTTAAAACTCGACGTCAAGGCTTAAGTCCTCTACTTATTTCCTAATCGCTGTTATTTGCTGAGCTGTGCAGATCCAGCTGCCCAGCCCTCACCCTTGGCAGGTCCTTGTCCCCAGGAGCCTTTTGCTCAGCTCCAGCACAGCCTGGGAGCTCGGAGCCAGCCAGGGCTGGCACAGTTTGGGGGTACCCAGGCCACCCCATGTCAGACAGTGGGCACCCCGGTCAGGCAGGGCTGCCTGCACATTGTCACACAGCACACCCAGCAGGGACAGTACCTGGGAGGCAGCTGGGCTGGCTCGGGGGTCAAAGATCCGCAGTTTCTTGTCCTGTTGAGATAAAACAAAACCAGAGGAGGGTGGCTGAGGACCCCAGGGCCAGCAGGATGTCAGGCTGCACTAGGCAGAAGGCCAGCAGCCCCACTCCTTCCTGCCCATCGCTCTTCTGCCTGCAGGATGGTTTACAGTGTACCCCAGGTCCTGCCCCACATCAGGGGTAGGGGCAAACTTCCAGCCCCCTCACAGCCTCACCCACACCCTGACACCCTCAAAACCACTCCCAGAGATGAGGGAAGCCTCCAAAACAGAGCCAGGGCTGGAAATACCACCCTGCCAGTGTACCCCAGCATCCCCCCTGTCCCCTACAGCCCAAGAAACCATGGGCTGCCCCTTGGAAAGAGGTGCAGGGGCAGCTGGGTGGTCCCCAGTGCCAGCCTTGCTGCTGCCAGGGTGACATTTGGGGAGACCCACTGTGCCAGCCAGAACCACAGGGCACAGCATGGGGTGCTGCAGACCTTGGGGAGGGATGCACAGCAGGGCTCAGAGGCTGACCCACAGCCCGTGGGGTCTCAGCCACCACACTCAGCCTGCTCGCTCAGCGTGGGGCTCTAAGGCTGGGCTCAGCCCACGGATGGAGCCTGCACTGTCTGATGGCCTCCGTGCTCCATCTTGGTCACCACTGCTCTGCCAGCCTTGGCACAGGGGTGCTGACTGCTCCCCAGACCCCTCTGCATGGCTGGGCAGCTTGCTTGGGTCTCCTCGCTCAGCATCCACCCTTCTCCTCCCTGCAGGCCTGCCTGCCATGCTGCCTGCCCTGCTCCCTGCCATGCTGCCTTCCATGCTTTCTGCCATGCTGCCCACCATGCTGCCCTCCCCTCCATGCTCTCTCCCCTCCATGCTGCTCTCCCCTCCATGCTGCTCTCCCCTCCATGCTGCTCTCCCCTCCATGCAGCTCTCCCCTCCATGCAGCTCTCCCCTCCATGCTCTCTCCCCTCCATGCAGCTCTCCCCTCCATGTTCTCTCCCCTCCATGCTCTCTCCCCTCCATGCTCTCTCCCCTCCATGCAGCTCTCTGCTCCATGCTCTCTCCCCTCCATGCAGCTCTCCCCTCCATGCTCTCTCCCCTCCATGCAGTCTCCCCTCCATGCAGCTCTCCCCTCCATGCAGCTCTCTGCTCCATGCTCTCTCCCCTCCATGCTCTCTCCCCTCCATGCAGTCTCCCCTCCATGCAGCTCTCCCCTCCATGCAGCTCTCTGCTCCATGCTCTCTCCCCTCCATGCAGCTCTCCCCTCCATGCTCTCTCCCCTCCATGCTCTCCCCTCCATGGATCCCGGCAGCGAGCCGCAGGCGCCATCTAGTGCTGCCATCATCCTCACCGCTCCCTGACCCCATTTCTGCCCTTTCCCCCCTCAAAACAGGAGCACCACCAGCCCCAGAGCGGGGTGCAGACAGCGGGATCATGGCGGGGAGGTCACGGCACAAGGCGCTCACCTTGCAGGAGGTGCCGAGCAAGCGGCCGTCTGGCTTCCAGGAGAGGCTCTGCAGCTGGTCCCCGTGGGAGCCCAGGGCTGCGGGAGGAAAGCAGGCTCAGGGAGCAGGAAGGGCAGGAGCCATCTCTTGCCCACCCGTGACCAGCCAAGCGCTTCCCACGGGACAAGATCCGGTGGTTCCGAAGGGCTGTAGACCCACCGGCACGCTGTCACGTCCGTGCTGCTGGCAGCTCAGTTCCACCCGGAACCCTCCCCGCCCTGTGCTGTTGCCCAGCCTCCTCCCCTCAGGGGTTCTCTGAGGTCCGGGCAAGGCTGGTCACCCTCACAGCACCCGTGTCTGCTCACACCCCAGGACACCCAGAGAGAGGGACCTGACACCCAGGGGACCCTTCCCAAGCTGCTACAGACACCCTGGGCAGCCCAGGAGCCTTTCAGACCCCTGTATCACAGCACAGGGTATCCGGGGCAGATGCACCACGGGCTATGGTGTTCTCTGCCCAAAAACCCACCCGTGACACCTGCTGGGTGACACCAAGGCCCAGACCCAAGCCTGGCAGAGCCTGACAGCACAGGCAGGAGGTGGAGGCACGGCCATGCCTACCTGTCAGAGGCTGCTGCTGCCCCAGGTCCCAGAGGGTGACTCCTTCCCCCGCGCCGCTGGCCAGGACACCGTCCCCCGTGGGGTGGAACTGCAGCACATCCACCGGGCAGCCCACGGGCCCCAGTGCCAGCCCCGCCACGCTCGGCATGTCCTGGCTGCTCTGGGGCAGGCGCCACACCTTCACCTGCACCCCAGGGAGAGGCGGGTCAGTCCTACAGCTGCGCTTGCTGCTTTTCCAGGCTTTGATCCTGGAGGAGACCAGGTGACCCCTCACGGCAGCTTGGTGGGATCAGAGCTGCTGGCATCCCAGGTAGGAGAGGGATGATCCCTGGCTGACACCATTTGCCCTGTCCCCCCCAGCCTGGGGATATCCCACACCACTCCCCGGGGCTGGCACCCTCCTCCCCAGGCTCCTCTTATTCCCATCACTCTGGCTCCGTCTCCACAGTGAATCCTACAGACATGGGGTGCCCCCTTGGGATCCCTGGGACTGAGCACTCACCATCTCATCAGCAGAGCCCGTAGCCAGCAGGAGCTGATCAAAGGGTGAGAAGTCAAAATCTGTCACCACATCTGGAAGGAGAAGGGTGGTGGTTTGTCCTCACCTTCCCTGCCCACCTCGGCTCCTCCCCAGCCTCAGGCTTGTTCCGAACACACCCATCCCTGTGCGGGCAGGGGCAGGCAGCAGGGTCAGACCCAGCCCTGCCGAGGCATTTTGGAGCAGCTCAGCTTCTGCTGCTGGACCTGAGCCCCTCCATGGGTCAGGGTCTCACAGGAGGGGACAGGAGGGACAGCGAGGGACAGGAGCCCCGAAGGGCAGCACAGCACAATCGCCTCTCACTGTTTAACCCCTCCCCACCCAGCTTTGGAGGATTTCAGAAGGGACATCGCCAGGAGGCAGAGTCAGGAGCAGGAACAGTGCTGGTAACAAAGCTGCCTTTGTGCCCAGCATGCCGGCAGCAGGCTGGGGGGAGGATGGCAGCCTCGGCACCAGCCCCTCGGATGCATTTGGCACGCTGGGAAAGTAGGTCACTGTGTACTGCTCTGCTTCCAGGAGACTGCGGAGAAACAGGCCCGGGAGGCACGAAAAAGCCAGCAGCTCGCTCAGCCACCCGGGGAGGAGAATCAAATCCCTGCCCCGCTTCGGAGGCGTTGCTCCAGCTTCAAAGGGCTGGTGCTAAATCTGGTTAGGAAGCTGTTAATGCTGGGCCACCCCCTCGTGTACCCCCCAGGGCTCCTGGGGAGCAGCTCTGAGCACACAGCCGCGCCGAGAAGGCACCACATGCAGGAAGGTGGCACTGGGACTGGCTCCAGGCTGGCTGCTCCAGTCCATTTTCTTTGGGGAAGGGGTGTTTGGTGCCCCCCTGGCTGGCACTGCTGCCCCAACACCTGCAGGGGGGTACCCCAGCCCCCCCAGCCCCTGTCCCTGTGCCCAGGCAGGAGACAGAGCCCTCGTCTCTGCCACACGTATTTCTCTGCCCACAGCAGAGCTGCTCGGGGCTGCCAGCCTGGCCTGTGCCTCCAGTCTCGGGGTGCACCCATGGTGATGCCATCCCAGCTCCTCTGCCAGCCTGACACTGGGTGTACTGGGAACACTGGGGTGTGCAGTGAGTAATAGGGTGTGCTAGAACAGGAGCACCAGCAGGAGCTGCAGCTCAAGAGACAAAGGGTCATGGATCAGCTGGAGGGTCAGGAAGAGGATCCAAAGGCTGGAACACCTATCTGATGGAGAGAGGCTGAGGGAGTTGGAACTGTTCATGCTGGGGAAGAGAAGGCTGCAATGGGGAGACCTTAGAGCACCTTCCAGTGCCTGAAGGGGCTCCAGGAAAGCTGGGGAAGAAGTCTTGACAAGGGCCTGGAGGGATGGGATGAGGGGGAAAGATTTTAAAATGGAAGAGGGGAGACTTAGGTTGGACACTGGAAAGAAATTATTTGCTATGAGGGTAGGGATACCCTGCCTGGTTGCCCAGAGTTTTGGCTGCCCCCTCCCTGGCAGTGTCTCAGGCCAGGCTGGATGCCAGGCTGCCCATGGCAGAGGGTTGGAACTGGATGAGCTTTAAGGTCCCTCCAACCAAAACCAACCTGTGACTGTGATTCTATGAATCTGCTCCTTAGCAAAAGCCCAGCCTGGCAGAGCACCTTGTGGCTGCACTCAGCTTGTGCCTCACACACAAGTGGGCCTTGTCAGGGTCACCCTACCCATGAGCAAAGGTCCCTGGGGACTCCAGCAGCTCCCCCAGTGCCTCCCCTGGGAAACACACAGCCCAACACAGCATCCAGGGTTGGGACTAGGTACCAGAGCCCCTCCACACAGCCCACACTGGGCCAGACTTCTCCAGTGGAGATGGAAAGTGGTACCCGACTCCTTGGTGTCCCAGAGCAGAGACACAGAACCACCCAGACTGGGTCTGGCAGACACCCAGCTCACCTGAGTGGCAGCAGAGCTGAGACACGGTCCTCTTGCCTCCATCCTCACACTCCAGTGGCACGATGCCCAGGACACCTGCAGGAGAGGACACAGCACCAGGTCACCAGCCACTCCATCACCCACACCACGCTCCCAGGACCCTATGACATGGAGTGGGGGGAGCACCCAACTGTGCAAAGCAAGCCAAAAGGGCCAGGACTGTCAGCACCTTTGGGGGAACTTGAGGAAAGCTTCCTCCACTGCCCCTCATGCCTCCTGGTGGGGCTGACCCAGCAACGAGCCCCACAAGGACCACAAGAGCAATTTCATCCCACCCCAGCCACGCTCAGTACCTGTGCCCTGGTGCCTCACCTGCAGCCTCAGCACTGAAGGCAATCCAGGAGCTGCTGGCCTTCAGCTGGTTCCCACAGGACGTGATGGAGCCAGCACGGATGCCCCCGATCCAAGCCTGGGAGGGAGTGGGAAAACCCATGTCAGGAAAAGTCTGTGTCTGGGAGGAGGCCAACCCCATGGCTGGAGAGAGCAGAGCATTGCAGAGTGTGCTGGAGGCTCTCAGCCCCAGTGCATCTCCCACACTGCTGGACCTGGCACCACCTGGAGGCTGCTGGCAGCAAGGGGATCACGCCAGAGGCACTTTATAGGGCCCCATCCCTATTGCTTATGGTCCCCACAGGACAGCACAGCTCCTTGCCAGGGCTGGGGGCCTTGGGACCAGCTCTGCCATCAACAGGAGACAGGAGCATCCCAGCTCCCTGTACTGCCTCTCCCCAAAACTGTCCCAGCTCTGGGCTCTCCCACGGTGGGAAGGGCTCAGGGGACTTTGCCATAAACTGGTATGAGGGAATTCGGGATGGGACAAAGGCTCTTGGGCTGGGAAGCACCAAGACACAGACAAGCAACTTCATTTCAGCTCCAAACCCCAACCTCCTCCAGGGCCCAGCAGTGCACCCTGGGGGCACAGGGACAATCTGCATGTGACAGACACCCGGCCCCAAGTGGCCACCAGTGGCACAGCCAGGGCCAGGTCTAACCCTAGAGCAAAGATGGGTGTTTTATGGCAGCCACCGGTGCCACTGGCATTGCAGCAGGTGGCCGGAGCAGTGGATGCCCTGCAAAGCCCCGCAGAGCCCTTTTTGGGAAGGGAGCTGTGTGCACAGCCCCTAAAAGGACTGAGCTCCGTGCTTCCTCTTCTTGCTTCCCCAGGCTTCCTCTTCTTGCACAGCTTCCTCTGGAGGCCTGACAGAGAGCAGCACTTCCTGCAGCATTTCCTCTGGTCCTTGTCACAGCAGCCTGTTCAGTGGCAGACCCCTTAACCCTTCTCCTGCTGAAGGAAGGTTCCTCTCCCTGCACCCAGCAGGCAAGCTGGGGGCTGCAGCAGGGATGGGGAAAAGGTCTGGAGGGTCACCAAGAGCCAGGAGGAAGAGTCCCACAGCCTGCACCCCATCTCTCAGGGAGGGTGGTCACTAACCACATCTGGCCCCCAGCAGCTGGGGGTATCACGCAGGATCCCTGCAGTGAGGTTTTGCAGAAAGGCCACTGAGCTGGTCCCTCCCAGCCCCACAACATTCCTGCATGCAGGTGGGAGACCTCAGGGAATCAATCCCTCTGCAGTGTGCAGGAAGCAGTGGGTAAAGCACGTGGCACCATCCTGGCTACAGCCCCAAAACAAGCTGCAAGCTCCCAGGGCACCTCTGCCAGCAGAGCCCTGCAGGCATGAAGAGGAGAAGAGACTCACACCTGATCCTTGGTGCTTACACTGTGCTTCCTGACCCAGACAGGTCAAGTGTCTGCCTCCACCCCCATAACCAAGCTGCTCTGCTCTGCTCTGCTCTGCCTGGGACACCAACAGTGTTTCCTGCTGTGACACCTGAGACAGGTTTGGAGACACAACATCCACCTTCCACCTCCTGCCCCACAGAGCTGGGTGGTGCAGCCAGGCTTCCTGGGTACACTTTTCACACCCCGATGGGAAATGCCTCTGGGAAAGGGCACCTCCTGAGTGCTGAGCCTGGAGCAGGCTGTGGGAGGCAGAGCAGACACCTCCTTGCACAGTTGAGTGAGGACACGCTGTCCCTTGGTGTCCCTCAGAGCTCCCCCAACACAGGGACACACACCAGGGATGTGGTGACAAGGACATCCCTGTCCAGAGGATGCCATAAACCCCCTCAGCCAGGCACACAGCACCCAAACTTCACAGACACCCACACTCCCTGGGGAGACAACTGGCAGCCAGCTGAGATTTCGGTGACTTGCCACCTGCTCTGCAGATGTCCCCAGGCTGGAACACTGCAGGGACAGTGGGGTGCTTGAGGCCAGGCCCAATGGCATCCCTGAGCCCCCTCCCACGGCTGAAGCTCGGGGATGTTTTGGGTGCTCACTGGGTCTGTGGAGGCAGGGGAGCACCAGATGGGCCAGCCTGGCCCCAGGAGAGCTTGGCCAGGATGCTACAGGGAAGGAGAGCACTGAAATCCAACAGCTGGGAGAGAAACATTTTAGTGGCCCCACAGCCCCCCAGTTCTTTTCCAAAGCAGCAAGGCAGAGTGACTTTTAGCAGCATCACCCACCTAGCCTAAGCTAGAAGGAGCTTCTGGCCAGAAGGCTCATGCTGAAGTGCACCAGCTCCCTGCCCCTGTGAGCCATCCCAGCAAGACTGGTGACAAGAGCACCTGTAGCACACACTGGTCCCTGGTGCTGCTGCACTGGCTGGCTCGGGGAGCCCCGGGAGGGTTCCATGTCCTGGAAATTCTCCCTGGTGCAGTTCACCCAGCACAACCCCCCTAACCCAGCACCTCTCCAGCCACCGAGGTGGATCACGATGCTCAGGGGATGGTTATTTGTGGGGTGAGACCCACCAGACCTGCCCGGGATTGCAGTGCCAAGCTGAGGGAGCTCAGCACCATCCTGCGGGGCCCTAGGGCTCCGTTTTTCCCTGCAGCAGTGGGGTGCCCAGCACTTCACCCCCGGGGTGCACCCATCCTCAGCTAGTCCGGGAGAGGCAGAACTGCCCGGGGAGGTACCGAGCCGGGACCGCGATCCGCCTGCGCCAGCCGCGCCCAGCCAAGGCCTGGTGGCAGGAGCGGCACAGACACCGTGGGGACGGTAACCCGAGCCGATGGCACCGGTTGCACCGGAGCAGGTTCCCCGGGCGGGCAGTGGGCTGGGACTCCACACCGGAGCCTCCGCGGACGCTGGGGCGGGGAGCAGCGGCTGCCACGGAGGAGCCACCCGGGAGATGCTTCCTCCCCGGGGCCGGGCACCGGGCACAGCCCGGCCGTACCGGCGGTGCCACCCCAGAGCCAGGCACCGGGCGGGGAACTCGGGCACAGCCCCTCCATACCGGCACCCCCGGGCCGCCCCGCCGCTGCTGCGGGGCTGGTCCTGCCCCTGCACGCCAGGAACCCCGGCCCAGCCGCCCCCGCGTCCCCCGGTACCGGCCGGCGGGAGGGTCCCGCGGCGCTCACCTCCCTGCGGGGCAGCCGAGCCTCCGTGTGCCGGAACTTGGACGCCTTGAAGCGGTTCATGGTGCTCGGGCCGCGCCGCACCGAGCCCAGCTCAGCCCCGCCGCTCCGCCTGCCCCGGGGCCACGCCCTTCACCGGGACCACGCCCCTCGGCGCGGGACACGCCCCACCCGGTCCTTCAGGGCGAGGGAACGGTGATGGGCACAGAGACCCCTCCCCGAGCATCCCTGCGCTGGGGCTGAGCCCGGCATCGGAGCATCCCCACCCGTGGGGGCGGCGGGACCCTCCCGGCCTCCTGCTGGGGTTCGGGGCCGCCAGAGCCGCAGGTGCCCACCCAGCGCCCCCACCCCCGTGTCACCCGCAGCGAGGATGCGGATACCGGGGGGAGCTGCCAGCCCCGCGGGGGCAGCGGCCTCGTCCCCTCCCCGGTGAGCAGACACCTCCGTGACAGCCGGGTGCTGGGGAAGGGGGAGCAGAGCGGGATGGATCCGAGACCACCGGTGGAGCCCAGGTCTCCATCCCGCCGCCCGGGGGTGGGCGCAGGACCCGACACGTGCCCCCGGCCCTCGGTCGGCAGGGAACGGGGCTTGGCATCGCTTCTCCTCCGCTCCAGAGGAGAGCTCCTGCTCTGGACGCTCCCGCAGCCGCTCCGGGCTCCGCACAGCCTCGCCCTTTCCCCTTCCCGGGGATGTGACACCCGCCCAGGCGGCGGCGTGGCCCCGAGCACCGCAGCCCCGGGGAGCAGCGGCTTCCCAAGGCCGTGGGATGGGGAGTGGGGGCACCATGACCGTGTGTGATCCCATCTCCCCCACACTGCCCCACCGCAGCCCTTCCCCCGTTCCCCCGCTCCCCCCTCCCGCGGCCGCCTCCCCGCACCCCGCACAGCGCGTGCGCACCGGGGGCGCGTGGCTGCCGGGGCGGTGGCCGCGGTCCCGCGCACGCGCACTGCCCCTCCCCCCGGCGGCGGCGCAGGCGCAGGGACGCGCTCGGTCCAAGATGGCGGGCGGGGGTTGGTCGCGCAGGGTCGGGGCCGCCGCCGCCGCCGCCGCCGTGCTCGGGAGCCGCGGGCTGGGGGAGCGGCGGCTGCCGCTGCTGTGGCTGCTCCGGGGGCTCAGCCTCCCGCCGCCTCCTCCCGCGGCTTCAGCCCGACGCCTCCTCCCGCTCTGCGCCGGGCTCTGCGCCGCGGGTGAGCGGGGCCGGGGCCTCAGCGGGGCCGGGACGAGCAGCGGGGGGTCGGGCCCGTTCCCCCGGCGGTGCCCCGCTTCCTGCCCTCACCCCCGACCCTCTGCCCTCCTCTCCCGCAGGGACGAAGCGCGTTGCCGCCGCCTCCTTCCACACCAGCTCCGTGTCCCGCGCCAAGGAGGACTATTACCAAGTGCTGGGGGTGCCCCGCAACGCCACGCAGAAGGAGATCAAGAAGGCCTATTACCAGGCACGTCCTGCCGGGGCGACACGGGCCGGGGGAGACCCTCCAGGAGGGACCCGGGCCGGGGGAGACCCTCTGGGGCAGCTCCAGGCCGCGGCACGGTGCCCACGGTTGTAGCTGCTGCCCGCGGCCGCTCTGCTCGGGCACGGAACAAAACCCCCTGTGGGACTGCGGGGTTTGGACCCACGGGAGACAAGGGGAGGTCGCGGGGTGGGGATCCCTTCAAAAGTGGGGCCCGGCCTCAGCTGGTATCTCGTGTCTCTGCCCAGGAGGTCCTGGGGTTGCTGAGAGGTTCAGAAACAGCTTCTCTAAGCCCCTTACATCGGGATGAAAAGGGAAAGAGAAGGCCTAATGTTTCCTAAATGTTCCCTAAAACACAGGCAGCGAGGGCCAAGCCTTGCCTGATGTGTTTTCCCTGGTGTGTGAGATATACTAAACTGCTTTGTCTCTAATCTTTGAATTTGTGTCGTTTAGCTGGCAAAGAAATACCACCCTGATACAAACAAGGATGACCCTAAAGCTAAAGAGAAGTTCTCTCAGCTGGCAGAAGCCTATGAGGTAATAAGCAGGATTTTATTGTCATGAAAAGGAGGGAAGATTGGAGGGTAGAAATGTGCATTTCCTGTAAAACCCTGGGTATTTTTTCATTTCTTGTGCATTGGGCATGCCTGTCTCTGTCCCAGTGGTGTCTCCAGGAAAGCAGTGAGCCCTGGGATTTATCTGGATGTGTTTTGGGCTGTTTGAACTGGTGCTTTTTCTTAGTGGCAAGTGGCAGATGCTGTGGTCACTTTGTTGGGAATTAATTCTCAGCTTAAAGAAACAAACAAGCAAACAACCCTGGCCGTGGTTACTGACTGAGACACAGGCACCTGCTGCTCTGCTGCACCCCAGCCCCAGTGCTTCCTGCTCTCCTGCTTCTTCACAATTTCTTTTGTGCTGATTTTTCAGCTTCCAGGGGTTTTCAAATTCACCCCAGCACTCTCCTCACCAGCTTATGTACTTTAAGTTATTCTTGCTGACAATGACTGAGTGAGATTCTTGTCATTTTCCTGCTGAGGAGCTGAGCGGTCCCAGGGAAGGAGCTGCTGCCAGCTCCTGGGGACATGAGGGGCTGAGAAGAGGGGTGAGGGGATAGCCCCAGCATCCTTGCCCTCTCCCAGGAAACTTCTGCACGGATGCAGGCTGTGGGGCTGCTCGGGGTCTGTCAGGCTCCTGAGGACACTGTTGTTCTCCCTCCCAGGTGCTGAGTGACGAGGTGAAACGGAAGCAGTACGACGCGTACGGCACTGCCAGTTTTGATCCCGGTGCTGGTGCTGGTGCTGGCGCTGGTGCTGGCTCGGGGAGGCAGTACTGGAGCAGTGGTCCATCCATTGATCCTGAAGAGCTTTTCAGAAAAATCTTCGGAGAGTTTTCGGGATCCTCTTTCGGTGATTTTCAGAATGTCTTTGACCAGCCACAGGAGGTACGAGATGTGTTTGTTTTCTCAGTTAATTAAATGAAAATGGGCAGTGAAGAGCACACTGGATCTGGAGAAGGAAATGAGTCTGTCACAGATTTCTCTGGGAGGGAGCTTAGGCAAAGAGTTTGCTCCTGGGAATGTCAGCACGTGCGTGTGCCCTTGTGTGGGTAGAAGAGTCACGAGTTTGTGATAAGCCATGTGGATATGTTGTCCAGACAGAACACTTTTTCTGGACTTGAGCAATTTCATCTGGTGTTTACTAACACCAGACAGTTCCATTGGTGTAGAGGAATCTTTTCTGCTCTACCTTCATTTACATAGGTCTGCTTTAATATGTAATGCCAAAACCCACAAAATACCTTCAGCTATAAAGCAAGCCTTCCAGCGTCAGGTTTGTCTGCTTAATTGCCTTAATTTTGCAGACTTAATTGGCTTAATTTTGCAGTGGAGCCCATAATAAAGCAAAGCCTCTGTCTTGTCCTTTGTACTGTAGCTAAGTGCTCTTTTACATATTGAAAGTGTTGGTTCGGGTGCTTCAGAAACACTTGGTGTTCTGGCTTTCCCAAAAATGACCTTTTTGTTATAAACTGAATTTCCTGTTTTGTGCAGTCATCTTTGCTGATGTCTTCCCTTGGTAAGTAAAGAATTTACAGAGGAAGAGCAGATGCTGTCACAGGGCTTAAAGGTTTTTACCTTCACCTGTTGCTGCATTCCCCTTCAACAAGACCTTCAGAAAGAGGAAAGGTTTTCCTGTGAGGGGAAAAGCACTCTGGGCTTCTATTTTCACTCCCTTCTTTACTATTTAAAAATCTCATTTTTGCTACACAACTACTCAACCAGACTGGTGTGATCATAATTCCTGTAATGCCTGCTAATCCCTCCTACCCCCTTTTTTTATTTCTGTGAGACCAACCATTCCTCCCTCAGGTGAGGCAAACCCTTCTGTGTGAGTTGTGCATCTGCCCGTTCCTACCCCTCTGTTACCTGGATGTGTTTTAAGCATTGCTTGGTAACTTGGCTGTGGATCCATGTCCCTGTTTCCCATGCAGTACATCATGGAACTGACCTTCACCCAAGCTGCAAAAGGTGTGAACAAGGAGATTGTGGTGAACATCAACGACTCCTGTGAGCGATGCGATGGCAAAGGACACGAACCCGGTACCAGCGCTCAGCGCTGCCACTACTGCAATGGCACTGGCATGGTGAGGGCTTCTGCAGACAGAGGCTCTGCTCAGCTTTTCCTTGTTGGGGCAAGTCAGTCCCTTCTGCAGGGAAAAGTTCTAAAATCATCAGCTTATCCTGCATTAGTGTCAGGGTTTAACACTGTCCCGGCAATTAAACCCAATGCCAGATGCTCTCTATTAATCCCCTTCCCCTCCCTGGTAAAGAAAGGAGAGAGACTGGTGGGTTGGGACCTGAACTACACAGCTTGAATGAAACAGTAATGATAAAAGGGAAAAATTACTTTAGTAGCCAGGACAACTAGGAAGATTTTCTTTGTCTTAAAGTAAGTGCTCTGCCCAGCTCAGAGCACTGTCCTTCAGGGCTGGATCATCTGGTGCCACAGAGCCAGGACACTGTATTTATGTAATAGTTCTGACATGACTTGGGCATTAAATGGGATGCTTTGAATTGAGGGGTGGAAGGAGGAGGAAGGTGATAGCTGAAGGGTATTCTTGAAATAAGAAGAATGCTACTTGAAATGCTACTTAGAGTAAGTAAAGAAATGAGCATCTCTGCAATGAGGAAAGGCTGAGGGAGTTGGGGTTGTTCAGCCTGGAGAAGAGAAGGCCCTGGGGAGACCTTATTGCAGCTTTTCAGTATTAAAGGGGCTTGTTAAAGGTTCTCTGATTCTGTAAGAAAGATGGAGACAGACATTTTAGCAGGGCTAAACTGAAAGAGATTCAGGCTAGATATTAGGAAGAAATTTATTACAATGAAGGTGGTGAAATGCTGGCCTGGGTTGCCCAGAGAGATGGGAGATCCCTGGAAACATTCCAGATCAGGTTGGACAGGGCTCTGAGCAAACTGATCTAGTTGAACATGTCCCTGCTCACTGCAGGGTGCTTGGACTAAATGAGCTTTAAAGGTCCCTTCCAACCCAAACCATTTTGTAATTCTGTGATTTAGCTTCAGGCTTTGTTTCCACACATGGGTGGAAACCAGATGGGTCCCAGCAGTCAGCCAGTGGCCAGAGCTGCCTCTCTGAGCACAACAGGTAGCTGGGCAGAGCAAGCTCTTCCCACTGCTTCCTCACATGCTCCCATCTGCTGGGTGGCTTTCACAGTTCAGTCTCCAGAATGTTTTCCTGGACCCTGGCAATAATCCATGCTAGGAGGTTGTCCTTGATTCCTCAAAATGCAGATGTTTGCAGCTTTCAGTGTCACTCAGCTTGTGATGTCAGTTGAATCTGAAGCAGCTTCTCACCAGCAAGTGTCCTCTTTGGATTCCTGAGCCAGTTTTCTGCTCCACCCCTTGCTCAGGGACATCACAGTCCTGTCAGGTTGCACATGCAGTCAGAGAGACTCAAATGGTGCTGGGCCAGGCCTGGGCAGTGTTCTAGGGCAGTGAAAAAGCATCATCTTGGTACCAAACATTTGCACCCCCCGTGTTCTCTTTGCCAGGAGACAATAAACACGGGCCCGTTCGTCATGCGCTCGACGTGCCGGCGCTGCGGTGGTCGTGGCTCCATCATAACCACCCCCTGCGTGATGTGTCGAGGGACAGGGCAAACCAAACAGAAGAAGAATGTGGTGGTTCCTGTGCCAGCTGGTAAGTGGTGTCACTTGTGTGCTGCTCTCTGCTCAGTAAATGTAGCTGTGTGCTTCCACTCAGCCAAGAGCAAGGCACAGCCCTCCGCAGCGTGGTCCCTGCCAGGTGCCTGTGGGAGAGCAACATGAGGAGTTTGGCTGCTGAGGAGTTACCTTCAGAGCAATGCAGGGTGATAGCTTGGCAATTGGAAGGGTTAGTAATGAGAGGAACTTTCAGGCCATCAGTATTAATGCCTGGTTTGCCCTTCCTGAGCTGAGGTTGTGCTCCTTGCATGGATCGTTCTAGGTGGCTTTTGAAGAGTGAAACTCAGAAGGTTTCGTTGCCTTGGGTCGTTTGTTTGTCCTTGATGAAGCTCCTGGGGGAGGGTGGGAATCGTGACAGCTTGGCTCAGATGAGAGTGCTGATGGCCTTCCTCACCAGAGAGAATTAAATGAGTGGTGGGGCTGAAGGTTTGCTTCCTGGGGATCTCCCTGAGTGAGCAGCCTGTAACTTGTGAAGGCTGCCCAGTGTTCCTCAGTCTGATGCATTTCACTAAGGAGTCCTCGAGGGGCTGAAGTAGGAAGCCTGCTTGGTGTGTAGTGATCTCCTCAGGGGTATAAACGTGTGCTGACATCTCCTCTCACAGCTCCTCTGGGATTGTCACTGTGCTGCCCATGGCAGGTCTTGTGCCTCAGGTGCTGCTGTGGTGCCCAGCTTTGGGGATGGTGAGGGATCTTGAAGAGAAAAGCTGTTGGTATTGAAGTAGAACATGAACTGTAAGGCAAGGCAACATTCCCCCTTTTTTTTCTGACTGCAGGTGTTGAGGACGGGCAGACAGTTCGGATGCCTGTGGGGAGGAAAGAAATTTTCATTACATTCAGGGTAAGTGTTTTTGCCTTGGTGGCTGTTGTTGTTATTGAAGTTGGTCACTTGTTCCTTGTGAAACTGCCTGGGAAAGTCTGAACAGGGGGGCCAGGGAGGAAGAGCAAGTGATCCTTTGGAACAGCTGAGGCAATATGATCCCCATGAACTTTGTTGGGATAGCAGGGGAGCTGCATTGTAACAAGTGGTGAACAGCAAGTCTGCTCATCAAGAATTGTGCTGCTTGCTCCAGGGTGAGGCCCTTAGGGCAGCTGGAATCAAAATGCAGATTAGGTTCTTGATGCTGTTTTGACTTGGGAATGTGGAGGAGGCCCCTGCTGCAGTGGTGGGAGTGCTGAGGGCTGTGGGGATGCCCACGAGGGGCTGGTTGGTCACTGTCCTCCTGCAGACACAGCCTAAGTGCTGCCACACGTTTTGTCACTGGGATCCTCTTCTCCTGCCATGTGCACCTCACTGAGGAGAAAACTTTTCTTCAGCACCCTTTGTTGTGGTGCAGGAGGAGGATTGAATTCTCTCCCAGCTTGTGAGACTGCTCCTGAGGTGCTGGTTTCCTCTTCTGGCATTCCCCTGTTGATGGTGTGGGATGGGACAGAGCCTTCACTGCTCCATGGAATCAAACACTGAGAACTTGAACAGGATTAGGGGAGGGGGTTGATGGGATGGGAAGCAGGGATCCTCCTAAAGCTCTGGGCAGTTACAGTTCTGTCACAATCTGTGTTTTTCTAAAAGACTGAACATTAAATTAACCTCCTCAGCCATGCAGTGTGGGCACAGCAAAGGGTCTGACTGCAGCAATTCTGATGTGTTTCCTTCTGAGACCCTTCCAAGCAGTGTGAGAACACTTTGTGCTGGTGTGCTCACTTCTCTTTGGAACTGCCTGCGTTTTAGGTTCAAAAAAGTTCTGTGTTCAGAAGAAATGGAGCAGATATCCATTCGGATCTCCTCGTTTCAATAGCACAGGCTGTTCTGGGAGGCACAGCCAGATGTCAAGGCTTGTACGAGACAATCAATATCACAGTAAGTTCCAGTTTATGGAAGATCTTGGGCATAAATCCATAGGGAACAGCAGGCACTGCTGTTTTGCTGCAAAAGGGCAAATCTCCTGGGGTTTGCCAGTACCAGCTTCCAGACTTGTTCAGGCCTGAGCATCAGGTAGTTTGTGACCTGCTTGGTGTGACCCTGCTCGGTCACATCTCCTTTCCTATGGCTGAGCAGGGAGAGGGAAGGGCAGGGCTGGGTGGGTTGCTGGGGAAATCCCATGCAGGGCAACAGACTGGGACAGGTTCTTTACTGCCAAGTTCTTTACTTCTTCCTTTAAAAGCTTTTCAGTCATTACTGACAGCTTCTGAACGTGTCCTAATACACAAATGTAACAGATCCCTCTCATCCTACTTTGGAACTTGCTGAAGAAGTTAGTAATTATTGTAGACATAGAATTACTATATAAATAGTTAAACTTGAGTATTAATTAAACCTGACTCCCTGTGTTTGTAGATACCTCCTGGTATTCAGCCAGACCAGAAGATTCGACTGAGTGGGAAGGGCATTCCCAAAGTTAACAGCTATGGCTATGGAGACCACTACATTCACATAAAGATAAGAGTTCCCCAGTAAGTTTTTGTGAAATCCTGACCTTTTTGCAAAAGATGTTGTTCTGACTTTGTGAAAAGTCCTTACTGCTTCATTGGATTAATTCATATCTCACTCTGCTTCCAGTTTTAATGTGAGTCAGGCTTTTTTTTTTTGATAATACCATTTGGGAACCCAGCTCTAAAAATCCTAAACCCTGGAAATGCAGAAGCAGTTCTTTGCCAGGCTGTCTGCAGTTCTCTCTAGATCCTGGCTGCATTAGTTTAGTGTTTGGCTTACAGCACATCTGTGCTCTCACACCTACAGCTTGAAGGAACTGAAGTCCTTGGCAGGTGCTTTTCAGGCTGCTTGGCCACCCCCTGCTCCTGTGGTGAAGGAAAGTTTTTAGTTTGTGTTTTGGAAAGGGAGCTGATTTCCTGAGGCCTGACCACCAGACGTGTGTTCTCTTGCAGCTTTTAGCACTGTTTTTCAGTCAGTTTGGTGAAATTCAGTGGTTCATTTCTCTGCCACCGAGGCTTATTCCTTACTGCTCACTTTAAGAGCACAGGGGGGACTCTCAGTGTATGCCTGGTGCATGAATCTTCTGCTCCCAGTAGCTGCTCCTGGTGTGGTGCTGGAGGGGGCTGGGGAGGTCTGTGGGTAGCTCTGTCCCCAGCTCTCTGTTGCCCCTGCAGGAGGCTGACAGATCGCCAGAGAGCCTTAATGATGAGCTACGCTGAGGACGAGGCAGATGTGGAGGGCACGGTGAATGGGGTGACAAACACAGCATCAGGTGAGCACTGCCAGTCACTGCCCCTTCCCCAGGGGCCTGGGGTGGGAGTGCAGAGGGTTCCTGGGGTGGAAGGTGAGCCAAGGTCACCTTGGGACAGCTGGACAGCACAGCCTGCCAAGCACGTTCTATCAGACACAGCCTTAGTGTGATGTGAGCAGGCTGCAGCACGAAGCAAGGAGGTGGCTCTGCCAGAAAGCTTCACCTGGACACGTACCAGGCAGATGAGTCCAGAGCAGGTCTTGGGCCTGGCAAATCGTGGTGAGCCTTGTGGTGGTGATGAGTGCCTTCTGTTCTCTGCTTCTGCACCCCTACCAGCAGAAACTTGGTTTTGTAGCAGAGTTAGGAAAAAAGTGCGTTTTGGGCCAGTTTTCTGTGTGAGCTGATCAGCTGGGGTTCTGACTGCAGTGGAGGGGTTTCTCCTGAAGAGCAGAGGGGAAGTGCTGCAGTCAGGGCTGCTCAGAGCAATGCTCTGGGGTTGAAGTGTCCATTGGTGCTGAGTGGTGGCTCCAGCTGACACAGCATCCAGCATGATGCAGGGAGCCAAGTCAGCTGGGAGCTTTGTGAGGTTCCTCTTTCATCCCCAGATCAGGAATTCTGAGTGAGCAGTCAGGTGTTTGAAGTTCCAGGGGTGAGGTATGTGGCACTGCTATCAGCTCAATCAAAAACATGATAGAGCAGTAAGGCAAGAAGCTTTGCCTTGTGCTACTGGAAAACAGTTTTTTTCTTTGCTCATATTGAGACAATTGACTTGTTAAAGCTGGTTGGATTTCTTATGATTGAAACAAAAAGAAGGGCATTTATGACTGCTTACAGCTAGGCAGAGGTGAGAGTCTTCCAAAGCTGCTAAATGATTCCAGGGCTCCTGTCCCTTCTGCTACACATTCCAAAGCCTGAGGAATGGAGGCTGAAGCTGGGGGTTTTGGAAGGTGGTGTCTGTCTGCCAGGGGTTCAGCAGTGTCATGTTTTATAGTGCATGAGCACAGAAGCAGTGTCTTCCCTGCTGAGAGTAAGCATTAAGGTCAGCCTTGAGGAGAAGGGGAGAGGTCTCTAAGCACAAAACTTGCATTACAGCTTTTTAAAGACATTGATGGGCAAAAGGAAAAAAAAAAGCTCTTCAGATTTGCTTTCTAAAAAGTAAACCTGCCAGTTTTTATCACAATTAAACAGCAGGGTGGATGCAAACTGGTGCCAGAGGCTCACAGTGTAGAGTCAGGCTGCTGCTGAAAGCATGTCCTTGCTCTTGGAAGCAGAAACACCCAGAGTGGCTGGAGGGGTGTTCTGCCTCAGTGTTTCACACCATTGCATCAGTCTGAGCTTGGCAGTCAGCTGGGGGAGGACCAGAGTCTCTGTTCTCTGTGCACAAAGAAAGCTTGAGGAGGACTCAGGGATCTTGTTAATGAAGGTTTTACTGGAGAAGAAGATTAGCAAAGAGGTGTCCTTTATTCTTGCTGTAGCCACATCCAGAGGGACAAAAAACAAGGATCTATTTACACAGGAAAATTATGTTAATTGTTGTCAGTAAGATCCCTTATCTGGACACTTGTTCTGAAATACTTGGGCTGGAATGAAAAAGGCAACCAGTTCATTTTTTCCATGATCCTGTTTGAGAATTCCTTGAGGCACTCTCCTGTTATTTGGCACTGCTTTGCTCTAAAGGGTCACTCTGTAAAACAGGAATTGGGCAGATTGATTCAGGGCCCAACAGTGTAGGGGGTTTTTCTATAAAGGCCATGGTCAAGCTGACAGCTTGGTTTCAGCAGCAGACTCTGCTCCAAGTCCTTGTTTCCAAAGTCTGTAGGGTCCCTGACTTTGGTTGTGCAGCACAAGGATTCCCTTGCCAGTTGGAGGGCTGGGAAGAGGGGAAGGGGATGGTGTTGCCTGGGCTCACGGGTGTCTTTCTTACTCCTGGGGTCTGAGCTCTCCTGTGCTTTCACTGCAAGTGGTCCCGTGCCATGGCTCACTGCCAGGGGCAGCCCTCTACAAGATGATGCTGGCAAAACCAGCTGCCTTGGCCATTCCCCCCCTGAAATAACCCTCTCACTTTGTCAGGGTGCTGGCTGCTGGTGGGAGATGTGTCTGACCATAGCCCTGTGCTGTTTGTGTGCAGGTGGCAGGGCCAAGGCTAGAGCTGGCACAGGCGGGGATAGGCCTGAGGCTGAGGAGAACAAGGAGGGATTCCTTTCCAAACTTAAGAAAATGTTTAGCTCCTGACACCCCATCCGAGGTAGGAGGCCTCTTGTGTTTTCATCGTTGTCTTTCCCCCACACCATGCAGAACTTGGGAGGTGGGAGCAGCAGAAGCCCAGCATTGCTTCTCACTTAGCCTCAGGCCTTCCAGCCAGTGGTGTGAAGAGCCCTAGCTGTCCCCTGTCACCTGCAGCAAAGGCATAGGGAATAAATTGCATTGTTGCTGCAACAAAAAAGCAGCAAAAATGCTGGATACATCTTCAGGGAGGTCACTGGCCTCCCCTGCAAGCCCTGCTTGCTTCCTTGCTGTACTTAATTCAGAGCACTGAGGGTGTTCCCATTGTCTGGCAGAGCTGGGAGCTGTTCTGCTGCCATGGCAAAGCCCAGGTGTGCTGGGAGGCAGGGGCTGGCCCCTGCCAGGGCCTTACAGCACCAGGGAGGAATCATTCTTTGTTGTAGAGCACAGCAAAGCCCCTGCCACACAAAGGTGTCAGGGTCCTGGGTGCTGTTCAGGGGGTGCTGCCTTGCTGGGAGGGAGAGCTGGGAACTGGGCTTCCAGGGACTCAGCCTTCTGTCACCACAGCTCCAAACTCACCCCCTCTGCAGGGCTTGCAGAGCCTGAGGGTGTCAGGCAGCAATGTGCTGCTTGTGCCCCCAAGCCTCGGGCCCCTTCTCTCAGGAAATGTTCCACTTCTCTCTGGTTTCCACCCCAGGGAAGCGTTCTACTGGAAACTAAGAGCCAGCAGCAGCTCCTCGCCTTTGCAGCTGGGGTGAACCTTTCTGGCAGCGGGCTCTGGAGAGTGAAGAAGGTCAGTGAGCAGCACGGAGAGAATCCCAGCTGGAGAGGTGACAAAACACTGAGGCACCAACAGTCATCAGGATGCCAAACCCCTCTGCTGTCCCAGCACATGGTAATGAAGGAAAATGCCACCTTTGCAGGAATGCAGCTCCCTCTCCAGGTTGCTCCGCAGGTCCTACGGCTGCTGGAAGCTTATGTGGCAAAAATTAGAGTGGAAATATTATTTAGAATCCCAGATAGTGAAAATGTGAAATAAAACTTGTCCTTCCAGCTCGGAGTGGAGCAGTTTGCTGTATGGAGCCCGACGTGGCTGCTGCTCACTCAGGTGCCCTGCTGAATGCAAGATGTGCTTGATAAATGTCACCCTCTCAGCTTCATCCCAGGAGGCCCAGTGGGTCACTGAGTTTTAGCCCTGTCTTCATGGCAGCCCTCCTGGCTCCCCAGCACATCTCTGAGTGGGAAGTCTCCCTCTGGCTGGGACTGCTCAGAGCCCAGCTGCCCTGGGGTTTCTTAGTCCTGCTGATTTCCTGCACAAAGAGCAGTGATGGAATCTGCACTTTGCCTCAGGTTTCCCTCCTCCCTCCCCAGATTAACCCCGGTTACCACACAAATGCTGTCAGCTTCTGAAGGGGTCTAAGTTTACCACCGAGCCCTTTGCCAGTTTGGGACAAATTTTTTACTACATTAGTGCAGCACCCGTAGCATAAATGAATGGTCAGAGTTTTGTTCTACACATGTGAGAATAGCAAGTGAAGTGGATCACTCCTGCCAGGTGGAGCTGAGCTCTTACAGTGAGTATTTCCATGGTTACTGTAGCCCTGTTGGTAATGACACCGTGCAGGTCCCTCCAGCCCACAGACTGACAGACCAGCTCTCAGGACAGGTCGTAGTCTTGCCCTCCTTAATTTGCTGAAATAAAGCACGCGTTGCCTCCTGATGAAACTGTCTGTAAAGTGATTCTGTATCCATGTAAATAAGATGGACTTGATAAAGATATTTAACACGTGCTGTGCCTTGCTGCCTTCTCTACTCTTACAGCCCTGGCTGTCTCCCCTCTCCTCCCCCTCAAGGACCAGGAACAAGGGGCTTCTCTGGGACAAGGCTGGATGCCTGAGCATCCCCCTGCGGGCTGCCACACCCCACAACTCCTATCCAAGCATGTGGTGATGTGCCAGAGGAGCTTTTTCAGTGAGTCTTAAATCCTAAGGCTGGACAGTCTTGCAAAGGTTTTTTTTCTCAGCTGACGGATGGGGGCAGTGTTTGGAATTAGCCCCAGAGGCCTGGGAAAATGAGCCACCACCATTTCCATGAGCACCTCCCTGGAAAGAGGGTGTTGTGTAGAGGAACCATCCAGGAGGATGAAGCAGACCATGCTCTTGTGGGCAGTGCTGACCCCGGAGCCCCCAGACCCACCATCTTCCAGGTGCCACTTGAGAAGGGGACAGGGCAGTGGAGGGGAAATCACTCCATGTGGATGCTGGGGAGCTTGGTCTGGATCTGTCCCCCAAAGCCACAGGCAGGGCAGTGCCACTGAGCACCCTGCAGCCCTGCCTGGCACCCAGCCTGCCTGGGCTGGAGCACACAACACCCTCTGCCCAAGGGGGTTGCAGCAGCCCAAGAGAGCCCTTCCCTCCACGGGGGCACAGCCCATGGCTGCTGGGATCCAGGATACCACCCAGGCTGGCACCCCAGCACCCACCTTCTCTGCCTGCTCCAGCGGGAGGAGCACCGTGCTCTGCGCTGGGAAGAGCTGCTTATTCATCCTGCAGAGAGCAGAACCTGCAGAGAGCAGCAGAAGTGCTGGGTTTCTGCTGAGATGTGTTCCAGAGCCACCGCACCCCTCGCCTGTTGCACCCCTGCTCTGCAGGGGAGCAGCACAGCAGAACCAGAACCAGACCCATCAGGAGCCACACAGCCCGGGGAGGCGAGGAGCAGCGGAGTGGGGACCAGCACAGCCCGGGGACAAGAGTGAGCCTGGGGGGTGGCACAGCCCCTGGTTCTCTGCAGACCCCCTGCAGTTGCCCCTCAGCACCTGCTCAGGCCCCCCATGAGCCCTCTTGGTGACAATGACCCGAGGCGGGTTTGGTGCCAGCCCTGCCCCAGCCCCAGGGCTTGTACCAAACCCGCACACAGAGCTGTGAGGAGCCTCATCCCTTGGGGCAGGGCAGGACTCAGGGTGCCGCTGCCCAGCCCCCTGCACCCTCTGCAGCCCCGGACAGGAGGAGGGAGAGAGGCTCTGCTGCACCCGCCCAGCCGGGCGGGGACCCGCGGAGCACCGCGGAGCACCCAGCTCACCCGGGGCGGGCAGGTGCAAGGTGTCAGCGTGAGGAGCACCCAGCGGGTGAGAGGTGTCAGCGTGAGGGGCCCCGCGAACCGGGTGCGGGTCCGGCCCTTTCCGTCACAGGGCCAGGGGCGTCCCGGGGCGGTGCGGATGGAACCGCAGCGCAAGGCGGGGCTGTGGCCTGCGGGGAGCTGCAGAGTCCCGAACCCCATTGGCTGCCCCTCGCCCCGCCCCCTCGCAGGAACGCTTCCTATTGGTCCTGCCAGGGGGCGGGGGTCTGTCCGCCGCGGAGGTTCTTGGGATTTGTAGTCGGGATGCCGGGCCGGGCAGCGCTCCCAGCATCCCTGGCGCGGGGGGAGCGGCTTCCGGTACGGCGCTCACCGGCGGGGCAGGTGAGGGGCGGCGGGACCGGGGCTGGGACCGGGACCGGGGCTGCACCGGGCCGGGGCTGCTCAGGCTCCGGTGGCTGCGGGAGGCCCGTCCCTTGCTATTGGCCGGGCCGGTGGGTCCGTGGCCGCAGCGGTTCCAGTCCGCTGGATTCCCCCGGCGCTGCGGTGGGGTAGGCCGGGGCCGAGCTGCCAGGGAGGTGCGGGGGGAACGTCCCTGGAGACCGCTTTGCTGTGAGACCTCGGTACCGACCCAATGGTACCGGTTTGGCAGCTCCAGGCTGGGCAGCTGGAGCCCGCTCGGCCCGGGCTGTGGGGCCTGCGGCTGCCGGAGCCTCTCTCCTGGGCAATGTGCTCCTCAACGGGGCTGCGGAACTGCTTTGGGGACCCCATCTTTGTGTCTCCGGGTGTATGTTCTGCCCTTAACCGGCCGGAGGGTGCTGGGCTGGTGGGACAGAGCTGGGTGTCTTCAGCAGCTGTGGGTAGGACTGCACCGAGGTGTTGTGGGGGCTCCTGCTGCAGGAATGTTTCCTCTCCCCCCCTCTGCCCTGTGACACCGGGGTGGTTCCTCCTGCTGTAACCTGGGTGCTCAGCTCTGCTCAGGCAGCAAACAGCAGGGCAGGGATGTTCTGCCTCTGGGAGTCCCTGTGGCTGTAGCTGAGCTGGTAACAAGGATTTGTACCTGCACAGGGGTAACGAGGCTTTTTATTTCTACCGTATTTGTACCATTTATTTCATACCAAGTTGTTGCTGAGTTTTGTGGAGATTAAACTAAGTCAGGAGCAAAAGTGAAACACGTTGTTTGCTGCCTTAGGCATCCTTTGATTAGAAGAGGAGGAAATACTTCAGAAGTCTGAAAATGAGACTTGAAAGGTGGTTGTCGAGCATTCTTGGCTTTTATTTTCCCAGTGTATTGGAATCCCAGAGCCCACCGCAGGGAGAAGGAACTTCCAGCACAGCCCCTCGGCAAGCCCTGCAGCTTCAGGCTAGAGGGGCACTGAGAGCAGAGGTAGGGATTTAAAACCCTTTACGAGTTCACCCTTTTAGCCCGCAGGGGCAGCAGAGGGTGCTGCGTCCCGCAGGAAATGGATGCGGGGAGCTGAGAGCTCTGCTCTGCTTTGTCTCCTCAGGGCGATGTCGGAGCTGAGCGATGAAGCCAGCGAGTCGGAGCTGCTGAGCCGCAGCCTCTCCATGTGGCACGGCCTGGGGCAGATGATGTGTGGGGAGGAGCTGGACGTCCCCCTGGATCTGCACACTGCCTCCTCCGTGGGGCAGTACGAGGTGGTGCAGGAGTGCATCCAGCGGTAAGGAGGGGCTGCGGGCTCTCGTTACTTGTTGCCAGGTTTGGTTTTCTGCTGTCCAGGGAGCTCCAGGAGGGTGAGAGGGGCACATCCTGGGGCTCCTGCAGTGTCCTGAGTACAGAGTATCAAAGGAAAAGTCTGCTAAAGGAGGAAGGAATGAAATCAGAAGAAATCAATAAAGGAGAAGTTAAGAACTTATCTCCTCAGTGACTCTGTGGAAGTGGTTCTGGAGGCAGTAGGGATTCTCACCTGGGCTTCAGTGCTGGGGTTCTGTTCTGCCTTCTTCCCATGCAGTGGTGGTGGCAAGAGGCTGCTGGAGCACACTGTCACCTGCAGCTGTGGGGCAGCAGTGCAACTGACCTCTTGTCTCTGTTATTTAGTGGGGATCTGGATCTGAACAAGAGGAACTGTGGGGGCTGGACCCCCCTGATGTATGCCTCCTACATTGGGCACGACACCATCGTGGACCTGCTGCTGGAAGCAGGAGTCAATGTCAACATCCCAACACCCCAGGGGCAGACACCACTCATGCTGGCCTCCAGCTGTGGCAATGAAAGTGTTGCCTACTTTCTGCTGCAGGTGTGTATCCACAGCTAACAGGGACAGGAACTCCCCACCAGGTGCCACTCAGGTGTGGGATTTATGTTCAGTTGAGAGTTCAGTGTCCTGGCAGGGGTTTGAACCCTCTTGGCATGGCAGTGGCCATGAGCCCCATCAGAAGGGGAGGCAGTGAAGAACATGCTGTGTTCTCTTTGAAGCAAGGTGCAGAGCTGGAGATGAAGGACATCCATGGCTGGACTGCCTTGTTCCACTGCACCAGTGCTGGGCATCAGCAGATGGTCAAGTTCTTACTGGACAATGGAGCAAATGCCAACTGCAAGTAAGGAGAAATCTCATTTCATTTCTCAGAAATCTCTTATTTCTGATGTGGAAGCAGCAGCTGGGCTCTGAATGTGTTCAGACACAGGGAGAAGATCCCTGCTTTTGCCCTCCCTCCTTAGGCAGTGTGGCAGCTGGTACAAGGATGGTGAGCTCCATGTGAACAGTGGATTCTGCCCATGTTGTCACTGTTGGTTTAAGATCAAGAGATTAGATTTACTACTTGTTTAATTATGCACTAGACCCTGAGAGCAAGCAGGTGCAACTCCTGTACTCAAACACAGTTTGCAGTTTTTTCTATTGAATTTTCTGTGTGCTTGGAATTCAGTTTTTGTTTTGTGGTTGGTTTTGTTGTTGTTTTTTTTTTTTAAGCATGCATTTAATTTCTGTGTCTTGGGAACTGCCTGTGCATTTTGAACTGCCTGAGGTCTACAAGAGTTTGTGCTTTTTTGGCTCCCGGGGAGCTGATTTTGCTGCTGGAAGGCGGAGCTGCAGAGGGCAGAGTTGTGTTTGGTGTGCAGCCAGGAGAGTAACATTGAATCTCCACTGGGGTTGTGCTGAGGCAGAGCAGAGCGCTGCAGAACAGCCAATTCCTGGTTCAGTGTGTGACCAGCTGAGCAAAGAGGCCAGAGATGAGCTGGTGTGGGGTGGCAAAACTGCAGCGTGTTTCAGCTTTGATTATTCTAGTTTGTGTGTTTGTGTTTCCTTTCCCCCTAGGGAGCCAGTGTATGGATACACACCTCTGATGGAAGCAGCTGCTTCTGGCCATGAGATAATTGTTCAGTACCTGCTCAATCATGTGAGTGTTTGGACAGTTCTCTGTGAGGCTGGGGATCTGCTTCCAGTGCTCACAGAGGAAGAACCACAGATCTGACACCAGACTTTTTACATTTGATCCATGTTGACAGCCAAACTCCTGGACTTTCAGCACTGTTCTGAAAGTATCAGCTTTCTGAAGGCCAGAAGCTGGCATTGCACCATTAGGATCAAGGTCTAGCTGTTCAGATTTAACTGAACAATTAAAAAACACAATGCAGTGATCTCTGTATTGTGTTTACAGGCTTGAATGCCTGGCATAGGGGCACCTTCTACCTCCAAAAGCTTTTGAGTGTTGTGTGTCTCTTCATGTTAAATAATTTGGTTTTACTGTCCCGTGTGACTGGTCCAGCTTCCTTCCAGAAGGAGGCAGCAAAGCAAAACATTTTTCAGATAAAACCAACTCCTCCTCCTTGGTGATGCACTGGAGCCACCCAGCTGGGCTGCCTGGCATCCTGGGAGTGGCAAGACTGGGTAATGAGAAAGGCAAAAAGGTGTTTGTGAGTGGAGCTCCTGTCAGAGATGAGCCTGTACTTCTGATGGGCTTGGAGGGACAGTTTTTGATGTGTGTAAGTAGTGCCTCTGCTCTGTGTATTTTTTCCCAAAGGGGGTGAAGGCAGATGTCAGGGACAACACGGGAGCCACAGCACGGACACTGGCCATGAAGTATGGACACACCAAGATTGTGGGACTGATAGATCTGCATGCAGCCCCAGTGCCCAAGGTCTTCTGCAGGGGTCCAGGTAGCAGATGTTTTTATCTTGTTCACTTGAACACAGTCTGAAGAGAGGTGCTGAGATCTTTTGAAAGTGTGTTGCTAGGTGTATGGGGTAGTACTGGCTGCTCTGTCCTGGAAATTTCAGAGTTTTTGAGGATAGAGGAGGATTGGATACAGTTTTCTTGTCTGCTGGCCCTTTTCTGACCTAGTTAAACTGTTTCACCCTCCCTCATTTAACGTTTCATTTTTATTTTCCACCACACTGCAGGAAAGCTGGGGTGGGGCTTTTTATGTGGGTGTGTAGCAGGAGGAACGGGGGAGGTGGTCTAAAACTTGAAAAGGGGAGACTCAGGCTAGAAATTAGGAAGAAATTCTTTGTTGTGAGGGTGCTGAGCCCCTGGTTGCCCAGGTTGCCCAAGGAAGCTGTGGCTGCCCCATCCCTGGCAGTGTCTCAGCTCAGGTTGGATGGGGCTTGGAGCAACCTGGGCTGTGGGAGGTGTCCCTGACCATGGCAGGGGGTTGGGACTGGGTGAGCTTTAAGGCCCCTTCAACCCAAACCATTCTGTGATTCTGTGACTGTGCTGCTAACACCCTGTGTTTGAACTACAGGGAAATATGAGGAGCTGAGTTCTTCAGATGAGTCCTGTTCTGCTCCCCAGAGACAGAGACCTGTTCGTAGGACCAAAGGTCCCAGCATCCATGATGGACCCCAGGCCTTGGCCAAGATAACAGCAGTTGGAATGGGGGGAAAGAAGCAGTCTCGTTATGGTGAGAAGAGTTGGGAGCTTCACTGGGAGTCCTCTGAGCACTTTCAGATGCTTTTCAGCTATTTCTGGGCCAGCATTTTCTCTTTTTATTTGGGACTCATGTGTGGCTTGTCTAGAAACAAAGATGGTAAACACCATCATACAAAGAGATCCCATCTCTGGTTTGAAGAGAAACCTCCCTGAACTCTTGTCAGGGCTGACGACCTGGTTGTCAAGAGTAGCCCAAAAATATGGACCTAAAAACGTCTGCAAATTTGGGTTCATTCTCTTAATACAGACACACACCATCCCACAGGGAGTGGGACAATGCTGTCAGCTTCTGAAATGGTCTTGGGAAGGTGCTGATGAGTTTTATTGCAGCTGCAGAGGGGTTGGCTTTACACAGTGTGCTTGGCTGGGGACTGGACACCTTGCTCTCTCAAGCAGATGTCTTTGATAACCTTGGGTATCAAAGATCCCTTTGATAATTTGGGTATGGAGAGGAGACAAAATGCTAAAAGCTGTTATTTAAGGTGTATCTCTGCTGTGAGACCTCTGACTTTTTTTTTTTTTTTTTCAGTGCAGCCATCTAAATCAAGTCCAGGTGGTGTGACTGTGGGAGGGGGGCTGCAGGCACGGGGGTTCTCACTTCTGCTGTGTGCTTTTCAGCCCAGCAAACGGTCTGGGTGTGGTTTTCAGACACCTGAGTGTCTGTCACTCCTGCTGCAGCCTCTGGTACCTTGTGTCCTCATCTTCACTGGCTGTCCCTTTGTGCTGCACACAGAGCAGGTCCCTCCTCAGGGCTACGTGACCTTCAGTGACGATGGCAGCTGTGAGGCAGGGGGCATCCGGAACCGGGACGTCACCTCTCCCATCAACGAGCAGGATGTGGAGAGCAGCAGCAGCAGGGGTAGGTCAGGGGCTGAGGAAACAGCCTGGCCTGCAGCAGGTCTGACATAGCAGCTGGGAGACACACCCCTTGATTTTTAAGTTCCTTTTCCATAAAGATGTTGAAGATTGGAGTGTCATCCATAAGGAAAGGCTGAGAGAGTTGGGATGGTTTTGCCTCCAGAAGAAGTTCAGTGGGAGTCTCATCATTTTGTACAAATAATCTGAAGGGAGGATGTAGAGAGATGGTGGAGCAAGGCTGTCAGAGCTTGTGGGGTCTCTGTCCTTGGAAATGGTCCTGGGCAGCCTGCTCTAGGTAACCCTGCTTGAGCAGGGGTTTGGACAAGATGCAAGATGACCTCCAGAGGTTCCTTGCAACCTCATCATTCTGTGAAGCAGCTCAAGGAAGGATCTAGGGATAGATTACTAAAGGATAATGTGGCTCTGCATTGGCTCTGGGCTCAAGGAAAGGCCTTTTCTGAAGTTCTGAATGGAAATGCAGGCATGGTAGTGACAAGGCACTTTTCCACCCCATCACCAAGAGCCTCACAGAGTCACAGCCACACACAGCCTTCCTGCTCTGTGGTACTAAACAGCCTTGGAGGCAGATTAGTGCCTGGGATGAGACATCTGATATTTGTCTCAGTCATGAGTGCTGGGTGGGAAGCCTTGCTCTGGGTTTCTTTCTTCACACATCCAGCATGGTTTGCTGGCAATTGTGTAGAAAAAACCAGCACTGAATGTAAAGAAGTTGGACCTCAAACTTTTTTTTTTCCATATTCCTTTCCAGAAGATAACGTTTTCTTCACCAACAACTTAACAGCTGTCAGGAGCAGCAGCAGCAGCAGTGAATGCCTGACAAAAGCCCTGGGGGTCAGCAGTGAAGGCTCCTTGGAAAGCAACGAGGTGGAGTTCTCAGTTTTCCTTTCCCTGCTCAGCTTGGCCACTGCTGTCACCCCTCCCCATCCTGCTAGACCCTCCCTCCACAGGAGGTTGTAGTACCAGGCTGGCAGAACAAAGGCAGTGTTACAGGAACAAGAAAACCAATTTCCACATTTGAAGATCATGGATTGACTTTGGTCTCTAGCCAGGAGCCAGCTCTCAGAGCACATTCACTCTAGATCAGGTTGTTGGTGGCTGCTCAGCAATTTTTAAGTTCTCTCCAGCTTCTGAACTCTTTGCAGACTTCTAGCTTGGCATGGGTCAAGAAAGGATGTGACTGGGTAGAGCTGGGTGAGGTAGCAAGCAGTGTAGGAGGAGTTGGAGAAGCTCAGCAGTGCTGTGTTGATGTTTCTGAAGGACAGAAAGGGGGAGAGGTTGGAGGTTACCCAGTCCAGTCTCTCATTGTTCAAGACACAGCTCTGGTGATAATGTCCAGAAGGGTGATGTAGCTCAACATGAGCATGAGTTCTCAGGGGTGGAACCTCAGGACATTATATTGACTCAGGGGAGGGTTCAGTGTTGCTCTCTGCTCTGGCACATTGCTCCCTGAGCTGGGATTGCAGGAGCTGATGATCATTCTGTGGTACCAAGCTGCCATCCTGGCAGGGACCTGACAGGGCCCCTCCTGATGGGGCTTTGCCTGGCTTTGGGGAACACTGCCTGGATTTAGGGCTTGGGGCTTGAAGGAGTCTGCACTTGTTAGCTGTGGTGATCCTGGTATCTTTGCATGATCATCATTGACCTTTACATTTTGTGTTTTTTTGTTTCTTGTTCTTTTCTTTCTTCTTCAGGATTCTGACCATGCCAGCAGCTCCCCCAGTCGCAAACAAGCCAGGAGCTTCAAGATGAAGAATCGGTACAGCAGCAGTGACAGCCAGTGGGCCCCCTGCCCTGCAAAGGGCTCCAGCCAGCCCCTCCTCCTTCCAGACACCCCTGCCTACACAGGGCCACAGGTAACCAGGAAAGTTGTCTCTGAAGTAATGCAGACCACACAGTAGTTTGGGGAGGATTTTTTTTTTTTTTTTTTTTTTTTGCCTGCTCAGATAAAAGGGAAGTTGTCACCAAAATACCTTTGATTCCAAACCTCTGCCCAAACTTGTGAAACAGCCAATTTCTTGTACAAAGAGCTGTCTGCTTAGGTGTTGGTGTTGCTTGGAAGAGTATTCTAGATCCTCAGGGCTGTGGGTGTGCTACCAAACATGACTGTGGTGAGAGGTAGGGTAGAAAAGGCAGTGGCTGCAGCAGAGAGGTCACTCCTGCTGTGTTGTGTATCTGTGGAGAAGGGCAGGTAACCATGAGAAGTCATGGGTGCTGCTAAAACCCAGGAAGGTGTCACAGCAGGTGTTTATGATGAAGCATGGCAATGCTTTTGTTTGTGAGGGTATAATTAAGTTTGTTTTGGATGGGCTGCAGGACCTGGCAACGTTCCTGGAGCAGATTGGGTGCCTGAAGTATCTGCAAGTGTTTGAGGAGCAAGATGTTGACCTCCGGATCTTTCTGACCCTGACAGAGAGTGATCTGAAGGAAATAGGCATCACGTGAGTGTCTCTCATGTAATTTTTCTGTTTCCTCTTGCAAACCATGAGCACAACCTGGTCAGGAACTTGTGGCTGGTGACTTTTTCTCTTCTGGTTCTCTCCCACATAACGTGGATGTCCCCTGGTTCTTGGCTGCAACAGGCTCCCGTTTTTGAAGGAGAAACCAGGGGTCTGCAGAGGGTCTCGTGGCATCCCTCAGGGCCAGGTGGTGCTGTGTCAGGTCCCTGATGGTTTGCTCTTGTCCCCCCAGTCTCTTTGGGCCCAAGAGGAAGATGACTTCTGCCATAGCCCGGTGGCACAGCAACGCTCGGCCGCCCAGCGACGCCCTGGAGCTGGCCTATGCTGACAGGCTGGAGGCTGAGATGCAGGAGCTGGCCATTCAGCTGCACAAGGTAAGGGGCTCCTCCAGCAGCTCTTGGTGCCCTCCCACGCTGCAAGAAGTGATGGGCAGAGGATTTTTATGCTGTGCCTCCCAATAGCCTTTGGTGAAGGAGAAGAGGGGAGGCACTTGGTGTCAGACAGATGAGGTAAAACCCAAAGGGCAGTCTCTCCACTCACTTTCTGTGCTCCAGGCCTTTGTGTCTCTGTTTCCCAACCCCATGAGTAGTAGAAGGGTGATCAGGAGGAACTGGGTACTGGTGGCATTTTTATGATCAGACTTGTATTAGTCTGGGGAATTGGACTCGCTAAATATCTCTGCAAATGGAGAGGAAGGGGAGTTGTAACTGTGGGGGTGGTCTTTGGTGTGGAGAAACTGCATTCAGTGTACAAACCTTTCCCAGCTTGCTTTCCTACTGGGCTGGGTGGATTTTTGCAGGCTGCCTGAGCCACTGGAATAGCAGGGACTGGAGGGGTGTGTCAGAGCAGGTACCTGTGAGTGATGCACAGTACTCCCAGCCTCATCCTCCCTTCTGCTCTGCTCCAGAGGTGTGAGGAGGTGGAGGTGATGAAGGGCCAGGTGTGCCAGGAGCAGAAGCTGCGTGCAGTGGCTGAGAGCTGTTTGATGGAACGGGATGAGACCTGGAATGCTATCCAGTGCCAGCTCAGAGAGGCACAGGCCATCACCAAGGATGCTGGAGTCCTGCTGGATCAGATCAAGTAAGTCATTCCCAGGAAATCACACTCTGGCTGTCTGGGAAACTGGATTTGGGCTTTATGGAACTCGGGGGTCGTACTGGCAGTCCTGCAGGTGATGCCTAGGGTAAGGCAGGAGAGATCACCAGGTATCTGAACCCATTTTTGGATCCTGCCTGACCTTCTCCAGTGGAAATCCACAGCCACATGAGCAGCTGTGAAGCCTTGACCAGATGCATGAGCTATAAATGGCCTGACTTTGCAGGGTGCAGAGTGCTTCTGTTTCAGCTAGGAGGTGAAGGCACTCGGGTGCTTTGGGTCCAAAAGATGAAGAGCTTTATGCTCACCTGAGACCCAGTGACTGGCCAGAGTATAACTTGGTGATGGGGTAAACCAGGAAAGGGCTTCTGACTTCCAAGACTTGCAAAGTCTTGTCCTGAATAGAATGCTTTTCTTGACAGCTAACAAAAACCTGCCCTGTTCATTCACACCACTGCCTTTTTGTTTTCTCATCCCCCACCTTCTAAAACATCTTCTCTTGCCTGTGTTGTGCTTTGCTCCCTGCACTGGTTGGGCTCCTATCGTGGACCCTGTTTTCTCCACTCATAAAACACTCCTTGAAGGTAGCATTAATCCTGCTGTGCAGTTCCTAGCCCAGCAGGGAATGGGGCCTGCTCACTCCCAAGGCAGGGAGAGCTGGGGCTGGTTTCCAGAAGGGGAGCAGAGCAGTACTCTGGTTGCCCAGGGGCACTTGTCTCTCCCACCAGAGGCTGATGCTGCCTGGTTGGAGGACCCTGCCAAGCTGTCGGGATGCTTTGTTGGAACTGGTGATGTGATGATGAGCACCAGAGAACTTTGAGTACCTCTCTTGCTTTCCCCTGGTGCCTGTCCTGAGGCAGCTTCTCCTTTGCCCCTCGGAAGCCTTGGATCAGGCTCTTGGTACTCACACAACCAGGCACAGCCCCTGGCTGGGGCTTTCTCCTGCTCACCCCGCCCCCTCCCTCTCTTCTCCCCCCGCAGCTCCTCTGTGGACAGGGGCAGAGATGGCTGTGGAGATGGGGCACAGTGGAGAGCTCCCTGAGCTTTGCCTGGGGGCACGTCCTCCTCCTCCTGGGAAGGAACAAGGAGCCCTTTGTAACCCAGGGCACCCTGAGCAGGTACTTGCAGGACGTAGGAGTGCCCAGACCCAGCGTGTTGCCCCAGGAGGGTCCCTGTGCACTGCTGATGCTTTGTCTTGTTTGGCAGGTGCTGCCAGGCAGAGCTGTCCTCACGGCTGGCCCAGGAGCAGGCGCTGGACACCGAGGTGCAGCGGGGACCCGGGGAGAGCAGGAGACCCGGGGAGCCTCCGGGTGAGGAAGAGCTGCTCAAACTGCACAGATGGGTGCCAGGGGAGGGGCAGAGCCAGAGCAAGCCACGTGCTGCTCCTTCAGTGCTGAGGGGATGAGGTTAGAAGGGATTTGGAAACACAGAGCAGCCCAAACTGAATTTAATGTAAAATTTCTTGCTTAGGGAAAGTATTTAAAGCACTCAGGGTGGTGGGGGGGGTGTTGGGATATCATTTGGACTGCAGCAGAATTTCTCAGCAGCTTTTGATTCTTAGAAAGTGGGAAATTTTGGGGTCTGGCAAGTATTTGTGATTAAAAATGCAAAGCAGTAGCACAGCTTCACGGGCTGTGCCTTCCCCTTCCTACACTGCAGCATGTGGGCACCTCAGGTGTGTCTCTGAGTCAGAAGCCAGGGGTGTTCCCTGACCCCCTCTGGGGGATTGTGCTCCATGGGACAAACTCCTGGGTGTGCCTGGGCAGGCCTGGAGGAGGAGTTAGCAAATGATCCTCTTTTCCCTGACACACTTCCAGAGGTTTGTTCTTTGCTGCTCGTGTTTTAAAAGTGAGACAAATAGAGGTCCTGTTGACTTTTGTCCACTACACTTAATCTTTTTGAGAATCTGTGAATATATGACCTAGCCAATATTAAAGACTTTCTAGTGGTAGAATTGCCAGTAACCCCCTCTTCTCTTCTGACTCGGAACCCTTAGCTGGAGCTCCTTTGGGTGTGGATGCTTCACAGCAACACCAGCCCCTTGTCTCTGGTCTGCAGATGGGTTAATGTGCTGTTCCTCTTTCTTGCAGTGCTGGAGGGGTGGCCACCTTCCCTGAAGTCTCTGAGCTTGCCTGAGCTGTCAGCTGTCCTGGAGGAACGTGTGGGAGAGATGGGTAAGCTGGGGGAGGGCTCTGGCCAGGTGAAGTCACTGTGAAGGGCAGGGCACAGCTGGGCAGGTTTTTGATTTGGCAGTGGTTGGTTGGGGGGACACCTAACAATCCCCCCTGATTGAGGGAAGTCTCCAGCCTTTGAAATTAGTGCTGGGATTTTCTTCTGCTTTGTCTGACTGCAAATTGTGAGCTCTGTCTCATCCTCTGCTGACATCTCCAGGCTGAGAGGAGAGGGGTACATGTGCCTCCTGCACCTCTCCTGCCTGTAAGTCCTGGTGAGAGGAGCTTGTCCCAGGCACAGGCAGGGAGCAGAGAAACTCCTGTTCTCAGGGCACCTGAAGCTGCAGGGCAGAGGTAGCATGGAGGCAGGAAAACAGTGGCTGAATGCAGCCTGGTCCTTACTCTCCCTTTTGATTTGTCCTCAGGAAAAGCTCTGCAGACTGTGACTCAAAACCTCCAAAGGCTCCAAGCCCCAGGGCAGAGCTGGCTAGAGCCATAACAAAGCAGAAGGGTGAGTGGCAGCTGCTGACAGCCCCAGAGGGCTGTGAGGGCTGTGACACTGGGGTGGAGGGGAGGGAAGGGGGGGAACATCAATCCTAACAGCAAGGAACAGGCACCTGCTCCTCGTGCCCTGTGCTCCCTCCCAGCCTGCACACTCAGGCTCTGCTCCTACTCCTCCTTTCATCCCTTCTTGCTGGTTTTCCCTTTGGAAAATCCTTAGTCCCCTTGCCTTCCTGCCCCACCAGAAGGGTGACTGCTCTCTTTTCTTTCCTTTTTCCCTGCAGAATACTGACGTCGGGTGACTGTTCCACCCGGAAGCTGAGTGTGCCTGGGAGAGTGAGCACAGGGGCTGTGCTGGCAGCTCTGCTGAGTGCCCCAGCAGCTGGGGGATGCGTGGGGGAGGTCTCAGCCACCAGAGAACAGACCTGAGGGAACAGGGGGCAGCAGAAGACGACAGCCCAGGAGCTCTTTGGGCCTGACTATTGTCTGGGTTCCCAGGGTCATTGTTCATACCAAAAGATCAGGTTGAGAGGAGGAGCACTGAGCTCAAGAGGTTTATCTGCCTGAAACTTTCTGCAGCCCTTGTCATTCAGGGGTTAGAAAGTTGACATTTGCCCACAGCAATCAATTACCCTTTTCCATATCCTGTTCCCCAAGGCCTCTGACACTTGCCCTGGCTGCTTCTATGCTGTGTGGAGTGCCCAGGAGCTGACCCAGAGAATGGATCTGAGGCCAGAAGGAAGGCAAGTTTGTCATGGATGAGTAAAGTGAACAGAGTTTGAGATGTTTGGCTCCCTGAGCTGCAGGGAAACTCATGCAGCCCTCAGGAATGCCTCTCTACTGCCATCCCAAATATGTGCTTCAAAGCCTCTCTCTCCCTCCTGCCATCCCACCCTAGCTGGGTTCAGACTCTTGCTCCCCTCAGGGCCTGTTTATGATTGTTTTTCAGTCCCAAAGAACTCAGTTTTGTGGGAAATACTTTATGGCAGAGGCTCTCTGGTTCTCAGTGCCAAGATCCCAACACTGACAGTGGTTGTGAGGCAGATGTTCTCTTGGAAGGACATGAGAGAGAAGGAAGAGCTCAAGACTGCTGAGTCTGCTGTGCCTCTGAGTGCCAAGGAAGGCAGAGCAGGAGCTGAGGGACAGATCTGTCCCACAGGGGCAAAGGAAATCACACCCCAGATGCAGCTGCAGTGCAGAGCTTTGGCCCTCAAGCACTGCCTGCCTTTGGTTTCCAGGCTTTAGTCTGTGGCAATAGCTCTGCCAAAGCATTCTTGAGTTGTTGCATGGGTGCAACAAAGAGCCAGACAAATGGTGCAGGAGGAAGCAGCCTCCCCAGGAGATCACCCCTGAGCTGGGAGCAGGGCTCTGGTGACAGTGATGTGGAATAGTTCCCAGTGACACTGTTCTGTGTGTTTGCTGAGTCCTGTGGGGGGAACAAAGCAGCCAGACAGCAAAACCTGAAGTCTCTAAGTGGCCTTGGTGAGTGTGGAAAAATGTTCTTCTCTTTGCTGTGAAGGGGAAGGACTGGTTTCCCATCCTTAGCACCCTGTGTGCACCTGGGCAGGTGCTGCTACTTGTGCAGCAGGCAGTGGCACCAGGCTGAAAACTTTACCCTGAAGAATTAGTTTTGATGAGATGGAGCCCATTCTCCTAAGGCAGCACCCCTGGAAGCTTCTCAGAGCATCAGGGCTGTGCTAGGCAGAGTGTTTGGGGCTTTGCCCTTCCCCCCCTGCTGCTGGAGGAATGGTGGGAGTGCTGAGGCATCAGTACAGGATTGTCAGAGCTGTGTCCCTTGGAAACCCAGACTTTAATTTAAAGTAAGATATCTGTGGGGAAAGGGGAGAAGTTTTCGTAAAATTAAAAACCCAACAACAACAAAAAAAACCCAACAACAACAAAAAAAAACCACCACACAAAACCAAACCACCACCTCTAATAGAACCCAAGTTGAAAGGGCCTGGGAGCATCTGGAGGGCCAGGGAGCTTTCAGAGGGTGGAAAAGTGCATGGTTGGAAGGAGAGACTGCAGAGGCTTGGGGCTGGCTTTGCTAGGTCATAGGGTGGCAAAACTGATCTTTTTTTGGGGTAAAATGGTTCATCCAAATGATTGTAATGCTTTGGGAGGCTGGGCAAGGAGAGATGCAGCAACGTGGGTGTGCAGAACAGGAGAACTCCACAGAAAAGGTGCTGCAGGAGCCCAGAGGCAAAGGGTTAAAGTAATGCAAGAGCAGCCCGAGGAGGGCACCAGGGAGAGGCTTTTACAGAACAGTGTTTCCCTGAGGAGCAAATCCCTTAAGTGGAGGACTTGAAATGGCATTTGCTGCTGAGGGTGGCTGTGCAGGCAGCAGGGAGTCTGTCAGGTGCTACCCTAAGGCAAGCTGAGTGAGTACAACAGTGTTTGCTGACTGGGAGAGAGTAATAAAAACTGAAACCCTGGTTCTGGTGTGTGGCTTTCTCTGGAGGGAGCTGGGGCTGTAGAGTCGTGAATAACCTCACTGATTTATTTCAGGATAATCAGGAATAGATCCCAGGGGCCTGGGGCTGCCTTATCCCTGCCTGGCTCTGCTGGAGGTGACATCCCTGCACTGTGCCTGCAGCTGATGGGGTCCTCCCATTACAAGGGGGAAGGGGTTGGGGTCTGAACTCAGGGTGCCTGTTTGATACCCCCATAACTGGGAGTCTGTGTGTGCTCTGGGGCCAGTTCATGCCCTCACCTGTGTGGCCTGAGAGCTTTTTCCCTCCCTCAGAGCAGACAGAAGCAGCACTCCCTGCTTGCTGAAAAATAAACCTTTATTTACACCTGCAAAGGGGGTCAGGGTGCCAAATGGCCACATCGATCCTGGGTGAATCTCCAGCCTTGAGCTGAGCCTGGTGCAGCTTCTGTGCTCCAGGTGACCCTCTTTGAGATTCTGCATCTTCAAGAGGCTCTGGGGCAGCCTGTGGGTGATGGAGAACCTCCCAGTGCAGAGCAAGAGCTGCTTTCTGCCTCCTGGAGTGGCCCTTTTTCTTTTTTTTTTTCATTTTTTCTTTTTTCTTTTTGCAAGGTAAAGCGTTGCATGGAAGGAAGGTGATGGTGGTGGCATCTGCAGCTGCTCTTGCAGGAGAGCACCAGGAGCTGTGAGCCAGATGTGTGCAGCTGTGAGTGAAGAGCTCAGACTCTGCCACCTCAGGGGTTCCCTTGCACAGGCAGAGCTCTGGGTGCTCTCTCCTGGGCTCCCAGGGGTCACCATGCAGATGATGCTCTGGCAGCTCTGCTGGAAAGCAAACATCTTGAGCCCCATCTGGTGCAGAGCTGGACCCAGGAACACCTGACCTGTTGCCAGCAAAGTGGTTCCCAAGCCCAGTGTGGATCCTGCCTGGGATTTCAAGGCTCTCCCTGGGGTGCTGGGAGAGGTGGCAGGGCTGGATCCTGGATCTGGGACGTGGGAGGTTGGGCTCAGCCCCTGCTGAGCTGATGCTCTCCAGTCCTTCTCTCGTGGTTGTGATTCACCAGCAGAGGAGAAGCAGCTCTGCCTTGAACACAGGAGTGCAAGAGTCCAAGGTACCTGTGAGCCTTGGGTCCACTCCCTGCCCCCAGGAGGAGGAAACCTGGAGAGCACCAAAGGAGGCTGAAGGTAGGTGGTGATGCCTTGTTCCACCAGGAGTTTTGCAGGATGCCTCTGGGATGGACCCCTGGGAGCCCTCAGGATGTTGGTGAGATGGTCCCTGCCTAAGGCAGGGAAGCAGAAGAGGATGCCCTGGGTGGGAGCAGTGCTGGCATGGCCCCAAGAGGGGCTGTCTCCTCTGGGCAGGGGGCAGCAGAGCTGGGCAGTGCCTCCCATTCCCCCCTGGGCTTGGCCAGGCTCTCTCTCCAGCCCCACTGTCCCCTCCTGTGCCTGCCCAGGTTGGTGCAGGTGGGAAGGGGGGCTCTGAGTCTGGTGGGTGCCAGGGGAGGTACCTGATGGTGCTCAGGAAGCTCAGGGTGTCCCCTCCAGCAGCTTCTGAGCTCCTGTGTGTGGCACAACTGAGACCCTGGTCCCAGCCTGCCCATCCTGGGTGGGTGGGTGCTGCCCCAGCCTGCCCCCCACCCCATACCCCCCCTGCTCTCCAGCTGGGCTGTGGTGCCCAGCAGCCCCTCTGGCTCTGGGGGGTCCATTGCCCCATCACTGGGTGCAGCACAGCACTGGGTGGTCGAGCTTCCAGAGCTGCCACTTCTTCTTCATCTCTGATTTCACCTGCCAGGGCAAGGGAGAGAGCTGGGGCTTTTCCCTGACTGTGTCCTCTCCACCACCCACCATGCAAGGTGAGGGGTGGGATGGCAAAGCCATGAGAAGCCTCAGAGGAGAAGCTGCAGGGGTACAAACCTCCTTGTTGGCAAAGCAGTAGAGCACGGCCACCAGGAAGCCCTGGAGGGAGAGCAAGGAGTGAGCCCCCTCCCTCCTGGGGCTGCCATGGGCTTAGTCTCCCTGAGCCATTTCTGGGTGGTTTTGGGGCTGAGGTCCCATGGCCACCACAAAAGTCACCATCACCCACTCAGCAACAGGGCTTGGGGTGGGAGAGGCTGTGTTCCCCCTCCCTGAGCCCAGCCTCAGGCTGGGGCACCATGGGGAGATGGAGATGGAAGGGGAACCCCTGATCCTCGGGCAGAGCAAGGACCTGTCAGGCTCCCCCCTCACCTGGAAGGAGTTGAGGAAGAGGGTGAAGAACACCTTGATGTAGCGCAGGATGCCCGAGGTTTGCTCGTCAGTGGCAAAGATGAAAACAACCTCGTGGATCCCAAAGAGGGGGATGAGGGTGAGAGTGGCTTTGGCCAGCCTGAAAGAGTACAAAGGGATCCCTCTGGCAGCAGGTACTAAAGGGCTGAGTTCCAGGTGATGCTTTCGGGATGTGCAGGAGGGAGGGGGAGGTGTGGAGATAGAGGTGGGGTGGCCCCAGGGCTCACCGCAGCTTGTAGTCTGCATATCCCTTCTGGTTGGCTCGGAGCTTGGCCAGGATCACCTTGAGGATCCTCATGAAGATCAGGAGGTTGATCTGGGGGAGGGGACAGCTCAGGGACACGCAGCCAGCACCCCCACCTCTCACAGCCCGTGCTGTGTGTCCGTGGGGGCCACAGGAGACAACAAAGCCCCATGGTGCCAAGTCCCCCATGCACATTCCCACCATCCCAAATCCTGGCTGGGAAGCACCAGGGCCCACCCCTCTCTGGGGCTCAGCACAGGTCCCCCCCACCCCATCTCCCAAGAGACTGGGGGCTTCCTCCCCCTCACTTTGGGGGGTTTCAAGCTGCTGCAAACTCCCCCCCCCCCCCCCCCCCCCATCTATTTAGTACCCTGCCTTGGGGTCCACCCCCTCCCTTTGGGCTCTGCTGGGCCCCAGGGCCTGAGCTGTGTCCCCCCAAAAGTCATGGGGCAGGTGGGTGACCCCTACCAGGGAGGCGAGGAGGATGGGGATGCGGATGATCCACCAGTAAGCCATGTTCTCATTCAGTGCCCAGCACCTGGCCCAGGGAGACACGGGGAGCAGGGGGTGCAGGATGAGGCCAAGGGGTGGGTCAGGGACCACCTGCAGCACCCTTCCTCCTCCTCCTCAGCTGAGCCCAAAGCCCATCCTGGGGCTGAGCACCCCCGTGGGATCCCCGTGTCCCTCCCCACTCACTCTGCGTTCTCCTTCAGGTACTTGGCAGCCATCCAGGGCACCACGAACACCACGGGGGTCCCTGCAAGTCACACAGCAAGCCCTGTAAAACCAAGCACCCGCCTCAGCTGAGAAACCAGCCCCTCCTGGGGCCTGTCCTGGGTACTGCCCCATCCCACAGCCCTCCCCGAGCTGGCCCCTACCCCATCCCAGGTAGAGGTAGAGCCGGTAGTAATTCTTCTCGGAGAAGACGGCCCCGATCAGCAGCTTGTAGAGGTAGACAGCTTCCACCAGGAACCAGTAGTGGTTGGCCAGGATGCAGTACTGCATCAGCACCTGGGCAGCCCGGCAGCCCAGTGCTGCCTGCCAGGGGAGACCCAGGGGGAGACAGAGCTCACCCGGGGCCTGCACGGGCACCGTGGGCACCCAAAAGCTTGTCCATCAGGATGAGGTGCTGCAGGGGCACCTCGATGCCTTGCCCAGAGGCTGCACAGGTAGCACAGACACCCTGAGACCTCGGAGCGCCTGGTGCTGCCCAACCACCCCCAGAGCTCACCCACTGGCTGCCTGTGCACCCCAAGAGGTCATCCCTCAGGTGCATGGTGCTTGCACAGGCACACAGCTCACACACCAGCTGTGCAGGCACCCCAAAATCTTGCCCATGGGGTGTACGGGCACCTCAAGAACTTGTGCACCAGTGTGTTGGTACCCCAAGAGCTCACCCTGGGTGCTGGCAGAGCTCTCCCTGCCATGAGGGTCCCCCCCCGGGTTCCAGCTTGCCTGGTGGCTCAGCAGGGTCTCCCAGTCGGCCACTTGTGCCACCTCCCTGCCCCAGCGTTTCTCCAGCAGCACATCCTTCACCATCACCGAGGTCGCCCGCAGCCCGAAGGAGGCGAAGAGGTTGGCGTGGATGTAATTCCTGGTGCAGCGGAGCTTCCTGACAAGAGTGAGGGGGTCTGGGGGCCAGGGCAGGGGGCAGGGGCCACCACCACCAGCCAGGAAGGAGCAGGGGCAGGACCACGTCCCCACAGCTCCCCTACCTGAAGAGGGTGAGGATAAGCAGGGCTGAGATGAGGGTGAGGAGTGAGAGCGAGTACCCCACGGTGTAGAGCACCTTGAAGCTCACCATCAGCCGGCGGGCACCTTCCTGCTGGCGAGCACCATGACAGCAGCATGCAGCCAGGGTCCCCTGTCCCACCCTGCCCAGGGACACCCCACCTCCTCAGCTGTGGACTCCATCTCCTCCTCACACTGTGAGTAGTCCCTCCAGGCCTGGCTGCCGTTCACCATCACCCACTGCCCGTCGGCACCGCACCGCCGGCTCACCAGCCCGTGTTTCACTGCAGGCACCAAGCACCAGGGGGTTCCCCTCGGGTTCCCCCAAACCCCTCAGACCCTGCCCAGGCCCACATACCCTCTCCCAGGGGGAGGTGTGAGAGGACAAGAGCTCACTCTGCACCTCTCACCCCCCTGGTCTGCCCCTGGGTCCTTTCCCCCCCCCCCCCCCCCGGAGCAGTGGGTAGGAGAGGAAACCTCAAGGGTCTCTTGCCCACAGAACAGCTCAGCCCCACCTCCCCTCCAGCTCCCGGGTGGCAGAGGGTGTCACCTTTCTCAAACCAGGGCAGGTAGAAGGGGCAGGAGACGTTGACAGTGGTGCCGGGGCTGCCGTCGGGCCAGCAGGCATACATGTCAAATGTCCTGTTGCAGAAGAGCCCTTCCGACAGCAGCAGGGGAGGGGAAAACCAATGTTCAGGAGCTGGTGACATCCAGCCCTGCTGTCCCAGCCTGCTGCCAGCACCTCCACAGGGACTGGCATCTCCCTGAACGGGGCTCTGCTACCCCACACCAGCCTCACCTCCCCCGGGGCACTCTAGTCCTGGACATCCCATCTCAGATGGGGAGAAACCTCCCAGCCCCCAGCTCCCCCCTTCCTTGGGGACAGCGCAGAGGATGCCAGAGGAGGGATAAAACCTGGCCCCAGCCCCACCTCTCAGCCAGCTCCCGGTGTCCCCACGTCTGACCCCGCACTGGGACACAGCAGGCTACCTGCGGGGTAGGGCTCGCTCGCCATCCTCCTCAGGCACTCGTCACGGTACCGCATCCACTCCTCGAAGGTCTTCTCCAGCACCTTGGCCCCGCCATGCTGCAAGCCCAGGGGTGCCTCAGAGCCTGTGCCCAGCTGCCATGCCCGCCCGGTGCTCCCCAGGCTGGGCACCAGCATCCCCCCACAGACCTGCTGCGTGTCCTCTCCCACGAGATGGGCAGGAACACGCCACAGAGCCAGCGCTGCGCCCGTTCCCAGAGGGTCAAAGCCCAGGAGTGCCGACCCCCCCTCCCCAGGGCCTGTCCCCAGCGTCCCCTCACCGGCACAGAGCAGAACAGGCACATCCAGGTGAGATGCAGGAGGCTCCGCCGGTACCCAGAGCCAGGCGCGTCCCTCATGGCTGCTCCCGCCAGCCCACCAGTGCTCCCAGTGCCCGGCACGTCTGTGGCTGAGCTGGGGACACGGATCCCGGGTGAGAAGCAGAGGAGTGGGGACAGCACAGCTCCGCCCCCCACCCACACCGTGCAGAGGTGGAGATGCGGTCCCCGAGGCAGCAGAGGACAACCGGGGTGCGAGGGACAGTCCTGGGCTGCCACCCCAGAGCTGGCGTGAGAAGGGGCCAAAGCCATCCCGGCGAGTGATGTGACAGCTCCCCCGCCACCCCACTGCTCGCCCAAGCAGGTGGCCACCCCCCCAGCAGTGCCCTGTTGCCACCAAGCCAGGGAAGGGGACAAGGCTGCAAGGACAACCCCAGGGGAGGACAAGGAGACCTCTCCAGGGGTCTCCTGGATCCTGCCCCCGCCCCGCTGGATGCCAGGAAGGGTCCCCCCCAAAGCAGATGCACCCCATCACTTTCCAGCCCCGTCCCTGCTCGCAGTAACCACCCCAAGCCCCCCGCACAGCCCAGCCCGGGGGGGCTACGCAAGGACAACCAGCCCCGGGGTTCCCTGCCCAGCATGGACGGCTACAGCCCACCCCCCGCCGCCGCGACCCCCCCGGCACTCCAGGCTGGACGATCCCAGCCCGGGACCCCCCTTCCAGCACGGACACCCTCGGGTTGTGCCCGATGCTCCCCGGTTCCGGCTCCCCTCTTACCCTGCTTACTCCAGTACCGGCGGCAGCCCCGGTACCAGCGGCAGTCCCGGCTCCGCGACGTGAGTTCGGTGGCGATCGAGCGGTGTCTGCAGCGGGGCCGCCTCCCTCCAGCGCAGTGACTCGACGGGGGGGGTGGGAGGTGGGCTGGGGGCGGCACCACCTGCGGGGTTCGGACCGCCCCGACGGACCCCGAGGGTCCCCCCGCTGCTCCCTCCTCCACCGAGCGCCTGGCACCGCCCCCGCGGAGACCCCCGCTGCAACACAGCGGGAGGAGGGGGCAGCCCGGGCGGGGGTCTCCGGGTGGGTCACACGGGGACAAGAATGAGGGTCCAGCCCCAGTGGGGGGGCCCTGATTGGGTCACGCAGGGACAGGGGTGGGGTTCAGGCTCCCTTGGGGTCCCAGGTTGGGTCACACAGGGAATGATCATGGTGATGGGAATGAGGGTCCCAGGCTGGGGACAGGAGAGCAGGGAAATGGTGTTTGAGGGGTGCTCTTGGACCCCCCTGAGCATCTGTGCTGTGAGGGCTCCAGCTTTGGGCATGGGGGGAGAGGGTCCCTCCACCCCCAGGACCCTCGGGAAGCAGAGCTGGAGAGCAGCCCCTGAGGTTCTTCACCCACCCTTGGGGCTCTCCTGGGTGCAGCAGAGGTGTGAGTGTCTGCACCCCATCTGGGTGGATGAACTGGTTTGTACTGGGAGGCAGGTGCTGGGGTGCTGTGTTGGGCTGCATCTCCCCCGCCAACCCACCCTGGGGACCCAAGGCAGGACCCCCAGCAGGGGGGTGAGGGGCAGGGCAGCTGCACCCAGGGGTGCAGGCAGGGAATTTGCCTCTCGGAAATTTCCAAGGGGACTGGGGGAATGCAGGAATTTTCTGGCAGGACTCAAGCAGCTGAGTGTGACTGGAGCTCAGCAGATCAGTTTGAAGCCTGAACTCCAGATGGTCTCCACCATCTCCCCCTGCCCTGGCTCTCCCAGGGTCCCATCCCACCCCACACAGCCACAATGTGGTTTTGGGGGCACCTATGGAGGACCCTTCCAGCCATGATCCTATCCCCAAACCCAGGCTCTTTATGGCTTTGCCCCACAGGTCTTCCTGCAGGAACCCAGTGGACTCATCCCATAGTGATGCTGAATTTCAGGATAACCCAGAGCTCCAGCACCTGGGTCATGCATCCCGAGGACTGCAAACCTCCCAGCACCATCTCCTGGTCTGGTCCCCACTGAGCCTCTGGGGGGGTGGCAAGGACCATGTCAAGGTGGAGGGTCCATCTGGAGGGGATTTGGTCTCTGGGCCTCCAGCTGGGGATCTGAGGAACAAGCTGTTCTTCTCCATATGGATGCATCCCAGGCAGGGTCTCCATAGTGACTGCAGCACTTGTTGCTGAGCCAGGGCTGGATCCTGACCCACGGGGGCTGCAGAACCAGTGGCGTGGGGGAGGGTGCCTGGGTCAGTATCCAGGTCCATGTAGCTCTGGGATGGATGTGGTGGTGGTCGATCTCCCAGGGCTGAGCTGCCCACCCCCAGGAGCACAGCCAGCATCCCAAAAGCCACCCCAGCAGGACAGGAGCTGTAGGGGAGCAGGGGGGTGGTGTTCTCACAGGTTTTACCCATTGCTGGGCAGCAGGAGCAGGGCAGGGATTGTCCCCTTGTGCTGGGCACTGGGGAGGCTGCACCTCTAATCCTGGGGTCAGTTCTGGGACCCTCAAGAGCAGAAGGACATTGAGGGGATGGAACATGTGCAGAGAAGGGAATGGAGCTGGGGAAGGGTCTGGAGCACAAAGTCTGCCCAGGAGGGGCTGAAGGACCTGGGGGTGTTGATCCTGGAGCAGAGGAGGCTGAGGGGAGACCTTCTGGCTCTCTGCAACCCCCTGAGAGGAGGTTGGAGCCAGGGGGGGTCGGGCTCTGCTCCCAAGGAACAAGGGATGGGAGAAGAGGAACTTTTGGCCTCAAGTTGTGCCAGGGGAGGTTTAGGTTGGAGATGAGGAGAAACCTCACCACTGAAAGGGTAATTAAACACTGGGACAGGCAATCCCAACACACACCCCATCCCTGTGGGTGTTTAAAAGCTGTGTAGATGTGATGCTGAGGGACAGGGGTTAGCTCTGGACATGGTAGAGTTGGGTTAATGATTGGACTCCATGATCTTAAAGGTCTTTTCCAACCAGAAGGATTCAGTTTCCGTTGCGTTTCTCACCTTATTCAAGCAGGAAGGCTGAAATGATAAGATCAAGAACTTCTCTGAAAATCATCTCTATTCATACCCTGCCCCGGAGCTGGACTCTTTGTACCTGTCCTGTGCTGAAGGGCACAGCTTGCTCTGCTCCATATGGAGAGCCTTGGCAGCACAGCATCCATATTCCATGTCAGGCTGGATAAAATCCAGCACCAAGACGCAGCAGACAAGAGGCTGCATCTTCTCTTTCCATCCTCTCTCCTAGCAGCCTGGTTGCCACTTCTATCACCACCCATTTAAGCAGAATTGTTCCTGATTTATCCCTTCTGTTCTTCTCTTTCTGGCTGGACTGGTGGGGTAGATACATCCAGGGGATGCAGTCTCTCTTTTTCACCCCCTGGCATGGAAATCGGGGTGGTGGTGGTGGTGTCAGCACCTTCCTGCAACGAGGGGCTGGGGATGGAGCTGGGCTTTGCATTTACAGCCCCGGGGGTAGAAATGCAGGTGATTTTCTCATGGTGAAACCCTTCAACACTAAAGGTGAAGCCCTGAAGGGGACTCAAAATCCCTTTGGGCAGCAATTTTGTCACCCTCAGGGCACAGGCATCACCTCCCCCTGCATGTCCTGTGTACAGGGGTGCTGGGCACACCTGGGGCCATGTGGACATGGCCTGATCCCATCACACCTCCTGGACACCCCCCAGGAGCCGAGTGAGGATCTGTGATGTGTTTTACAGACCAGACGCCACCAGAGTGGCAGTGACAGGGCTTGGGGACACACAGGAGGACGAAGCTGTGCTCCTCACAGCCAGGGACCATCCCCTGCAGGGGTCCTGGGCATGAGAATCACCTGGATCTTCACCCCAATGACTCTGCTCCAGGTGAAACCACTGATTAATCTCATTAAGCTTAATTGGCACAAACTGGGTAAGGGCTGGGCTCACCCCAGGTGCCAGCTCTTAAAAGCTTCTTTGTCAGAGCTCCTTGAGGCTCCTTAGAGCAGGGAGCAGTTGTTTTCCAGGAGTTTCTGGGGAGTCTGGGCAGCCTGGGATGTCTCTTGCCAAGCTTCGTGTTTGCTGTTGCTCTGAGGAGTGAAGACCCGGGGTGACCCCCAGGCTGGGACGTGGCTGGAACTCCCCGGGCAAGCAGAGGAGCAAAGGTGGGAGCCTGGGGGGGCATCTGTGGTGTGGGGAACCTCTGTGTGCCCCAAAGTGGTACCAGCACCGGGGTCTGGCTGCGGGAGGGCCAAGTGGCACCTGGCTTAGGAGGGAGCTAAGGGAAGGGGGAACAGAAAATCCCAGTATTTCAAGCCAGTGCTGTAATATAAGGATGTGAGAATTTGACTTAAAAACGTGTAATAACTTTAATATCAAGCTTTGGAAAAAAAAAAAGAAACCCAAAGCCCCACGGATTCTGGGAAAAGAACATCAGAATGCTGTGTGTATATATATATATATATGGAGAAATTAAAAATCTGTCTGGCAGCCCAGAGGCTCCAAGCCCGGGGCTGATGCTGTTTTGGATGTAAGGGATGTTCGGGGGCAGACAAAGCTTTGGGTTTATTTTGCAGCCCCTCAGAGGTCAATAACGAGGGGAGGCAAAGCAGCAATGGGGCTGTGTTTGAGCTGCTGCTCCTGGCTATGTCTGAGCAGGCAGACTCGGGCTGGGTGAGCCTCGAGGTGTTTGCCGGGGAGCTCCTGGCGGGACCAGGCGGTGTCGGTGCCGGTTCGGTGCCGGTCAGGAGTCGCGTTCTGGGGATGTCCCCAGGCAGGGACAATGAACACACAGGGGCTGTGCTGTCTGGACCTCTGGAGAACCGAGGCTGTGTTCCCCCGGTGCCATCGGAACCGTGTGGCTGCAGGGAGGGAGGTTCGGGTTCGGCGCCCACTGCCCGGCTCGGCGGGCAGGGTCTGATCCGCCGCCATGGCGCTTCGCGTTCCGCCGCAGTTTGGCTCCGCTGCCGCGCCGTACGGCGGTTGCCATGGGGACGCTGGGTGCGGCCTAAGGCGGCGGGGACCCCCGGGCTGCCCCGGCCATGTCGTTCCGTGACCTCAGGAGTAAGGAGCTCTGCTGGGGGGGACGGGACTGGACGGGCTGGGAAGGGCCGCGGAAGCTCCCGGTGTCGTCCCCCTGGGGCGTGCGGAGCGACCCCCGTCCCGCTGGGTGCTTCAGCAGCCGAGCGGGTCGCGCTTTTCCGTGGAAATGTTCCCCGTGGAGAGGCGGGGGCTGAGCAGAGACTCAGCCGAGGGCTGCGGGAAACTTGCGGGCAGGGAACCTGACTTCCCATGGGCTGCCAGGCTGGAGGTGGCTGCGTTTCCGTGGTGTGTTTAGCAGAGGGGAGCTGCTTCCACAGTGTTTCTGGCCAGTGAATCTTGTGGAAAAATAGTCACCTCCCTCAGGCGTGTTTTCTATCGAAGTGACACTTTTTGGTTAACCCGTTCAGTTTGAGTTTTTTACCAGTACTTTGGGCAAGGCATACCTGATGGTAAATGAACAGGGAACCGGAGTTGTTGGCAATGTCTGTGTTGGAGAAGTAAGAAGGGATCCCTGCTCTTGCTTGTTTTTTCAGATTTTACAGAGATGATGAGGGCTTTGGGGTACCCCCGACTCATATCCATGGAGAATTTCCATACCCCCAACTTCATGCTGGTCTCAGAGGTGCTGCTGTGGCTGGTCAGAAGGTTGGTTTCTTACCTTGTTGCTGCAATGGTTATTGGTTCCACCTGGTGTTGTCCATGCTGTGGCTTTAAAAAGGTAAAAAAAAAAAAGCCATGGCACTATTCTGCTACCACCCAGCTGTAGCTGTACACCCACTTAACCCATTGTCACTCTTTGATTAAACATTTATGAAACCTGAGGTGCTAGTTAATTTGAGCCAGTTAATTTTGCTGCTGTGCAGACCCAGGTGAAGGGATGTGTGCAGGACCCCACAGTTACAATTCCTCCTGGAGGAGTGCTCAGGTTTTATTTACAGCTTTGGAGCTTGTACACAAACCCTCTGGATGAGTTCCAGGGGCTGCAGTAGGAGCTGGAGATTTATTTTCTGATCTTGTACATGCTTAGTTTGGTTTTTTCCTCACAAATGACCCAGTCTCTTTAATATTGCACACGAATTTCTGGTCAGAAGCTGTGTTTGCTTCTTCCCCAGGTATGAGCCTCAGACTGATCTTCCTTCTGATGTGGAGACAGAACAGGACCGGGTCTTCTTCATTAAGGCAGTGGCTCAGTTCATGGTAACTCTGCCTGAGAAATACCAATTCCACAGGAGCTTTAATGCTTCCCCTCCTAACCCCTTACAGTTCCCTTGCAATGGGGGCACTGAGTGGGGCTTCTGCTCTTGTGTATGTGAAATACTTGGGCTGGGCAGGCTGATCCTTGACTCTGCAGCTGAGTGGCTGAGCACTCAACTGGGAGTTCTGGTTCTTCTGGGCTGGGTCTATCCCACTACCAGAATTTGGTTCTGTGTTACTACTCAAGAAGATTTTAAATTAAAGTAAACTTTCAGGCCATTGGTGTTCTTGCAGTATATTTCTGTTTCTCTTTTCCCTTGCATTAATCTGACCTTCAGAACAGATGTAAGTGGTTTTAATAATACTTTAAAGCTATTTAGTTGTTATAAAATCAGTTACCATCTCAAGCTTTCCAAACATGAAGTTATCTTCTTGAGTAAGCAGTGCTGCTGTACCAGTCTGAAAAAAACCAACCAACCAACAAAACTTGGCTGTCTTTTTCCTTTGGAATTCCTGTCTTTAACAACCTCCATGATGATGTGGTGTGTTACTCTTCTTTGTACAGGGGATGTTGAACAGCAATTAATGACTGGATCAATTTAATGACCTGCTTCTCATAACATTTAAATACCTACCATTTCTGTGATTAGTTTTTTTAGATCCTTTCTACTGAAAGGAATTATAAGGGGGGATCAATTTTTGTTTGCTTCTTTAGTCAAAGATTGCCTCGAAGTTTTACCAGGAGGTTGGTGTTGGCTCCTCAGGGTTCTTCATTTATAGAATCTTGCCAGGAATTTCAAGATCAATATTTGTGTCCCTTCTCTGACAGATCTGTCACTTCTGTTATGCTCTTTTCCCCCCCTTTATTATTTTGGAAGTATAAAAAGTTAGTATTGTAATTTTTTTGTGATTTTTAACTTACTGCTTTGTTTGTACTTTCCAGAGATGGAATGCAAGGGAATAAAATCACTAATATAGTAGGGAAAAATCTGAGAGATACAATAAAATATTCTTAAGGTGCTGCTGGAAGAGAAGACAGTTAAATGAGGATAGTTGATCATATTCCTCTCAATCATTAAGGCTGAAATTTACCTCTCAGCAGCATCATCACAAGACCAAGGGAGCACTTACAATCTACTTAAACTTAATTTGAATTTAAGTGCTCCATAGGGTTTTTGCTAATCTTCATGCAGGGAAGAATTAATGGATAGTTTGAGGGTTTGTTTTTTTTTCTTTCTGCCAGTTATCTGCAAATGTTCCAACATGTAAAAAGTGCACATTTCAGAAAGAAATTTTTTGTAGAAGCATCAGTAATACAATGAGGCAAACTTGTGCTTCCAAAGAGGAAAGTTTATTTCTGTAAAGCAGAGCAGGGTGCCACCAAAAAGAGCTTTTGACTGCAGTGTGAAGAGGTAAATGGGGATTTTGTTGTTTGTGGCACAGTGAATTCCTCCCTCCTTTCCTAAGGCTACCAAAGCTCACATAAAGCTGAACACCAAGAGGCTCTACCAGGCAGATGGAAATGCTGTGAAGGAGCTGCTGAAGGTCACCTCTGTGCTTTATGGTGCTATGAACACCCAGGGAGGGGAATGTGCAGACCTGGGCGAAGAAGACAGCAGCAAGTTCAAGTTTGATCTTGTCTCAAAGGTAAGGAAGCCTTCTGCTCTTGTCTTGGGCAAGGGTTTTGTGTTAATTTTTGAAAATCAAATCCATTTTCTAGCTGGAACTTAAGCAGAGAATGTTCTTGTGAGGGATGGGTATGGTTTTATCTCATGCTTTCTGTAGCAGGGATTATGTGCTATGGGTTGTTTGAATCCCTCTGAATTCTCAACCAGAAGTATAATACAAAGCAACAGTGGCATGAAATTGGTTATCTATGGTTTGGTTACTGTTGAAATAATAGAAATATTGGAGCAGGCCAGAATAAAAACTGTATTTTATCTACTAACTTTGTTGCCATGGGAGGAGTTTGCAAAATACAGACCAAAAGTTGGTTTTCAGCATTGAGGGAAAGGGAAATCTTCATGTTATCCCAGCAGACATCAAAGCTGTGCAAGCCCTTAAAATAAATGCCATGTCTAGATGTTAAAAAAATAAAACCCACCAAATGCAGCCCTTTGAATAAGAGGAATTCCTTTTACTGCTTTTTTTTAGTTTTAACACCACTTTTATGTTCTAATATTTTTAGCCTTTGATTCTTTATATCTTGGGAGGCAAAAAAAGTGCTATTCTTGGAAAAATGGCAGAGCTGTAAATGATTCTTGCTCTCTGCAAGTCAGGTGTGTCTCTGAAGAAAGCCCTTGAAGAAAGAATGATCACACACTTGTAGATAATCAATATTCATTGCCCATGCAATGTCATACCTTTTGGTATATATAATTTTTACTTTGGCCTCTGGAAAAAGGGATTTTTTTTTTCCCCTTTGCCCCGGGCAGCACATGGACCAACAACTGTCAGAGTGAAAGCTTTGGGGAGGATGGGGTTTTCTGGTTGGCCTGAAGTGGATGGGGTTTCACCCAGAATCCTGTGTCTAACTCTAACCTCTGTCTGGACCCCTTTAAAGCCCAGAGTCAGGTTCACTCTGATCCCAGCCAACAGCTTCAATACTACAGTAGAGTTTCAGCCACTATACAGACCCCCTGTGCAGTTTCAACAGCAAAATGGGAAAAATCTGTCTGGGCTTTTCTTTGTGATCCCAGGGATTCTCTTTTGTTACTCAGTATTTGGTTGCTGTGTTTCCAGATTGCTGACTTGAAGGCAGCCAGACAGCTTGCTTCTGAAATCATCTCCAAGGGAGCAAGTCTGTATGACTTACTTGGCAAAGAAGTTGATCTAAGGGTAAGTTTGTGGTGCAGAGTGAATAAAAACTTGTTCATGGGCAAAAGGGCAAGATGAATCTTTGGGAGGGAGGGAGGAGTGAAGAAATGATCCAAAAACTTTCTTTAGCACTAAATAAAGCAATAATGGCATTCAAGGTCAGCTGTGATCAGTTGAGGAAGGATGCTCCTGAGTTACCAAACACTGAACATCCAAAATCCAAAAGGAAAAAGTGAAGACTTGCTCTCTGCAGCTACCTGAAAGGAGGTTGCAGTGAGGTGGGGGTTGGTCTTTTCTCCCATGTAACAGATGAGAGGAAATGGCCTCAAGCTGTGCCAGTAGAGCTGTAGATTGGACATTGGGAATAACTTCTTTACTGAAAGATTGGTCAAGCATTGGAACAGGCTGCCCAGGGCAGTGGTGGAGTCACCATCTCTGGATGTGTTCAGAACACAGGTAGAAGTGGCACTTGGGGACATGTTCTGGTTGGTGTGATGGAGTTGGGCTGGTGGTTGGACTTGGTGGCCTTAGAAGTCTTTTCCAACATGACTGAATCCAGGATTTATAGCACCTCAGAGAAGCTGACTGATTGCAGTGTCTGGAGTTCCTGTGGACATCTTAGCAGGAGCCCATCAGGAAGCTGACTTGTTTAGGCTTGGAGTCATTAGATGCAGTAAGATAGTAAAGCAAAAAAAAAAAAAAAATCCCAGTGAAACTGTCTCTGTGCTGGTGGCAGGCATAAACATTTCTGACCTTCTCAAGGTTGTTTTCATTTTGTTTATATCTTAATTATCTCCAAGCCATGTAAAACTGAACAAGGATTATTTTAATTTTTTTTTACATGTGTTTAGTTTGTGCTGAGATGGGCAAGGCAGTGGGTCTGTTTTCTAATGTTCCTTGGCACTTACTCCACCTGTGACCCTGAGCAAACTGTTTATTCCCTGGAGTATCCTCTTTTATAAATCAAGTAATTTCTGTGATTTTGCAGATTAAAGCTTTTAACAGCCAGATTGTTTCCCACAGTGTTTCCTAGTCCACAGTGGATACATTTCTGAGTAAGTACAGGGCATTGCTCCAAGTGGTGTGATGCATGCACACAGTATAAGCTGGTTCCAAAAGTGATGGCAGTTATTGAGAATCTCTTTACTGCCTCCAGTTTGTGAAATGCTGGAATTAAACTCTTAGGAGAGCTGAAGGCATTTAGCTCCAGCTGTGGAACCGAGCTGGTTATTAGTTACACTGAGAAGAGTTGCCACCAAGGACATTTAACTTGATCTCTTTATTGGCAGCTTTTTGATTAAAGAGTGTTTCCCCCCTGCTGACACTGCTGTAGCTTGCCTCCTACTCTTTCTGGACAGAGGTAGATCTGATTTGAGTGGCAGCTGCATTATTCAGTACTCTTGGAAAGCTAATGGCAAAAAAATTCTTTTATTTGGAACACTGGAATCATTTTCCATCTGCCAAATATTGGTTCTTGCTCTGAGATGCTGCCTGGGGGAGGCTGATAAACCAATTTCTCTCATTTCCTGTGCTTGGTTACAAAGTAGCCACCCGTAAGATTTCTGGTGGAAACTTGTGACTTGAAAATTTCTGCAACTGGGGAATTAACCTGGTTTACTTGAATTTTTTTTTGAACTGTCCTGCAGCTAACCCAAATCTAACCTATCAGTTTTGAGGGAAAGGGCTTATTGCAGAGTGGGAAGCCAAAATCAAACCTTGCAACTCTAAGGTATAATTGAATCAGTACTGCCCTATGTTTTGATTGCTTTATCCATAGCCATGGGTATGTGCTATGTTGATTTAATACTTGTGGATGTCTTTTCTGTAAGAAATTATTTTGTAGTGCATTTCCTGGGAGTGTTTGGCTTGAAGATGTAGCACCAGCTGTAAATTGATGGGTGGCTCATTAGGGACCAGTTGTGTCAGTGCATTGATAATTTTGTCAGCTAGTTGAAAGATCTGAATTGTTCTGGTTGGAAAAGACTTTTAATATCATAGAGTTCAATCATGAACTCAGCTCTGAGTCCACAACTAACTCTGTCCCTCAGCACCACATCATCACAGCTTTGAAACACCCCCAGGGATGGGGATCCAACCACCCCCTGGGCAGCCTGTGCTTCCAATTGGCTTCATCCAAAGGGAGGTGCAAAACATGAATTAAAGTCTCAGCCCTTCCATGCAGCACCAGGTCCACCCAGGGAGGATAAATAATGTCAGCAAATCATGTCTCTGGTGTGCCTTTGTTTTCTTTAATAATTGTCAGCTTCACTTTGTCAAAAATAATTTTACACTTGGCTTCCCTGATTTTTAATGAGTATTTATGATGTAACACCATAGCCAGGGAGCCTTTGACACTGCAGAGGAAACACTGGTAAACAATCAGTGCTCATGAATACCTCTCTGGTTTTGCATGTTTGTTTTCTCAAGTTGTAATTACCAGGTATAGTCCTAAATTGTTCTGCTTCTAGCCTCCTCTTACCTTGATAATTCTTTCTGTATTTTTCCATCTCTCCTGAGAACTCTGTTTTTAATAGTTAATTTAATGGAAACCTGGTGTGTATTAGAGTGTGTATTGTGATTAGTACACCTAATTGCAAAGAGTACATTACTCTAAAAGAAAATGAATGAGGCTGTATTTTTCAGCTCAGTTTTATTTGTCTTTTTTCTTTGTAGCACAGGGAATTGTGAGCACAGCTGGTGGCAATGGAATAGCTGGTATTTGGACAAATCCAAAACACTGGTTTTGCCTTCAAGTACCCAGCCTGTTTGTAGCCACAGGCTTAATCATGAGCAGAAAAGCCTTGTGTAAAGCCAGGCTTTAAGAATCTCTGTATTAACTGCATATTTTGTCTGGGGTGAGACCTGGTGGTGAGGATGAGTTGGGCTGGAAGAAAAATGTGCTTTGTTTGCTAATGTGGGGAGTCAGAGATAAAGTGGTTGTGTTAAGTTAATTTTCTTTTATTTGCCTAATGGCTTAACAGTGTCTAAATTGACCAACTCAGGTGTTAAATATTTTTCTTAATATCAGTATTTTTCATTGGGTATTTCTTTTTTCAATGTCATCTTTCTTCCCTTTACTCCTTTTCTATATAGGCAGTTGCAGGGTATTTCCTGAAAAGTGATGTTTAAAATAACTTTTTTCTCTCTGAGACTTCTCATAGGATGGTAGGAAGTGGCCCAGTCACAGATGCCTAGGGAAGCTGTTACAAACATCCATTAAAAATTTGTGCCCTCAACATATATTTATTTTTTCAAATATATTTCAATTGTATATGAATATAATGGCCCACTGTAATGAGAGCTGCAATGGTCCCCTTGGATTTTCCTCTCCCTCTCTTTGGGTGCAGGGCAGTTTATTGCCCTGACCTCTCCTTTTCCAGGTCAGCCCTGCTTCTGTGTATGAAAATACAAATTTCTGCTTTTACATTAGGTCTTTCCCAGCAGATGTGCCTGTAGGATTGGACCTTTTTCTGGCAAATGATGTGGATTTCTGCATGGAGACTGGGGGGTGTACAGAAACTTCCATGGGCAGCAGAGGGAAATATAATAAATGCTCTCAGAAATATGATAATAATGCTCTGAGTATCTACTGAGCTATCCTGTCCCATCTTCTTCCAAAGGTGTCCCACCTGTGCTGTCATCCAGGAACTTTATTGTGCAGACTCCTTTTGTATCTTCATCCAAATTAACCTCTTGCTGTTGGAGCTGGTATTTCCCTGCCCATACAGAACATTCACAAGCACTTGAGGCAGTGTCAGCTGTCACTGCCACCAACAGATGTAGTTCTTGTCACCATCCCCAGTGCAATTTGTCTTTTCTTGTGCCAGGAAAAATTCATGCAACTTGTGGCAGAATCATTCAGGGAGCTGACCCAGCAGATGAATAAGCTCAGCATAAAAAGCATAATTTTTTATTAGCTCCCTGCTTGGGTTTACCTCAGTCAGTGGGGACAGATCTAGGCTGCTCTGCAAGTACTTGCAGCCTGGAGTATCTGGCATGGTAACAACAAAATAATTGCATCTGCTTCCAGAACTCCTCTTGTAGGAGGCTGGGTACATCCTGTTGCAGTGTGTGTGAAGCATTTTCAGATCCTTAGTCAGGTGTTCTCTAGAGAGATTTCAGTTCCATCCTCATCCACCTGCTGCCACATGGTTTGCCTACATGAGATGATTTTAAGGACTCTTAGCTGCAAAAATCTTCCTCCTCTGCTCTGCAAACAGCAACCCAATGTTTTGATGCCATGGCCAGCCCAGTGTTGTCAGGCATCACACAGACAAGTGCACACTGAGCTCCTTGGCCTCTCTGTCCCCAAAGCTGGCTAAGATGAAGAGGTTTTTTTTCATCCTTTGGGATCTAAGCAAGGATTACTATTTTCATGGTCATAGAATCATAGAATTGTTAGGGTTGGAGGATTCTGAACCATTTGGTTTCCAGAACTGGAGAGGCCTGTACATCCACGTGTTCTGGTGTGCATGTAGGTGCAGATGTCTGACTGTTGGGTGCTTCATAAGGCTTGGTTGTTGCACAGTTTTTACCACACCACCCATCTCCCTGTGCTGTCATTTTCATGGCTTTTGTTATAATGATATTTCTATTCTGTCTGGCATACCTTGCTCAACATGTAATAACTGGGGAAGTTCCCAAAAATTGAAGAGTACTTGCAGCTCAGACAGTAGCACTTACCTGGCTTTGAAAAGGTACCTTACTTGCTTGGTGTTATTCCCAGCATCACTTAACTGTCTTTTTCATCATCTCCTGTTCTTTAAGTCATCTGAGCCATGTTGAATAAATATTAAATCCTACTCCATTTATTATGCAGATGATCATACTATTGTTGCTTGACCCCCACCCTCAGTTCTGCATATATTAGTTACTTTGTGTAGTATTTAAATACACTGGTGTATTTTTTTCATAGGAAGCAAGAACAGAATCTATTGCCAGACCTTTGGAGATAAATGAGGCTGAGAAGGTGATGAAAATTGCCATTGGCTGTGTTTTGGTAAGCAAAATTATACCTATTCGGTTGCAAAATGCCATTTTTTTTTTTCCTGCAGGAAAAAAGGGCTCTTCTGGCACACAGCTTGGGCTGTTGAGCAAAGCACACATCACCTCAGCAAGGCCATGTAGTGCTGCCTCTGGTTAGTTAATAGCTAATGCTGAACTTGAGTTCGTGGCTGCTGCAGACTTTGGCCTTCAGGTAACATCAGATGTGTGAACAGTTCAAGGCAGAGCTCAGTCCCTGAGGACTTCTTGTGTGGTTTATTTGGGAAATCTGTTGTGTTCTGTGGGAACAAGCCTGGCAATTGAAACTGAGAACTTTGCTGGCAGATTGCAGGAGGTGTTGGCACAGGGATGCTTGGGAGCTGGCAGTCAGAAATCTCAGCCTGCAGCAGGAAGGATGGATGAGGCTGGCAGCAACACCTGGGAGAGCCTGCTAAGACCTTCTCTGCTCTGAGTGTTGCTCTGTATAATGGGGTAGGTTTGGTGTGGAGAAACATTCCTCCAGTGGATACATCAAAGAAATGCACCTGGCTTCCATTAGCCTCTCTCTTGGGAGAAGACAACAGAAAAAGTTTTGCATTTTAGTTGTGTTTTCTGCCTCTTAGGAGCTCAGGAGTTGCCTCAGAAGCTCTACAGGGGGGATAAAAATTGCTTAAAGCAGCAGAGGTGTCTACATCCCACCCCCAGTGTGTCAGCCATGTAAACTTTGCAGAGTCAAAGCTGCAAGGGCTGTGTTTGAGAACTCAGTGTCCTGGTACCTCTGGAGCTGTGAAGCAGGGAGGCTGAGGTGGCCAAGGGGTGACCCTGTGCCAGTCAGTGCCATAGCACAGCATTGCCATGGCTCTCATTTCAGGACCTTTTGTCTGTCCCAGGCTTGGCAACACTGTCCTTGCTCTGCTGCTTGGGTTCCTCTAATGCTTCTGAACCATTTCTCACAGCCACTGTGCAAGTATGGTGGTTAATTAAATCCTAGTGATTACTGTGAGTTATTTAACTGCAAGCTGTAGCCACTCCAGTGGTATAATTACCAGAAGTGGAGTTCCAGATTTAAAAGCCAGTGCACAATCAATAGGTGCTCCTGGCCAGCTTTCCTTCTTTCTGCTCCCATTCACAGTCTGTGTGAATTCTGAATATTGCTAATATGCATTTCTATTTTAGGCAGCAGTGCCAATAAACTAACAGCAGCAAAGCAGATGGATTTTCTTCTTGGGAAACACCACCATGTATTCTCAGCTGGTTTAGTTCTGGACTGGTATTCTCAGCTCATATTAATAAACTGGAATATTCCCACTTCCTTCTGATTCCTGTAGCACATGCTGTAGTGTTCAGGATGCTTCCCAGATTTTTAAAAGATAGGTAAAGCAAGACTTAGTAAAGGATTAAGACACTTAGAGCAAGTTCTTTGTAAAACTGATTTTTCTCATGATTTTCATAGCCTGGCCAAGCTCTCACTGCTACAAACTTATCTGATAACCTGAGCTGTGAGGTGATGTGGAAGAGTGGTCAGCATCTGGCAGATCATTCTTATCATTCCAGTGCAAGCCATGCTTCACTTGTTCCTTCTCTTCTAGGAACAAGTCCAAAAGACTAAAGACATGTTGAATAATGTGGCTTTGGATGAAGCCAATTTGGAAGCCAAGATTGAGAAACGAAAATTGGAACTGGAGAGAAGCCAGAAGAGGCTCCAGACTCTGCAAAGTGTTCGGTAAGGATTGTGACCTGGTTACTGCTGCACGAGGGAGGGAACTGCACACTGTGAACTCTTCAGCAGTGAGGAGCAAAGTCTGTAAAGAGACTGAGCTGTGACAGCCTCTGGATGAAGTGTTCTTTTCTCTAGAGACCCCCAGCTGAGGTTGCAATTGTTCATTTTTCTGTTACCCTGTATTTGAAATTGGAATTTCAGGACTGTTAAGAGTGGCCAGATTATTAATTAGTGGGGTTGCTTAATTGCTGCTTGAGCTGTACAAAATGGCCAGGTAGTGTCTTTTTCTTGACATTAAACCTAGATGGTGACAGGGTAGTTCTGAAAATAACTGGTGCAAATGTTCCTTGTGTTTCCCCCAGAGACTTCTGGGGCCACCAGCAATGATTTTTCATCCCTTGTTAGGGTCAGGTCCAGCTGCACACACAAAAATGCTTATTTCAGAATTCTGCATGCCCAAGTCAATATTTCACTGAATAGTTTGTGCTTGTTCTCTCCAGTCCTGCTTTTATGGATGAGTATGAGAAGATTGAGGAGCAACTGCAGAAAGAATACAGTAGCTACATAGAAAAATTCCATAACCTGGCCTACATGGAGCAGCTCCATGAGGATTTTCGACAGACAGAGCAGGAGATGTTTGAGGTGAGAGTTCAGAAGTGCTCAGCCTTCCCCTGGGTCACTGCCTGCTCTCTGCTCCTGTGCCTGAGCCCCACAGTGCAATGTTCATCACCAGCCTTCAGGCATATTCTCTTGAAGCCTCAAATATTTTGCTATATAATTTGCTTGAGGGATAAAATAACATCTTTTTAAAGACAACAGATATTTGTCAACTTCTTAATCCTTATGAACCCATTTCCCATTAACTTCCCTTTTTATAAGCATTCTCTGTAGATGATATTTCACATTTGAAGTCAGTTTGTTTTCATGGGTCTTGTTTTGTTCTACATCTTCCCCTTATCTTTGGCCAAAAAAAAAAAAAAAAAGTCCTCAATCAAATCATAATCTTGAAATGAAGCCTAAAATCTGGTTTTTTTCCTTCTATTCAAATGCCACTGAGGCTTAATACGAAAAGCAGAAATGTTTTGAACTGAGCTATCTGTTCATAAATTCATGCAGAGAAGTTGGTAATGAGTTGACATAAACATCTTCAGGGTATTTTTCTGTTAAAAGATAATAAGACAAAGCATTTGTTGTTCAGGGCTGTGCTCATGCTTAGAATATGGAGAGCACTTTTTTATCTTTTATTCCTCTTTCTGTAAGGTATCTGGAAATCTACCTATAAAGTTTGCCTGTCTAGTTCTATAGCTTGAGGTTAAGCCTGAAAGTACCCATTTAGTTCCATTTCACTGCCAGTCTATTGGTCTGTTTAAAGCTTTTCCCTAGGGAGTGTTTGGGAAGATCCAAAATAAAGAGGAAAAATAGGTAAATCTGACAGTTCTTCTTCAGAACTGAAGAGAGGAGCATGGGGGTCAAGAACAAAAAATAGACATATCTAAAAGTACTTAAAGTATTTAAAGGATGAGATTCTAACCAAGTCTGGGCAGCAATCCAGTGACTTGAGTAGCCCTGAGTGGGCATTGAGGTAACAGTGCCCAAAATCAGGCTCCAGGACTGGGTAACTGTAAAAGGATGAAGAGTTTGAAGTCCCAGCCAAACCAGGAGACTTGCTGGTGCATTCCTGTTTCCAAACCAGTGGGTGGATTTCTTTATTTTAGAAAGGTGGCAGAGTGTTTAATCCATTCCAGGTTAGTCACTTGCCAACCTGTACCTCCAGGGTACATCACTACTTCTGGCACTCTGGGTCTGCTTTTCAGGTGGTGCTTAGTAGCCTTGGGTTGCTTGTTGGTGAAGCAGAACTATGGGTCATTTGTTACATGCTTGAAAAAAGAGACATTTTTATTTCCAAAATGATTCTGCATGTTGTCCTAAATTCATCATCTCATGTCATTTTCCCAGTCAGCAGACAAGAGAGGTTATGAGGATGATTAGATTTAATAAATTTGAATACATGCTCTCTCCAGCTGTCAAAAACCACTGAAAATTGTCTTAATTTTTTTCAACCTTGATTTGTCTTTTGTTCCACCAAGCAAATCTTAATCATCTCCTGCAGCAGAAGTGAGAGCCAGTCCTTCTCTCATTGCTGTGTGTTTTATTACAAAGCTTGCCAGGAGAAAGCAGCAGCAATGTTGAATGATGGATCCAGCACTCTGAGTGCTGCTCAGTACTGAGGGCTGATTCCTGAGCCCTTTTCCTTGACTTAGGTGCATGGCTTCAGGAGGAGTTTTTGTTCTGATTGAGAGGCTGTTGCTGAATAATGAGACCAATTCCTGGTGCACTGGGACTCAGAGCTGTTTTGGTACCCTGCTGACGTTCTCAGCTAATGACTTGAGCCAGAGTGCAGTTTGTAATTAGAAAAGTGATTTAGGGATTGTACCTGAGCACACAGGTTTAATTAAGTGACATTCAGCAGCTGAAGCACTTGTGCTTTTCCAGACTGCAGTGCTGATGGTTTGTGTGGATTTTTTGGGTTAGTTCTTCCATGTGGTAGGTGTATGGTTGCATGGAGGGAGCTCCTCTTGTTGTCTTGAGCTCCCTGGTGGCTGTAACAACGTGGAGCAATCAGGGAGAGTCTCCTGCCAGGCACTGGATGGAGAAATCTGTGTTTAAAGGAGCCTGAATGTGTGGAATCTGGATGGATGAATTGCCATGGCTGAACAGTTGATTGGTGATGGAATTGTCACCCCAAAGAGCACCTGCCCATTTGGTGTAGAAGCCCTGGGAAATGTATGAAAAATGGGGAATTCTTTGTTCTCAGCTCTCACTTGTGAAGGTGTCAGAAGTCCTGACATGACTCTGCCTTTGAGTGAGTTTCTGAAACTTGCTGACAAACTGGCATGTGCTACTTAGTGGTGAATCTGAACAACTTAATTTGGAGGTTTTTTTCTTATGGTTTCCTTTAGTCTCTGTTAATTTTCAGCCACCTCTTTTATTCTCTTTCTGTTGTGCTGCCTGTGGAATGAATCCATCATCTTGTACTTCTGAGCAGAAGCATGGTTTGGTAATGCCATGTCTCCTCAAAGATTTGTTCTTATTTTTCTGCTTTGTGAAAGGATTCACTGCACTTCATTAATTTTTAACCTGTTTTGAAGTTGAAGTTTCTGATTTTTAGACAAGAAAGTTATGAGAACTTTGTCTGCTCTAAAAATCAAAGTTTCAGAGTTGGGGATTAAAATTTCTGTGGACTACAAATGAATGTTCCTCTCAAAGGACAATGCAGACTAATACAGTTCAGAAAGGCATTTTTTCCTTTAGAATTTACCTTTTCTGTAGACAGAAGATGCTTATTCTTTCTTGTACTTCAAGGAAGAAGTACTCTGAAAAGCACTTTGTTCCTCAGCTGCTTTTTCCTAAGGTATATTTTAAGGCTGCTTTTTATGCTGCTGTAGTGAAATCTCTACTAAGGAATTCCATGAAGTGGTAGGCACATGGAAGAGCCATGTGTTCTAAGCCACTCAGTCATTTTCTCTGCTTTGGCATTGCTTAAGCCATTTTTCTTGTCATCATTATGACAATACTATCAGGAAACACAGTCTAGCATGATTAAGCAAGAAAAAGCCAAAGCAGCAGACTCTATTGTGACTTTCCCTCTGCAATTCCTCCTCCCCAGATAAAATCTCCTGTTCATTAAACTAATGGATTTTGGTTTTCTGTTTTTTTTTTTTTTTAAATCAGAGTTCCATACCCAAAGCTGCTGTTTTATTCTGAATATGCACATAAAAGGGAATATTTGGGATCTGCTGCACTCTGAGATACTCTTTTTGGTTTTGCTGCTTTTCATGTCACTTTGCATTCAGTTATCCCATTTGGAATATTGAATCTAAACACTCCAAATAGCCAGACAGAAGGTTAATATAAAAAAAGATCAGTTACAGTCTTTAATTTGTTTTTGTTGCTGAAATTAGAGAAGAAGGATTTATGAGGTGAAACCTGATGTTTCTGTAGATCACTGGCTGCCCAGAATTACCTACTTCTTTTGTATTAAAAATCATAGGCTGGTGCACAGGAACACTCCTAGAAACTCCTTGCCATTCCCTTTCAAAAGAGATTTGTCTGCATTATTCACCATCCTTATTTTCTGCTTTTCTAACCCACCCCAATGAGATACCTAAAAATAGCTTTGTCCTGGTCTTCTAAGCTGGTAGTTAGAAAACTCCTGGTGAGCAGGAATAGCTGGAGAAATGGTAAAACACAGGTCTCTACTTCTTGTGCTTGTGCTCTAACAGGACTTAGGGAAAGGCTTTGCTGGTGCTGCCTCATAATTTGGGATTTGCCAGGTGGGAAATAAGAAATGAACTGAAGTGTCAGCCACCCATAGAAGGTATTCTTAGGTATAAGAAACTTTGGAGGTAATTGATCTCAAGATGGAAGGTTCTGTTATCAATTTCTAGAACAGCTGAGTTCACCAGAAAGTACTCTATAATATAATAAATACTTTCTCTGAAAAGAGTGAATAATTCTGGCTCCCCTTTGAGCCCTTCAGGGTTTGTGCTTCCTGTGACTTGGGGAAAGGATAATTCTGATGTTAAATTCTAGCAGTGATGTGTCAGTGGCTGCTTTATGGTGTGAATCAAGACACAGCTGTGACTGCTAACTTCCAATCACTGTTAATTTGGATGTTAATTTCTTCAGGCAACTGCAAACTGACCTCAGGTTTACACCATGGAATCGTACATTAATTCAAATAAATCACACATCCAACCAATATTACTTGAAAGCTGAGTACAATAAAAATGTAATACATGAAGGGAATGCTCAATGAGGTGTTATTGAGTCATTGTCATTCACATCTTCCACAAAAGCAAATAGGAAAAATGGAGAGGAGTTGTCATTACAGTCAACTTGCATTGTATCTACTGATGAACACATTTGATTCCCAGGACAAAAAAATCCACCTCCTGTCATGTTGATTTGGGCAGTAGTGAGTTCTGAGTGTTAGTGCTGATGTGCTTGAAAGCATTTTAACTGGAAAATTCTGGGCAGAAAATATAAGTCTGAATCTTTTTCTTTTTTATTTATTTTTTTTTTCTTGGTTCTGGGGATGATTTAAGGGCCTATGATCCTGACTTGCAGTCTGTGCCATTGTCTTCCCAATCCTTTTGTCTCTTCACAACCCTCTTGCTGTGCCCTGTTGTAGGGATAGATCCTCAGCAGTGTGCTCAGTGCTCTGCCACCTCTGTTCTGCTCTCTTGGCTCTGACCTGGGGTTCCTGGATGGTTTCTCCTGGGACTTTCAACTTCAAGCCTTAAGGCAGCTTTATTGAACCTGAGCCTTGCTGGAGCTGAAGGGAAGATCCTAACCTAGCATGTCCCCCCTGGATGTCCTGTAGGCAGGGTCTCTGTGTGCCTTTATCCAACTGAAAAAGACATTTTTGCAGGTACTGGTTTTGGTGAACCATGACAGCCCCTGGGGAGGGACTTTCTGTAAGGGCCTTAATGAAAGGACAGGGGCTCATGGCTTTAAATTGTAAGAGGGGAGATTCAGGTCAGATATGAGGAAGAAATTCTTTGGTGTGAGACTGGTGAGCCCCTGACCCAGGGTGTCCAGGGAAGGCATCCCTGGCAGCCCTGATGGGGCTTGGAGGACCCTGGTCAAGGGAGAGATGTCCTTTTATCTTTCTTCCTTGTCTTCATGATAGCAAGAATGAAGCTCTTAACTATTAACATGTGTATCCTTGGAATGATAAACCTTTCAATGTTTTGAGGTATCTTTCTGACTTTTGTTGATGCAAGTGGGCTTCAGTAGCAACTTAGGGGGTCTGTTTATGGGATCATTGGAGTTGGTATCAGGATGCTCCCTCCTGTGGTGCCTGTGCACTATGAAGTGACCAAGAGGAATGCTCTTGGCTCTCCTTCTACTGAGCCTACTCAGTTGGATTTGGTGTTTCACTGGGAAGTATTATTCTGTCAGCTTGAGTGCCCAATATGCTTCTGCCCCATTTAGTGAAGTCCTGTAGCTGTATCTGTTACAGTCCAGTCAGTGAATATTTCTCTGTCAAGAAGCAGCAAACCAAAAGGTTTGTAGAGCTCAATACTGGAGAAAAATAGCCCAGAGAGACCAAGTCATGCTGTAAAGTAGCCTGAGATTTGCTGCTTTTTCATAGCATTTGATTTTAGAGTGATAAATCAATGGCAGGTAATGGCTGGGACAGGAGAGTTTTAGGAGAAAAAAGCTTTCTCTGAAGAAGGATAATGAATTAAATTAATAGTGTAAAATAGACACTACAGAAGAAATTAATCCTCATCCCCTTCCACTGACAGGAATGGTGCCAGTATTATGTTAGCAATTGGTGAATTTCTGGTATCAGTTAAGAATATGAAGTATTCTCAAGTATGCTTTAGATGTGCTTCAATAGAAATGATTACTGTAAAATGGCTATTAATGGGGAGAGGCAATGTCTGTTCCAGCACATGAAGGCCAGGATGGGAATAATGAGAGTAAGGAGGAGACAGATGGTCTTAATAGAGGCTGATTTTCAATCCATGTGTGCTCATACAGTGGAAGAATGACCTCTAAAAAAGTTGAAATGGCCAGTGGTGATGGCTTTCAGGTGGTGGAGATGTGTAAATGACTAAAAACTAAATAGTTAGTAGGGTGAACCTTGATGAGGGATCCAGAGAAACAAGTTCATTTTTTTTTTTTTTTTTTTTAGTGCAGGGCTTTGCATTTGAAGCAGTGGACTGTTTGTTTGGGTGTTTTCTGAAGCACTGAACCTGATTTAATATCAAGGGGGAAGAGTTTGCTGCTTCAGTGCTAATCTGACAGCTCTGTCACAGTGATGGCACTTCATAACCACTCAGGTGGTATCATCAGTCAAAGAACAATAATCTCTAGATGGGAGCAATCACTGTCTGTGCCAGGAGGCCAAGGTCCTGCATTATCATTGGGTTTAAGCAGCTTCCCTGGGGTTCCACCCTGTTTAGTGAGTGCAACAGTGCAGGTTTTTTTCATTTTCAGTTTTGGTAGCTTTTGTAGGACAACAAAGTCCTGGTTAAATCACTATAGATAACAGATGGGAAATCAAAGGATCTCTCTGGTATTAAGTAGCCAGCAGTGTATTTTTTTTTTTTTTTTCTGAAGTGAGAACATCTGCAAAGAAATAAGCATTTTAGAAGCTCAAGGTTACAATGATTTAGTTTGTGGCATGATCTGTGTTGTTTTATAGGTCAGCAGTTTGTCCCCTGATCCTTGAGCACAATCTCCCAAAGGTCTCCTCACCCATTGCAAGGCAATGCTCAGCAGGTTCAGGATGCTCCTCTGCAGTGGGAGTAGCCTCTCCCCTTCACCTCCCAGCCTCCTCTCTGCAGTACCTGTGCCATCCTCCAGACACTGAAACTGCCTCAGCATATTTCTCTAATCCTGGTGGAATCGGAGCTGTGCACCTCCTGATTCCTCCTATCTCATTCCCTATGGAATGTGGGCAGGTACTTGTGCTGCTCTCCCAAGGAAGGTACCAGAGCTTCTCTGTTTAGTGTCCCCACTTCTCATCAGGCCATTGTCACCACTGCCTGACAGACCTAGTTTGAATTTTTGGCAAGCCTCTCACTAAAGATTCTTCTGCCCCACTTTCTCAGCTGGATCTCATCTCTCTCCCATAGTCAAAGGGCAAACCCCCTCTGCCATTGCATTCACTGTTAGTATAGTTACAGACATGTTCCAATTCAGACCATAAATCTGGGCATGAATTTAGGGTGAGGTATTGAATAGTAGCTGAACGTGACAGGAAGCATCATCTTTAGAAGAAGAGCTCTGGGTAGGAAGGTTGGAATGCTACCATGAGCTTCAGCTCTGCAACCTCTGTCTCGTGTTCTTTTCCCTTTCTGTTGTACCTAGCAGGCTGCCTTTTATTAAGAGTACTGTCACATTCCCTTCTCAGGCATCTCTAATTTCTCCTCATCCTTCTATCTCACCCCTGCTGAACAAGTGGCAAGACTCTATTATGAAAAACAAATGTCATTGTGTGCGTGTGGCAAGAGCTCATCTCAGCTGCTTTGTTCTTCTACAATGCCAGAAACAGCTGCTGAGATTAATGGGCAAGGTGAAGAGGAGATGTTTCCATCCATCACCAAATTGGTTCATTTTAAATGTAGTACAGAGCAGCAGGATTACCTATTCTCCAGCAAATCACTAGAGGAAAAAGAAAATCAGCCAAAGGAAGGAAACATTTTTCCTTATTAAGATGAAAATGTTATGCATAAAGATATTTCTAGAGAGTTCTGGGATTGGGAGGATGTCTGAGAACAGAAGTAGCTTAGGCAAAAATTGAAGCATGAGCATCTGAACCAAAAAAGTCAGAGCTGCAGTTATTGTCCTGTTGTATGCTCATACTTATCCCCTTTCTCTTTGCCTCAGTTCTTTTACCTTCCAGCTAGTGGTAACCATGCTGTCTGCCAGGAGGCTGCAGGGCACAAAATCCTTGCATTCAAAATTGCACCTGTTTTGTCCACAACTTTCACACCAAAACTTTGATATTAATTTTATAAATTAAAATAAATTATCAAATGCTGCATAACTTTTGCTCTTTTAGGGTTTGAGTCTTTTTAGACTTATTCATTTGCAATGACTTCAGCAATGTGATTTTATTGTTTAAACTGAGACTCCAGCAGCATTCAGGTGTATCATGAAGGACTGGCAGGCAAGAAATCCTGTGGCTTATTCAGGTCCTGGATCCTTGCCTGAAGGCAGACACTGAGTCACTTTCCAAAAGGGCCCTTTTCATCTCAGGGCAGGAATTTTCTGTGGGATTAAGACAAGTGAACTCATTTTCAAAGTCCTTAAATGAGGCTCCAGCTGGTGGGAATGGGGGGTTGATTTTCAGTGCTCTGTTTCACCTGGGTGCCTGCTTCATATCCTGACACTCATGGGCAAAGTAAGCAGAAACTCCTGGGTTGCAATTAAGACCCTGTTTTCATAAAGTACTCTGAAGGCTGAAATTTTCCATCCTCATTCTGCCTGTGAGTGCCCTCACCTGGTGCTGGAGGACCATCCTTGCCTGGGTCCTATGGCAGCTTTTCTAATTCAGTTCTTTTCATCTCTTACAGGAAGCAGCAAACATGTTGCTCATGCAGACCAGGCTGAAGGAAGAGGAACAGCACCTGCTTCAGGGTGGGAGTAAGTAGGATTTCTATTTCTAATTAGCAGAAAAATTGTGAAGTGCTGACTCCTTTGTGCAGCAAGCACCCACTTAGGAGCCTGAAGCAGAAGGGTCATGGCATAGGTGACAGAGTCAACAGGCTACATTTGAAAAAGTAGAAAGGTAATAACTGGACACAGTGGGCATGTCCAGGGGGGATGTAGGATGGTGGAACCCTGTGCTCCAGCTAGGACAGATCACAAACAGCATTTGACAGGTCTGCCACTTAATGCTGCTGGGGAACCTGTCCTCAGGTGTCTTTATTTGTCCCCCCCTCAGTGGGCAGCTCATGCTCAGGAGGTTCCAGGGAGAAGCAGAATGGGGGTGGAACAGAAGTGCTTTGGCACAGTAATGGGAAGGGCTCTGTGTGGCATCCTCAGCTCTGGTGCTGTGTAACAGGATGGACACAAATGACAATCTGAAAGGGAGGAGTTGCTGCAAAGAAAAAAACCAACACCCAAGCCCCAAAAGGACATTTTGTTAGCAGGGAGAGCCATCACAGGTGAGAGAGTCTCATTCTCTTAACATACATCCTTTATTTAGGCTCCATGTGCCTCTTTCCCAAGGACCTTGGGCAAACACTGAACAAAACCCTGTTTTCCTGAATCCCAGGTAAAGAGAAATAGTATTCAGGTCTCAGCACTGAGTGATTCCTTCATTTGCCAGAGAAGAAAACTGTAACATTGCTGGAGCCTTGTAATCTTACCAGCTCATCAAATATATCCCTTGCTGATACATCTTGTTATTAACTTATTATTGCAATGGAAAAGATTATAGAGAAATGTCTAATATTTGTATATTGTCTGATAATTAAATACTGAAAAGATGTGTCAGCTCATTACTAATCATAATTAAAGTAGTTATTTCCATTTTCAGCTCAGACATGTGTGTAATTAAATGTACCTGAGAAAAAATTGCCTAATTTCTCTAAATAATCAACAGCTATTGTTGCTGTGCTGGGTGCTGGCCTCACCTGGAGTCCTGTTGGGTTTGCCATGGCAGAGCTGAGGCCATCAGCTCTTGCAGAAAGGCCACCATACAGCATCAGCTCCAGGCTGTGGGATGAGCTGGTGGAGAGGGGCTCAGCTCCTTTATGTGAGTGAGGTCTCGAGAGGGCTGGTGCTGGAACTGCTTTCATTGATCTGAGGATGTCTCACTGTTTTTCTAACCTGCAATGAAATGAAAAGGCAGAGTCTAACAGGACAACTTTTGCTAATGCTTATGTCAGGGTAAAAGGCTAGGAGATGCATTAATAAGCTCACACTTTCTAAACTCTTTTAAAAGGTTTTTATCTTTAGCTCAGCTGCTGACACAGTACCTCTGACTGTCCATATGCTTTACACCCAGAGTGTATTTTGGTCAGAGTCCTTATGGTACAACCTGAGGACTGTCCCAAGGCAATAGTTGATATTTTCTGCTGCTTTGGCACACCTGGGATGCCTTCCTTAGGGTGTGGACTCTGGCTGTTCCTCTGGGCTCTCAAGCCAATTCTCTGTCTCTGCAACTGTATTGTTTTTAACTAAACTTGGACTCAAGCAAAGGCAGAGACTGCAAGCATCTCTTGCCTCCAGCTGGTATTGTGACTTGTGGGGTGCTTTGAGTGATGTTAATTTTTGTTTTAAGCAGATAATGATTCTGATGTGGAGATTCAAGAGGATGAAGGATCCAGTAGTGAAGTGGAAGAGCAGGACATCATGAGGCAGCACACCACAGAAACACTGCTGAGAGGTATCTTAAATTTCTTTAGTTGCCTTTATTCAGAAGGATGTGCTGGAATTATCTGAGTATTCTTAAATGTAAGAAGACCCTGTTTATTGTTCAGGGACATTGGCACTATTCAGTTCTGGTGAGCTGTAAGGGAATAATGTCTCTGGAAAAAGCACAGTGCTTTCAGGGGAACAAATTAAGGTTTATTCAATGAAAAAAGTATCATGGGAGGAAAATCATTCCTTCGTATTGCCTTCCTGATTCTGAAGGAACTTTATACAATGTCTTAAAGTAATGCTATTTCTCATTGCATTTATTTCCCTGTAGCTAATAGGGTCTCCTTCAAAAGGAGACCTTTAGTGAGTCCATCATTGTGGAGTAGTCAGATGGACTTACATGGACTGGGATCTCAGTCTCCCACTGCCATTTCACTAGTTCTCTAAAATGTAAACTCTGAATTTTCTCTTTCATTCTTCCTCAGTGTTATCCATGAGTGACTCTGTGGTGATTCTCTTTGCTCTTGCAGGGAGAGCTGGTGCACGGATTGTGGGAACAATGCAGGGAGGAGACACAGAGGAAGAGGTAAGAAACCATCCCAGGTGTCTCTGGAGCTTCCCTGACAGCCCTCCCCTCAGCTAGAGAACACCTTTCTATGGGCTGAATCTTCAGACCCCAGGCCTGCTTTTCCCTTCCTCTCTCTCCTGCTGTCTGCTCTCATCCTCAGTGTTTTCCCATTTTTCTTTTGCTCTTGGGATCTCTGTGCACTGCCCTGTGCTTTAGCCTGAACCTGCAGGCTGTATCCCCAGCCTCTGTCACTTGCTGCTGTACTTGGCTTTGCTGCTTTCTCCCCTGCTCCCATTCTGGGTATTTTCTGTTTCCTTTTATGTTCTTGTGGTTTTTATTTTTCCTGCTCTGCCTCTCCTGTTCCTTCCACCCTGGTTCTCAAGGGGAGATCTGCCCCAGCACGGCCAGGCACACACAAGAGCAAGGCACAGGTGAGTTTCTCTCCTGCAGTTCACTTTCTTTCACTGTGCCTTGATTTTATTTGGTCTGGTAATGGGTATGAATTCAAAGTTAAACACCCTGCAAGGCTTTTAATACCTCAGATTCAGCAGAAGCCAGGGAGTTCAGATTTGTCAGCCCTGTGAAAGGGGGAAGGAGGTTTGCAATAAACTGAATGGAGCAGCCACTATCTGGTGAATCAGCTGCTGGTGAAATCCATGGTGACCATCAGCTCCCAGAGGCAGCTCAGCTCTGGCTTTTTGTCATTTTGGAAGGCAGACAGCAGAGCAGCCAAAGCTGGAACAAAACCTCTATCAGAATCTGCTGCTGCTCCCTGGAGCAAGTCCACATCTGGATCCATACCAGTCCAACCAGTGCTCCCCACAGCCCCTGCCTGTGGGGCTGCTCAGAGGGCAGGGGACAGGGACAAAGCCACCTCACCTCTGCCAGCAGGTGTCTGTCAGCTTTTGAGCTGACAAAGATGCTGTGCCACCTGAGGAGTGAACTGGCCATGAATTCCATTTGCTTTCCCTCAGGAGGACTTGGGGGACAGCGAGGTTGACCTGGATGAAGATGAGGAGGAGGATGATATGGAAGATGACAGCATGGAAATCTCACCCAGCAAATCCAACCCCCGAGCAAGGAAGCCAGAGCCACTAGAGGAAAGTGACAATGACTTCTGACCTTCTGCTAGCAGGACCAGGAGGCACCTGAAGTACAAACTTTGGAGAGTGTGCAGGCTAGGAGATGATATCCTCCTGTTTGAGAGGTGTTTGCCAGCATGGATTCAGGATTCAGTAAATAAACGTTCATTAAACTTGAAAATTAAATTTGGATTGCTGGTCCTCTGACTCTGAAAGCACAAGCAGCTTACCCATAATGAGAATCCACAGCAATGTGTGCTGCAGTTATTTCCCTAATTGCATTACAACTGCTCCTTATGTGCTGCAGTGCCAAAAAGTCACACTCCAGTGAGCATCCTGTGCTTCATTTCCCTGCAGTTTATGATGTCCAAACAGATTTTTTTTTTACCTAATAGAACTGAATTAAAAGCTGCTCTGGGAAAACACTGACATTTATTTTAAATCTGACTTAAATCTATTTATCCTAAACATATTCTTTACTTAATCAAGGCTTTGCCTCCATGAAGAGCAGTGGCAGTGAACTGTCTGATCATGGCAATGATGCAAACCCAGTGTCCCCCTGGCCTGTGTTCTGGCCCAGAATCCTTTCATCACCTCCCCCTGGCACACAGGGTGCTCCAGAGCCACACAACTTCACCCCTGTGTGTACCATCCAGAGGCACTGCAGGGAGGACCCTGCCCACCTGGCCTTGGTGCAGACCAGGGCACCAGGTACAGGTAATGCTCACTGTGGTTGAACCCAACCTTTTCAGGGAGAAAGCACAAATGTAGCTAGACCAGGGAAGCTGGGCAGAGTCTCTGGTCTGTGGTTGGGTCCATGGTGCAAGGTTAAGGTGCTTGGGACATCCCCTTTGCAGACTCTCCCCTCACCCTCCTGCCAGCTCCATCCTAAGGGTTATTTCTCCCACCAGCAGCAGCCCAGCACAGCATCTCCCAGAGTCCCTCAGACCCCACAGGTCAGATCTCTCATCAAGAACCCTTCACAGCACGTCCTACAGAGCAGGGGCAGAATCCAAGAAGTGCTGGGTGACAAAGCACCAGCCCCGGGGGCTTCATGTGTGGAGCCCTCATGGAGTGGAAAATGCTGTTGTAGCTGTGTCTGCACCCACTGTCTTTCCATCCAGGTAGGAAACCTGCATCATTCTGCTCTTCCCCAGCTCTGCCCCCCTGGTTTCAGAGGTCACAGAGCTCCTACCTCCCCAGCACTGATGGTGACCCCACAGCAAAGCCCTTATCAGCATGCACGGGGCAGCAGGGCTGCAGCAGCAGCTCACCTTGCTCTTCACCCATGGGCTGTGCCTTGGCCAATTAAGATGCTATAAATTAAGAGCCTGGTGAGCAGTTCACAGTGACATTTTCACCCTCTGATGTTTTCTTGTCTCTAACTGGCTTGGAAAGTTCAATTAAGTCTTTGCACCCAGCAGGTCTCTCATCTTTGTTGTGCCTGGCCAAAGAGGGGTTTGCTGCTTGCAGCCCTGCTCCCCACAGCCCTTCCTCTGCAAATCACTGGGTGAGAAAAAAACCTCTTTGGTGGGCCAAGCCTGCCCCAACCTGCAGTTTATTTGATGGTGTCCTCTGGTGCTGCTTCAAAATGTGATCCTGCTGCTGGAAACCAGCACCTGCAGGTCAGCTGCTGCAAAGGCATCTGTCTGGGATAATAAAGCAGAAGAAATAACACAGTAGCTGCAAATTTTTTTTCTGCTTCAGTTAGAAAAGATTCAGGTACAGCTCTAGGACAGCCCAGCAATTCTGGAGGCTGCATCTTGGGAGGATGAAGGGCATTATCTGTTGTTACAGGTAGAGGCCACTCAAAGCCAAACCCTACACCCCCCAGAGATCCAAGATATTTCAGGATCTGACCTCAGGCAAGTGCTTTGGGGACCTGACCTGCTGGGGTGTGCTGGGGACAAGGCTGAACCCTGCCTCATGAGCACCACAGTGCTGGGCAAGAGCTCCTGGGTGGCTGCAGGACCCACATAGGGAAAACATCAGCAAATGGGTTGGTCTGCAGTGTTTAGGTAAGCTAAATGATTCTATGGTTCTAAAGCATTTTTGTACAAACCAATAACTGCATCACTAACCAGGGACTGGAGAGGCAGAGAAATGTCTGCTCCAGCCCAGCTACAACCCTCAGGACACACAGAAGCCCTCAGCATGGCTGCTCCCTTCTCCCCATCCCATCTCCATGGGGTTTCCACTCTCTCAGAGGTCTCAAGTTTGGGGCAGGTGTCTGGGCAGCTCAAAGCACCCAGCACCCCACAGCTCTCCCTCCCTCAGACACAGGAGCCCCCAGACCTTCCCACCACTTCCTGGCACTCTGGGTTTCCTCCAGGGAATCTTGGGGCTGAGGAGCACGCCCTCCAAGCTTTGAGAGCCACAAACCCACCCTGAGCTGATCCCCTTCTGGGTCTGCACACACAAATATTTGCCAAGCCCAGGGCTGCAGCTGCTCTCCCTCAGCCTGAGCAGATCCTGAAGCCAAGACCCAGGCTGCCACCTTTTGGCAGAACCTAAAAGATTTGACGTTATTATTTTATGGTAATTAATTGAAGCAATGAAGTTTCCTCTGCCTTACACCCAATTAAGGAACTTGCAGATTTACAGGTAATTCACTTATCTGAGTTTATGTATGGCTTTCAGATGCAGTCTTACTTTTTTTGGCCTGGATGGAATGCCAGCAAAATGTATTGCAATTACAGAGGTACTCCCTGTGCCCATACTAACCCCTTAGCAGGCTTTTTTTTTTTTTTTTTTTTTTTTTCCTAAAAAACCTCCAACTAGAATAACAGAGGGACACAGTGGGAGTCAAACAGGGAGTCCTGGAGGTAAGGAGCCATGAAGGGCCCCTGGGCTGAGTGCCAGCAGTCCCAGCACCAAATCTCACCAGGAAAAAAGCAAAGATCAATCTACAGGTAATTCCAGACAACTCAAAACAAAGCTGCTTTCAGAGAGAGGATCCCTTAGAGGGCTCTGCCCCACCTGGCAAGCTGCAAAGGGAGGGGTGATGCTGACTGAGCTGGTCATGCCCTGAGCCACTTCACCACGGGTGTGCCTGAGGCTGATGGAAAAGCAAATCCTCTGCCCAGAGGCAAACAGGATCCCAGGATTCAGCATGGGATGGGAAGGAGCTGCTGGCAACCAGACCCACAGGCAGCCACGACTGGGCTGGGGGCTTCTGGCCAAGCTGTTTTACAACTCTTGGTATTTGAGGTTCCCCAAGTGATGATGGCTGCAGGGTTCAGCTCTAGCAAGAGCAGGGGAGTGGATTCCCATCTGGATCTACAGAGCTGTGGGGTGTTCTGGGGGAGTTGGTGTTGTGGGCATTCAGGTCTTTTCCCTTGTGTTTGGGAGCCAGGTCCAGATGTTTGGAATTTTGGAGCTGAAAATGGGCAGACAGAGAGAGGGAGGAGAGGAGAGGAACATTTGAGGTTTTAGGTGCTAAAAAAACCCCATAGCCTGATTGTTGGTGGTGCTGTGGGTAGGGTTCCATGGGAGGTGAGGGCCAGCAGGAGTTTTCAGTGGCCACTCCTTGTGTTTGGGAGCCAGGTCTGGACATCTGGAATTTTGGAGTCAGAATTGGCCAGAATACCACCTTGGGTAGTGTGAAGCAGAAAGAAGCATCCCTGGCAATCCCATGGTGTGTCCATGTCAGCATCCAGTCTGATATTCCTGGCTGTGGGAACACATTCCCTGCTCTTCTGACCCAAGGAACCCCCTAAGCACAAAGGGAGCAGCTTCCTGGCTGGGGGTTTGGCTCCCTAGGTCCTTCATCATCTCACTTGCAGGAGTATGGATCATGGCAGGAGTTCTCCTGTCTCTAATGGGGGATTTGGGTTATGGGTGTGAGGTGTCAGTGAGCATTTTTGTTATTTAGAGAGGGGCTCTCTAGGAACCTGCTCCCTTCCCCGTGTCCTGCAGCAGATGGCACTCGTGTGTGTGCAGAGCTGAGTTCTGCTGATGCTGAGGTCTGAACATCCCCGGGGGCTGTGGGGCACTTCTGGCCAATGGATCTGGGGTACAGTGAGAGTTCTTGCTTAATCTTTACATTTGAATAGTCTCTAGTATCTATTAGTGCTATTAACGGGAAGATCAAACATTTAAGCATCTTAGCATGTAAAAAATTAACATCTTGGCATGTGAGGCATCTTTTGTGCAGCAGAGACAGCAGCCTGTGCTAGGACAGTTAAAATAATCCTAAATTGGGAAAATCTTTTGGGTTATCCTGGATTCTAGAAGAGTTAAACTGCCAAGTTCCCAGGCAGTGTAACTCAGGGATAAGGTTTGGGTTTAGAATTTGAGTGGAACTTGAGTGTGAATTACTGAAATGGGTTTGGTTTAAAGTAAATATTCTTTGCCTTCCCTAAGGTCTTTCACTGAGTTTTGTCCTATTTAAGGTTCTAAATGGCTCTGTGCATATTGAGCTGCAAGCTGTAGATGGCCCCTCCACAGGCCCTGTGGATCTGACCTGTTTCTCACTATGGATAATTCCCTTCTGAGGAAAATAATTTATCAGGGCTATTTTTTCAGTCATTTCACTGATGGAAAACAAACACACAACAATTAAGACACTGAATCCTAAGGTGTACAAAACAAATGTGATCTTGCTGCTTTCAGCTGTGGCCACAGAACCTTCCATTGACTGAATAAAGACCCAGGTGATGGCTCTCCAAGATAAAGCTGAAGCACTCCAGAAGGTGTCCCTCATACAATCCAGCTTTTATGGCTCATGCTTCCTCTTTCATAAATGCTTGCTAGATATTAATTGCCCCTCCTGTGATGATAATGAATGTAATTAATTCATGATGATGAATACAGTTCCAGTAATCTAAATGACTTTCATGTTCATGCTTTTTTTTTTTTTTTTTTTCTTGACAGGAAGCCTCATGTTTGCCAGGTATTGACACATTGCTTAGACCACAGAATATGAAAAATGAGGTGCTGCTTCTGACCACTTGGCTGTCAAGTTGTGGCCAGGTAGCCCCAGGGCAGTGGGCAGGTACCTGGTGTGATGCTCAGAGCATCAACATCTCCCAGAACCCTGTGATGTGGCTTCTCCCTCTGTGAGTACATGCAGTGACCCTGCATATAAAGCTGTGCATGATTAAGGCAGTTTTGCCCTCCAGTGAATTTATAATCCTTGAAATCTCCTTCTTCCACCAGTCAGAAAGCAGTGGCTGAGCAAAGGCTCTAAAGCACCTTAAAGTCAGTAAATAAAATTCTTGCTGCAGCCAGTGGGAGCTGGACTGTGCCTCTAGTTCACAAAGAACATGGCACAAAGTAAAAATAAAAAATAAAAAAAATGTTGAGTCAGGCTGGCAGTGGTCAAAGTGACTCCCAGTGACAACTGGAAGTGGAGAGCAAAGTGCCCTGGGCAAAAGAAGCCAAGAGGCAGAGGTGCTTATTTCTTACCACTTGTTCTAATTAAGAATAGATCCTTTCTGATAGGCAAGGGGGTTGTAAACAAGTGGTGGGTTTTTTTCTCTTAACTGCCCTCTGGATCTTGTATTTGTCTCTAAAAGAAACCACCCTTTCCTCGTCCTTCCCCTTCATACCATGGGAGCCTTTTCCTCTAGGAAGACAGGCAATGTGTATTTTCAGTGTGTATTTTCCTCCTTACCCCACACATTGGCCTCACTCTTTTCCCAGGTTAAAGACACTGCTGTGCCAGTACCAAGCTGTGTGCTCAGGGTAGATATTTCACCCTGAGTGATCAGCCTGCACGATGCTTTTAAATCACTTAAACTCTACTTACACAGCATTAATTGTTAAAGATGTTCACACTAGCATTAAAACATTGTTAACGTTCTTTAATGTTAGTCCAGGGTTAATTAAAATTGCCACTTGAGCAGCTCAGTGTCTGAATCTTCCATTTGGAAACTGGTTAGCCCCTGACCAGCTGCAAAGTGAGCTTTACTCCCTTGTGTTGTTTCCATTTACATAACCTGGGCTCTGACTTGTAGCAGCTCTCTCCAATCCTGTAAGGATTTTACAGCTCCCAGGGCTTCGTGTTACTCAGTTTTACTTTTTGTGCCTGATAGAAACTGGGTTAAACCCCACCAGTTTATTTCACACAGGTTCTCACACTGCTGTTGGATAACAATGAAAAAGTCTGCTTTTTTCTTAATTAAAAAGTGGAAAAGGTGAGGAATTTTTAGACCAAATTGTCACCTGCTCATAACATCTGTACTGATTCCCTGGCTCCCTGGCTTGTGTCTCCATTGATGTCATTGGACATACACTGATTTCTACCAGCTGAGAGCACACCCTCCAGATGTGACCATTCCCCAGCTGCAGAATCTCCCAGCCAAGGTTCAAAGCAGCCAAGGGCTCAGTAGTTTTGAGTGGCAGAGCTGACCTCTGCAGCCATTTGAAAATCCACACAGGCTCTTTGGGAATGCATTTCTATCACTGTAAATAGCTCTGGCTTACACATGTAGTAACCAGCAGAGCTGTTAATCCATTTAGAGGCCACGCTGATGGTGAGAACAAGGCTGAGTGATTCCTGTGTTCACCAGAATCCTGGGAAGGGGTCACAGTCCTGTAACTCAAGCTTGCCAGTCACCCCATGGAGTGTCTGCTCTGGCATCTCTGCTCCTGTGGCTGCTCTTCCCTTCTCCTCCTTTGCTGGCTGTGGGTGTCTGACTTCCCCACAACCTTCTCCCCTCTCTGACCTGCAACCCTCCTTTCAGGGTGCACTAAAATATCATAGAATTAGCCGGGTTGGAAGGGACCTCAGAGATCATCTAGTCCAACCCTTGACCCACTGGAGCAGTTGCTAGACCATGGCACTGAGTGCCACATCCAGTCTTTTTTTCTTCCCTGGTTTTTTTCAGGTTTCTTTCCTATCTTTTTTCCTGCCTTGGGAAGTTTCTCTTGCAGTCTGTATGCTAAAATGCATGGTGTTTCAGCATGCTTTGAGCAGCCCTGTGAGATAAGGGATCTGTTCTGCTGGAACCCTGGCTCTGAGGCTGAGCTGGTGCTCACAACAGGAGACATCCAGTGTTCATCCTGGAGCTGGCAGAGCTCCCTTTTTGCCCTCCTTGGTTTGGATCAGATAAGTTATATCAGAAGAACAGAATGTTTGCCTCCCCCACACGTGTGTGCACAAAAAAAAGGAAATTTATCACCTCAGTAAAAGGTTTTTTACTGGACAGGGACTGGTGGGGTTTGGCTGTTAGTGATCACTAATAGGGAGGGCAAAGGTTTATAAGGGAAGCCTGCACTAGCTCCTCAGGATGGCATAATCACTTATCATTGAGTTTTGAGGTTGGGTTATCACTAATAGAGAGATTATCATTAATAAAGCAGCACCTGGTGCCACTGTGACAAGACCTTGCAGTGCAGCAGTGACAGGGGCTCTTCTCATTCCTTGCTAGGCCAGGGAACAAGTGCAAGTTCTTGCTTCACATTGGGAAGCTGGTGCAAGTCTGAGCTTGCAAGTCCTGATTGGGAAAATAAATCCTATGTCTTATCAAAATCTGCATGTTGCTCCTATTCAATTTGCTCTTTTTTTGCTTTTTCTACTGTCTAAGCCACAGCTAATCCATTAATCAAGCAAAATGACCCCTGAAGCTCTGTGTGTGCTGTGGGCACCTACTCAAAAGTGACAGAGCAAGATGAAGGGTTGTTTTCTCTCTCTAAATAGAACTTCCTAAAAATGAAAGGACATTCAAATGGTTTTACAGGTGCTTCCTGTGAAGACAAAAGATGGACCTAAAGCTCTGTTTTGGATGTCAAGGCTGCAGCAGGCCTGGCAAGAGCATAGTTTGGCTTTCCATGCTTGTCTGATGCCAGCAGATGAGTCCTCAGCCCAGAACAGCACAGAGATCCAGAAGATAAAAGTGAGTAGCAGCATTTACACTTGCAGTTACCATTGGCTTGGATTTACCATTTCAAGCTCAAATCTCTGCCAGCCAGGATAGAGCAAAGCTGCTCTAAATTAGAATGGGGGAACAGCCCAGTACTGTGGGAACTGAAGAATTGCTTACAGCTAATTGCCAGCTCAAGCTGTCCTCAGTTATGCTGAATTTAGATTATGTGCAGATGAGAAACCAGCTCTCTGTTGCACACTCTATTGTCTCTGCTGCTCATTAGCTGTTAATGTATTTTTTGTGTCTCTAACCCTACAGTGCAAAAAAATTTATTGGATTCAGAGGAGACCTCTCTTGTGCTTGTATTATGGATTTTGCTCTTTTAGTTTAACCATGTGAAGGGTGTGACCCAAAAGGGGGAATATTTTTTTGCTATTTGGCTCCCAGAAACTGGGGCCCAGAGGCAGGACCTGGGACTCCATTCCCTCAGCTCTGGCAGGATGCAGAGTCTGTGCTGGGCAATAAAATGCCAGGCTGGAAGGTCTGGCACACAGGCTGGAAATCTGGCTCATGTAGGGGGCTCAGTGTAACGTGGGGCATGATATGAAGTTGTGTCCTGAAAATAGCAGCTCTGGGCCCTAGATTGCTGGTTCTGCCTTTTCACAGAGCAGATCTGATGCAGACTGGTGGTCTGAGCATCTTGTTCTGTTTTCATTTTTGGAGGCAGCTTGTTAGGTATTGCTGCTCCTCTTGTCTGTCCCTACCCCACCTCTGCAGGATAGTGAGTCCTGCAGGAAAATGTAGCTGTGTGTATCTGGGGAGCAGTGATCTTTGGGCACCCCAGATCTCCTGTGGTTCATGTGTTTGAATAATTACCCTGGTACTGAAGAATCCCTTGAGATGCTGGCTCTGTCCTCTGTTGAGGCTGGGGAGTTTCAGGTGGTTCAAAGCAATACTTGTGGCTTTAGCAAGCTGGCAGTGGATTTTCTACACTTCTTTTTGCCTGCCTCAGCCCTGGTGATGGTAGCAGGAATGTGGTGATTGATGTGTTCATTCTTGACACCTCTTCTGTGCTAAAAACACCCCACAGGACCCCATAGCAGGTGGTCTTGGAGGGGCCCAGGTATCTGAGTCACACCTGCTGGACACATGAGGTGAAGTTTGAATGGAAGAGGAGGTGTAAACATGTTGTAAAAATACACTTAAGCTTCCCTTCCTCAGCTGCAGCAAGCATTCTTCACTTGCAGCTGCCTGCCTGTGAGCAGCAAAGATTAAATTTCCCATGATGTATCATAAAGCCTGGAGTATGACAGCTGTGGCTTCAGTGCTCCTGCAAGTAAATGATGCTGACAGCAAATGTCAGGATAAAAACCCACCCCCAAACCAAAAAACAACTTCTCTGCTAGTGTCTGAGCATCTGTGACCAGGAGCAGCAGGGCTAATGAGAGCCAGCAGCCCTCTGCACTGGACACAGGCTTAATGTTAATTCCTGTCTCAGGCAACAGAGCTCAAGGTGTTTGCTCTGTGGAGCAAAGAAGATGGACAAAGAGAGACTGAGCTGCCTTCTTGCTCTCTGCTGATGCCAGCTGAGGGGTTGGCCAGACTATCAAAATTACTGAGGGTGTGTATGCACTGCTATCAACTGAGTGAGCTGCTGAAGCTGCAGGCTCAGGCTGCTCTGAGCATTTGGTTGGAGCTGGGAGAGGTTGGATCACAGGTTGGTGGGATGAGCCATAAAGTTCCCAGCCTGTGTGCCCATGGAAGTTCTGTCCTGCTGCTCCAGGTCCTGGTGCTGCAGCTGGGCTCAGCAGTTGGCACAGCACTGGGCACACGAGGCATTTGGGTGATGTTCCTCAAACCAGGGCTCTGTGTGAGTTTCCTCTCATTAGAGCCTTTACTTTGTCTCTCTGGTAACGAGGACTTTTGTCAGTTTTGCTTTCCTGAGGCACTGGCAAAGCTGAGATCTGAGCTGATGGCCCAGCAGCCTGTCAGGATGTCAGACAGGGAAAACAGCAGCAGCTCCTCCTGTCTCCCCATCCCTCCCCTTCCACAGCCTCAGCTGTTGTTGCAGAGAAATGTGGTAGGTTGTTTTCACACACAACTCTTCAGTCTCTTTTTGTGGTGTTAGTGGTTTTCATTCTGTTGTGGCACTTACTGGTTCTTGCCTATTTTTCTCTGTGTATCTGTCCTCATGTGATAACAGCAAAATCACCATTATTCCCTTTTCCCACCTTGCCTCACTGTTGATTCCCAGCCCTGGTGGAACTGAAGATGCTGAGCACGTTGGGCTTGGTGGCTCTGATATTAACAGGTCCTGGGGCTTGTTGTAGGGGCACAGCCCTGACATGGGGTGCAGCTCATGGGCACGGGACTGGGGCACTCTGCTGGTTTCATGTTCCTACAGGCTGGTGCTGGGGGTTTTTGGTTTGGTTTGTTGGATTGTTTTGTTTTGTTTTTTCCCCAAAACTGCCAGTAACTGCCTGCAGACCTCTAAGCCATCAGCTCTTTATTTATTGGACACTTCATGGTCATCTCTGTCTTTTTGGTCACATTTAATTTCTCCTTCCCAAGACCTAATGGCTTTGGATGCAAATGTAATAATGTGTTTTTCAAGGCAAAAGCTCCTGTTCTCAGCAGATCAATAAGCCTGTGGCTCATTCAAATAGAATGGCATCTATTCCCATATACAGTGGTTCTGCTCCATTTCCTCTCATTGTTGTCAGTATTTTGGGCTGTAGTCCGGGTGTTTTTTCTCTCCTCCTCCAGACAATGGCTCGAAGGAGGCAAATCTGAGCACCCTGCCTGCTTGTGGGTTCCTAACTCAGGAGAAATGGTTCCACACTCCCTGTAATCCCTGCTGCAGCTCAGGATGTCTGATGGGAATGAGCTCTGTACAGCCTGTGCTTCCCAGCCAGGGACAGGAACACTGCAGAGCAGTGGGGTTCTTGCCTGTACCCTCCTACCCCTTACCAGGCTCAGAAGAGCTCACAGTCTCTGGTGCTACATTTGGGGTGGGGGTTTTTTTTTTTTTGGGTTTTTTTTGATTTTTGAGCTCTGATTTCTGGGTGCAACAATAGCTCTTGTAGAGATGCTCTGCGTATCTGTTGATTCTGTTGGTTTCTAATTGGGTCTTATTGGGGTCCCCTGTTTTGTTCTCTGAAAGCCTTAATTAAGAACTAACCTGGAAGAATAAAGAGGCTTAGAGAGAGGAGGTTAAGTGATGGAAAACTGTAATATTCAATAGGTATTCGATATAAATGTGTCAGTATTAGTATCACTCTTTTAAAAAATATTGAAAGTTATAAATATTTCAATTTATATCCCTATGAAACCCTTTGCAAATTAATGTTTCATTGTTTCAGGCTGTTTTATGGCCCTACTTATGGCATTTTCTCTCTTTGTGTGGTGATCTGCTCCATTTGTGAGCTGATGGATGCCATGAGCCAGTGATTTTATACCAATGTCTTGCCACCAGCTGATGATTGCTCTTAACTTATCAATCCTCATCTGGGGTGGAGTTTTACATCTGAGCAGTCTGAGTGTGCTGAGCTCTGCTGGGGGGTGATGCTGCTGATCTCAGAAATGATTGGGCTTCTGGTCATTTACTGCTTTCTCACTAGATCCAGTAAAAGGTATTGTTCTTCTGGTGTTAACAGGTATTCTTGTTTGCTTTAGCTGAGGATTTGGAGAGAGTCTGAAAACAAATGCTTCCATTTGTACAGTGCTTCCAGGCTGTGCAGGTTCCCACTGAGGTGTCTGGGATCACACAGCACCTCTGGAAACCAAGTGCTTAACATCACTGCTCTGTGAGAACATCCACTTCAGGCAGTCTGTAAGCAGAAAGATAATTAAGTTTTTCCACTTCCATCAAGTTAGCAAGTGCTCTGTAACAAATATGAAATGTTACAAAAGTCCATTTTACTTATTTTGAGGGAGTTTTTTCCTTTAGGGCATCTGACACATTTTTCAGGCCTTTAACCAGCCCGTCCTGGTCTGGTATAAATCTTTAGACCAGGTTTTCAAAGCAGCTCTGAATATCACCTGCATTCCATGCTTTTTGAGGGAATGTTCTGCTTCTTTCTTTCCTGTGATGTCACCAGCCTCTGGACTAAAATGTCCCAATGTCTCTAAGTCAACCAAACTTGACACAGCATTCCAGGGAATGGGGTACTCTGCAGTTCTGGCTCACAACAAAGTCTGGTTCTCAGCATCATGTAGCATGAGAACTTTTCTGCATTTTCAACCAGATTTGGGGATTACAATTACTCTGTGAGAATCAATGCCATGAAAGCTTAGGGGCTTAGCAGTGCACTTAGCAATTTGCCTGAAGGTTTATCCCAGTTTGGTGGGGGAAAGGAGGCTTAATGTTGTTGATTTCAGTCACTGTAGCTTTCCAGTAGAAGTGAGTGCTATAAAGCCATCTGACGTGCTCGCAGAAGATAAATCTGCTGTATGCTTCTAAGACATAAAGAAAGGCATCACTTAAAACAGTCAGGGCTTTTATGCAGATCCCTTATTAGGGGAATTACAAATCATTAGGAATTGAACAGCAAGGTAGCAGGCACTTTCTGGGGGAGGGTCTTTGCCTTGATGCCATAGGAAACATGAAGTTGATTTAAAGACCACATTATTTTCCTAATTTCAAATGCTCTGTGCCACCCGAGTCCCCCAGCCTGGTCTCCCCTGAGACCCCTTTGTGTGGTGGCTTTTTGATGGATGTGTCTGCAATTAAACAGCAAAGCTGGATTCACACAGCCAGGCAGCAGCCACCCTGGTGTCTGCCCTGAAGCTTTACAAAGTGGTACCAAGTGTCATTAAAATACAACTAGAAAGTGCTGCACAGGAAATTTCTTATCATGTTCTTTTAACTTCACTGGGTTCGGTGTTTGTTTTTCAAGGCCAGTGATCCAGGCTCACTCTTCATATATTTATATTTTGAGGTGATGCACACAAAACTAAACAGACCAAAGAACCTGCTACTACATGTTGGAAAAGCATGCAGAGAATAGCTATTTTTGCTCCAAGTACTCTGAGACAATAATCCTGACAGGTTGATGAAACAAGTGGGTAGGAGTGGAGGGAGAGGGAACATCAGGTGAAATTGCTGCCTGCTTGTGTACTGAACAAGCTCTGCATATTATTTTATGTGTAATTGTTACCAGCAACTATAATAACCCTTAAGCACGTTGTTTGTGAGTGCATAAGCCAAACACACAACTGTTTTCAGTCAGTTGGGTTTGTGTTTTCTTTTTTTTCAGCCTGTTCTGAGCCCCAAACAGATTGCTGTTCTCCTGCTGTGTTTCTTTCAGGCTTTCTCATTAACACCATGCCTACAGCCTATTAACCTGTGCTAATTTGCCTCTGATATGAAGAGTAAACCCACAGTGCAGTCACTGAAAGCCCAGGCTAAGTGGGGAGTGACATAATCCCTGTGGAAGTCACCTGCAACATCCCTTGTCAGCAAAAGGATTTCTTTATCCAAAACCCCTCCCTTCTATTCACTTAAGCAAAGCTCCATTATTTTATTTTTCTCCTTGGAGTTTTGGCTAAGCACAGATGGGAATTCCAGAACTGGGTCCAGGGAGCTAAATTTGCCCTGATGTTGTGACTCTGTGCTGCCTCTCTGGTTGGTGGAGCTGGAAAGGGAAGGTTCCATGGATACAGAATTTTCAGCCTATCTCTGCAGGTCGTGCAGCATCTTTCCCCAAGGGATGTGAGTGTTGTCTCTCCCTGGAGGTGGCTGAGCAGATCTTTGCACTGGGATGGACCTCACATGTGAGGGGATGAGATGGTGGGGTTAGAAATTCTTCCTGCAGTTTTTCTTTTCCTGCTGGCTGGGAAGCAGCCTGGAAGGTTCATTGCAACTTCAGACTCTCTTACATCATCTGACAGCAGAAGCCATTGGATTTGGTCATGTTGTGCCTGACAATTAAAGATTCATGGGTTTGCTGCACACAGCTCCTGCCTTCTCTAAAATGTGTTTATCCTTGTTCTGCTCAGTATTTTACAGCATATTTGGGCTGGACTGGACAAAGCTGGAGCTGTTGTACTGCAGAAATCTATGTGCATTTTCTTATCCATGAGGAAAAGGATCTTCTAGGAGAACCAAGACTTTCCAAGCTTTGTTTTCTGTTGCTTTGTGAAATCCTGTTCATCTGACCTCATCACAGTAATGATTTCCCACAGGTCTTGGTTCCCAGGAGTGGCCACAGCTGCTCCACACCTTGCTCCATGCTTCTTCCTAAAGGTCAGCATTTTCACTTGGATTTTCCAGCATGTGTCCTTGCTGAGGCTGGGTGATGGTAAGGAAGGTTTCTATGGAAATGTAGGCTGGAGTTGGTTTGTTCCTCCTCTTTTCCTTCTTCCTGAAAGTTCATAGACTTGACATTTGTTCAAGGAACAGCTTGGATAAATACAAGACTGGGGTCTTGCTGCATTCCCATTTTTAGGTCTTGTCTGTGCTGGTTGAATTGTGCCAGTGCTGCATGCAGGAGCTGGCATCAAACATTGGAACAGAGATCTGGTTCCTTAATTTGATGATTTCTTGCTTTTCCTCTGGTATTTTCCACAGCAACCAAGTAATGTATCACAAGTGGAGGCTGGTGAATGATGAATTGCAGGACAAAATGGACAAATCCACTGAGATGTCAAAGCTTTTGGTTTGCTGTAGTTGTGTTGACTGAACCCAGGTGAAAAGTGAAATTCTGCCTTTTAGGCAAATATCTTGTGAAGCACAGGAAACAGATGAAGGAGAAAGTACAAAAGGGTACTGAAGCAGAAAAGCAGATGTCAGAGGGGTTTTAATGTTATTCAAATTTCATTTTCTGGTAGTGGTTCTTAAACATTTGTAGAATGGTTTGATGTGCTGATCATTTGCCAAGCAGTGCAAAAAAATCTCTCAGGTGATTACACAATTTAACATTACTCATATGTAGCTCATCATCCAGAATGGATGTTTCTTCAGGCAGTGTTAGCCCATTTTCTACCCATGACAAAAGTCCTGATGAGATGAGGTTGAACTTTAATTCCTCTATTTCTGTTTTGAAAAGGTCTGTCCATGTGGGATGTTGTAAGTTAGAGTCCTTAAAAATAGTGGAGCTCCTCCAAGATACCCCCCCTGAGCCTATGTCTCAAAAGTGACAATTTTTTTTTTTCCAGTCTTGGAATGAATCCTGCCCCTATGAACTCTGCCTGTGTGCATCCATGTTTCTGGAATGTTCCATGTTGGAGCTGGAAACAACTTTTTCCCAAACCAGAGCTTGTCAAAAGAGACTTCCAGAAGCTGTACTTGCTTGTGGACCCATGGCCTTGCTTACTGGGACTGCAGTCACAGCAAATTCTCACGAATGACACATCCCCAGACTTGCACAAGTTGCTTGCTTGGCTGCCCAGAAAGTGCATGAGAGCCAAAGGAAGGTGCTGAGGTTGGGAAATGCTGCTGTGACCTGGCTGCCAGAGCCTTTCTGCCTGTCCATGGGGCTGTGACACAACAAGGCTTACAGACCCGTGTCACTGGTGGTGACATGAGCACAGGAGAAATGTCCTATTTTGGTTATGAACATGTTGATGCAGTTCCCTCCCTCCTTCCATTTGATTAGTTAATTAGAGCACTCCTTTAACCAAGCCCTTTCCTGCTGGATGCTCAGCACATTGGTGGGGAATCAAGGTCTGGAGCTGCTCAGCTGGGGCCTGCAGTGCTTTTTCCATGCAACTTCTGTTCAGTGTCAGTGGGCTGAATCCTGGAATGTTCAGTCTCCCAGGAAGCAGTTGGAGATTCACACACTTGTGATATCTCCTAATTGGAGCCAGGTTGTAAGAAAGCAAATGATAGATTAACAGCACAGACTAATGAGTCCTATCCATTAGTGTGCATCCTTATGTGCTCTCTATCTGTGAAATTCAATCTTTTCCCCAGCCCTTAATTGTGAGGGATGAAGGTAACATACAGGTAAGGGCTGTCCTTTGTGCATTTCAGACAGTGGAGAAGGTGTTTGTGGTGTTTGCCAAGTGGATTGAATTGGCAAACAGATGAAACTGATGAAAAATCCTTCCCTAAGAGCAGCAGCAGTGAGGCTTGCACAGAGAGGGACATGGAGGTACAAAAAATAAACCACTCCTTTCTGCCTTGTGGGATGATGAGGGAAGAAGAGAGCTGATTGAGTGACCTGGAGCATTGCAATTTTGAGGTTTGGTACAAATACTGATCTTGAAGTATTGCTCACACAGACCTAAATATATCAGCTGAGATGTTTTTGTCATCAGTCTGGATGTGCTGATTGCTCTGACCCACAGAAGATTGAACTGTGAAATGTGTGAGGCAAAGAAATTGCTACCAGCCAGGTGCAAATCAGTAGCAGTAGACAAAATTTTGATAACCCAAAATTGCTTCACTACAGAACAACTTTATTTTAAACTTGTGCTCAGAAGCATTCAAAAAAATGTCAGAAGCTTGTGGTGCTACATCCCTTACTTGCAGTAGCTGTGTGTGTGTTGTGTGAGCAAGCAGGAGGTAATCCTTACATTAACCTTTTCTCCTGGGGTGAACTAACCTAAAGCAGCTCATGTTACCTCTGTTTAGGGGTGCAAGCCAAATTGTACTGCACCTCCACCATGCACAAGAGCTTGTTAACCACCTCCCTTAGCTCCTGTGCAACACAGGACATCACACGTTTGATCTGACAGACTCCAGTTCCCTGTTAGCATCAGCTCAGGGAGATGCAGACCCACACTAAGCACACAACAAACCTCACCAGGGATGTTGTGTGACCCACAGGGACAAGCCAGGGGGCCAGGGGGCTAGGACAGTGGCCAGGATGAGTGTGACATGGGAGGCCTGGCCAAGGCATACCCGTAGCAGAGCTCAGACAGAGACCACAGCCAAGGATCTGGCTCCTGAGCAAAGGGAAGAGAGGCAGTTCTGGAGGCTTGGAGATGCTGGATGGCTGCACTGGCAAAGATGGCCTTGAGCCCAGGCAGCCAAACCCCAGGGACTCCAATAGCAGCACAGAAAAATCCTTCCTTACTGGCTGCTCCCAGTAGTGGGTTAATATCAGGAGAGCCTGAGCATGACAAACATAAAGAAATAGAGCTTTTATTCCTAATTAGGCCACTATTCTATGATTTGTGCAAATTTGTCTTAATTTATCATGTTATAAACCTCATAATGTGTTTATGGGGGAGTGGCATTTCATTTAAAGTGTCCAGCAGAGATGAATTCATCTGGCATTCACTGCAGCCCTAAAGCTTGCTGCTGGGGGAAGTGTCTTGCTTTTCATCCAGGAGAACCATGCACAAATCTGAGGCAGGCACACTCACATTTGTCTCATCTTCAGCTGGGCAATTTATTGTCCACAGCACCACACAACTTCCTGTCCTAAAGCACTTGCTTTTTGAAACAATATCTTTCTTCTAATGGGCAAGTAATAACCATTTGCTTCCCCTGGGGGCACAGACAGTCAGTGTGTGTTGGTGTACATCTTCCTGCATGGGCTGCATTGGGTTAGTCTGGCAAAGATTTCAAAATGTAAGTTTGGGACAGTACCAGTGATGCTTGCCTTCTGATTTTTTTTTTTTTTTAATGTTGATTTTGGTACTTTTGTAGCTTCAGAGAAACAACCATTGCTCTGTTATAGTTTAACCCTCTTCCTGTAGCACATGGAGTGAAGCAGCAGTGGAGATCTGCTGCTGCCCCAGGGAACCTGCAGGTTTTCACTTGGAGATTTATGTGACAAAAGACATAATTATATCATCAGAAACAGATGCAGTCATAATCATGATAGATCATTATGAGTCAATCTGACACTAAGAGCCTACTGTGCTGCACTGCATGTAAACATGAAAGGAAACCTCTGTGCAGCTCTGAGAATGGAGCTAAAGGGGAGCAGAAGAGGTCCAGCTGTGTGGTGGCTGAGGGCTTGGAGGGCTCTGTCTGATGTCTCAGGGGGCTCTTGCTGTTCTGGTTGCCATGGAGCTGCTCTTTCAAACTCTTCCCAGGTCCCCAGTCTGCTCCCCAGATGCTGCAGCTGGGCTCTGGGTACCTGCCTGCCCCATGCCCTGCAGGATGTGCTGATCTGTCCCTCAGCTCTGCTTCTCCTGCAGGGATTCCATCCCCTGAGGATGCAGAGGTGAAGGCCAAAGGCTGTGGATGTTCTGAGGTGACATGGTGAGTGCTGTGGGCGTGGAATCCACACGTGCTGCTTTGTCAGCTCTTACACCTTCCCCAAAAGAAACTATTAGGAGAACTTGGGCTGTCTCTCTCTTTCTCTTCCCAATGTTGAATATCCTCAAGTTGAATTTTTAACCCTTGATACCTTTTTGTGTCTCAAACTGTTTCAGCTGCTGTTCCTTTGCAGTAACCTTACCCACACTTCAGTGCCCTGAGCCCCCAGATTGGGCTTGTGTGAGTCCCATATACTGACTTAGTTCCCACTAATCCAGGATATCCATTTCCCCTGGGGAAAGGTGTGGGCAGATATGAGAGAAATGGGTTTCCTTTTCCTCAGGCAGGTGAGTGAGAACCAGCTTAATTGGAGAAAAATTCATCAGTCTTCCTGTCTCTTTTTGTACATCTGAAAACAATAGGAGCAGATGGCCCTAGAAATGGGATTGCAGTTGCAGTTGTCTCAGCACTGTGCATGTTACACATTCACACTGATAGCTGGAGAAATGAAGGACTCCAGAAATGAATAAGAACCATAAAATCACCAGTCATTAGGGGATGACAGGCAGCAGATCTGCTTCAGTGCTCTCTACCATGCACCATTATTTAGGAACATTTTGTATGAAGAGACAATTCATCTGGGCAGAGAACTGCTGTGTGAGTTTGTAAATTGCATTTTTACCCTTAGCTTGAAAATTTCAAAATTATTATTTTAAACATTTACAGCCAGTTTCTGCATTATCTGCCTGCTCTGGGGACTTCACATTCTGCCTTCTGATTCGTATGCAACAAATGATGTAATTGAATATGTTTTTAAACCTCAGGGAAGAAAATTACACACCCAGCTTCTTTTTCTGAGCATCTGCAGAGGAGTCAATTTTGCTCTTTTTCTGGGGTTACTTCCTGGACCCCAAATGTGCTGGCAGTAGACACAGAGAAGGGTTTGCCAGAGACACAGGGAAGAGCTATTGCAGTTCCAATCCTGACAGGGAAATGAAGGTGCCTGATCAAATCCTTGCCTGGATAAATCCTCTTCCAACATAGCACAAAACCTGTGTTTGATGCAGAAGGAAATAATCTAGAAAAGTCTACAGCTTTCCAGTTTGATCCTCTTCCCAGTTTTTTCATGTCTGAAGATTACAGAAACCCTTCTTTTCCTCAGGACCATATCCTTGATCTCTGCCAGTCCCTCAGCCTTCCCTGGGGAAGGTGAAGCTTTAGCAGCTCCAGAGCAGCCCTGTGCACAGCATCTGGGAGGCAACCAGCTCAGAAATGTTGTAGAGATTTCACTGTCACCAAGATCTCTGCCAGACTTGATTACACTTGTTGCCCAACAGGAACCTTTGGAACTGATCACATTCTGGCTGCAGAACCAAAAGTGAGGAGCAAGGAAGATGTGTCTGTGGGAGGAAAAACTCTGGTAATGCAGCCCTGACACATTTCTTCATTCCCAGATTTCCTTGCCAAGCTGGCTGCTTTGCAATTAGCTGCTTTTAATTGAACACAGAGAGCCTTGTGGGGAGTAATATAAAAAGATGTTCAGTTAGAGAGACCTTGATACAGCTCTTGTCATGGGCAAGGGATTGAATTGGCTTTTCCAGAGAAGCAGTTTTACAGAGGAGCTTTTGTAGCACTGGGCTTGTTGCAGAAAATAGGTTTGAGTTAAAACCAGGTATAACAACTTTTAATATTTATTGTTTTTCTTTATCTCCCAGAGTCCTTCATCAGCTAGGGCAGCAGCAGATGAAGAAAAGGTCGATCTCCAGGACATGGTGCTGTCTTGACCTCCAGTGATGCTTTTCTCAACTACCAAAGGTCAGTGTTAGGGAACACATCTTGAGATTTAATGGTTCTCCTTCACTGATAACATTACCTTGCCCCAGCCCACCTGTTTCAGGAAATTCTGCCTTGCTGGATCATTCAGTGCTGACCTGGGCCAGCTCTAGAGCCAGGAACAAACCCCTCAGGAAGTGTTGTTGCCTAAAATGAAGTGACAAGAGGGCTTTTATCACTTTGTCCTCCTTATGGGAGTAGCTGCTAGAGTTGTGAAGGTTACTTAGGTTTTACTGAAGGGTAAAATAAGAAAACAAAACAAAACAAACCATCCCAGAGGAAATCTCTGCATGTTCATCAATGAAACAGTCATGTGAAGACCTAACAGTGTCCTTAAACTGCAAGTTTATCTGATTAATCTACCTGTACTAGTGAGGAGCTGACTCTGATTATCATGGGTATGGAATGTTTAAGGCTTCAGGGCAGGAATGACCACACAATCAGAAAAGAAACACCTCATGGGGCTAATATCAATGGGGTATCACCTCACTCTGCCCAAATGCCCCTTTTCCCTTTGTGGGAATATTCTCCCAGCTTCTGTCCCTGGCTGGTGCAAGGTGCCTGTGTTCAAGGGACACCTCGCAGGGCCATAGCAGATCTGGGCCACCAGGGATTTTCAGACTATTCCAGCATTGCTGTCTGGTTTCTACTCCCACAGCTGAAGGTAATTTCACAGGGAAAAATAAACTGAGGGGAGTGGGAGCTCAGCAGCTGTCAGGGAGAAGATGGCAGAAGGAAAGCAGGGTTGTATTGACATAGAAAGAAGGGAAATTACATTGCTCAAGGAAAGAATGTATAAGAAAAGAGTGAAAGCATAAGGCAAAAGGGTGAAATGAGCAGAAGGTGACCGAAAGAGAAAGGAGAAACCTCCTTTCAGGTACCTGGGCATGCTACCTCAGGTAACTTGGCAGCCAGCCACTGGCTCTGATTTATTTGGGATTGATATTGATGGCAGCTGGTTACTGCTCATGGAATGAGTCACATTTTCTGCCTTCCTTTTATGGCCATTAATGATTCACATGGGATGTGGGCTGCTGAGTTACACCACACCACGTTCCATCTGTATTTGGGCTCAGGAAGTCACTTTCCAGCTCTGCTCCTCAGACAGATAACTGTAGCATGACTCTTTGAAGAGAAGCTGAAAACCTGGTCTGGGAGCAGACATCTCAGGGGGTTTTAAGGAAAGGAAACATCATTTGGCTCCTTCCAGCAGTTTGTCTTGGAGACAGGAAGATACACCAGTGCAGATCAAATATACTGCAGCTCCCACCAGGTGTATCTGCTCCTTCTCAGTAATCAAAGATTTACTGACCCTAGCACATATTCCTGTTGACTTGGGATGCATATATCTGAAAAATGTTTTGGGTTTTGGTTTTTTTGGCTTTTTGTTGGTTTCTTCGGGTTTTTTTAATGTTATCAACCAGAGAGGAACCAAAATCTTACCACCTGCAACTCTAAATGTTGACAGTGGCACTACTGTCAGGCTCAGAGCCTCCAAAATTAAAAGCTATAAAGCTGAACAGAAATTTTGGGAGGAGACATCCTCTGCCTGTCACATCCCTAGTAATAAACACAAGCTTTTCCTTGATTTGTTGCCTTTGCTTTGAACTCCCAGCCTGAGCCTTGGCCAGACTCTTGTGGGGACAGATATCCTTACCACAAGATACACTCACTGCTGATAGTCCTTCCCCCAAAACCAAGTGCATTTGGGACACAGACTAAATTACTCCATCCTCGTTATAACATTTGTTTAGAGCTAAGAGAAGTTAACAGGGCAGAGGAAACCCATGTATAAGTGATCCTGAGGATTTGTCTTCAGAGCTTGCTCTTGGTCACTTGTGGAGATCTGAATAATGTGCATGGTGTGAGAAAAAAAAAAAAAAAAAAAAAAAAAAAAAAAAAAAAAAAAGCTGTATTAGGATTGGGACAGTGTAAGAGTGAAGGTGATGGTAAAAGCAGAGACCCAGGATAAGATTAGGACAAAGCAAAGATCTCAGGTAGATCAGAGGCTTCAGGGAAAAGTCTTGAGCCCTGTCCTTGGGGTTTAGGTCCTTGTAGGCTCTTTCTCCTGAGCTTGCTCACAGGATGTGTTGCCAGCCTGCTGGCAGTGAGCTTGGGTTTCAGGTTAGAAAAGAGGAGTCTGAAAACACAAGGTTCTGAAGGGCAGCCTGGGGGAGGCTGGTGCCCAGCTCAGCCCTGAGCTGAGAGCAGAAACCTCGGGTAGGTCACAGCTTGGAGCTGGCTGGAGGGATCTGGTCAGACAGACAGACTGGGGGTAGGTGATTCACAAATGTTACTGATGATGCTTTTAGCTTCTCCAGTTTGGGTTGGGCTCCTTTGATAGTCATGGTCTGGGCAGACCAAATAAACTAAAATACAGACTCACCATTTGGGGTGAGCTTCAAGTTGGAACTGACCACTGGGAGAGTTGCCTTGCAGTAATGCCACAGCTTCTGGGGAAATAATGTGCTGCTTTTCTGACGCTTTTTTGATCTAGGGGAGATAATTTTGGTGGTGCCACCTGTGGCATCACCTTATGCATCAGCAATGTGGTTTTTGTTCTGCAGCCTTCACCCCAGCAAGCCATGGTGCTGCACAGAACACAGCTCAGTTGTGTGCCTTGGGTATTCTGAAACTAATTATTCTGTGAGCTTCTGGATGTGTGAGCCAACACAGCTCTGCTGAGCATTCTCAAGGACACTCATTCTCTTATCTCTCTATTCCTGTGAGTGGTCCTCTGGTTGTTTTCTGGTGCTGTTTTATTCCTTAGGAAAATCCCACCAGCCCTCAACCTCTCACTGGGAACAGAAGCATAAAGTCATAACCAGGCCACCTCCTACCAAGGCAAACATGAATTTTTTCATTGATCTCAAAATAAGTAAGAGCAGGCAGTAGCCCCATAAACCAAAATTACACTTCCTGATCTGCAAATGTGTATTCAGGAGAATGGGCTTCCTCTACCAGAGCAAGGTTTGATTATGTGCTTTGCAATCCCTCTGGGGCTGCTTATGGCTTTTCAGAATGAAGTTCCCTCATTTAATGCATTCTAGATGGGCTGCAAAAAGTGTTTTCCTGTTGTCAAGAATAATAACTAGTAAGATTTTTCTCTGAAGCTCCAACATGATGATAGATTTGAGTTAGAGTGCAGTTGGCAGTTTAACAAATCAGCTGAAGGGAACAGCAATAATCATAAAGGTTTCAGTCAAACTAAACATATGCAAGAAGCCCAAATCTGCACTTCTTAAGTGATAAATCACCCAAAATCATACATATTACACTTTCCCTTACAAAGAAGTGGACCCCTTACTTTAAATTATATTGTTTGCCTGGTCAATCAGGAAATGCATCATTTTACAAATTAAAATGGGTACAAACCCCTCTTTTCTCTTTGTTCTGTGGTCAGTCCTGTGAAACAACACTTTCCCTGCTGATTATATGCTGTGGAATAAACTTAACTTATATATGGAATACTACAGCCCAAAGAGCCAGATTTTTGGAGCATGCTCCTAAATGGCCATTTCAGAAGTTACCAGCAGCAACTATTGCTTCAGTGGGGTGTTTGGAGCTGAGGGTTTCTGAAAAATCATCCCTTCCTTTGGGATTTGAGGTCCTTTTTGCATGAGTGACTTGGGATGGGACCACATGGCAGCTGAGTTACAACTCTTGTGGCTTTAGTCCAGCTGCAGGGCAGAACATTTCTGTGTGAAGCCTTTTCCTGAGGTTTAAATGAAGTTGGTCTTGTAAAGAAATGAAAGGTGAGCACCCAGTTACTGAAAGTTACTGAGGCTCAGCTGATGAGCTGTATCTTGTTGTGCCATGGTAATTTAACCATTTCCTTGAGCCCTGTACTGATTACATCCGGATTTAGTCTAATCTAGTCCTCATTACATGACTGTAACTCATTTTATTTGTAGGGACAGCCAAAACTCAAACAAGTTGCCTCCCCAAATCATCTTTCTTGAGTCAGACTCCAGACTCTGTTCTGAGGTTCTGGCTCAGGAAGAGCAATGTTTGGTGTTCTTAAGGATGAGCTGCAGCAGGAATGTTTGTTCCTGCATCTGTTTTCCTGCAAACCTCCCCTTCAACAGGATCATTGCTGCTGACCCCCCCATTAACACCACCACAAATAGCTCATGATGCAGACATTCACCCACTCCCTGGCTGCTCCCTTTGATCCATTCACAATAGAAAAGAACATCTAGAGGCTTGGGGAAAAAATAATAAAAAAAAAAGACAATTCAAGAAGTCCTCTGTTTTTTCTCCTGAGACTATCACAGAATGTTCTGAAAACATGTACAGACACAGTGAATTCATCAGGGCAGGCTAATTACTGCACTGTGTCACCTGCTGCCTCTAGACCCAAGGAAAGTTACTCATTCAAGAGGTGCAGTTTCTGCTGCATTTCCCACCTTGTGCCACAGATTGTGTTTGCAGAGTCCATGTTTTGCATAAGGAAACTTCTGCTAGAAATATATAGGTGGGTACTGGAACAAAGGATGTTCTGGGAAAGTAAAATGTTTTTCTTCACTGTAGAGAACTCCTATTTCTTCCCCTTTTATAGAAATATTTTGCAAATGCCTCTTTTTATGTGTTCTGTAATTGCTTCAGAACTGATACAGAGAGCTGCCCAGAGCCCAGGAGAGGGGAAGCTGATATTCTTGCCATATAAACTTTGGTTTGGCCTCTGGGAAGTGTAGAATAGCACCAAGATTTGAGTTTGAGTAAGGTTAAAACCACACTAAGAAGTTTGTAATCATTTGTAATCACTGCCCCTGGAAAGCAGTTCCCCCTTCCTGCTCCCTAACCCTGTTCCCCTCTGCTGCTCTCTGACCCTCCTGTGATGCTCAGGAGGATGCAGGACATGGAGCTTGCTGCTCACCTGCAGGGCACTGGGCTCCAGATCTGTGAATTCTCTGCCTTGTGGGCACCAACTCCTTCAACACACTGATCACAAGAGCTGCAGAACAGCTTTGGTGCATCTTTGGCAGCAGGAGTTAGGAGGCAATAGAAAAAGCTGCTCCCAAAACAGAGGTGTCCCCAGGGCAAGCTGTGGCCAGACCTCAGCTGGCAAGAGCCACTTGTCCCCCTTGTCCCCTTGTCCCCTTGCTTGTGGTTAAAGCATGTAAAGCTAGAATTTGGAGTGATAAATGTTGGCAGCTCCAGTTTCATCTGTAGGTGCAGAGAAGGCACATTTTAATTTCACTTTGCTCAGATGTTTTTAATTTTTGGTTTATACAGTCAAATTCACTCCAGTAACTCATTCGTTCAAAGCTGGGAAATTGATGGGACCTGAGCAAGCAAGTAAACATGTTTTCTGTTATAAATGTCTGACTCATGGGTAGGAGAGTCTTAAACCTACCAGTTCTATACAGTTGGAGGTCACAGTAATCAAATGTTTATTCTGCTAATTGCAGGTAGGGGATTTTTATGTATTCAGCAGATTTATATAGTTTTATTTAACTAATGAATTTCTTTTAAATGATAGGTATCAGGATTTCTTATTTCATAAAATTGCTCTCCAAAGCCAAATTCACCCTAAATGATAAGGAAAAATAATAATCAGGTGCATGTCATTCACCACTTTCTAACATTATGAAATATCAGGGTGTAGGAATAACTTCAGTAAGTAAATGTTAATCTATAAAATTGCTTAAATAGTAATGTAGTGAACCAGCATGGAGTCAAACACAGATTTCTGATGGGCTGTCCTGTTCCCAATGGGACTGGGGCTGGATGGGGTTTTGTAACAGTCCCCCCTTTAGCCCTCAGTTGTGTTCTGTGTCATCAATCTCCTGGAAAGTAAAATGAAGCATCAATTTAACATGAAGTCAGGCAGGAGTTATCAATCTGAAACTGGTGCCTTAAATCATTTTGGGATAGATCTATCACCTCTGCTTAATGGTGTGAACAAGGAGATCAAAGTTAGGACTGAATGTATTTGCTTTACATGGTGAAAAGTAATTCCAGTTAAGGAGTAAAGGTTTGCTGTGTTCCTGCTCCTCATGCTCGACTCTTTTTCTGGCCCCTCTGAGCTGCAGTATCACCTTGGTCTGAAACTGAAAACAGGTTGAGATTTGTTTCTGTGGGGTAACCACTCCTGTTTGATCATCTTCTTGGGCAGGAGGAAAGCTCAGAGCAGTGCCAGACCTCATCACCTTCCTTTGGATCTGTTCTGCAATCAGATGGGTGTCTGACCCTGTTTGGATCTGTTCTGCAATCAGATGGGTGTCTGACCCTGCAGAGCTGTCCTGCTGCTGCTGACAGAATGGGCTCTGAGTTCTCCTCCACCAGATCCTGCTGCCCAGGGACAATAACCACATGCAGGTGATCCCAGCAGAAGTTGGTCAGGAAAGCTGACGCTGTGTAGCTACATTTAGCACAGCAGGAACACTGTGGGCAATGTGGTGAAAGGGGCTTCAGGCAGGGCACAGGTTTCCTGAAGAACTGAGGGTTTCCCATGGCCACTCATGGGCAAGGCTCCTTTTCAGTTTGCAGGCAGCTCAGGTGGGCATTATTTTCTTCAGAGGGTTTCAAGGTAGTTCAAAGATGTGCTTTTATTCTTTAACTGTTGTCGTGTCCAGTGACCAAGGGGAGAAGAACAACTCGAGGTGGGAAGGTGTCCCACCTGTTCTCAGCGCTTGGCTTTGGTCAGACCAAGATGGGAAAATTACATTATTCAAATCCCTCCTGAAGTGTCTCAAATCCACAGATATGAAGTGATTCACAGACCATAAGAAGGAGAATGTTTGCCCAGAAACACAGCAGATGGTGAGTAAACCATCTTGAGGACAAGGAATGCTTATGCAGCTCCATAGCTCCATTCTGCACGCCAGCAGCTGAGTGCATCCAAGCCCTTTGCTTCTGCATTTGCAGGCTGTTGCTATGGGATTTAAACCTTCCTGCTCAGGAAGGATTTGGAGAAAACAGCAGATCCTTCATAGAGGGGCTCCCCACACCGTAAGGGTTAAGTTTCTGGGTCAGTTGCAGGGGCAGGAACCAGCAATCTGCTGCTTGCAGCTTCAGAACAGCAGCAGGCACCGCATCAGATGTGGCGTTGTTGACGCTTGGTTTCATCGACATCTGTATAATTAGTAGTGGGCTGCTCAGGAAACAGAAAATGACATTTTCTGTACACAAACAGATAATCACAGATCAATTTTAGCAGCCTGCAGTATTGTTGCCTCGTGCCTCGTGCTAATTGACATGGTGAGACACCAGAAGTTAATGGGTCGTAGCTGACTGGTTCTGACACTACAGTTGCCAGTAAATCTTCAAAGGATGCTATTTGGGTAAAATCTGAAAAAAGCTGAAGAAGGTACTTCAGCTAAATAATTTTAAAATACTGTAATGTAAAAATGAAATAATGTGTTTTCTGCCTGTTAATTAATTTTCTATCATTAGACAGCAAAATTCTCTTGGTCTATTTTGGGTTTTATTTCTCATAGCACACTGAGTGCTGCACCTGGCTGGCACCTCTGCTGGGAGAGCTTTGTCAGGAGCAGAGTTTTTGCTGAAATTTCAGTTTTAGTAAACATGATTCTATACATAATGGGTTTATAACATTAACTGGGACCTGTCCTACTTGTTAGAGCCTCTCTGAAAAGTAGCTCTAACAGAAGAGATACAGAACACTGAGATAAACCATGAGAAATAAGAATTTAACAGCTGCCTTGAGGATTATATCACATAATCACTACAGTTCACATGAAATATGTAAAGGGGAATATTTTATCCCTCTTAAAAAATTCATATGTAATATAAAGGATTGAGTCTTATCCTACAGACCTGCCATATGAACTTTTTGGACTAAGAGCAGATTTTCTGCAAAATCAAAGAATCTACAAGCCTGGACTGTTTTAGTTATATTTTTAAACTAAAAGCCAAACAAAACCCCCTCAAAATCCAATATGCACAGGGTTTTTAATTTATTTATTTTGTTTAAATTTTTATGAACATTACTGGCAGCTTTTAGCTAACCCTTTTCTCCACCTGCCTGTCTGGGCTGGTAGACAAACACCTGCTGTGTGTTTTACCCCTGTTTTTAGGAGCAGCTCTGGGTTTCACTTGTGTGCTTTGTCACAGGAGCCTGGATCCTTTGCTCGGTGCTGCTGATCAAGCCTGGTGCCTGGAGCCATCATCTTGCAGGGATCCTCCAAAAACCAGACCTAGAAAAATTCAGTGTGGTTGGAAGGAAAGAGAGAAAGCTGGATCCGTGCAGGCTGTAAGGCTCCTCTCTCTGGAGTGAAGCAGGTTTGGTAAGGAGCTGGTGGGTCTGTGGCTACACGTGGGGTTTGAGTGGGGAAAAAGTTGTAGTGAATAACCCAGTCCTGAAAACCCCATCAGATCCCATCTGGGATTTCTGAGGTGCTGCTAGAAGTGAGCTCTGGAGAAGCATCAGACACAGAGGCAGCTGATGTGCCGACAGCTCCTTTTGTCACCTGCCCAGCAAGGAGCAGACCTGGGTTCCCTAAAACAAAACTTGTGAGGATGTGAACAGCACAGACCTCCCAGGAACCTGTTTTATTTTCACTCTTCTTCCCCAGGGTGACTCCAGGTGGGACTCCCCCGAGGAGCAGAGCCCTGTGCAGTGTCCCTGATGTCCCCTCCATCTCTAAACCTGGGGCTGGGAAACCTGCACTGCAGTGTCAGGGTCTGTGCTGCTGGGGCTCTGTCACCTGGCATCACACAAACTCCTGAGTCTCTCTTCTAGCAATAAATGCTCAAGAGTCTGTAAGAATGACCTGCAAAGAGAGGAAATGGAGTTACTGTCATTCCTAATGTCTCACAAACAATGAAGAGGGTTTTTTAGATCTTGGTGTTATGGGGTTTTGTTAGCTAAAATTAGATTTATGTTTCTGCTCTTTCATAGCATTAGAAATTATCTTTTTTTTTCTCAACCTGAAATATCCTGAGGTGACAGAAGATGAGCGTGAAGATACTGTGAAAGATGCAAAACTGAAAGCTGAGCATTTCAGAAGTTAGTTTTCTTTTTTTTTTTTAGGAAAAAAAATCCTTTTTATTTGATTGCTTTCATGAAGACATTTAACCAATTAACCTTTATAAAAACCAAGCCTTTATATTCAATACTGCTCCTGGGTTAACTTGGGAGAGTCTCTAGCACTCTCTGGTAGAAATTCTTAACAGAGCCTTCCAGAAGAAGACAGGAACATGCAGGAGAGAACCAGCAGTCAGGAACAATTAATACCTTCTGCATGATGGCAAAGCAATGGAGCACAAGTGTCTGATTTTTAAAATATTTACAGGCCACTTTTAAGAGGGATATTGTGGCTATTAGATGGGAAAGTGCTTTCCAATGCAGTTTCTAATCATGCAGCCAAATAGAAAAATGCTTAGGTGATCATCTGCAACAGAAAACATTTGAAAGAACCCAAATGTCTGTCTCAGGAAGCAAGGGATGCTGGGGTGAATTTGAAGAGAGATTGTTTCATGAACATTTTTCTCTTGTTTTTGGAGTTCTCTAAGGCACTAGAGCAGCTGTTGAGCATCGATTTTATTTCCTTGAAGAGCTGGTGACTAATGAGTTGAAAAATTACAGACTATTGGGGTTGTGCTCATGGAGAAGTAAAAAAAAAAAAAAAAAAAAAAAAAGCAGGTTTTGAAAGTAAGAAAGCAGAGATAATGGCCTGCCCTTGGCAAGGGGCAATGGGCAGTAGGAAGTGGTTTCTGCTGCACGGGGGCTCCTTCTCATTTTTAGAACATCTCTGAAAGTCCTTCCCTCAGGAGGGCTGGAAAAGGCTGAGCTCCCAGGATAAGTAGGTAGATTTTCAGAAAGCCTCAGCATGCTTCAGGGACTGGGTTATTTTGGCAATCTGGCTTGTAAGTGTTGCATGGCAGCTGGTGGGGGCAGAACTGGATTTCATCTGAAGAATCTGGGTTGGAGTGATGCTCACTGTGGAGCTGACTCTCAGGTTAGGGAGCAATGGGATCCAGGGCTGGTTTTAAAATGAGGCTCCTAAAATGAGGGAAAATTGCTGAAATTTAGCCTCTCCTGTTGAAGAACACGGAGCCAGTGTGTCTGACCCTTCCAGAAATTCTGTCTGTCCCGCCTGGAACCTGATCCAAACCTCCCATGGGATGTTCCAGTTTGTTTTGTGTACATGGTACTTGATGGCAGGTTTGGGTTTATTCACTGGTAGGAAGACAACCTGGCATCTCCTTACCCCAGTGTGTTATTTACCTGCATGTTAACAAATACCTCCAGCAACATGATTTCAGAAACATGATTGCTCTTTCAACTGAAATACCAACATTCAGCATCTGAGCAGCTTGTGGCCTTTGGCATACAATAAATAATGGATGGGTCTGCTGTTTGCTGAGGCTCTCTCATCACAGGAGCCATGATAATACTTTTTAGCTGAAATATAAAAATAATAATAATAAAAAAAGGCAGGTAAATAGAGCTGACAGTGTCTTCTCAGCTCCTAGCATGAGCCCATTGTGTTCAGACTGTGAGCAGCAACTGCTCCTGGAGGGAATTCTGCCTCTGGAGCTGGGATCTCCTTTTTGTGCTCATCCAGCAGAAATGGGGAGGTTTGGCTGGAAATCTGTCTTTAACCCTGAGACCTGATCATTCTGCTGGGGGGGGGATTACCCCATAGGTTTGCCTGCAGGAGCAGGTCACTGGACTCAATAATTTGATGGACTCCCTACAGTCTTGTCTTCTGATTCTAATGGTGGAGGCAGGAGGAGAATTTTGCTGCTTTTTAATCCTGTTAGTCCTCCAGAGCCAGAGCACACCTGGAATTTCCTCTCCATGTGCATCAACAGAGTTGCTCCCTGGGTTCAGGGCAGCTGCCTGGGTGCCAGCAGGGACATTTCCTGATGCTGCAGGGGAAGGATGGGAATAAAGTTATCCTTGGGCTGGCAGAGTCCAGAGCAGCTGTGAGCACCTCTGAGGAGGAAAGGAGTCACCTTTGCTCCCTGACACCTTTGGGAGCAATTGGGACAACACTGTCTGTAACCCAAAGTCTGCACTTCTGCTGGGCAACAACTGCAAGAGAGGAAAGGGAGACAAAAGGGTTTTATAATGTAGGTCTGCAAGCACTGTTCAGAAACTCTGGAGCAAAATAATTTCAGTTATTATGGTCTGTTTAACAGGAATTGTTGAACATTTTCTTTTGCAGATGTTCTGACATGGATGAATGTTGATAGGCTATATCCAGTCTTTTTGAAAGTTTTCACAGATCACTGTTTTTTACCTCCCAGTGAGAAGCCTTTAGAAAAGTGGATTGGTTACATTTTGGGGTTTTTTTAATTAACTCAAATTTTCAAGCAAAAAAGAGTTTAGTTTGTGTTATACAGAACTGAATGAATGTCAAAATTTTGCAGTATACTGTGAGATGCTGAAACTCTTCATCCTCATCTAAAGAGAGCTCTGGTGCCCCAGGAGAAGCTTCCCTGTCCATTCTGCAGTCATGGGATGTGACTGGAGGATTGTCCCAGCTTGGATCAAATCCCTGGGGTAACCAGGGTAAGACTTAGAGGGGCTTTCTCAGGGATCATTTCTGCATTTTTCAAAGACAGGAGACAATATCAGGATTGAGCCTTTGGTTTTCAATTTCTAGCCTACTTCTTAGAAATGCAGTTTAGGAGGAATGAAGTAAGGAAAGATTTGGGTCAAAGTCGGTGAATGGTTTCAGATGATAGAGAAGCAAAAGAGGCCTTTAAGTATTTTATCTCTGTATTTTAAGTGAAAAGATGGGATTTTCTTTTCAGGATGCTTTGTCCAGAGAATTGCCATATTCTGGTGCTTTCAGAAGATTAAAAAACAGAGGGATTAAAACCTTTAGGGGACTGGATGATGTGATTCAACTGAATCAAGTGATGGGTTTTTTTCTCCTTTGTTTTCATTTCCTCAAAAATTGGGAAAAAGGGTGGAAAAAAATGAAATAGCCATGGCTCAGTTCAGGCAAAGAGCTGAAACCACTGCTGTTTGTCAGCTGTAGAGAACATCCAGTGCTGGCACAGAGCTCCTCTGCAGCCCAGGTGCTGGCTCAGGGAGGCAGAGCTGGGTGCTGATGCCCCATGGGGACACATCCAACAAGCCTGGATTTCCAATGGTTTTAGAGTGGTTTTTTTTTTAGAGTCACCAAGGCTGTCAGTGCCCTGCTGCCCCTCTGCCCCCAGCACAAGAGGGACATCTCTGCTCAGGAGCAGCCGTGGGCTCAGGAAAGAAGCAAAGGGAGAAAAATTTGTCATGGAGCACAATGCATCAGCAGCAAAAGCAGGAAGGTGAGCAACCCCCACACAGTGCCCTTAAAACACTCCTTGTTTGAAGCTTGCTGCTTCTGGAGTTTTCATCCTACCCTGTGTAGGAAATTCTCCCACCCTCTGTAGCTGCAGGGTGGGTGTGGGGGTCCTGTCCTTCTTTTTGCCTAGAGTTCTGGTATTTGTAATCCACGTTTTGTGTCAGCCAAAGGATTAAATGTGACTTCTTATCCCAGAGCATTTAGGGCCTTCCTGCTATTGCTGGAGCCCATGGCTTCCTCCCTGCCCATGCATCACACACATCAAAGGTTCAGCAGGACACAACTAAGCTGCAGAGCAGCAATTGGTTTTTTGTCCTCACCTCCTGAAAATGAACTCCACCTCCAGTACCTACCCTGTACAGGTACAGAACAAGGCACAGCACAAAGCTTTCTGCCTTTTAGGAACAGGATTTTGTTTCCTTCCTCGCTAAAATATCTTAAGAAATTGCTGCCAGTTGTTTGCATGTGTAAAAACTGCCCCTGGCTGGTGTGGCACCTGGGGACCAACACCAGGAGCTGCCAGGGCTCACAGTCAGTGTGTGGCTTTGTCTTTAGCTCTGTGTGGCCTCAGATCTGTCACCTGCTGGATGTCACAAGAGCTGCTGTCTCAGTGACCACTGTAGATGCTCTGCAGAGACCTTTAGTGAGTACATTACAAAGAGGAGAGAAAGCAAGGAGTAAAGGGGGATGTGCCTGCTGCAAACAGGAGTGGGTCTGGCCAAAGGAAAGCTGGGATGTTCCCAGCACTGTTCATTATAATCTGTTCCGTCTCTGTTATTTCTTTTCAGGATCCTGCTGGTTTAGCAGCTCCCTGTACCTGCCTTACCTCCAGCACTGCTCTCCTGCTGTGTCCTCAGAGGCCAAATGCTGTGAAGCAGCTGAAAGATTTACTGGGACCAGAGCCTTCTAAAGTAGCCTGAGCACTGGACCCCTTCCTCTGGAGGGCTCAGTGTGGTGTCAGCACAGTCCAAAATGGATTTTATGGTAGGTTTTTGTAAAAGAAAAGACTAAAGGCTCAGATATGCCAATGGAAAAAACTATTTTATGTACTGCTACCTCCTGCATTGTTGATACAGATCGAGCCTTGGCAGGCAGAGACCATTATTCCCTGAAAGGCTTCCCTGTTTTTCTTGGTGGCTGAGCTGAGTGTCTCAAGCTATGAAATATTCTCCTGGAAGATAAATTTAAAATTAATTTCTTCCCAGAACAGCCGTAGATCTGTCTTCCATCAGAACAAATTTGCTTTGATCTCTTCACACTTGGTCATTTTGTACTTTTAGCTTGGTTATTTTGTAATTATCCCCAAGAACCCATCTGTCTTCTGTCTGCTTCTGAATCCCCTCCTGGTGACTTCATAACCCCTTGGCCAACTGCAACAAGATTTCACAGAAGGATAAAAGCCTCCCAAGATACCATCTCTAAACATTAATGACTGGTTAGAGAGAGGTGATCCAAAAATTGCTCTTGCTGAGGCAAGCAGGTGAGTTCAGCTGTGGGCTGTTTGGCACATGAGCAGAGGCACCACCAGCATCTCAGCATCCTGAACCAGCAGGGAGGAACTGGGATGGTGGGTGGGATGGGAGATAACCCAGAGCCTGGGTGAAGGATGGGGAAAATGGGAAGTGTTGCTGGAGAGAATGGCATGGAGAGAACCAAAGGTATTGCTGGAGGGAAGGGTGCAACTCAAAGGATCATGAGGAACTAAGCATCAGGGCAGAGGTATAAGAGAAGAGAAGGATCTACCTACACAACAGAAATGGTCAGGGCTCTTCACCAAATAATTTCCCATTATCAGCCCCTGCTTCTTGTGCTTTTAGGAATAAAGGATTGTGTATTCAGTTTGTCTGGAGAACAGGAACTTACCAGTCATGGCTAAGAATGGGTAAAATATACCCAAAACTGAAGATACCCATTCTACAGTTGAAGCATCCCTGACTCTTGAACTCAGTTAAGGATCAGTTTATGTTATCAGGAGAGGCAGAGCCTCATCCTGGCTTTTGCTGGGAGTGACAGAGAGCTCCCTGTGTTAGAGAAACCCTCAGATGCCAGCTCAGAGATTTCCCTTCAGATCCCTGGGCTGGAGCACAGAGCTGGACTGGCTGCCCACCACCTGCCCTCCAAGACCAGGTTGTGCATTATTTTGGAGCCAGCCACATGCCTGGCCCACAAATCCATCCTTACACAGATTCAAGGGAAAGAGATGCAGATCCAACTCTGATTGAGTCTGGTCCAGCTGCTGTGCCAGGGGAGTGTCTGTCCCTGAGGAAAGGAGGGTTCAGTAACCCCTTCTGCCTCCAGAACTTGTCCTCCAAGAAGGGGGAAACATTTACCTTCAAGTTAAGCAGGAAGAGTGTAATCTTTGCATGGGTAATCATTTGGGGTGAGGGTGGAAGAGCATCTTCTGTCCCTAGGAGGGAGTACAGAGCTTGCTTAGCTTTGCTCCAGCTGTGTGTTCCCTGGGCAAATTCAAGATGAAACCAGGTTCCAGTGATACCCTTGAACTAAGTAATGCAGTTTAAATTCTCTGAGGCTCAGCTGCTAAACTTGCCCTGTCATCTCTGCTGGGTCTTATGAAGTCACCATGTAGTGCTTTTTCTTGAACCCAAAGAGCTCTTACATGTACATCGTGTACAGTCTTACACCTTGAGCAAAGTGAGAGTAAAATGTTGCCAGCTTTGGGAGCATTTATGTCTTCTGTAATTGCATCAATGATTTAAACAAGGAAGATTTGGTGTAGAGGCACATAAAGGATCCAACACAATTTATATGCTGGTGACTTACGCAGCCTTAGGATTGTAAACTACTGCATTACAGACTCTGCCTATACAACACCCAGAATTATGAAGTTCAGACAGGGCTGAGTGCTCTAAGAGCTGTAAAATATGAACTGCTGAATGGGCAGCCTGCAGAGGGGATAATACTTCAAAAGGTATTTGTGTTTTTGTATCCCAGGAGGATGGAACTGTGCCAGCACATTGACAATCTATCTGAATTCCAGTTACACAGGAATGGCTTTTCCTTCTCTAATATTTTTCACCCCCAAATCTGAAAACATCCTGAGCAGTGCTTTAGGACAGCGTTGCTTTACAGGAAGTATTCAGATGCTAAGCCTGAAGGGGCCTCTCAAGTCACTAAGCTCAGTTAATTCTCTCCCAGACAGCCCCATCGTGTATTCCCTTTCCTCAGCATCTGCTCCAGCTGGATGGTTGTTACAGAGCTTCACTGCTCTGGTGGATGGAAATCTTACCTTCTCCAACTTAGTCATCTGTAGTCTGTATCCATTTGTTCTTGTGCCAGTACCTGTACTTCAGTTTTAAGTAATTCTTTTTTCTTCTCTGACCTTTTGTACCCTGATGTGTTTAGCAGAAACCAGATTCCTTCTCAGCTTTGTGTCTAATTGGGTCAAACAAGCCAAAGTCTTTAAGTATTAACTCTTCAGATGATTCTCTGCTTCTTCTCTGACCCTCACATTATTTCTCTGTGCCTGTTCCAGTCTAAATTTACCTCTCTTGACCACGGGTGACCAGGAGTTGTACTGCTGTCAGCAGTGGCTTAGAACAAGTCTGTTTCCTGTTGTAAATCAGAGCCCCCAACATATCTGGACTTGTATTATTATTATTATTAAGCACATTTGTTTTCCAAACTAGTAGCTTGTTCCCATTCAGTATGATCATCCTGACATGATCCAGAAGCAAGGGAACAATAATGGGGAATTGGAGCTGGTATTGGAGAGTTTCAGAGGCTCCTTAACACAGTTCCCTTGAGTACAGTGTTAGGAAATAGAAGGACTCTTGTTTACATGAAGAACAAGCTGAGCAATAATAGGACACAACCAAAATACTAAGAGGGCAATGAAACTATTCTGAATATAATGGTTTCAAATGTTTGCTATTACTGTACAGAACAGCTGGCCTTTAAAGCAATTACTTCAGTAAGTTGCACATCATCAATCTCAGGAAGATGAGTGCGAGTCTAGAGAATGTTTAATTCATGGCCTGAGAGGATCTTCTCATTGTATTTATCTGTCAGGCTCCAAATCCTATCAAATAGCTGTTTGGGATATGAAGCTGTTTTTCCCAGGAGGGCTGAGCTGTGTCAGGCAGCAGAGGAGGAGGAGGCAGGATTCTGCCCTTCCCTGAGAAGTGTCCTGCTGTGCCAGAGCAAAGGCTTTGGCCCTCCCATCTCATGACTTCTTTCCTATTATCTTTCAGATTGTGCCTTTTTTTTTATCTTCTGTATTTCACCAGCTGCTGATTTTTTTTCCTTCTCTTGTGATTGTTTGTACCTCAACATGCTAGCCTTGTGTTGACAGTCTCAGTGGAGAAGTTTTTTTGGGTGTGTTTGTTCAATGAGATTTGCTGTAAATTCAGGAGGGCTGAGGGCTCATGCTCCAGCAGCAACGTTCTTAGGGTTAACATTGCTTTGGAACCAGGTCACAGAGAGGGACAGCAACATCATTGCTGGGACACAGTTGGCCCAGAGGCTGTTTGCTGTACCAGCTTTCCTCACGTGGCATTCAGGAATGGAGAGGAAGCAGGACCATTGATAATGAAACTTGCTGGCAGCCCAGTGTCCCCCCATGGTCTGTATTCCCACAGAGTGGAGCACTGCCCTGTCTGTGTGACAAGGATCTTGTCCCTTGTGCCCTGCCAGCAGAGACAGCAGTGGAAAGACACAACAAAGTTCCCCATGGGCAGAGGCACAAAGACTTGGGCTCACCTGGTCCTTCCCACTCTGTAGGTCCTGGTCTGTGACGAAAGCACCTAAAATGAAACCATCTTTCCTACCCTGCAGGCTTTGTGTGTCATTCCCACTCTGATCATTTTCTTCTCCAAACCAGAGTGTGCAATGATTTGGGTTATTTATCCCCAACGAAGGGATGGAAATTTTTGAGCCTTGCTGTGTCCATGTGGCACAGAGGTGACTCAGCTGAGACAGTCCAAGGAGGCTCTGGAACTGGGAGCAGCCACATCTGTAGTAATGCTCAGCCCAGAGCATCCTGACTGTGCTGGGATGTGTGGCTGTTCCAGTTCATTCAGAGATGGAGGGGAGCTGCTGCACACCAATGTGGCACTGGATAAAGGCAGCAGACACTCACAGTCCTTGAGTTTCTGGCCCTGAAAAGCTGGGAGCAGGGACCTTAAAATGATGCCTGAATACAAGATGTTTAAGAGGATGAGAAGATGCTGCACTGAATTAACCCCCAAGGAAAAAAAGAATGTTCTTGTATCTCTGGGCAAGCAGGTGTTTTCTAGGCTGATAATTACAGACCTAGACAACAGCAACAAAAGCTTCACAGTTTGCCTGAATCGATCCTGACAAAGTTTTATCTTTTCTGATTAAATAATGGTGTTCATGTGACTTTCCTCTCTCTTCCTCCCTTCCCTCCTGCAGGTCTGTAACCTGAAACGTGACCCCATGGCCAGTTTGGAAATCAGCAAGCAGTGCAAGATGATAAAACATGAAGCAGGAAGACAGCTCAGTTTATTGGGCTCCAAGCAGCCATACAGGCTTGGTAAGGAAATGCAGAACTCTTTTTATAGATTGAGATGGTTATTGATTAATTGGACAGCAGGACAAACCAGCTGGTGGCAGCAAGATGTGGTACTGATGTCCTTTCAGAAGGACAACCCTGAGCTGCACAGAACAGCTCTGGTGGAGTCCAGCCATGTAATGGTTTTCCTTCCAGGCCTTTCCACCCCCAGTGCTTTTGTGGGCTCAGATAAGGGTGGTTGGAGGTGCTGCCCCTCTCAGCAGCAGCAGAACAAGCACCATCCACACAGGAACAGGGCACGTTCCTCTGTGAGCTTTGCCATTGTGTTCCAACCCCAGCTGGGCTGGTTTCTTGTCCATGGCACCTCAGGGATGGGCTGGGAGAGACGTTTTGTTCTTGAGCAGACAAATAACAATTTATGCAGGGTGTGCTTTTGGCAGTGTGGACATCTAACTCTCAGGAACTGTTCTCACTGAGTTCCCACTAGCTGCTGAACAGCTGCCAGCTCAGAATGACTTCCAGTTACTGCTGTGCTCTGACTTTGATTTGAAGCTGAAGCCTCAGTCAGTTCCCTCAGATGCCTCCAGTTTCCCTGGGCCTTTTCTGTGGATTTGACTTGATGGGCACGTGTACAGCACGGGCTGTGCTGCAGCATCCTGTGTGCCAGGAGATGTCACTAACACAGGGGGATGCTTCCATCTTGGGATGTTGTGGATTGATCCCAAGCCTTTACAAACAAGCAGTGATCAGGTAAAGCATCCCTGTGATGTTCACGGGAGAGCAGACTTGTTTGGAACTGGGTCATTCTCCTTCCTTGTAGCCTGAGCTGCTGGGACTGGCGAGCAGGAGGGTGGGCAGCTGAGAAATGTTCTGTGCTGTGCCCCATTGCTGCAGTTGTTATCCCTGGTAGTAAAACCCCAGGATTGTTAGGGACTGGCTGAAGAGTATGATAAAAATGCTACATGATTACAGACCATCACATCCCATTTTAAACCCCTACTGACACAGGAGTTTTGGGCATTGACCCCACAGCAGCAGCTGCGTGAGGCAGCTGTAGGGATGCCAGGAGGAGGGTGACAGCACAGCTTGGTAGGCACCAAGTCACTGCTGTGTAGGGTATCTCTGAAGGAGGATTTTCCCAAGGTGATTATCAATGAATTCTTTCCACTGTCTTATGCTGGCTTTGGGCTGTGCTCTGCGCATGCTTTGTGATCATTACAAAAATCAGAAATCCTCAGGCAAGCTCCTGTGCTCACATTGCACACTAATTCATCAGAGGCTGCCTGCATGAAGGTTTAAGCCTTAACTGATGCCTGCAGTGAGGGGTGAGGCCCAGCTCACACTGTTACTGCCATTTCCCAGCCCTCGTGTGGGTCCTGAAGCAAGAGACTGACTCCTGTGTGTTTCTAAGAGCAGCTTTTGGAGACACCAGGCTGTTCTGCATGGGGCTGCCTGACCTCTGCCTCTGGGTAGCTGCACAGGGGTGGTCACATCTCTGGTGTCTTTCCTGTGGGCTATGTCAGCTCCAGCTGGGTTCAGAAGAGATTGCAGAAAATAAAATAAATAGTTTGCTGTGAAAAGTGCACAAGTAGTTCTGCAAGCTTTGTGTAGCTGATTGTTGGGAGCAAATCTCAGAATACGTGTCCCTGATCTCCTGGTGCGTGAGGATCTATTGGCTCTGACGATGTAGAAGCAGTGGAAAAGGAAAGCAGTGTTTGTGTCTCATAAAATGTATTTCAAAGAGTTACTGTCCTGGAAAAGCCAAGTACACGTGATCTCTGAACTGTCAGGCACAATATAGTGAGTGCCTCCAGCAAGCCAGACACATCAGTCACTTTCTGGTGAACACTAGAGGTAGCTCTTGCACGCAAGGAAACCTCTGCTTTCAGCACATAATTACCACAAAGCTGCTGCCTGATGGACAGGCAGATTTATCATGAGGAAAATATGAAATACATTAAGTCTTATGTATGCTGATCAGAATTACATTTTGGATTATAAAAGCAGCTGGATTAACGGAGTTCTTTGCTTAGAAGAAATTAAATTGAATTGTATCTCCTGTCACAACCCAGCAGCTGTCCTTGGCTGACTCCTGAAATGGGGTCACTACTGCTGCCTTGTGATCTCCACGTAGACATTCAGCAGTTTGACAGCTGAGGATGAGCAATTGCCTCTCTGAACATCCCAAACCATACAACAATGCCTGAGTGCCTCTTGAGCTTCCAGTTACTTGTCTGTGGCAAGGAGGAACTGCTTAAGAGGGCTGGCATCTGAGGGAGTAGATATAAAATAAGAATCTGTTGTGTTTTGATCTTTTCCCATCAGATCGGCCATGGTTATCATAACCTCTGCCAAACCACTTGCCTCCTGTTGCCTGGGATAGTCCTTCAGGGTTCAGAGCACCCACCTTGTGTTAATCTGCTTGTTAAGTTTATTGGCCAAGATCTCCTGGTGACTGGAGCCTGCCTGACTCTGCTGGACCAGCCACAGCTCCCTGCATCTCTGAAACATTAAGCAGGGCAAAGTGCTGTGTTGCAGCAAAGGTACGAACCAGCTGGAGTTGTGCTTTGCTTCCTTTGCACAAAAGAGAAGCCTTTCAATGCCACGCTGTGCTAAGGAAACCAGTAAACTTGCTTTGGTAGCAGTTCTGAGCTCAGCACTGCATCTGAGCTCTGATAGCTCTGGTGAGTAATGTGGGCAACGTGCCGTGCTAGCTGGTCCCTGCCTGGTGTCCCTGTGGTGTCCCTGGTGCCTCTGCTGCCTCCCTGATGCCTAACCCTGACATCAGTCTGTGTGAACAGATCCTCAGTGTGAATGGCACAGTCCTTGTAAACATTTAATTCCATTCACCTCTCAGTGTGCAGTTGTTGCTCTCGTGTGTGTTCTCCTGCTGTATCCTGTCTTGTTTTTCCCAGATAAATACAGTTCCTATTTCCCTTGCTCTAATCACACCCCATTAATCCTCTTCTGCAATGCTAAATAACTCCTCCATTTTTTGGGCTGTGCCCTGGAGTTGTGGGCAGAGGTTTTGTTTCTCCTCTCATCGAGCTGGAGCTGATGGTTCAGCTGCAGCCAGCGTGGGGCTGGGGCAAATGCTCCTGGGGCATCAGCAGCAGATGCACTTCTGGGCACAGCAGGGACATCAGCAAAGCCCAAAAGACATTTGCTTTACATCAGCAAAGCCCAAACTGTTTTCCTCTCTGCACTTGGTGGAGAAGCTCACCATTTCAGGAACCTTTCTGGGGCAAAGCTGCAAGAAAGTGCTGTCAAGAGCACAGAGTAAACAAGGGGATGAACTACTTAGCAATCAACAAAGAGCTGTCAGAGACACACAGCAGCCCCTCTGAAAAAAATACAAACGTTTGTGCTTCCAGCCTTTCAATTCTAAGATCCTTGGGTGTTATCTGTAATAAGAAGAGGTAAGATCTTCTCAGGTTTATGATTTTTTAAGCTGACGGCTTCCCTTTGAAGTACTTCTTTCTAGAATAACAATTACATCTAGCATCCAATTAGTCTCAGCACTGGTTCCTTCTCCCGTGGTTCCCTGAGGATGCCACCCCCTGCACACAGGAGTGTGCACAGCTCTCTAGGAAGGACAAAGCCACTCGGTGCGTGGGCAGGAGCCGTGGCAGCAGCACTGCTCCCCTGGCCATGGGAACACTTCCTCCTCTCAGAGATGAATTACTCTGGGCAGAGCTGGCCTGGTTCCAGAAGGGTCTGGCACTGCTGAGACAAAGGTGAACATTACAGCATTTGCCTTCCCTTGCCAGGAGGGAAATGGGCTCCTTCAAGTAATAAGGGTTTCTGCTCCAGCATCTCAACGTTTATGGTTATCTCTGTATTCCTCCTTCCAGCAGACGGAGGGACTGGGTAACACACCCAAGTAACCTGCTTATTTTCACTCCAAGGGAAGGGAACAGAAATAGCAGCATGCCACAGGAGCAGGAGAACTGACAGTTCAGACATGATACTCTTTCAATCTGAAAGACTCTGCTGCTTTGTGACTTCCACCCCCTCCCACAGCACCCGAGCAGTTTTCTGTGTCCTCAGCTGTTCAGTGCTGAGGCTTCAGACTGATTGAAGTGGACAGCAACACCAAAGCTCTGTTCTTCCCTCTCTCCTGATGTTCTCTCCTAATGGATGCTTTGTGCCTGGCACTAGCAGCACAGCCAGACAATGCAGTCATTTGCTCCAGCTCCCTGCTGGACAGGTGAGAGAGGACAATGTGAGCACAGAGACCTTGTGAGAGAGCAGATGATTTTTCTTCTCTGATTCCCTTCCAGTTCAGGCTCCCATGAGGTTAGGTGCCCCTCAAAGGCAGCCCATCTTTCCCCAGGTTATGTGGTTGTTACTGGGTCAATATCTCAGTGTTCCCCAGTTTCCAAGTCCCACACTCAGGACCTTAAATACTGTTTGTAAGGACTTGGGGTGTCTATGAGGCTTGACAATGGGGTTCCACAAACACAGGGAATTCTCTGAAATAAGGGCGTACACTGGGAATAGACCTGCAGAATCAATGGAATTCCTAGGAGACACATCTTAGCAGAGTCTATGTTTGCTATAAAAAAGAAAAAAAAAGTAAAATACTTAAAATAAATACCAGAGAGCAAAATCAAAAATCATCCTCTGAAATAAATCTCCAGAAATGTGGGTAGAGGATTTTTAAGCCTTTTAAAACAAACAGAACCCCTCTGCAGGGACTGATTAGTGAAACAGAATGATTTTCAGGCCAATTAACCCACTGCCCCCCAGAGGGAAAGTTTCCTTGCAGAGTTGGTGTTTGGCAATGTGGTGTGTGGTTCATCCACATTGTTTTCTCAGGGAAGGGAAGCCCAGAGAGTCTTTTTTTCTGACACGTTCTGTACAGAGCAGCCACATCAATGAGGCTGTCATGACATGGGCTGTACTTCCAAAGGACTTCCAGATAACACTGGGGCAGGAATAAGGAACCCAAGGATGCTGGAGTTTACAAACATCCAGGGTATCAAATGTGAGCGTTCAGCTGGTAGACACCTTGGAGTTCTTGTACTTTGAAATGTTCCAGGGCCACACCTGGGAAGCTGGAAAAAAATTCATCACTATCTTTTTAAAAAATTATTTTCTTAAGCTAATGGAAAAATTTAGATATTGCTCCCCTTAGTTTAAAATTACACCCTTGGGAGCCACATCCTAAGCCTGTCACCTTGCAAGGTACAGCACTAAGGGGAAGCAAAGAGCAACTTGCCCAAGACCTTTGCAGTGAATATTTTTACCTTCACAGGAAAAAACTGAGCTGTTGGGAACCCCAGAGATCACTGCTCAAGGTAGCTCTGGGAAAGTGGCTGTCAGCAGAGCTGATCCCCTCCTTCTTTATTTCCCCCAGGTGCTGCATTCCCTCCTCTGCAAGCTTAATGGGATGTGTTTCAGGAGGCAGCACCCCCAGAGCACTGCACAGGGAGCCCAGAGAGAGACGTCAGGAGGAAGAGGTGCCAGTCTCAGCTCCATCTTTCATCCCCTCATCCTGGTCAGTGCCACTTTGGATCTCTGGGAAATGGATAAACTTCCTTGCCAAAATTCCCATGGATGCATTCCAGCTGCTAGGTAAGGCACTCCTGAATGGCAGGATCTGCTCTGCCTCTTACCCAAGTGCCAGAACTAGAGATCATGCAGCCATTTAAAGATGTTTTTGTAGAGCTGGTTTTGGCTCCATAATGCTCGTGGAAGGGAGGGGAATAAGGTGTGCCCAGGGATGGGGAGGAGGCAGCGATCCTCAGGGTGATCACATTTAGCCAACAAGAAACTCAAACCCTTGTTGTATCAGGAGCCATCATGCTGTTTAAAATCAACTTTGCCAGCAGCTTTGAAAACCCAGCCTGACTTTCAACTAGTGTCTCATAAGGACACTTCAAGCTAAGACATCTTCATTGCCTGGTTTATAAACATTTCAAAATAATGTCTGAGGTTAATTACACTTATGACTCCATCAGCAGGAGCCACGTGACATTTCTTGTACTGAGCAAATCTCTGTGTATTAATTTCACTCAGATTCCAATACCTGCACAGGTTCTGGCTTGTATTTCATCTGCATTGCTGAAGCACCACGGTGCAAGAGAATATTTTACAGCCCTGGGAGTTGATTCACCTTCCTTAGGCTTTGTGCCCCGAGGAGGAAGATTCCTATGGGAGCCTGGGGTAGGATGTCAGAGCTGGAGGATCAGGTGTTGTGGAGAACAATATGGGCTTTGCTGGTGTAGCTGCTGGTGGCTAAAACTTTTCCAAGGCAGCTCTGGGAGAGGCCCAGCAAGGAGAGGGATTCAGTGTCTGGAGGATGAGCTGTGCAGAGCAGTTGCCTTAAAGACAGACCCAGAGCCCCATAGCTGGGCAGGGATCATTGCTCAGCAGCACTGCCCACTCTGTCTCCTCTCTGGACATCTCTGAAGGCACCAAAAGGCAGGAAGAACAGAGAATGGGATAAAATATGTGCAGGTGAGTGCCCAGAAGCAGCCTCTGAGCTTGAGGAACGGCTGAGAGCAGAGCCAGGCAGGAATCTGGGAGCCTCTGGGACGGTGCCAAGGGCAGCTCCTAGGGCAGAGTGAAGTAAGTGTTTGGAAGAGAGGAGGAGGAGCTGAAACAGCCTGAGAGCAGTGGGGACTGGAGGGAGAATCCAGAGAAGGAACTGACACAATCCTGCCTGCAGCCCAGGAAAAACAATGTGGGACTTAACCCTCCCAGTTCTGTCAGCATCCTGCTGCCTGCATCTCCAGTAGAAAGCATTTGTATTTTCCCTGTCATAACTTGTTTTTACAGCCAGTTTCCTACCTGCAGGGCAGGAGAGGGAAGACTTTACAAGTGGATTCAAAGCAGCCCCTGGAAGACAAGCATGCTTTGCTTTTTGTGCATGACAAACTAGATTGAACTCCCCTAATAGGTGATATTGATTGAACAGTGATTACTCCCTTGTGGTTATCTGAGCTTTTAAAAAATTTTTTCAGATGCCCATAAGGTTGTTTAGGACTTAACTATATTGGGCACAATATTAGGAGCTCACCTGGTGTACAGAAGCTGCTGAGCAGTGTTCAGCTAAAGCACACCCAAAACCTTGCAGCAGCAGAAAATCAGAGCAGTCTTAGGCCTTCTGCTTTCCTGGGTTTCAGACAATCAGAACAAAAGCCAAGTGCTAAGGAATTTAGCTGGGTGTTACTCTCTCTGATGAAATATTCTTACCAAGTGCTAATTGCTGTTAGTGGGAGTGGTGTTATCCCTCTAGGAAGCTCATCCCTGGGAGCTGTGGAGGGAAAGGAGGTGTGGAAATCAAAAACTGAAGGCACGAGGTGTAAAATCCTGGAGCTGTTGGAAAACAACTGAAGGGAAAACTGTTGCCAAGCACAATACCTGGATATGGGGGCAGGGAGCAGGGAGTGGTGTCTAAAGCCTCTGGAGACTTTTCAAGCCTAAGACTGAGCATGGAATTATTCTAAAAGGCACTTTTGAAATTAGTATCTTGCCTTTCAGTTTCTCTTGCTTGTGGTCAGCTCAAGTGTGGCTTGAGATGGAGCAGAGCAGCAGCCCCTGCTGCTGAAGACAATTTAGAAAGTCCTGGGTTTGGACAAAAGTCAGAGATTACCTTTGTTAAGAACAAGACCCTTGCACAGAGCTGGCTATTGACATTTTATGTGTATTTCCCACTGCCCCAGAGACCCCATTATGCAAGAGGTCAATACTGTTTGTTTGAAGGCTTATATTTTAAGAATCAAAATCCATTTATACAAAGCTCTGTAAACCCCAGGATTTATCTATGTAAAGAAGTTCAGTAACAGATGTGCATAGCCAGAGCTGCTGGCACAGAGCAGAGGCCTCCTCAGAGCTGGGTCATTGCAGTCACAGACAGCTCAGGTGGAAACATAACCTGAGGTCCCTTCTCTCCTTTCTCCCAGGGTCTGTTGGCAGAAGCAGTCAGTCCTGGACACTCTGAGGAATCCCCTTTATGCCCAGAATGAGAAACAGGCAAGTAGAGAAATTCATGTGTACTAATATGTGTCCTTTGTGCCTCTGTGAGGAATGATACTTGTCCAGATTGGTTGAATTTTAGAAGAAAACTTGAATTTCTGTGAGACAGAGGTGGTTCCTTGTCACAGCCCCAAGCCTTGGCTTACCCTGAGAGGTCAGCACAGGGCAGAAGGTGGGACCAAACCCCTGTTTGGTCTTCCACATCACAGTGATGGCACTACTTGGGATCCAAACATCTGCAGAATTTGATAAAGATTCATTATTTTCCATAGATATTAGTTACTTTTTAGGAAGAATCAACACTTAGTAAGAGTTATGCTTCCTTAGTATAAAAGTATCACTAACACTGTGATAGTTTTCCAAAATAAGTCACAGGAAACATTCATTCAGCCCTGCTGCCTGGCTGACATGTGTCCTGTGTGCAGGCAGTTGTGTTTCAGAAGCCCAAATCCAAATGGAAGGGAGAAATTCATTCGAGGGATGGGCTGATGGGTGTTTTCTCAGTAGCTCAAGAAGGGAGAGACTGAGCTCCAGGTTTTTTAGCAGATGCGTGGGCAGCTAATGGGAATAAACTGCATAAATACCTTTAAAACTCTGTCTGTAATCATCAAAGTGTAGTACAAACCAAACAAGATCCCTTTTGCTCCCTGGGAAGGCCCAGCAGGAGAGCCAGAGATGTTTGCAGCACAGCACCCAGAGCTGCTGCCTCCAGCTCTGAGGATGGAGCCTGGAAAGAGGCAGAGACGGAGACTGAGCCTTTGCAGTCTCTGTTCCTGCTTTCAAACCAGGCAATGCTCCCCCAAACTTCCCACGAGTGGTGTGGCTGCTGTTTTCTGCAGCTTTCCCCAAGGCTCAGTGGGATTCTCCCCGGGTGACAGCAGGGTGACAGCAGGGTGACAGCAGGGTGACAGGGTGACAGGCTGTGCTGTGGCAGGGCAGCAAGGCCAGGCTGCCTCCTGGTTTCCTTTGGAAAGGACATTCTGTGTCTCTGGCTGACATAAAATCCCTTCTGCCTCACGGCTCTGGGGAAGTCAGCCTATCAGAAAAAAGGCTTAGAGCATTTTCTGTAATAGAGAAGAGAAAAAGCAAATATTCCCAGCTCTGCTCCCTGCTTCTGGCAGGCACCGAACCAAATCCCTCTAGTGCTGGTGGAAGCAGGGGATGGAAGCAGGGGCTGCTCAGACTGAGCCCAGCCCTGGCCCAGCCACCAGCTCACAAGGAGCCCAGCAGACAGAAATGTTTATTTTCAGATGTGTGTGCATCCAGGTCCGGGCATCCCGGACACAGCAAGAGCATTCCCTGCCATTCCCTAAATGCTGCTGAGGCAGAGCAGGTGCTGCTGGCAGGGTGAACCCCTGCTCTGCACTGCCTTCCCCCTGGGGAGCTGCTACGAGTCCTCCTCCTCCCTGGCCATGAGCTGACACCAGCTGGGAGTTCAGCAACCAGAGGTGGTCGTGGTCCACGGGGTGAGACCCAGAGAGGGACCTGTCCCAACCTTGCTCAGCAGATTGGGGGCTGAACTTGGGAGTGTCCTCCAGACCTCTGCTCCTCTGAGCATCCTGCCTGCTGGGGCTGTTTGGTCTCTATGGTGGAACCAAACATCTCCTGAAGAGAAGCCCCAGGAACAGGTTCCCACAGGGGAAGAGGGCAGCAGGGGCCCTGTCCCAGGAGTCAGCCTGCTCCATGGAAAATCCTGCTCTGCTCCTGCAGCTAAGTAGGGCACTTCCTGCACTCCAGGCACATTTCTGTCATGCTTGGAAGCCACGTACGGCTTTGAAACAAATGAAAATTAAAAGGATCCACCCCCAGCACTCGGGGAATGTGACCTGAAAAAGGAGCTTGTAGGAATAAAAACACAGCTGACAGAAAAGGCCTTGGAGCTGCCTGCAGGACAGGGGCAGCAGCCCCGAACCCAGCCAACCCTGATCCACCAGCACCCTGTCCAACTCACCTGGACCCCTGGAAAATGGGATCAGAGGGAGCTGGGCAGGGAGGGGATGCTGTGTGGCTGGCAGGAGATCCCATCCAGATAACCCTGACCTGCTTCTGGCTCGCTGTGAAGCTCTCTGAGCTTCATGGCAGGAGCTGAGACTGTGACTTAATTCTCCATGTGAAAAAAACCAACCCAGGGCCTGGCATAAAAGGCATCCCGTGCCACCTTCCCTTCCAGCCAGCCCCAGCACACACAGACCTGTGCCTCAGTTTCCCACCTGTGAGATAGAGGTGCCAGCCCTGCCACGTCCCCCGGGTGCACCAGAAACCTCATGAGAATGGGTCAGCACCAGAAGGTGAGTGACAGGCTGCTGCCATGCCTTCCATTCCTCTTTTAAAGCCCAGCTTGTGAGTCTCAGTGTAACAAACTCGCACCCCCTGCATGGAACAGGGGAGAGAATCATCCTCTGATATTTCCCAAATGCCAGGATTCCAGAAATAACCTCGCCAGCCCTTCCTCCCAGAGCATCCCCACTCCTCTCCCAAGAACTGACAACCAGGAGCACCCCAGACCCTACAGACATCACCAGCTCTGGCAAAGGGAGCTGCAGCTCTCACTCTGCTTTTCCCTGCAAAGGGCCAGGAGGCAGACAGGATTAGCTCATCAGAGCTGAGGAGCAAATTAGTGGTTGCTAGAACCAGGAGAAAGGCAGATTTGATCTGAGGTTGCCAGCTTTGCAGCTGGCTCCTACTTGCAAACAATTCATTTAGATTGTGAAAGCAAGAAATTGAGTACAAAACCCCCTAGATTGTTTGCTTCCTAGAGAAAGAAAAGAAAAGAAATGGAATTTAGATTAAAAATTATGCAGAATAGTATTAATTCCCCACCCTCTCGTGCCTCCCCTCTCACTGGAAAACCAGAGCTAATCAGAATTTAGCATTGTTCTGCTGCCAGTGTCAGTGCTGCCTCAATGGAGGAGAGATAAAATACAGGAGGTGGCATTTTGTGTTAACCCCTTAGGGTCCTGTGATAGGGAAGAGGGGATGCAGCACCCAGAGCCCACCTTATATTTTCTCCCCATTCTCCAGCCCCTTCAGGACACAAGTGCCTGGGGGTGCAGAGCAGTTCCACATCCCCTGCAGAGCTCAGCCCTGCACCCCAGCACCCTTGGGTGTGGATGCTTTGTCTTTATTGTGTGGTCAGGGTCCCAAAGCTGCTGGGAGAGGTGGGTGACATCCCCCTGCCAGCCACCCATGCAGACGCAGCAGCTGCTCAGAGGTTTTGCATCCTGGCCAAAAGGACTCCTTCACCCCTCTCTGTATGAAAGAGACAAGGAAAAAACCCAAAATAAAATTCATCACCCCAGAGCAAAATTTGTAGGTATTTCACCTTGGTGTCTCACCTCCCCCCTTACTTTTGCTGTGCTAAGCAGATCCAAAAACAGGAGACACCTGGAACTGAGACACCCCCCTGACACCAAGGTGGATTCGATTTGGGCTAGAATAAGTCTTTAACCTTTTTAATTTTTTTCTTAACATTTACGTTCAGTGTCCAGAAAGTTGTTTCTGCTGTGGCCAGATGCAGTGAGCCCTGCTGAGGACCAGGGATGTCTCACGTCACCACTCGGACCCAGCAGCCTGAAAATCACTCCATGGCAAACAGGATTTACTGCCCAGGCGAGCTGCATATCCACGGGCTGGGAACCAGGCTCTGGTTTTCATCTCCTGAGAGCCACACCTGGCTTGTGAGGAGCTGAAGGACCTCCTGGAGCTCTCCCTCCATCAGCCATTCCTGGCCTGGCTGGAGGAGCTTGGTCCACACGGGTCCCATGGTCACAGGTATTTTCCCTTCCCCAGCTCTCCTGGCTGAGAGCCAAATCCATTGGGTTTCCAGGGATTGATGGAGCACCACACACAAGTCCTGACCCTGCTGGAGAGCTGGGGTGAGGCCAGCATCAGGATATGGCAGTGGTGGGGCTGGGTCCCACCAGGGGAAGCATCTGTCTCCCCATCATCTGCCTGGGATCAGGACCTGGGCTCAGGTCCTAGCTCTCCCCCACCTTCTCTGTTCCTGCAGCTCCATCTTCCCATCTCCCTGTCCTGCCACAGCAGGAGCTGCTGATTAATGGGTGCTTGGCAATTCCCAGGGGACAGAGGCTGGAGGAGCACAATGGGTGCTTTGTCTGTCAGGCTCCATCCAGCGGGTCAGGGGCTGACTCAGGCTGTGGGTGATGAAACTGCTTGGAACAGGGGTTGGCTCAGGCAGACACCAACCCAGTGTGTCAGGAGCATTTTGAGATGCTCTAATTGGGACACTCACTGCTGGCAGCACTTGAGGGCAAACCTGTCTCTGGCTTGGCCACCACCAGAAGGCAACACTGCAGGGTCTCTCTGTCCATCTCTATCTGTTCATCTCCATCTCCATCTATCTATCTATCCACTCATCCCTCCACCCACCCATCCTCCCATCCCCACTCCCATGCAGAACCATCACATTCCCAGGTCCTGCAGGAGGAACCCAGCTGGGCTCATCCCATGGCTGTGGGACCATCTCAGGCTGGGACTGGTCCTTGCTGCAGGGATTCCTGAGCAGTCTCCTGCTGTGTTGCTGTCTCTGGCCAGTCCCACATTTCCTGCTCCTGCCCAGGTCTGGGCTGTGTCTATAAAACCTCAGGGGGGAGCTGGAGGATGGTGCTGGGCTCTGCTGGGCTCTGCTGGGCTCCAGGTCCCTGGCCCTTCCTTGGGGCTGTGCCTGACTGCTCTGCCAGGTAAAGAGATGGGTCTGGGGGTTCCCTTTTATCTTTACCCCTTGGAGTCCTCCTGCTTGAAGTTCTGTGCAATGTTTGCCATTTTCCAGCCATCAGGAACTTCCTGAGAGCTCCATGACCTTCAGAAGATGATGGATTCTTGTCTCCAGGAATTTCATCATCTTCCACAACAGGTCAGGGTCAGCTGAACGTTCTCCCCCAGCTGGCAGCCCCTTTGGGGCTTGGGGGATGCATTTGTGTTGTGCTGCAGGCTGGAGGGGTCAGTTCCCTGAGGGGCTGCAGATGTGTCCCAGCTGAGTTATCCCAGCAGGGCTGAGGGAGCTGGAACTTCCTCAGCCTGGGGAAGAGGAGGCTGAGCAAGGGGATTGGAATCCCTGAGACTGTCAGTGCTGGGAGGAGGGATCTTCCTGGGGAGGTGTAGAGCAGAGGGATGAAGGGGTGAAGCTTCATCAAGGAGTGTGCTGATGGGCACAAGGTAAAGCTGTTCAGGTGGTGTAGCCCCAGGAGAGGGACTTGAGGCCACTTTCAGTGTTTGCCCTGGTTGGGGCAGTGTCCTGTGCTCCCTCAGTAGGATGGGTGCCCTTTCTCAGGGGCTGTGCCTGCCCAACCTGGCCTTGCTTTGCTGGGGACCCTGACCCAGCTCATGGGCACAAGGGTGACCCAAATCCCTCTGCCTGCCTTCGTGCCAGCCTGGGAGGGGACAATGCTTCTGACCCAAGCTCTGAAGGTGGCAGGTCCCTTGTCTCATCTGCAACCTCTTATCTGCAAGTTTCTTTCTGGTGTGGTCTCTTCAGGGCTCCAAGGGGATTAACATCCACTCTAAGTGTGTTCCAGGCCTGTTCTGGATGCCTTTAAGCCCCTGAGGTGTTACAGATGGCTCAGGAGCTGGGCTCTATGAGCGGGTGATTCACTGTTTATTAAAGCCTCTATTAATCTTATGTTAATGCTTTTCACAGGAGACCTTTCTGGAGGTGTAAGGGGCTCAGAGACTGAGTTTCTCTCCAGCCCAATGCCACCAGTGTCAGTGAGGGTTTAGCTCCAGACCTCATTGGGCTGAGAGCTGAGGTCTTGCAAGGCTGCTGAGAGCAAGGGCTGCCTGTGCTGAGGCTCTAATTAGTGCGAGGTGACAGTGATCTGGGAGCTCACTGCCCACCCTGTCCCCTCTGGGAGGACCAGGGGGTCTGGGGACGTTGTGTCTGGCAGAGGGATGTTCCAGCAGGTGGCTGCAGTGGTGTGAGCTGTGCATGGGCTCAGTGCCAGGCTGCAGGAGGGTTGGAATGGGCAGGTCCTTGCCCAAAATGCAAAAGCATCTCCTGCACCCACTGCTGCCAGCCCTGTGGCTTTCAGAGGAGTGGGAAGGAAGGTCTGAATCAGGAGGAGTGGGGACCAGCACCCAGGAGCTGAGCATAGATAGCACCCTACACACAGAAGGTGCTGCCTGTGTCACCCCAAGCCTGGTCTGAGGGGGGTGGCTGTGACACCCGTGCTGGCATCCTCAGCCATGGCCAGGCAGTGTGGGAATGGTGGAGATCTCCTGTCCTTGCCGAGGCTGGGATGCTGCAGTTGCCATGGCAACCCGGGAGGCCTGCGGAGCCGGAGCCTGTAGCCCAACTGTTGGGGGGTGGGGGGGCTGTGTGGGGCTGGATGTGCTCCCTGACACCTCCCTTGGGCTCTGGCACCTCACCACCCCCCAGAATGCAGGTTACCCCCCTCCTCCCACTGGAGGGACCAACCCACCCATTCACCAGCTGAAAACCACTGGGTTTTCCAGGGGAAGAAACACCTATGGGTGAAAAAAAGATGTTCAGACCCATTGCAGGGAGCACACAGCCAAGCTGGAGACACCAGGAGCCTCCATGACAAAAATCCTCCGGGCTGGCTGAGGCTGGAGCTGAGGCAGCACCTGGGAGAGTTGAGCTGCTCCCTCTGCGATACTCATGGGGAGTTCCCAGGAAGCAGAGACCTACCTGGGAGATGGGCTGGGATGGATTTGGGCTGGGGTGCAACCAACTCTGCTCTCCCTTTGTCCACAGGTGGCTGGATCTGCCACACAAGGTCACCTCTCCCTGCCTGCCACCAGCTCTGGCCGTGCTGAGCCACCCTGCAGGAGCAGGACTGGATTTTTCCCCACCTCAGGATGGTTTTTGCTGCCTGGCTCGAGCAGTTTGTCCCCACAGGGGCCCCTCAGCAGCTGCCAGGCTCTGAGTGACACATGTCCATCATCTCCCCAGCAGAGGGAAGGACACTGCCCCCTGACACATCCTGCCTCCCTCTGACACCCTGAGCTGCATCCCCTCTGCAGCTGCTGGGGATGCCATCAGGTGTCCCCATGCATCCTTCCCCAGCCCCTGTCCTTGGTAGCAGCCCGGGGCAGTGCCTTGTTCCTCATTTTCCATGGTGGCCTTGAGCTCACCCCATTTGCTCAGCTGCTGGGTAGCACAAGTCACATTTCCCTCTAATGCCCATCCAGCTTGGTGATCCTGAAAGTGGGTCAGCCCTGAGAAGCACACTCCATGCCTGCTTCTGCCACCCCTGGCTCATGTCCCCTCCCTGTCCCTGCTTGGGAAGCCACCAGCAGCTCAGACCCTGCCCTCTCCTCCTGCTCAGAAACGCCTGCAATGGGCCTCATCCTGCAGCTCCTCCTGAGTCATCAGGGAGCTGAAGCAGCATCTTGGTGGCAAAATATTTCCTTTTAAAGGCCTTGCTTGGGGACTTTTTTTTTTTTTTTTTTGGTGATGCCAGCTTGGCATTGATCATTTGTGCTCCAAACCAGCAGATCATTCACTGTTATTTTTAATCTCAACCTCCAGTATTTCAGCTGGGGCTGCAGTGGCTCACTTAACATCTCTAAGGGAAAATGGGCAAAATTCAGATCCAGCAACAGAGGGCTGGGTGAAATTAGAGGTGGGCAGGCACTGCTGAGGATCACAACTGGGGCCAGCTGGCCTTCACAGCTTGGGAAGTATCTGGTTTTGTGGGCTGCTGGTGTGTCTGGACCTGCTGCACCCATCCCACATGTGCTGTTTTCACACCTGGCATCCCTCCAGCTTCACAACCACCTGGAGGATCTCTACAAATCCCCCAGTTTTTTGGGTTTTTTTGGGGGGGTGCAGCACCTGTGCTTCTCATCCATCCCTCGGGGACTGCCCAAGGTCAGCAGCTGTGGCATTGGCAGCTGCTTTCTGGGCAGCAAACTCAGAGGGGACGTGGGTAGCTGATGGCTTTGCCAAGCTGCTGCTTTTGTCACATTCTGGGGTCTGAAGGTTTCACCTAGAGACAAGCAGCCCCCTCCTCCCAGCACTGATGGGCTCTCAGCATCCCCGACCTTGCTGGGATAAAATTAGCCATTTCACTTTGAATTAAAGGCAGTTCAGCTGAACGCAGCCCGAATGGTTCATTTCAAAGACGTCAAATGGCAGCGTTTCCTTTTTTGTCTGCAACTGGGGAGGAGGGGGTCCTGCCAGCCAGAGCCTGGTGACAATGACATTGATTTCCTAGACCTCTTGGCGTGGCCAAATCTGTATTTTTAGCTGGGGAAGAGGGGAAAAAAAAAAAAAAATCACGTGTCAAAGAAATGCTTTCCCTGCCCTGATGGGAAGGGGAAGGAGATGAAATCCTTCAGTGCTGAGCTCTGCTGAGGCTCGGGGCTCACTGCCCTCATCCCCCCGGGCAGGGATGGAGCTGGGCAGGGATGGGGGAGCTGCTGCTGCTGCATCTTCCAGGGCCCATCCTGGGTGGTTTCCCCCATCCATACCGCACCCCCGCGGCCCCCCACTTCTGTGCTGGGGTCTCCCGTGGTGGGGATCCCATGGCAGGGAGCAGGCAGACCCCCATTCCCAAGGGATCTTATCCCATCAGATTCCCATCAGCCATTTATCTTCTAGGGCAGCCACTGCCTTCATCCCTCTTTCCCTGCCTTCGCCTTCTCCTCCTCCTCCTTGCTCTCCCCACCCTGTTCTCATTTCCCCAAGAAGACCTTAATGAAATCTGCCCTTAATTAAATCCACATTCATTTGCATAATTACCAGGAAATTGAAATTAGCCTGCAGACGTGGCTGGAATACATTTGGCATCAGGCAGCCCTCCCTCTTTGGAGGGGGCTACACGGAGGGCAGCTGGGTGCCCCCCACCCATGGGTGCTGCTATGGCCCCGCTGTGCTCCTCCCCTTCCCTCCTGCCCAGGGGTGACCGTGACAGTGGGGATGGGGGGGGGAACAGTGAGCCCCGAGGCCACTGCAGGGTGAAACCAGGCAGTGCCCCCACCTGCACAAGCAGCATCACAGTTGTTTTACTTAAAAAAAAAAAAAAAAAAAAAAAAAGTCTTCACTGCCATTGAGAATTTTTTGTTGCTTTTATAACTATGTATTTTGCCATTTTCATGGTTTAAGGTTTTTTTGTGTGGTTTTGTTTTTTTTGTTTTTTAATCCTTTTTAACAGTGACAAACTGAGGTAACGTCTGTGACACTACAGCCTCTCCTACGGGAAGAAGGTCCGAAACCCGACAGCCGAGGGAATTGGAAATAAAAACCCGACAACCTACGGACACAGCGACCTCGACGGGAACAGAAACCACACCCGGTCCCCCCGCCGTGGGCGACAGAGCACCCGGGCAGGTCCGACCCGGCCCTCCGGCGGCCGCCCGGGATGATCCCTTATCTACATTATTGCACGAAAGATCGAGGACATCGAGGGATCTAAGGCAAAAAGGAGAAAAAACCGCGCCTAGCGTCTCTACATCGGGGCAATGCTACGTCTAAAACCGACCCTCAGCCCCGCGGGTGGGCGGGCGAGGGGCAGAGGTGGGTGCCGCAGGGACAGGGGCAGCGGCGGTGGCGGGGGGGGGTCCGGCCGGGTGCCCGCCTGCTCTGTAAACTGCTGCTGCTGCTGCTGAATAGCGTTATAGCCCTTTGTCAGGGGAATTGGGGGGACGGGGGGGTCCCCACGGCACCCGACCGATGGGAGGGAAGCCCAAAACATGCCAGGGCTTGGGTGCTGCTGCCTCGGGGTGTCCCCGGCCTCCCCATCCCGGCAGCGGGGTGAGCCCTCGGCTGCCCTGGGGGCCTGAAACCAGGAGGGGAAACCCCACCCCACGGCCTTGTCACTAAGGGGCTCCTGCCACCACCAGCTGCCTCACCGCAGCCAGCCCTGTGGGGGGATTTACCCCCTGCCTCCTCCCTGCCAGCCCCAGGAGAGGGAACCCGGGTTTGGGAAGGGTGACAGCAAGGAGGGGTGATGGGGACAGTGTGGGGAGCCACGGGGACCTTTGGAAGGATGCTTGAAGCCCTCTCCCCTGCTCCCCAGCTCCTACCCTGGTGCCTCCACCACCTTTTCAAGTCCCTGGGTACAAAAAGTCTGCAGAGGGGACATGGCAGTGCCACCACGGCAGAACCAGCTTGGCCCTGAGCATCCCACCCACCGGATAGCCCTGTTCCTCCGGCCAGGGTCTGGGGCTGGTGTGTGTCAGGGCAGGGGGACAGGGTCTGGCTGTGCCTGGGAAACACAACGACACACAGACAGGGACACTTGCTACATCGATGGCTGCCAGCACCTCCTGTGGCAGCTGGGGCTGCCGGGGGTCCCCGGCTTGCCGGCAACCCCCCAGCTCCCTGTGGCCAGCCCAGCACCCACCCCTCCATCCTTTCCCGGTCACTGCTGGAGGGGCAGGGACCAGTGGAATGGGGCAAATCCCACCCACCCAACCCCCCCAAAGGCCTCCTCCATACTGCGGGGTCATCGGCCTTCCCTCACCCCTGTGGGGGCTGAGCATGGGGCAGGGGAGAGCTGGTGGGTGCTGGCTGCCCCAGACCCCCCACCCACACAGCTCCCCCAACTCATCCTCCCTGTGTTGGGAGAAGACCCCTCCCCATGCCACCCTAGGGGGAGGGCCTTGGAGAGGGCAAAGTGGTCGTGGCAGGGGCCAGGAACACTGATGTCCTCCCCAGCTGTGAGGGGTGCCCTCGGCAGGGCTCCCTCCCAGGCGGGGTGGAGGTCTCAGCATCATTGCGCAACCAGTTTTGTCCTTTTCATTTTTGTTTCTTTTCGTTGTTTTTGTTTGTTTGATTTTCTTTTTTTTTTCTTTCTTTTTTTTTTTTTTTTTTGCTTTTTTTTTTTTTGCTTTTTTTTTTTTTTGCTTTGGGAGACCCAGAGCCTGGTCCTGGCTCATGCCACCACCACGAGCAACCCCTCGCCAGGGCAGGGGGCCAGGACAGGCAGCTGCCCCGTGCCACCCCAGCGCCGTCAGACGCAGATCTCTATTGCTGTGGCCAGGACCATCTGCCCTTTGCCTTTGTCCTGCCGTCCCTCTGTCCTGCCGGCCGTCCCCGGGGGGCCCACGCCGGGCTCGGAGCCGCGGGCTCCGCTCCCCTCGGTCAGGACGGTCCTCTTGAGCGGGGCAGGGGTGCAGGAGCCGGACACCTCGTGGCGATGGGGACCGGCCGGCAGCTTGTCCCCGGCGTGCTTGCGGGAGCGGTAGGAAGGTCTGCGCCGCACCTCGGCCATCAGGTCACACTTGAGGAAGTAGAAAACCTCCTTGACCGGGCAGCGCTTCTCGGGGTCGAGGGCGAGAAGGCGCTGGAACATGCGCAGGGCGCTGTCCGTGAAGCGTCGCCACTGCGAGGGCAGCCCCGCCAGCCGCCCCTTCTGCCACCGCACAAACTCCTCGAAGAAGGCGTCGGAAGCCGCCGCCGCCTCCCAGGGGAAGTTCCCGGTGAGGACGCAGAAGATGAGCACCCCGAAAGCCCAAACGTCGATGCTGGTGTCCACGGCGAAGCCCTCGGCCCGCCCGGCTTGGCAGACCTCGGGCGCCGTGTAGGGGATGGTGCCGCTGATGCGTTTGACCCGGCAGCCCACCTTGCGGGTCATGCCGAAGTCGGCCAGTTTGACGCGGCGGCAGTCGCGGTCGAAGAGCAGGACGTTCTCCGGTTTGATGTCCCGGTGCACCAGGCTCTTGCTGTGCATGTAATCGAGGGCAAGGCCCAGCTGCTGCACGCAGCGCTTCACCAGCTCCTCGGGGAGCCCCACCTGTGGGAGCAGGGACATGGTGTCAGCCACGCACCTCTGAACCCCGTCACCATCCCACCCACCTCGGGGACTGCCACAGCAGTGAGTCCTGACACCTCTGACACAGGCACGGCTCGTTTATCTGGGGTGCTCTCTGGTGGTGTGTCCTGGGCCACCTTAGGCACGGGTGATGGGTTGGTGGGGTGGGTGGTGTGTCCCAGGCCACCCTAGGGATGTGTGAGGAATCCCAGGATACTCTAGGGACAGGTCTTGGCCCACCCCAGGGATGGGTTGATGGGTCCCAGCATGGTCAGAGCCAATACAAGGAGGATTGCCTGGTCCTATGCTGTGTGGCCACTGAAGCACAGCAAAAGCTTGCTCAGCACCCTGGGAAGAGTGAGCCCCCAGCCCCAAGAAGGTTCCCAGAGGGAGGGGCAGGGGCTCCCACCTGTGGCGGGATGATGTCAAAGAGGTCCCCGCCGGGGGCATACTCCTGAGCAAAGACGTAGCAGTCCTCGGTCTCGAAGACCACGTCGAAGACCTTGATGATGAAGGGGCTGGAGGAGAGCGTGTTGGTGATACTGAATTCCCGCAGGAAGTTCTTCAGCTTCGTCTTGCTCTTGTTGACGAACTTGAGGGCCATCTTGGTGCCTGCAGCGAGCAGGGTGTGAAGGTGAGCACGGGGCACAGCTGGGACGTGCCAGGCACCCTGTCCCCAGCGTGGCCGCGTCCCCCCCAAACCCCTCCCCGCTCCCCTTACCTGTGCTTTTGTGGGACACCAGGTCCACCTTGCCGTAGGTGCCTTTGCCGAGCTCGCGGATGAGGTCGTAGTGCTTGCTGATGTCAGTGCCTGAGAGGGTGCGGATGGCCAGGGACTGCATGTCCTCAGTGATGAGGGGCACCCCGCAGCACGCCAGCTTGCGGGACGGCTCCTGCTCAATCGAACCTGCGCTCATGGCTGCGCTGCAAGGCAGAGATGCAGCGTGGCTTTCAGGGGGTGCTGCAGAGCCAACACGTCCCGTCCCGTCCCGTCCCGTCCCATCCCATCCCATCCCATCCCATCCCATCCCATCCCATCCCATCCCTGCAGTTGGCAGCCACGACACCTTGCAAAAGGGCCCCAGGCTGCCCTGGGCAGTGCTGAGCAGCACCCATCAGGTGCCACCCCCACGTCTCCAGGGGCCACCAACCTGATGGCTCTGGAGAAGATGCTCCAGCCTCCATGGGAGCAGGCTGGGGGTGCAGTGCCCCTGGCACCTCTAGCTTTTGGGGTGCTTGGGGGTAAAATCGGGGCTTGGGCACAGAAGAGCCAGGAGGGCAGGGACATGGACAGGGACACACACACACACACACACACACACACACACACACACATTTTCTAGGCCCTGGTGTTTTCACGGCCACAGCACCAGATGAGAGTTGAGGTCCTTTGGGGTTCCTCACTCCAGTGAGGACCCCAGGAGTTGGCCCCATCTTCTCCACCCTTCAGCTTTTGCAGAGCCCCAGAACCTGCTCCAGAGACAAACCCACCCAGTAGCCAGCGATGCTCTGGAGTGGGACCAGGACCATGCCACAGCCACCAAGCAGGACTCAGTAGGACATCACTCCACCATATACCTCTAACCATCCACCTTTACCAACTCCTGGCTCTCCTCTACCAAGGAAATGGACATTCCAACACAGAGCACTGCCAGCAGCACATGGACAACAGGACCCACATTCCTCACTCCTGACAAACCAGAAGAGGTTTTTCCTCACCCTGGCTACATCAAGCTTGGACTCACCCACCAGAGCACCAAACCCCCACTGGGATCTCCTCTGATGTCTTCAAGATGCTGCCTCACCCTCCATCATCCCCCAAGAGCACAATCCCAGCATCCCAACCAGCTGCCCCATAACCCAAACCAGAGACACGGCTGTCCCCAGGGCCACGGGGACCCCAGTAGATAAATCCAGCTGCTCCTTGTTTTGTAGCAGATTGGCAAAAGCCATGGGACAGCAGCTGAGTGGGCGCTGGTTTATATTTTGATTTTTAATGTGCTGTCTCACCAGAGGGGAGGAAAAACCCACCCAAAATGGATCCCACTTTCTTCTGGGACCAACGGTGCCCACTGGATCTGATCAGGATGGAGCTGGGACCAGCCATGGGCTTGTTGCCTCCAAAACACCCATACAGGGAGCCCACGCCTCCAGAAGATGGAGTCTGAGAAGAACCCACAGCACTCCAGGGTCAGGGTCCTGCCCAAGGATCCTCCTAACCCTTTCCCAACAAGGCTGAACCTGATCTCCTGCCTCTCAGCTTCTTGATTTTTTTTTTTTTTTTCTCTGGGAAGTTGGGCAAAAAATAGAAAAGGAACTTCAACATCATGATGTTCCAAAAATGTAACGGCTTGACTCATAAGATCTCCAAAGCAGCTCATCTCCATAGTGTTTTCTTGGCCTCCTGGAAGAGGAGACCATTTCAGCGTCTGGGTGCTGGAGGTGGAGGTGGATCAGCGCAGCAGCTTGATGGAAGCATGACTAAAAACAGCTCCCAGCATCCTTGCGAGAAGAATTCTGTCTACACTTGAATTTACAATCATGCTCATCAATGTCTCTTAATTAACCAGTGTTGAAATGCAATTATGCACATCCGCAAAGTTGGGGTTTGAGGAAAAAAAAGCAAAGTGGTGGGATGGCAGAGAGGAGGTGAAGGACTGGCAGCTGCTTCACAGAGCTCCCCAACTCAAGGGATGTTTGCTTTTTTCCTTGGTTAAACCTGTTGGGTTTTCCAGGCAGCTCCTTTCCCACCGCCAACTGAGAAACCTCCATCAGAAATGGGATCCTACCACGTGCCGAGGCCAAGCCAAGCATAAGTGTAGAAGTTTTCATTAAAAATTGAAATGCTTTTGAAAACACGTTGGGTTTGATGTCAGCAGCAAAGCGGGTCAGCAGCAGAGAGAGGGAGCAAGGGCTCATTTCCAGCTGGTTCCAAGTGCTCACAGGGATGGCAGGGGACAGGGTGCTGGTGCTGATGTGACAAGAAATGCCACCAGCCTGGCACGGAGGTTCTGCATCCTCTGTCCATGCAGGTTATGTCAACACCACTGCCTGTGCAGATGTGTGCCAGACTGGGTGAAAGCAGAGCAGAAACGGGGCCTTTTCCCAGCACACCAGCTCTGCTCTTGCTTCCACAGCCCAGTGGGGAAGAGGAGCCAGTGCCACACCTGGAGGAAGCCAAAACCACCCTCCCAGCAGATGGTACCTGGCTTGATTGCTTTGGTGTTCTTGAAAAAATAGTTTTTAAAAGGAGGGAGGAGCATTGCACATCCTGGCTGAGTCCTGGTGAAGATCCCTGTGACACAAGACCCCAGGAAACAGCAAAGAGGCATCAGAGATGCTGCCAAGTGGCATCGGGACCCCGCTGCTCACCGCAGGCGGTTTGTGGCGTCATCTCCTCATCCTGAACCCTTTCTCCTACTATTCAGACTAAAATTGTTCTGTGTTTAAGCTTCAGAACCATTTATCTCATTGAGTGAGGAGGATAATCCACCCACCTCTTCCTCTCTCCCTGGCAGGTATTTATAGGCAGCCACTCATCTCCCGTCGGCAACGGCTGCTCCCCTCCCCAAACCTTTCCAGCTCCATCCCCAGCACTGTGGAGAAGCTCCAGGGAACCCGGCATCCCACTGGGCAGCAGGGGCATCACCAATCTGCACCCACCCCAATGCTGCTCCTTGCAAGTGGACGTTTTCCCCCTGCTCTGCATCCCACTCCGCTGCACACCCAGCCCTGGGCACATCACTTCTGCCAATAAGTAATTGCAAACTCATTAGGAGCTCATTGAGAGGAGCAGAGGCCACCCGGGAGAGCTCCTTCAGGCACCCAAAAGAGGAGGCTGCTGGGTAAGAAAGAGGGGAAAGGAAAAAAATACAATCCCCTGCAGCCATATCAGAGACTGACAGGCCAGAAAAACAACCCGGTTATTGAGGGAGGTCAAAGGAAGAGGGGTTTGGAGCTCAACACGGGGGTCCCTATGGTGAGGCAGCATGCTGGCAGCCTAGTGAGGAGCCAGAACTCACACCATGGGCTGCTCCAGGGCAAGGAATTGGGAAGAGGAAGGGAGAAACTCCACAGGGCAGGGTAGGGGGGCTTTACAAGACCCAGATTTCTCTTTAGAGAGCAGAGAAAGGAGCACTGCTGGGCAGCGGGGTGGGCACAGGCACTGCCATGTACTGCCCTGTGCCACATGTTTTCTGCAGAGCTTTGGTTTCCCCCAATGCCAAGACCCTTCCACTGCTGTGATGCTCCCTGCAACAGCCACGTGCTCATGAATTATGGTGTCATGGGTCTTATCAGTGGGCAGCACTGAGTCTGGCAGGCTGGAGGCCAGGGCACCCATGGGGAGGGAACTCACTCCCTCTGCACCCCAAGCGGCTCCCAAACCTCCCCTCTTTTCCCCAAAAAAACCTGCTGAGCTGGCAAAGTAATTTCTAAGCCCCACCTCCAGCACCACCCCAGGGTGAGGGGGCAGCCTATGCCTGAGCCACTACATCCCAGCATCCTGCTTCATTCCATCCTCCACCACCTCCCTTCCTGACCCCATTTTGGGGACATCCTCATCATCTCCTCCATGCCGCTGGGACCAGCACACCAGAGCAAGGTGTTATTACTGCTGTCCCTGGGGCAGAGCACACCAGCACCCAGGGAGGGCTCACAAAGGCACCTTCACCTAACGAGGCCGAGGTCTCCATGGGCGCAGGGGGGAACAGGCACCTTGTGGGAGCCACCACCTCAGGCAGGCAAGGGGTTGCCTCCAAAGAACCCCTTCCTCCCATCCCATCAACAGCAGCAAAACACTCGTAGGGACAAGGTCCATTCACCCTGGGGTTGTCCCAGCGTGGCTCAGGACAAGCCAAGTGTGTCTGGGAGCTCACGCGTGGCACGGGTGCCAGCAGCTGTGGGTGGGCAGCAGCCAGGGAGCAGCCACTCTGCCAGCATTCTGTCACCCAGGAGGAGCTGTCACCCCCCAGAGGTGATGGATGGCACACGTCTCTGTGTGCTCCCACCTCTCGCCAGCTCCATGGTGGTGGGAAGGTGCTGGGAAGCACTGGAGTGCCACTTGCACCATGAGCCTGAACCAGCAACAAACCTCTGCCAAAACAGGACTTCCCAGTGCTCCCAGTTTGAGGCACTTTGCACAGTGGCACCGATTTCCCATTTATCCAGAGTTCCTCATACCAGCTCCTTGCCTGGACTAGAGCAGCATGCCTGGCACCAGGATCTGCTTCAGCAAAGCCAACAAACACCCAGAAGCTCGCAGGCTCTCCTGGCAGAGACGTCTCAGCTGCAGGGCAGGATCAGGCCCGGGCACACCCCTCTGTAGCATCCCCCATAGCAGGAACCATCTCCCATCTCAGCCGTCAGCCCCGACAAGCCTCTTCAGCCTTGTGTTCCAGGATTCGGGTTTCACAGTCAGCCTCAGCATGAAAAATTTGGGAACAGCAGATAAAGCAGTGCTTGGGCTCTCTCCTCCAATGGGCGGCTGCTGCTCCCCAGGGAGCCCCGGCTCTCCCCTCCTGCTGCCATCCTCTGTGTCCTCTGCACTGCTCTCCCCGAGCTTCCAGTAGGATTTTTCCTGCCCTTGTCTGCACCACACCGTCCACAGACCCCTGACAGTGGGACCTTGGCTGCCTTTCAGAGGTGTTTCAGCCTCCTGGGGTTTTTCCTGACGAGTGAGATGGCTTCTTTAGGACCTCAGCTGCTCCAGCCTCCAGCTCCTCCTGCCTTCACCGCGCCTCGTCGCCAGCACCAGGGATTTATGATTACTTCATTGTTTGATTGGTTTCATCAGCCTGCCATCATCTCCCTCCCAAAACTCTTCCACCAGCACCGGCAGCATCACGCCTTCGGGATCTGCAAAGACAAACGCCCCGAGCGGCACCTGCCTGGACCCTCCTGCTCCCCCGGGGCAGGGCCAGCAGGACCCTCACCTCCTCTGACTCCCGGGGGCAGCGAGGTGCATCACCCTGCTGCCAGCACCAGCCCTGGCTGGTGGGGCTCCGAGGGTCTTCACGGCCTTTGCTTGCGGTGGGGCTGCTCTGAGCCCGCAGCCCGGGGTCCAGGATCCTGCTCTGACCCCAGCATCGCCCTGGCTCCCACCGAGGGGGACATTCCTGCCTGTCCCCTGCCTCAGCCTCTCGTCCCCTCGCCCCCGGGGCAGGGTAGGGCAGCACACACTGACAGCCATGCCGTGGTCACGCTGGCATTCCCAAGCTTTGCCCCCCCCACAGTGCCAGACGCGGTGTGGAGGGGTGCTGAGACCAAACCACCCATCCCCCCCACACCCCTCACCCGTCCCTGAGGTGCTGCAGGACCCCCAGCCAGCATCACCCACCCGCGGCCACGGTAAGGCCGGCCCCGGAGGAAAGTGGGTCACACTCCCCCTTCCCGAGCTGCAGCAGCGGGAGGCTGGAGAGGGATGGAGGCCGGATCCTGCTCCATCCCGGTGGCGAGGGACACTGTGGGGAGATGAGGGCAACTGAGGGGGGTGACCAGGGCAACCAGGGAGAGAGGTGGGCTACCGAGGGGGGGCTGGAAAGGACCACCGAGGGGAAATAAGGGCTATTGAGGGGAGATAATGGCTACCAAAAGGAGATGAGAGCTACCAGGGGGAGATGAGGGAAACCAAGAGGAGATGACGAGGGCAAGCGAGGGGAGCTGAGGGGAGATGGCCTGAAATGTCTCCTTTCCTTCTTCTCTCCTTCTCCTCTCCTTCTCCTCCTCTCCCTTCTCCCTCCTCTTCTCCTCTCCCCTCCTGTCCTCTCCTTCTCCTCTCCACTCCTCCCTTCTCTTCTCTCCCTGCTCCCCAGTCTCCAGCCACCTCCCAGCTCAGCGCATCCTTCCAGACCCGCCCGTTCCCCCCCTCCCCGTTTCACCGGGATCCCTTTTATCTCCGGGAAATCGGCCGCGGCCGCGGCCCCGGAGGCAGAGCAAGGCAGGAGCCCCCCCACGGTCCCCCGGTTCCATCCCCGCTCCGGTACAAACTCCTCTCAAGTGTGACTCACGCCGCTTCCGTCTCCGGCCCCGAATTTGTCCCCGCAGCCGCAGGGCCGGGGGGCAGGTGGCAGCGGCCGGGGGGGGACCAGACAGCGGACAAGACCCCCGGGGCCAGCATCCTCCCCACACCCGCTGGTTCCTCCCATTCATCCCGGTTGTGCCGTGCGGGGACCCGCCACCCCACCCCCCCACCCCAGCACCGTGCGGGTAGACAAAGGGCGGCCCCGCCACAAAGGCGCGGGCCGGTACCGGAGAGGGCGGTGCCCCCCGCGCCCCCCTCATCCCCTCCCCACCGCCGCCTTACCGGTGGGGCGAGCCGCCGCGCCCCGTCCTCGGCGGGAGAGGAGCCGCCGCCGCCGCTCGCCCCCCGCCCCGCCGGGCTCATGCCGCGGCCCCGCCGCCGCTACCGGAGGAGCGGAGCGGAGAGCGGCGGCCCCCCCGCACCGCCCCGCGCCGCCCCGCCCCGCGCTCCGCCCGCCACCGGCACCGCCCCGCAGCCCCCGGGAAGGATGAAAGGGGGGGGCTCCGCCACCGTGCCCCGGCAGCTGCGGGCGGGGGGAGAATTCAGGGCGCTGCCTGCCCCAGTCCCTCGGCCAGACCCTTCCTCAGCGCCGGCACCGCCCGGCGGTCGCGGGTGGGTTCCTCCGGGGCGGGGGGCAGCGCTGAGCCGGCCGCCTCCCGCAGGGCTCGGAGCTCAGGGGCGGATGAGCCGGGGCTGGGACAGGGACCTCCCGGTAACTCAGCCGCGGACCGGGCTCCTCGCCCCCTCTCCACCCCGCTCGCCACCGCCTGCAGCCAAAAGGACCCCGACAGCCCGGGAGGGACCATCTGGGGTTCAGCACCACCCGATGGAAACCGTCCTTGCACAGGACCACATCCCACTGCCAGCAGGTCCCCTGCCTCCTGTCCTCCCTGAGCCTCCCAAGGCTTCGGATGTCTTCTCCCGGGCTTTGTGTTTCTTCTCCTTGTAACTCTTCCCCTTGTATTTCTCCTTCACCCGGCTCGCCCCCCCAGGTGCTGCTCCAGAACACGCTCAGGACACACGGCTTCCCCCCGAACCGGTGGGACAGTTGCACCGAGCCAGGGAACGCCGTCCGCGGCAGAAACGCTGCACCAGCTCCGGTTCAGCCTGGTCACAGTTTGGCAACACATTCAGCAAGCCAGGAACCAGGCACCAGGAACTCCCGGGCACCTCCAGCCCAAAAGATGGTGTCAGTTTTCCTGGAGCAAGGTGAGGGGTAGGTACCGTGCTCCTCCTCGGAGCATCCCTGGGCACATTCAGTCTTTTTGGATTTCCTTCTGGGCTCACTGGAGCTGATCAGGGCATGGGCTGGGGGTTGCTTTGGGGCTTCCTTGGCTCTTCACTGGGTGCCAGGTCCCTTTGCTCCTCAGCTGACCCACAGCTGTGGGTCCCAGGGACCACAGTGGGTTGTTCCAACACACTGCACAGACCGGGTGAGCAGAGACCGTGGTCATCCCACTGCCAACAGAGCTCCCACTACCAGGAAGGGAATGGGAGGCCTGGCCACTGACGCACTGGTGGCTCTAATCCACTTCCAGTTTAGCACACAGAGCAATTAGGTTTTTTTATGAATGACTTTAAAGCAAGAGGCTGAATCACATTCTGACACTTCTCTTTAGTTTGGTGCCAATGCTGTGACATTGCCACCCTTCTCCTCTCTGGCAGCCATGTAGGACATCCCAAGCCTCCAGTCGGGTACGGAAGAGGCAGCTGTGGCTTGTGAGCCTGCTGGTCCCCTCGACCCCCCTGGACTTGCCACTGCCACAGCTCCCAGCACCCCTGGCTTGGATGCTCCAAGTAGGAACAAGCCCCACTGGAATGGAGCATCCCTGCATCACCGTGACCCAGAAAGCCAGGGAATGGCTGGATGGGTGCTGGGAAGGGGCAGAAGAGCAGCTTAGGGGCCAAGGTGCCAGGAAAGGGCATGGTGTGGGAGAGGGGACAGAGCTGGGGTCTGGCAGGTGCTCCCTGTGCCACTCCATGAGCAGGACGTGGGCTGGTAAAAGCCACCACAGCCCAACATGCACGCGTGGGTTGCTGGGGACAGTGGGTCCAGCCCTGTCCCTACCCTCAGCACCCATACAAGGCACCTGTCCCCCCGTGTCCCCTGTCTGCCCTTGCTGTGCCACCCCCCAGCTGTGTTCCCTCAGCCTCCTGATCACCGTGTTCTTAGCTGTGCCTCCCAGATCTCCTCTGGCTCACCCTATTTATAGCTCGGGGCTCTTTCTAGGTCAGGTGTGAGGTGCTGGGGCCCGGGGAGCCTGCACAGGGCCGGGCGGAGCTGCAGGGATGGCACCGCACACCCCTCCTGTGGCTCGGCTCCTGCTGTCACTGCCCCGGTGCTGGAGGATGGGACTGGGCTGTGCTCCGGGTGCTGAGCTGTGGGTGAGGGACCAGCGGGGATGTGGCAGGGCTCCGAGGGGCTCAGAAGGGCTCTGAGGGGCTCAGCAGGGCTCTATGGGGCTCCGTGGGGCCGAGCAGGCTGCAGATCAGCACATCACCGGCACAGGGGTCACACACAGAGACTGAACAATAGTAACACCAGTAGCACCATTTAAAGTTTGCATCCTGAGTCTTCAAAACACATCAAGAATATTAACAACTAATTGAGATTAGCGAGATCAAAGGAGACAGTTCAAACGTGTTTATCACCTAGCTCATCCCAGCCCGTGGTGCAATGAGCCCACAGCTCCCCAAGGGAGCATGAATGCCTCCAGGATTTCTGCTCGGGAAAAAAAAAAAAAAAAAAATCCCAGGAAATGCACTCAGAGGGGAGATGACCTGAAAAGCCCTAAATATTTCTAGCAAGGCTGATCCACTTCAACTTCAGCAATGAGGTCTCTTGTCCCTTCACCACCACTTGGTGCCCCCCAGCAGAGTGGGAGCCAAGGGGCCGTGCCCCACACAGGACACGGGTCGGGGTGCCATGGCCACCAGCAGCCCGTCACACTCCGGTGACGTGAGCTAAAACCTTCCCTAAGATGCTGGCAGGGATGCTGGGAAGGAGCAGGAGGGAGGGAAGGAGGGAGGGCGACACAGCAGAGAAGGACGCTGGGAACCAAAGCCCCGGTGGAAGGGGATACGCTCAGCCTGGGGAAATGCCACGGGCACCTCACAGATGCTTTTAGGTGTTTCTTCCCCCCCTGTAGCACCCCTCGAGCCCCTCAAACCTTCTGCCCTGTCCCTGCTGTTAGGCCAGCCTCACCTCCCTGTGCAGGCACCGGCACAGCCTTTGGGATTGCAGGAGGAAAGGGGCCAGAGGGAGATGGTTCCCGGAGCACTGGGTAGCATCTTTTCTTCTGAAAAGATGCAGAATGGGTTTCCTCGTGGGGCAGGTGGGGTTTTGGGTGTAGCAGGGTCACGGCACTGATCTGGATCCGGTCCCCCGGGACAGCCTGGCACCGCACGCTCGGCCGCCAAGGCACAGAGCCCGTTCTCCTGGCACCATCTAGAGGCTGCGGGGACAGGCACGCTGCCACCGCGCCCACGCGTGGGCACACACGCTCCCCGGGGGCAGGGTGACAAGGTGACAGGCCCGGGGGCGGGCGGTGGCAGAGCGGGGAGCACTCGGTGGGTCCGTCTGCCAGAACCCCCCGCCAGAGCCCGGGGGTCCCCAGCCCCGTGGCTGCTGTGCGGGCAGTGTAAGGCGGTGACAGCCCTGTCCCCGGGGGCTGGAGGCACGGAAAGGCTGCTGGGGACACCTGGGGGGGCTTGGGGATGGGGAGCTTTCCCAGCACTGCCCACCCTTGAAGGTGGGGATGGGGAGAGGTCCCTGGGGACAAGCCGCGGGGGTCAGTCACTCCTTGTCCCCCTGCACAGGGAGGGGTGGTTGCTGCAGCCACCACGCGGGGCCTCGGGCCCCCTCACTGCCACTTCAGGTGCTCCCCTCCCTGCCTGAGAACGCCAAACTCGTGCCACTTGTGGCCCAGGGTGGGTGTACCTGGCTGGCTCCAACCCCGGGATGGGCTGTCAGGCAGGAGCCCAGGGGATGCTCCTCACCCCTCCCCAGCACCTCAATCCAAGGCACGTTTTCCATCTTTTTCCCCCCCACTCCCAGCACCTTCCCTGCCAGCGCCGAGCTCGTGGGCAACAACCTATGGGAACACAGTGTCCAAACCCACATGATTTAACACCAAATCCTACTGTTTCCTGCACGCCCGGAGGAAGGACAGATCACCTGGGCTGGCACGTCTCCACAGCCTGGCCCACAGCCCTGCCTGGACACCCGCCCGGTACCGGTACCGGCACCCCCGGACCTCAGTGCGGAGCTCCCGGGGGGCTCCCAGGGGGCTCCCCGCCGTGGCGGGGCAGGAGCTGTGCCCCGGGGATGGGGGTGTGGGACAGGAGGTGGCAGTGGCGGGATGCCAGGGAGCAGCAGTTGGGCAGGAGCGGTGCCAGCGCTCAGAGCTCGCAGCCCAGCCGGTGCAGGGCTAATTCCGGCACTGCCACATTCCCCTTGGCTGCCGCTCAGCAGCGCGGGTGGGAGAGGAGCCTCTGGGGGGGGGCTGGGGGGAAAGGGACAGGCTCTGGGGAGCCTTGTGCCCTCCTTGGGGACAACCCAACTGCCCTGTCCCTGGGAGCACACTGGGGACCGTGCTCAGGCCAGTGGGAATGGGATGTCTCCAGGGTGCTGTGGGTTTGCACAGGTCAGCCAGCAGCCCCCCTCCCATGGGCACAGTGGCACTGCTCGCCATGGCACGGGACCCCCGGGACCCCCACCCTGAGCCCTGGGGCAGCACACGCTGGAGCCACACACACAGCCTCTCCCTGGCATGGCACGGCACCAGGCCACAGTCTCCTCCAGCCAGGAGAGGATGCACCTACTCCAAGGGAAACTTTGGCACGGCCAAGGCAGCTCGGATGCCAGGCATCACCCCCCAGCCCGGCTCGGTGTCACACTCCCGTGTCCCTCAGGGCTCCTGGCATGTCCCCCAGCAGCACATTGCCCTGCTGGGCACCACGGCACTGACCTGTGCAGGTGCAGGGGCTGCAGCTCCTCTTTCTGGAAGCAGACGAAGCAGAAGGAATCCATGGCTCGGCTCCTGTGGCTGTCACACCTGGGTGAGGGGGACCACGGGACAGGCAGTGCTGGAGGGGTGTTGGCATCTTCCTTCTCCTCGGCAGTGCCACCGGCAGCCAGAGGCTCAGGCTGAGGCCATGGTGTTGGGGAGCTCCTCAGGCGGCCGGGCTGGGTGCTGGGGATGGCTGCTCACCACGCAGGGACCCAGCGCTGGGCTGGGCCGTGTCCCATGTCACCCTGTTACCTGTGATGTCCAAAACCACCCTGGCACCCATTGTGCTACCCAGCTGGAGGTGGCACTGGTCCTCAGGAGGTGTGAGCAGAGGCCTGGGGCAGCATCACCCGAGCTGGGGGGTCTGGCAGGACAGGATGAGACCCTGGCCAGACCCTGTGGTTGCTCAGGGGGATGTGGCTGCCTGTCAGTGGCACCCAGCACCCATGTGGCACCCAGCGGCGCTGGGCACAGAGGATGGTGCCCACAGCACTGCCAGGAAAGTCTCCCCTGCACAGGGGCTTGCAGCAGGCAGGGTCCGGCAGGGTCCGGCAGGGTCTGGCAGGGTCTGGCAGGGTCTGGCAGGGTCTGGCAGGGTCTGGCAGGCAGATGTCCAGGGCCAGGAGCACCGTGCAGGAAAGTTGAGTTGCGGACGAGCGTCGGGGCTGGTCTGGGCGGCAGAGCAGCCGCTCCTCTGACAGCTACACCAGTGTGTGAGTATTAATAGCTCCAGATTCATGCGGAGAGGCTGGGAAGTTAACTCCTCAGCTGCCACTGCCGGCCCTCTCCCCGCTCCAGGCACCCTCTGGGCTCGGGGCTCAGGGCTCGGAGCTCACCCAGGGCTGCAGCTGAGACCTGCAGACTCAGCACATCCCCTTGGTGTGATGGGTGTCACTGAGGCACCCGGGCTCTGTCCCCTGGTGCCCGCTCCTGCTCTTTCCCCAGCCTCTGCCCTGGCCAACCCTTGGCACATGGCATGACCAGGAGAGGATTTGACTCAGCCTGGCTGCCCACAGGTGTCCGTGGGTGCCCTGCAGAATGGTGGTGGAGAAGGTGGCCCGGGGAAAATTCCTGTGGAGCTGCTCCCTGCTGCATGGCCAGACTGGGCTGTTCATGGCAGGACCATCATGGTGCCCCACGAGGGGTGTCCTTGCCCCACGAGGGGTGTCCCTGTGCCATCAGTGCCAGCCAGGGCAGCTGTGGCAGTGGTGTCCAGCCACCTCCAGGGCACAAGCCAGGCCATCTCGGGGCAGCGTGCTGGGTCAGGAGCCCCCTCAGCCCCGTGGCTGCAGACCCTCACGGGACAGCTCTGGGGTCTCGCTGTCCCCATCTGCTGGGACCAGGTCAGGGTCCCACGCAGGTCCCCTGGGCCCCCCGGGACTGAGAGCTGCTCCAGCCCCTCACCCGAGCCCGCACCCACTGCCCCGGGGCAGAAGCAGAGGCCACGTCCTTGGGGGTGACACAGAGAGGTTTCCCCAGCCTGGACGCAGGCTTTGTCATCTCTCACCATGAATTATTCAGCGTGTGGCTCTGCTTCCAGCCTCCCAGCCGCTCCCCTCCTAATGGCAAAAATCGATGGCTTTTTGGCTTCCCCTGGCCAGAAATCTCCCGGCCCTGCCTCCCGGGGGTCCCGTCCTGGCTGCCCCAGGAGACAGGGCACCCAGCCTGGGGGTTGGGTGATTTTATTGCCCTGCTGGGCAAGCAAATGTTGCCTGAAGTCAGGAGCAGCTGGAGCTTCGTGATTCAGAGCAGGGCTCATCCTGGAGCCATGCTCATCCCTCAGCTATTTCCATCCCGAGCATTTCTCCTGCCCTTAACCAGACTCTGTTACCCCAAGGTCCCTCGAGGCCTCATCTTCTCTTTGTCCCTGGCCATGGCGAGTGGAGTTCACCCTACAGAGTCCTTGCTGGGGACCCATGGCTAAAGGGGGCTGGGGGATGTGCCACAGGGTGGGGACACCATGTCCCCTCTGCAGGGCACAGGGAATGAATTGCTGGGCACCTCTGTCTGCCCACCCCAGGGGTGATGGGGGAGCAGGCAGGGATGCAGGCAGGGTGTTTGCAGGGATGCTGCTGCTGTGCTGGTCCTTGGGAGCTGGGATCAGCATCCCACAGGTGTCTGGCACTGGGGAGCTCTTCTCCAGCCCACGGGGTGCAGGCAGGTCCCCCCACCACAGACAGACTCCCACGGGCACCCAGAGCCCCCCGGGTATGGCGCCGAGGCCCTGGCACCAACCCAGGCACCCACTCACCAGAAACAGACTGCAAGGAGCAACAAAAAATGTTAAAATTTAATGCCTTGGATAATGGGCTGAGCAGAGATGAGCAGAAACCCTGAGAAAAAGCCTTGCTGATCCATGGTGATGCCTGTCTGATGGGACCCTGCTCCCAGCTTTTTCAAACCCCGTCAGCCACTTCCCACTGAGGTGTGGGACCCAAAAATCCATCTGGCTCCTGGTAGATGCCCCATGGTGGGTGATGGATCCCTCAGGACCTTGCCCATGGAATCCCAGCTCTGCTGTCCTCCTCCCCACCACCTGCACCTCTGCTGGTCCCCTCCCAAAGTGGTGGGTGTGCTGCATCACATGGGTGGGTTTGTTGTTTGAAATCTCAGAAGATGGCAAGGAGAGGCTCCAAACTCTGTGCAGGTTTTAAAAAAGCCCTTTCACCCCTGCCTGTGACAGTAGTGGGGTCTGCTATGGGAGAGACTGAGCTGCCTGGGCTGCCTGCTGCCCCTCACCCACGCTGCTCCTCTGGGCCTGGGGCTGTAGGAAGGGGTGATGCGGACACTGGGATGAATTTCCAGTTCTCCCTTCCAGATACACGTGAAAGAGCAGAGCTGCAAGGCCCATCTGAAGCAGGGTCTTGCCCCCTTGCTTATTTGGGCACCTCCTGTCATGCCTCAGACCCTTGCTCCATGGGCTACTTTTGTCCCAGCCTAAAGCAGCTGCCCTCCCATGGGAACTGGGAAGCCATTCCCAGGGACACAACTGATGTGGCCCAAAGGACATCACCTGTGGACCCAAACGGAGGAATCCCCACGGGGCATGGAGCTGAGCAGGAATGGATGCAGGGGGACCTGGCTGGGAGGTGTGGGGGCCACAAAAGTCTTGCTCAGCAAAGCCCCCCTGGGCAGGATGGACACCCCAGCTGGGCTGCCCTGCACAGGGATGAGGGATGGTGTGGGATGGGAGCACCATGTTACTGGGATGGTGTGGGATGAGAGCACCATGTTACTGGGATGGTGTGGGATGAGAGCACCATGTTACTGGGATGGTGTGGGATGGGAGCACCATGTTACTGGGATGGTGTGGGATGGGAGCACCACGTTACTGGGATGGTGTGGGATGGGAGCACCATGTTACTGGGATGGTGTGGGATGAGAGCACCCTGTCACAGGTACCCACGCCTGGCACAGAGCAGTGGCAGGTGGAAGGGGAAGGACAAGCATGGTGGGGAGGAGGTCTCAGGAGCACCCTTTCCCTGCAGTGTTTTTTTAAAATAAATTTCACCTATGTGTACTTTTTGCAGGCATTTCTACTTGGGTCTTTTAATTCCTGCTGGATTATTTGTAGCTTGATAAAGAAGCAAACCTATTGCCAAACCACTCGTGAGACCTTTACTGTCCTGGTGAGTTGTGGTTTAACCCTTTCTGGCCCATTCCTTCCTGTGAGGTGGCAGGGCAGGAGGATGCTCATTTCCACCCTGGGGATGAGTTGCAGCTCAGTTTGTGGTGGGAGCAATGAAAGGAGAAGGGAGCAGCCACCCAGCTGGGACCCAGTGAAGCATCAGCAGCTGCTGGGTTGGGCTCAGGCTCACCCTGCAGGCAAACCCCAAACTCTGCAGAATAAAGCAGAGAAATGAGGTGAGGGTTTCAGTGTGTACTCAGATGGGTGGAGCTGTGCAGGAAGCTTTGATGGGAGGGTTTCACATCACCTTGCAGCACCTTTCTGTGCCTGTTTACAGTGGAAATGGGGGCAGCTGTGGAGCTCCCAACCAGGGCCAGGTGAGACCCTTTATTTCCACAGCAGTGGGAGGCACCAGGATGTCTTCCTGAAGCAGGGATGAAGGCTTGGTGCTCACCATCAGCCCCAAATCCTGCCCTAGAAGCCCCTGCATCCCCTGGGGTTTTGCAGAGGAGGTAGGAAGAAAGCAGAGAAGCTCCATGAGAGAAGCCAGCAGAGCTTTATCTTCTTTTGGTGCCCACCACCTGTATTAATTTAATGGGTTTGGGGCTTTGGTTGGTCCCTTGCCCTGTTCCCGTGGCATCCCAGCTCCCTCCCATCTCAGCTGGGGCTGTGTCTGATGTGGAGACACCCCCAAAAAAACCAAATACCCCAAAAAAAGCAGCAGAGCTGAGAGGTGAGTGTGGACCAGCAGCTCCCTGTCCAGCAGCTGGAATGCTCAGACAGGCAATGTGCAGCCCCTCCGGAATAACAAATGAGGATAATGAGATTATCCCGGTGCTGGTCACCATGGCAACCTGCCCGCTGCTGAGCTGGCACCTCCGGGCCTGGCGGGCACCGCGCTGCGCGGCTCCGGGAGGCTTGGGGGGCACGGGAGGGGCACGGGAGGTGCTGAACGGGAACTGGGAGGATTGTTGAGGCCTTGGAAAGGGTCTGGAGGTGTTGGGAGAGGTTGGCAGGTGTTGGGAAGGTTTTTGAAGGGTTTTTTTTTTAAATGTTGGAGAGGCTCTGGAGATGCTGGTGAGAACGTTGGAGTGTTTTGGGGGGAAATTGGAGTTTTTGGAGCTGCTGCAATCTGTTTTGGAGATGTTGGAGGGGTTCTGGAGGTATTCAGAGAGGTTTTGGAGGCGTTGGAGAGGTTTTGGAGATGTTGGGGTGAACTGTGGGTGGTTTCGGAGGGGTTCTGGAGGTGTTGGAGGGGTTTAGGAGGTGCTGGAGGGCTCCTGGAGGTGCTGGAGGGGTCCTGGAGGTGCTGGAGGGGTTTCTGAGGTGTGGGAGGGGTCCTGGAGGTGTTGGAGGGACAGGTTTTGCAGGCAGGGCTCTGCCTGGGGGCAGCTCCTGGTGCAATTCATCAGCCCCTGGCAGTGAGCAGATGAACCTCCCAGCAGTCATCTCCTTCCCAGTGAGGTTTTATCAGCCCGGGGGCCCAGGAAGGGCCTTTCCAGCCATGGGGCAGGGTGAGCAGGACTGGGGGGGCCATGGGGTCAGCGCTCTGCTGAGAGCAGGGGGAATAAATGAGCTGTGGAGAGGCCCCAGAGCTGCTCAGCCAGAACCCTCTTGTTGAGCCTCAGGGTTGGTTAGACCCCATGCAGGGTTTATTTTCCCCCTCTCTGGCTGTGTTTAATCCCCTCACGTAACTGGAAGCGTTTGCGTTATCCCATATGGACATTGTCCCCTCCAAAGCCTCAGCCGTCTCCCCAAGCTGTCAGTGCCTCAGGGGACGTGGGGACCCGCACAAAGCTCTGGGATCTGTGAGAGCTTCGTTGGGCTCCGGTTGGTCACAGCTCACGGGTTTTCCAGGCAGGACTTTATGGCTGGGTTCCCCCTGGGGTTTTGTGGGGTTTTTTTGGTGGTGGGTTTTTTTGTTTTTGTTTTTAAAGAAATTCACCTGCTCTCTGGGGGCGTGGCAAGAAACGGCCCCGCCCCTGACTCCGCCCCCTCACAGACCCCGCCCCCAAACCGCTTCCTGCCGGGCGGGAAGCTCTGACTGCACATGCGCAGTGCTTTGGGGGCGGGGCGAGGCGCAGCTCCCGTCCCGCCCCTTCCCTCGCGCCCCCTCCCACTGCCGGGCACCGCGCCCTTCTCCAACATGGCGGCAACCGGCGTCCTGCGCCCATCTGCGCATGCGCCCCACGCCCCGCCTCGGCTCTGATTGGCTGCGGCCTCCCGGGCCCCGCTTCCGGCGGGAGGGCGGGGCGGGGCGGGGCCGCTGCCCGGTGCGCGGCGGGATGCGCCTGGCGTAGGCAGCGCCCGCACCGACACCGCCGCGATCGCCTCCCGCTCCCCGCACCGCCTCTCTCCTACCTCCGGCCGCTCCACGCCGCGCCCTCCCGGCCCCCGCGGGCCCGTGCCCTCCGGCCGCCCGTCCCAGCGCCCCGGGGCTCCCCGTCCCCGCTGACCGGGGGAGGCCCGGGGGCTGGGAGGAGGCGGCGGCTCTCCGGTCGGGGAAGCCGCCCGCCGCCCCGAGGCTCTGCGGCCGGTGCATGGGCGGGGAGGCCTCTCCGCTGGCCGCCGCCGGCCGTGAGATGAGCGGAGCGCGGGGCCCAGCCTAGAGCCGCCCCGGGAGCCGCCGCCCGCCATGGTGAGTGAGGAGGGGAAGGGGGGCGGGGGGGATCCCGCTGCGCCTCGGCGGGGCCTGAGGCCTGGCCCGGGCCCGGCAGCCCTCGGGCCTGCCCCCGGCACGGGCAGCGGGAGGTGCGGGGCCTGCTGCGGGGAGCGTTCCGTCCCGGGGGGGGGTGTTCGGGGCGGCCTTCGGCCCCGGAGCCGCCTTGGGAGCAGCCGGGATAAAACCTTGGGAGCAGAAATCGCTCCTGGGAGCCTTTGTGTCGGGTGATGGGAGTCGCGGGTTCCCTCCGGTGCCCGCCGTGCAGCTGCCCCGTTCGCTTTCAGCTTGGCCCGGGCCGAGCTGCAGACGTGGCCCGGTTCCCCCTCTGCTGCGGATGTTTGCTGCTGTTCAGACACCTTCCCGCAGCAGCAGCCGGGGCTCTGTGCAATCCAGAGATTTGTGCTTTGATTTGCACGATCTTTTTTTTTTTTTCCCTTGATAAGAAGGGAGATAAAAGATCTTCGGTCCGTGGGGTGCAGGCAGCCAAGGTTGCAGAGCTGGAAATCTGTCTTCAGAGGGTCAGGATGTTGCTCACTGTGGCCCATACCAAGTGCTGGCAGTGCTGTGCTCAGTAACAACTGATCTTTCCCATGTTCTTCCTGCAGGGAAACCTTCTTTTCCCCAGTTATTGGGTTGACAAAGGGGACCTCTAAACACGTGCTTCTCAGCTTACAAAGCCAGTACTCAGCTTGTAGCTGAATCGAGCATTGGATGTTCAAGGTAAAAAAAGACAAGGTGTAACTCATCAGGCCAAATGTGCATCCATTTGGAGGCAAAGAGAGAACCCAGAAGTCCCTCTGCAGTTCTGAGAGCACACCCTGAGCCACCTCTGTAACCTCTCCACACTGTGATCCATGTGATCAGTAAGCAGAGAGATGTGTTTGGCAGCCCTGGATCTGCTCTTGGAACTCTGCCTCCTCTCCTGTCTCAGCCAGAGTCCCACTGGGCAAAGGCAGCAGTTACTGATCCAGTTTCCAACCAGTTTCTAACTTCAGCTGTTTTAGAGAACCTTGACTCAGGCCTTGTGTCCTTTTTCTGTGGGCAGCTGGGATCTTGGTTTGCAGTTGGTAATTTCTTCACCCAAGAGCTGAAATAATCTCACGTGCACATTGTTTGCTCTGCTCCTGCTTTATTGAAACCTTGCTCTCTGTAGCCCTCCTAAGTTGAATTTTGTTAATCCCCTTGAGAGGCCTTGCAGCTCCATGCAGTGTCTGGTGGGGTGGGACATGATAAATACCAGTAGCAGCCTGTTACTGGTGGGTGTGTGTAGGTGAGGGATGTACCTGCTCAGCACAGCCTCCTGACTTGTCTGCCACGTGCCCTGGCTCTTCCTGAAGTTAGCTTTAGGCAGAGCTAGAACAGAAGGTGATGTTCTGGAGGTGGATTCTCTTGGGTGACTGTCTCTGGCTCACCAGGATTAACAAATACTGGGGTTAAAGTAATAATACCTGGAGAATTTGGTAGTTGTATCCAACAAACCAGCCCTGCATGTGGAGAGGTTACAGAGGTGGTTCAGGGTGTGCTCTCAGAACTGCAGGAGGACTTCTGGGTTCTCTCTTTGCCTCCAAATGGATGCACATTTGGCCTGATGAGTTACACCTTGGTGTCTTTTTTATCTTGAACATCCAGTGTTTGGTTCAGCTACAAGCTGAGTGCTGGTTTTGTGAGCTGAGAAGCAGTTGTCAGGCTGTGCTGCAGAACTGACTGTTGTGACTCCTCATGTGACTGCTGAGCAAGAGTTCCCTCGTGTTCCCATTTCCTTGGAGCTCACAGATGGGCATGTTCTGCTGCTAGCCTGCCCTTCTCCCCAGAAACAGCTGGGAAAGTGAGGAGGAGATGCTGTAAGGGATACTGTGATGAGTGAAACATAATTAAACTCTGCTGTCAGAAATCCAGGCTTGGGGGAGCAGATTCTGTCAGGTGGAGTTGAGCTGGGTCAGTGTGGAAGGGAGGGAAGAACCTGAGTGTGTTGTACAACAGGTGCCTGTTGTGAGATGCTACTCATGGCTCAGGAACCTTCCACACTCTGGAAAAGCTGTTGAGTTGCAGAGGAAGCTTGAGCCATCCCTTAGGTTGCTGAGGTGTTTGTGAAGAGCTGTGTCAAGCCTTCTGCTCCTGGGACCACGTGTGGTGGTTGTTACACACCTCTGGCAGGTCAGGCTGTGAGTGCAGGTTCTCTGTCTGCCAGAGGGTGGTTGTACAGCACCCAGGCAGTGCCTTTCTGTGAAAAATTGTGTCAGTGCTGGGCTGGTGTCTTGGTGTCTTTGTAGAGAAAAGGGTATGGCAGAACACAGGCTTCTCAGGCAGGTTCTTGTGCGTTCAAGTTGACCTCTGAACAGAGGTGACTATCTCTGACTTAGGGACTTGAGTGGCACTCTTCAAGCTTTTCTTTAACAGAGCAGAAGTAATTAATATGGTTCCCCAGCCAACTTGTAGGATCTTTCCAGATGATTTTTGTGAACAGTTTCAAAATAAATGTTTGTGGAAATAAACCTTGAATGCGTTTGTGTTTTGCATCCAAATACACTCTGCATTTGTGTCACCACTTATCCTCTTGCCTTTTTCCTGCTCCCATGAGCAAGGATGAGCCATGTCTGAAGCTGTCAGGGCCCAATTATGATTTCCTGGGTGAACCAATCACCTGGGAAGTGGATTGGTAACTCCCATGTGAGGTTGGAAGTCAGGTGATTACCTCCTAGCACACACATTCTTCAATTATCTGGGATTTGTATCCTACCAGCAACCAGAAGAACAACTTAGGAAAAGGGACTTCTCCAGGAAATGCTATTGTTAGGCTGCAGATTTAAAGTCAGCCCTTCAGGCAGAGAACAGCAAACAGGCTCCTCAAAAGGGTTGGTTTTAGTTACAAAAGCAGTCACACTTCTTTCAGGGTGTCACCAGGCCCCATAAATGTGTAGCTAAGTGGGAAGCAGACAATGGAAGCAGCAGCAGAGCCACAGAAGCTTTGTGGCCCTGTTCTGCATCAGGCAAATATAACTTGCAAAAATGGAAGTAGGCAGTGGGTGTGTGTTGTTTGAATCTTTCTAAGTTTCCCACAGCAGCATCTTAGCTTTTATTTTATAGCCCCTCTAGCACTTGCCCATTTGTTTTAGCAGTAAGTGCTGTCTTTTTGTTTGTTTGTTTGCTTTTTTAATGCTCAAAGCTTCCTTTGGAGACCTGGTGGTGGTTGAAGCCCTCAGTTTGCTGAGGAGTGAGCAGAGCAGGCCTGGTGTTGCTGGTGAGCAGTAGTTGTTCTGACACTCAGGGTTGCCAGGGAGCTTGCTGCTGGGTTCCTGGGATCCCTGCTGCTCAGTGTGGCTCTCATGGAGCTGAGCTGGTGGGGCTGGGGCTGGGTCAGCCTCGGGGCTGTGAGCTGTGTGCTGGGTTTGGGGTCACTCCTGGTGTCTGCTCCCAGCAGCTTGTGCAGAAGCTCTCTGGCTGTCCCACGGTGCAGGAGGTGCCTGAATCCTGCTTGGGCTCTGAGGTGGAGAACAGGTCCTGCTGGCTGTGCTGTGCACTGGGAGCTCCTGGTGGTGCCTGGGGAGGAGGTGGCCTCTGCTTGGCTGAGGTTTTGAGACCAAGAGGGAGCTGGGTCAGCTCATCCCCTGCTCCAGCTGCAGCATCAGCACCAGAGCACCGTGGCCTGCTTGTTGTACAGCCCCTCCAAGTACATGGCTTAAAAAGAGTTGTAAACCCTGTTTAAAAACCATTCTGACTGAGCAGAGAAACAAGAGAACAGGAACTTCAGGGTTCCAGCCTTTCATTTTTGGCCTTCAAGTCCTGTCACTTCCTTTGCCTCTTTATTGTCCCCCTTTTATTAAAACGTGAATCAGGAGCTGAGATTTCATGTGTTCCACACAGCTCCTGGTTCTGCAGCAAAGCAGAGGGTGGGATGGGGTGGGGTGGTGCCCAGCAGGGTGGGCAGCTCTGTCTGCAGTGTCACCCTTGGTGGTGGCATCAGCCTGCAGTGAAGCAAGGACCTGTCTGTCCCTTTTGGCAGAGGGAGAGCAACAAGGAATCAGAACTGAGTTTGGAGCAGGAAAGCTGGGCTCAAGTGTGGCTTTTAAGGATGGCTCTGCCATAATGAAAGCTTTTTCTCTGGAAAAAAAAAATTTAAATAGCTAATTTAGTGAAGTAGTTAATACCTTTCAGGATCCATAGTTGTGGTACCCAGGCCATATTTCAAAGCCCTGGGTAGCTAGTTGTAGGCTGCAGTGTCTCCAGATGGGTTAAAATGTATTAAGGCAGAATTGTTGAGCCTCAAGGTCTACTAAACTAGCTTGAAAAGCCTCTTTTTGCTAGATGATAGTCATAGTAGAGAAGTGGTGGTGGTTGTTATTATTTTTTGCAGGAAAGCATTAAAATCTGGCAGGTACTGCTAAGCTCAAGCAGTGGGGTTTGCTGCTGGAAAGAGATCCCTCAGTGTGCAGATCCCTCAGGAATTTGTGTTCTGTTTGGTTATTGAAATGCACATTATTAGGTGTTCCCATTTCCAGCAGGGAGAAGGAGCTGCTGTTATTGTATCTCTTAACAGATGTTGATGTATGCAAAACTAAAAAAAAAATAAAAATGGTAGCTTTTATGTGCATAGACTGATACCTTGCTGGGAGAATAATGTCCTAAAATCTTTCCAAATCATCATCCTTTATCAGTCAGCAGATATTTCACATTAGAGCTGTATTTGTATTTGGGTCACTGCTGCATCCCAGGTGTTCACGTGGCAATCTTCTAATTTTGGGAGGGGAAAAACATGTTTGCCAGCTTTGTTTTGTCAAAATAAAAGGCTCAGAATACCCTTTATAGAGGTAAAGTGTGTAGCTTTTTTCTCCTACTGCTGACACTGAAGCAGCAGGTTACCCTTGGGGCTCCTTCCTGTGGTCAGGAGCAGGGTGGGTGCTCCAGGGAGACCCCCTCTCCTCGGGAAGGAGTGATGGATGCAGCTTCTCCAAGGCCAGGAGCACCTGGTATTTAGGGAAGATGTTCCTGCAGTGAAGCAGCTTTTATCCAGCCATACCCCCTACACACACACGTAGGTGTCTCTTAATGCTTTCTTTGCCTTCTCTCTTCTTTTCTGTTTACAGTCAAGATTAGAAGCTTTCACTTAAGTTCAGACTCTTCTAGCAACATCACAACTGCCTTTTTTCTTTTTTTTCCTCCCATCTTCCCCAATCCTTCTCAAATGAAATCATGCCTAGAACTGTACTTATTTTACCATTGCCCAGCCCTTTGTATTCAGGCTCCAAATTATATTTTAATCTGTTTCAGCACCTCCAAGCTTGTGTCTGTGTGTATTTTTAGTGGTTTGACTTAATATTTTATTACAGCTTTAATTGCAGCATTAATTTCTTCCTGAGAGGGCTTGTTATGGTTTCTTTTGTCCCTTTTTTTTTGAGAAAGGAGCACACTTATCTGTTTTGGATACTGGCTTGTTAGGATGCCAAAGCCATCCATTAGATATAGGGGTGCAGCCTTCTGGAATGGTTGGTTTTTTTCCTTATGAGATATTATTTTGTCTGGAAGAAAAAATAATCTGTATTCTGCTTGGGTGATGCCTGCTCCAGTGGGCAGAAACCAGAACTGATTTCTTCCCTATTGCAGTAAGTCCATTTCTTTGGGATTGAGGATGGTTTCTTCCACTGAAGTTTGTCTTGGTGGTTGTTTTTGGAGTAGCAGCTGGTGTTGGAGAAGAGTGTGTTCAGAGTCAAGGTCTGGAAGTGATAGAGTGAAGAGAGCTGCTCTGCAGTGGTCAGGTTTGTGTCACTCACCCCCCCATACCATTGAGCAGTTCCTGTGCTTGTGGAGAGAAGACTGAATTATCTAGAATTCCTTGGCTTTCTTTTTTGCAAACATAGAGGAAAAAGAAAGAGGAAGATGTGATCCGTAGCCTGGAATCTCTGTCCTGCAAGCGTGAGGCTCAGCAGCCAGGCTGTGTCTGCTCCCATCTGTGTCTGAGGGATAAACCACTGCTCCCACTGCATCCCAGGAGGAGCAGATTGTGAGCAGGGATGGGTGAGGGAGGAAGAGGCTGCTTTGCAGGACCTTGCAAGGAAGTTTCAGTTGTTTTTCCTTGTTTCCTGCTGGCTCTTGTCAAAAGGAGCCGGGTTCTGGTGACCAAAATCTCGTTGTCTGCCAGCCCAGCCAAGCTCCCCAGGTCCCACAGGTGATGGTCCTGTGCCCACCCCTTGTAGACCCCCAGTCCTGGAGCAGGTAGCCCTGTGTTGGTCCCTCAGAGCCCCCAGTCCTGGGACATGACCCTGCACATTTCCCCAGGGGCTGCCCCTGTGGGTCTCCCAAGCTGCAGGAGATGCCCAGGTGAGAAGTGCCTGCAGGGCTCCTGCACCTGAGGGCTGTCAGCAGCTTCCTCTTCAAGTGAGACAGATGTTCTTCTTGCATGTGCTGTCCTCTGGAAACACTGAAAATGAAAAAGAAAAGTACTGCAGAGTTATCCCCATACTAAGTTTAATCCACAATAGTTTCGTTATAACCTCTTAAATGCCCAGCACTTGTTTTAATGCCAGAAATTAAAGTTGCAATTACACAATCTTTTTGTTTTAGTTTTTTTCACTCTTTGGCAGGGGTAAGGGTCTTATAAAATACTGTTTGGGTTTTCTCTTTCCTGCAGTATACTCAGACCTCCTTGGAAATCAGGTCTGGCTGGTGTAGTATATTGGGTAAGGTATAATCCTTCCCCCAGATGTACCTTAAACCTTGCCCTGGTGTCACATTGCAAGGTCTGGTGTTGGCAGAGTTTTTCCCCATGGTAATGGTCTTAATCCTGCCAGGCAGAAGTGGATGTCTCAAACTACCTGGAAAATGAGCAGCTGGGATGTGTCTGCAGTTCAGAATCTCCAAGGAGGTTTGCTTTTCAGGAGCTGCATCTGAATACAACTGCCACTTTAAGAAACATGCTGAATAATTGTTTTCTTCTCATATTTGCTTTCTTTTTTGCGTGTCCTAGGGCTTTCCATTTCCAGCTCTGCATATGTGCACACTTCCAGAGACTCCTAAAGTTAAGGTTGCAAGTATCTGCAATTCAAACTGTCCCTGTGTCACTGTGAGTTGACTGTGGCTTGAGATAAATAAGGACTTATTTTCAGCTTTGCAGACAGTACAGTATTTGAAAAGTGTTTTTAAAAACCTGTTAATGCATCTTGGATGCCTTCGTGCTGATCTGCAAGCACACCAGATTTACAACTCCCATCACTTAAGCATCTTTTTTTTTCTTCTTTTTGGTCTAAGGAGCTGCCACATTTCAACACGTGGTGAGGAGCAAGCCTTATTATTAAGTGTCAAATATCCCACTGTAAGGGCAAGAAAGGCCACCTTTGTAGGAAGGCTTGGTTAAAACTTGAAGATGTGTGCTTTTAAAAACGTTTTTAAAAGGTCATACTTTGTACCTTTGCTTTACATGCTGCTGTTCATGTATTGATTGTTCTGGACCATTTGAGTTAGAAGATGTAAGCATTTTTATTTTTGTAAAGAGTTTTTATAAGGAGGTTTTTATTCCCTCCATAAATACTCTTTCCCCCCACTCCAGCATTCTTGTGTCCTTGGTGGGGTTTTTTTACATCTTTTTTAAAACTTGGGTTTCTTCACCTAAACTGGCAGGGGAAGTGTCACCTTGGGGTGTCTCACGCTGGGTGCCTTTGTTTGGGCCAGCCCTGTGGCCTAGATTTACTTTTGCAGAAAAAAGGGAAGTGATTTGCACCCTGTAATCCTGATCCTGGAGCTCCTGTGTGAGCATCACCTTACAAAAAAGGAGAAGGATCTTCTTCCAAAGGGTCACAGGCTTGGTTGGAGTGTGGGCACATCTCAGGGAACCCAACAAAGGGAGGGGTGAGGTGAGAGGATGGACCCAGACACTGAGATTGCAAAACTGTTCCCTTTAGAGATGAGTGTCTAGACTTCACTGGAAGAATTTAGGTTGCTTCTGTACTCTGAGAGAGAACCTGAGTCACCTTGCACTGTTTTAGCATGCAGAAAGTGCCTTGTGCCCAGCTGACCACCTGGGCAGATGATGTGGTGTCCATCTGAGGAGCATGCTCTGGCTTCAGGGCTTGTTTTCTCAATTATCACCCAAACTGACAACCTGGTATCAGTGGTGGCTTTATTAGAGTGGTGACTTGCAGCTGAGGGCTGTCTGAACAGAGTGTGTCCTTAAGGAAAGTCTAATGAGTGTAGGTGGACTGAAAATTTTAAGTCCAAAAAGTGACTCTAGTGGCACCTCTGTGGCAAAATGTGCTATGGTGAAATGCACTGATCCTCAGTACTCTGCTTTGGATACTTCTGCACTTCTCATCTGTGGATCAGCATTTTAGCTTTTTTTGGGAAATAATGTGTTGCTAAGTCTTTTCCAGGAGTTAAACCACAGTAAATCAGTTGGCAAATCTCCAGCACATCCCTGGGCATCGGGGAGCCCATAAGTGAATTGCTTCTGTGCTTGTCCTTGGCCAGCTTGCTGTGATAATTTAATTCCTCTTGTAGGTTCCCTGAGAGACTTTCTAGGTGCTGAATTTGAGAGCTCTTTGCTTGCTGTGTTCCCATGTGCTGAGACCCTTCTGTACCCAGTGAAGGAAGCACAGGGTGCTTGGTGCAGCCCGGGCTGGGTCACCTCCATTAAGAGTTACTGGTTCAGAAAGAATCAGACCTCAGACACTTGAGCCTGTTAGTCAAAGTTCAGCTTTCAGACCTGAAGCCTGGTCAACTGAAACTGCCTGTACAAGGAGATTTAAGAAATAAGATCCCTCAGGTATTCAGAAAGGTACCTGATCACTTGTGTAGCAGGCAGTGTTTACAGGTAAGATGATCTCCTTATCCTGTCCAAGGCATCAGACTATCACTGCTGGCTCTCCATAGCCTGTGCCACGCAGTAGTGTTGTGCCTGTGGTTGTTCCTAGTCCTTAGCTGATGTTTAAATAAACCATGTTGATTTCTGAAGTGCAGTGGGGGATTTCTGAAGTGGGGAGTTGTACAGGCAGAAGGGCCTGGAGCAGCTCCTGTGCTGGACATCATCACACCAGGGAGATGGAGAAGAGCACAGTGCCCTTATTCCTCTGCCAGTTGCCTTGTGTTGAACAGTAAATCATGGCTTTTAGAGTAGATTTTTTTTTTTCTTCAACTGTTGTACAACACGAATGAGTTTTCAAGATCTGCCTCTCATTAGTGAGCTGCCAGAGTTGTGTCCCTCAAAGCCAGGGCTGTGTTCTGCAGCCAGGACATCTCTTGAAACAGCACCAGGATCCTGAACTGTTGTCAAAGCACAGAGTGAAGCCCACGTGGGTTTCAGTTCATTAAACCACAAAAAAAACCCCATAAACCCATCTCTGAAATGCAAGAAGGAAACTGAGATGAAAGACTGAGCTGTGTCTCGATACCATCAGCAGCATCCTGCTGGGTGTGCTGCATGCTGCCTCCTCATCGGAGACCCCTCTGTGGCTTCCACTGGGAAGGAGACCATGGAAACCCCACACTGCTACAACCATTAGTTGTAGGGATTAAAAGTAGTCACTAAACCTGCAGATCTCTGCCCTGGTTGTGTGCATTCATCCTTTCAAGAGGATGCGCTGGGTGTCGTACAGCTTTGGGGTTGTTTTTTTTAAAACCACTTCATAATTCTGCTTTTGTTGCTAAAAATAATGGTGCACTTCTTTCATCAACTGCATCCAGTGACCCGAGGCTGTTCCAGGGGTTCACTGAAGTGGTGATAATATCTCAGCTTTGCTGATAGCTGCGAAAGGAAGGGTTTAGTGACCCACACAAGGGTTTTGTGTGGAAATGACCTACAATCTTTCTGACTGTGTAATGGCCAATTGATGTGTTTGTTACCCTGTTATGTTGGGGCTTAGGCAGGGAGGGATGCTGAATGACAGCCTAGGAATTCTGAAATGAGTAAATCACTACTTGAGTGCACATGCATTGTAGGTGTGTGTATTACTGATGTAATCTTGACTGGGTTTCCTTAAAAATTGCCTACAGCAACAATAAAAAAAAAGAAAGGAAGAAAATTCAGCAGCTAAAGTGCAGTGGTTTGTGTTTGTATGATTGTACTATTAAGCACAATTTATGACCATACTATTAAAACTGCACAAAATTGGAAGCAGGAGGCTGTGAAGTGGAATAGGATGGGACAGTGTAGATCAGCAGAGGCAGAGCTGTCATAAAGTTACTTGACACTAGCAGCTGCCATGGTGTGTGCATGGTTTTTTTCTTCTCTCCACCCCGTGCACTGGCTTCTTGGTGCCATTACAGCAGTTCCTGCTGGGAATGCTTCAGACAAGGGGGGTTTCATACCATGTGCTCTCCTGCTCTCTCCTCTCCTTGGCAGAACTGCCCATCAGGAGCACAAGCTGGTAGGTGTAGCTGGAACTCATTTAACAGAGCTGGCTGAAGCACCATGAGATCCCAAACCTTGATATCCAGGAGGCAGCTGAATTTTGCCAGGTTGTGTTTCTTGCACTGGTGACAGTAGGAGATGTGGTGCGTAGGGAGGGGATGTAAAAGCAGGCTCAAAAAACCTGGGAAGCTAGGGTTGTGCTGGGAGAATCCCTCCATTTGCTATTGCTGTATGGTGTAGGGAGGCTTTTGGGGCTGGTAGGTGTTAGATACAGTGTGGAAAGAGCTTCAGCAGTGCAGGTACTGAAAGGGATGGAACAAGAGTGGGTGTTGGAGTGAAAAACATGATAGGGTGCAGAGGGGTGGTGAATAACAGCTCCCTGACAGAAAAAGACCCTGTCCTTTTTATTGAAAGAGTAGAGATGTTGCAGGGGGGGTAAAGAGCTGTGGGGAGGGCTGCTGGGGTTCCACTGGTGTTTTTCCTACCTGCCATGGAAGGAGGTGTTCAGCTTGTGGGATGGAAAATCCATTCTTCCACGCCAGAGGAAGATGTTCTGTGCTGCCAGGAGCACGTCTAGAGTCACACTGGTAACTTTAAGCTGCTATCAATGTCTCACTGAAAAAAGCTTTGTAGCAGGATTGCCTTAATTTTGTTTTGGAGTGCTAGCCATTTGCAAATATATTAGAAATAATCAGCAGACATAACTTTCCTCTTCCAGTTGTCACAAGCTTGAGCTGCTATATATAAACCACTGCTTGTATGATGGATGCTCTGCCCGGCTGCCAACAAAAAATGTTAAAAGGTTAACAGCTTGTGTTCAAGTTTTAAAGAAGAGCCCCTCCCTAAAAGAAACAATCACCTTAGAGAATGTAACATGAAGTAAAAAGATAGGAAGCGAGCTCTGAGTGAAAGCACTTGCAGAGAAAATGGAAATATCTTTATGAAGCACTTTGCTGTCTTCCAGAATGATCAGGGACTGTTTTAAGGGGTGGGGTTGTCTTTGGTTATATGCAAAGTAAAATTAATGTTGTAGCTTCTATCCAAGTAAATATGCAATGTCAAAATTGCAATCCAAAAATCATTGCTCTGTTATTCATCAGAGTTGGATGAGTAACTCATCCTACCCAGAGGCTTTAGTCATAGGCTACAGGCTAAACAAGAGATTGCAGTGGAGTCCTTGGCCAAGCAGCAAGATAACAAGATTTTGTTTCTCTAGAGCTTTACTGAGGGGCACTGAACTGGAGTTTCAACAGCCTAAAATGCACTAAGGTGGCAGCTCCTATTATTTTTTTCCTTAATCAACAGAAATCAATTAATGGTTTATGCATCTTAAAATGCAGTTGAGCAATACTCCAGAAATCAGCTGGTGCATCCAGGGTTTGTAGATCCTTCTTTTGGTACTTTGGTGGCTGGAGAATGTCTTTGAATAGGCAAGTTTTTGGTAGGAAATATAATAAATTCTCACAAAACAGGAAGCCTTAGATGCAGCTGCTAATCTCTCATATTTGGGGGTGTGTGAGGAGGGTATTGAGGGTTGGAGTTCAGAGATAAATGGTATGAGTAAGCAGCTACACACTTCTAGTTTGATACCTGTTCATGAAACACATTTAGCAAATGCCATGAGGCAAAAGTGGGGATGGATCTCAACCACCTCATCTTACCTTGGCTGTTCTTAGTGAACAGCAGAGGAAAAAGCTCTTATTACCTGCTCTGCAAACAGGGTTCATAGAACTGAGCAGATTTTCTCAAATGGTTGTCAGAAGAGAGCAAAGAGCAGTTCCTGGTGGTTTGATCCAGCCCTGAGTGCCTTGGGAGGCACTTGGGAGAAGTGAGAGGGGATTTTAAAACTTGAGAGGGATTGGAAAGTATTTATCTTTTCATAGTTGAATATTGAGTGATGCCTCATGAAGGTGAAGCAAACTGCCAGCCCTTACCAGAAGGTCTGAAGTGAATGGTGATGCTGATGGACCAGGCTTCATGACTTTGAAAAGCTTTAACAATGAAATTTGTGGGTGACCCAAATACCCGAATTCCAGAACAGACAGAAACTGAACTGAGTGCTGCTGGTTCTGAGTGCCTGTGGGATTTGATCTTGTCCTGATCTTGCAGGACTGAAGCAGCCCCTAACGCTCAGGACTGGATTCATCGGCGTTTCTTTCCCTGGTGATCCTTTCCTGTTCTGCTCTTCAGTGCAGAGTAAACACCAAGCCCTAGAGGAAAGCAAACTGCACATTAACCTGAGCAGTAACACTGAGGTGCAGCTGGGTACACTACAGGCAGGTACAGATAATTATCTCTAGATAATCCCCTTTCTGGAGTACCTTGATACAGGCTCAGTAAGTGTCCTCTGCAGGCCTCCAGCAGTGGTGTCCCCTTTATCTCACTGACCTGGTTATCACAGCCTCTGCCTGAAAGGTGGGTGGTAACTGTTTGCTCCAGGAACTTCTTTTTTTAACTTGAGGAATACCCAAAAGGCATTAGGTAAGGCAGAACTCTGCTCTCCTCACAGAGGGGTGTGCTTGGTGTGGCCATCAGATAGCACCTGGGGGAAGACCTGGGCTGGGTTTTGCTTGCTTCAGACAAACTGTGCTGCTCCACCTTCCTTTGGCCCAACCTCCCAAACACCCAGGAGAAGAGAAATAGAGAAGAAAACAATCTCAGAGGTCATGCTGTTTCTTTCTGCCTGAGCTGACCTTGGATTCTAGCCAGCCTGGGCTTTTTACGTAAAATGCATGTGCTGTGCACTCTCAGTTTTCTTGATTTTTTTTTTTTTTTTTTTTTTTTTTTTTTTTTTTTTGTCTTTGTTTTTTACATTGAATATTGTGACAGTGATATTTTTATCTAAAAAATGAAGCATGTTCCTTGGAGTAGGCTGTTGTCTTCAAAGCTTCAGCACTGAGGCCCTTTGAAGTCAATAGAGGACATGGCAGATGCTCAAAATTTATGAGAACTCTGCAGTTTATTTCCAAAAGAACAATCAGGGAAGAAAACTGACTTACTTTCTGTCCTAAAGGATTGAATCAGCTGTCTCAAAATGTTTGAGCCCTACCATTCCTGTGTGAGGAGCTTCTCTGGAATTGAGGTGATCATCCTGTCCAGTGGTGGGGTGGGGTGGGAGGAGAGTGCTTCTGGCCAAGGAATTTGTCAGATGGATCTGCCCAATGCTGGGAATCACTTCTTCAGGGGGTTGGTATTTTCTGCTGGTGAGACTTACTGAGCAGCTGAGTAGTGAACTACTGGGATTTAGTAGAATGTAGGGTATGTATGTGTGGGTCTGCCTGGGAGCACTCTGGAGGAACTTGCAATGACTTGCAACAGCTGTCTGTGCAGAAAGAAATGCATAAAAATGGCAGTGTGGCTATATCCTAGTGACATTAAGGACTCCATTTAATCAATTTTTTTTTTTTTTTAATAAAGCTTTTATCCACAGTGCTGCTGTTACCTGGGAAATGGTCACTGGCAGGAGGAGCAGACTGTTCTTCAGTGGCTGCAGGGGGAGTTTACAGTGCAAAGGGAGTGTCTGCAGAGACCATATGGAAATGGATTAAGAAAGTGATAATGGGCTCTTGATTTTGCTCAAGTTGCCCAAGTGGCTTTGATTTGACTGTAGGTTATTTTAAGTCACTTTCCCACTGACCATATTTCTTGCTAAAATACTCCTGGCTTTCTAGAGAAGGTCTTTAAAAAAAAAAAGAAAGGGATGGAGTGATGGGAAAGTTAGGATGAAATTGTTCCTTGCTAAGTCACTGCACAGACACAGTGTCCTGCAGAGCATCTCTTTCCAGGTGTTTGGAGAACTGAGCTGAATTTGCCTTCCCATGCTGTTGGTTCTCCTGGCAGGTGAATCCAACCCTGGGCTGTTTGAGGAGCTGCTTAGTCCTGTTCTGTGTGGAGATGGGATCTAGAAACTTGCAGAAACAAACACTACAAGTTGTCTCACTCACTCCTCTCTTTGCAGGAGATTGCCAGTCATGGGGTTTGCTTCTGGTTTGATTTTCTTTGAGGGAAAACTGCGTTTTCTTTAATGGTTGACTTTGTTTCAGTGCAGAGGAAGGTCGGAGCTTGAATCTCATTGCATTTATTATTGCTAGCATGTGTTGAAAATATTAGAGGAATGACTGATGGTCTGTGCTGCAGCAGCCCAGTTTTCTGCTGCTATCCATTATCAGGCTTAGACCATCCAGGAAACGTGGCACAGCCAGAGAGGCTGAGCTCAGTGATGAGCTTCTACTGGAACCAAATCATGCCAGCTCCAGAGAGCTGCAAAGCTAGAGTGACCTTGCAAGGACTGTGTTCTAATTCTGATCTTTTTTTTTTAAAGGAGTTATAAACACTCAGCTATAACTGAATTCCAATAATAAAAGCTGTTGTGGAGCGATGGTGGGGATGCTCTTCCTGTATAAAATTGCTGAGTGTTGCATATCAGAGTGATGGAAATTGCTTTATCTTTCAAGCTGTTGCTTCTTGAGCACCTTTGGTGTTGCAGAAGGCAGCGCAGCATCAAGGCACAGATGGGAATAGGTGTCAGGAGCCCTCAAAGCTCATGATGCCTCCTCATGGGTTTGTAATATCTGAAAGCATCTTTACTGGTTGCCTTTTTGAGAACGACCTGACAAGCTAACTTAAAATTACTAAATGCCACCAAAAAAAGCAAAAAAAAAAGAAACCTCCCAGCATTGTTTTTGTTAGTTAATGCAGCTGGGCAGATGTTCCTTCACATCCAAAGCTCCCATGTGCAGTGGACACCTCTTGTTACTGCTTGACACCAGGGTACAGTTTCAGTTCCAGGTGGTTTTGCTCTCTGCCTTCGAGCTCTGGTTGGGTTTCGGGTGTATCAGTGCCATGAGCTGCACCAACCTCCTGAGTACAGGTCAGAGTGGAAGTTGGTTTTAACTCTTTCCTTGCAATGTTATTCCCAGGCATCTGAGGAGGCCTCGCTGCGGGCTCTGGAGAGTCTCATGACAGAATTTTTCCACAATTGCACAACGAACGAGCGGAAGCGCGAGATCGGTGAGTTCAGGACCTGCTGCCTGCAGACCTACAGAGGGGATGTGTTGTCTTAAACACAGCAAATCAAAGTGCTGGCACCTCAGCCTCTCCTGCTTCTGTATGGGCTTGACATGAAGGTTTACGCAGTTTGGGTTTCAACAACCCCATGATAGCTCCTGTAGGTAATGGGGATGTCAGGAGCTGTTCACTGCTGGGAGCATGGAGGGGGCTTTTATCAAGCAAATTGCTTAGAGAAGAAGAGCGTGGTCTTTTTTCTGCCTATGCCAGGACATAACATCCTGCAAAACTTCTCCCTTTTGCCTAGGGGTGAAGCATGGACTTCAGGTTTGTTCAGCATTAGGAAGGGAAAGGAGAAGGCTGTCTAGTTACTGTGAAATGACAAGTGGGAATAAAGTCATTTTGCCTGGTGCTATTCAGTATGTCCTTCTGCAAACCAGCAGAGATCTTACAGCTGCTCCAGATTATCTTCTTCCATCTCTGGTTGATGGGTGTAAATAGGCTTCTTGCCTTTATTCTCAAATTTGTCATCTCAGTAACTTAAGTGCCAAAAGTATGATCAGCATGTCTGAAAGATTTCTCCCAGCAGACTGGGAAAATAAAGAATAAGCAACTAGGAAAGTCTTTGGGTTTTGTTTTTTCCTTTTGTAGAGATCTTCTGCTGTGGAAAAGGTAAAATCCTTCAGCATCCCCTGTTTTCCTGCTTAAGCTGCAGGAAATAAGACATTAAATGATGAGCCTGTAAAACAGCCTTTTCTCTTCACCATGTTTGGTACATGGTCACCTTTTGTGAGATGACCAAATCCTCTACCTGGGGTTTCCAGGAGGATTTTGATCTGCTGACCTATAGCAAAGCCAATGATTGTTCTGTAATGCTGTGTGTGATCTGAAGTACTCCCAGTTTTTCACAGTGACCTGATAGCTCAACATTTGGGTTTTATAGATGAAATGGTACTAATCCAATTTTTGGCCATTTTATTTTCATATTCAGCTCTCAGTCTGGCATAGTACATATTTCAAAATTGTATTCTAAAATGACACACCTGTTTTGTTTTCATTAAAGCCTGTTCTTAGATTGCTTTTAATACTTGGGAGTGTGATTTTACTTTTTTCCCCCTTTTCCAGGTTGTTTGAGTCCTTTTCTGACCACGGTGTTTCTTTTATACTCAGTGTGTTGGTGTGTTGTCAGTATACACTGGTATGGATTTGTTTACAGCTGGAGGATTTTAATGTCAGTTTTTGTGATTCTTTTTTTTTTCTTTTAGAGGAGCTTTTAAATAACTTTGCCCAGCAGATAGGAGCCTGGAGATTCTGCCTCTATTTTCTGTCCAGTACAAGAAATGACTATGTCATGATGTACAGTTTGACTGTGTTTGAGGTAAGCTGTGTCCTGCTGCCTGCTTAGTCCATTTTCTGTCTGCAGTTTTATATGGCAATCAATTTTATTTGAAAATGTTTGTCTAAAATGGCAGTCCTCCTAAGTACAGTGATGAAGGATGCTTTTAGTGCTCTCTCCTAGAGAGGCTGCTTAATGGCAGGCTAAGAGTAGGAGAATATGAATCTTTGCACACAAATTGAAGAATTAATTTCCTGGCATCTCGAAGTACATATTACCTACACTTTTAGAGGCTGCTTGAGTTTTCTGCACATTGCCTTTAAGAGTTTTATTGCTTTTGTCCTCTTTTTATGGTCAGAAATATGTGTGTGCTTACCTGATACTACCTACTGCAAACTCTAATGCTAAGAAAGAAGAGAAAGTTGCTTTTATTTCTGACATCTTGTGGTTGTGGCTGATGCTCTTGGGTGCCATCCCACGAGTTTGGGGAGGTCAGGTCTCTTTTAGAAGACCACATCATGCTCTTTAGTTAGAAAAGAACAATGTTATGTTAAAGGTTTTAAAAGCCTAAGTGTTGACTTGTGTATCTGCTGGAAAAAACAAACGTATTGTGAACAGCTCTGTTTTGCCAACTGATTTCTCAGTCACCAGAGCAGTGTCTTTCCCTATCAATGTTCTGGGGCTTGGTCAAGGTCAGACCTCACCCTGGGGCTGGTTGTGGCCTCTGCTTTGTGTTCTTGGCCAGGCTGGCACTCTGAGTTCCTAAGTCAGAGATAGAGCAAACAACTGTCTTCTTACAAGCTGTGTTGTTTTGACAAATTATCCATGTTGCTGTTGCTGACTTCTTTATTTAAAATGTTCACTTTATTTATTTGGGGTTGCACAGGGAGACTGAACTTGATCTGCAACCTGAACATGGTTTGCTGTCCTCTCAAAAGGAGGTGATCAGGAGAAATGGTACAGGAGTGGTTCCCTGCACTGGGGATGGGTGTCACACAGCACCAGCCTGCAAGAATTAAACCAGTTTTTAGTTATGGGGGAATGTGTTTGATTACTGAGCCTCTGCTTCGCTGGAGGGGTGGGGGAAAAAATATCTCCATGTATGTATTGAAAAATGTGATTATTAATTTCAGTTATACAAAAAAAAAAAAACCAAACAACTTTGCCCAGGCCTAAGCAGAACAAAGAAATCTGTGTGAAGTGAGGGCAAGGAGTCCACAGCTCAGCTGAGAGATTAGGATCTCTCTGTTGAGGAGCTTGAATTTCCAAGTTAACTGATGTAGTGCTGTGCATCTGAGTGGTCCTCACAGCCACAGTCTGCAGCTCCATCAGTCTGCAGCTGTCTGTGAGTGCTGAACAGCAGCAAAAGTGTGAATTTAAATACGAGGATTGTTCCAGAAACTTCCCGAGAATGTTGCATTTTCTGGACTGTCTAGGAAGTTAAAAGTGAACCCAGGATGAAAAATTCTCATGGCCTGTAGCCAGATCAACTGTTTTCACTTCTTGGAAAAGAGAGCAACTTTCAAAAAAACTTTGCCCAGTTGGAGAAAGCTGCCACTGAAAGCTGACAAATGAGTAGGACAGGACTCAGTGGGCATTAGTGTGGATATTAAAGCTAAAGCATCTTCCAGTTTTATTGGGGCTTTTGAAATTCTCATTCTGGACTTGCATCAAGGAACATTATGTTTGGTCGAGTCATTGTTTTAAAGCACTGATTCTGGAGCTTCTCTGAAAGAAAACCCAAAAAAGCAACCTCTTAGAGGCACTTAAGATATAAATACATCTCTGTACCTCTGCACTGTGAACTGGTATTTCTGTACAGTACATTTGTACCGTGAATTGCGTCTGCCTTGGCCATAAATTACCTTCCATTTTCTGTAACAAACCCCTTTGTTAGTGCCTCCTGCTTTTGGGTTTTCCATGCTCCATGCCTGCAGTTGGGTACAGATGTTGCCTCAGCAGCAGAACTCCTCAGCAAATCATCCTGAGAGGTTCAGCTCCTAATGCTCCAGAGCCCCTAAATGGGATGGCAGCATGGCAGGAAAGCAATTTGCAGCTCTGCCTTATGGATTTTGTCTGACTTTAAGTGGACTAAAAGCTTTCTGTTAAAGTGGTGGCACTCACTCCTTCCAGCTGAGCTCCAGGAGACCCAGGTGGCATCAGAGTCACCTAAAGCCAAACTTGCTTCCCCTCTTTTTCTTTTTTTCCTGCTTCACACAGGGCTATGCTTCCCCCTTTAAAGGGGGAAATCTGGGTGTCCAGGGTAGTGGGCACTAAAAGGTAATGGAAATACTTGATCTGCATTCCAACCAGTTCTGCTTGACCCAAAACCAGTCAAGTGACAACAACCAGCACCTTACCTTTTTGTCAGCTAATAGAAATGATGGGGCATTCAGAGAGACACTGGTAGCCATTTCTGGGGCATTGAAACCCCTCGTTTGTGGAGCTCTAATGCTGGAGGGCTTCTACACGTCTGATGCACTTGTGATGTCCACCCAACCACTTGTGGGGGGGTTTTGCTAGAGTTCATCCCTGAAGACTGTGGGGCTTGTGAGAGCCAAGCTCTGTGAGGTTTGAGCCATCACTGTCTTTGATTCCTGGAGTGCCCTGCTAGGAAGCAAAGCTGATTCCAAATTCCTGCATGGTGTGGAGTTCACCTTCCCTGAGCTGCTCTGTTACCTGGGCTGTAAGATTGGTGTCCACATTCTCCTCTTGTTGAATTGCAGTGAAGTTTGTCTGAGTTCACTTGAGATGTCTGCTTCTTTTCCAGAACCTAATCAATAAGATGTGGCTTGGGGTCCCATCTGAAGACAAAATGGAGATCCGGAGCTGCCTGCCCAAGCTCCTTCTGGCTCACCATAAAACTCTGCCTTACTTCATCAGGAACAAACTCTGCAAAGTCATCGTCGACATCGGGCGGCAGGACTGGCCCATGTTCTACCATGACTTCTTCACCAACATCTTGCAGGTAGGGAGTTCTTAAAGGGAAAACTTGGTTTTGTGCTCAGATAAACAATATTTTGTTTCCTCGAGGAAGGTTAAAGAATTACATGAAAAACACAGTTGCCTCTTAAATTTATTTTCCTTTTTAATTTTGCAAGTAACCCTTAACTTCTTACGTGTTGCTTTTTTTTTTTTTCTGCTGTTGTATTTGGACAAAGGAACAATGCTATGTTGCACGTTATCAATTGCACTTTGAATTTGAAATCTTTAGGAGTAGTTGTTGAAAATGCAGGGTTGTGGGTGGTTCTTCAAATTAAAAAAAAAAAATCCAGTAAAACTCACGTTGCATCACTGGATGATTTTCAAAAGTGAAGTTTCTGAATGTGGCTGTTGGAGATTTTTCACCTAGTGGTGTAAAGTCACTCGTGGCAGGTTCTTGGGGTGTTTGAGAGGGCTCTTGCAGAGGACTGGACAATGTGTTGGGGGATCCTGGCTGAGCCAGAGCCAGTGGATGGAATGTTGGCTGTAAATCAGTGGAGCCTTGCTGCAGCCCCTGCCTAAGGAGGCTGCTGCAAACCTCCTCTGGTAAGATTACTTTTTTTCCAGTTCTCTTAAAATTGTTCCTAATTGGCTTAAAGAAGCTGAGTGTAAACTGAAGTGCTTGCACACTCTTTCTGCTGATATAATTACATGATTTAAGTGCAACGGTGCCCACAGACAAACCACAAGGCAGTTATTTAAAAGGAAAAAAAAACAAACCCTGAGTGTCAGGAGTTTATTTAAAACAAATGAAATCTAAGATTAAATGCAAAATAAAAAAAAATGCTAACTCTGCATACAGAGCTTGCTGCTGATGGGTGTAATAGCTTTTCAGATAGCTTTTTGTAATCATGTAGCACAGTGTGCTACCATTTTTTCCTGAATTGTCAATTTGATAAGAAGTACTCTCCAGACAACTGTCTGCATTTGCAGTTTTGGCTTTCATTTCACGTCAGTTCACGATTGAATTTCTGAGCTTCTTGCTTTTCTACCACTTGGGAGGTTCTATTAAGTGATTGCAGAGCCCAATTTGGGTATCTGTTTTTCCTTTAACCTCTCCTTGTGAACTCAGCTTCAGAGGCAAGGGAGCCCATAAATTAATTTCTACAGAAGACACTTTCCAAAAATGTTCATAGAAAGTGGAAGAAAAACCCTAATACTGAACTTGAAGACCTCAAAGAGAGTGGCAGATAGAACCTCTCCCAAGACTTTTCTTCTGAGACAATTTGAAGCAGCTGATGGATTAACTTGGATCCCAGTACCCTTAAGTAGTCTCTAAAACTTTTATGAAACCATTGAAGGAGGTGGAGAAGTGATTTGTACTATTGTACTGTCATTATACAGACACAGTAACTTTACATGGGAGGAGCTGCTACTCTAGGGGGATGAAATTTGTTACTGAAATTTGTTCCCAGTGCCTGGTATTGCTAAACTTCCTGGTATTGTCAAAAAACATTCTGAGAGATGTTAACTTCTTGGCAACTTGCTAACAAGTTGTCGATTTTATTTAATTTTCTTTTTAAGCTGTTTGCTTCTGTGCCATCCTGCTTCCTTCCTGAAAGCCAGCACACATCTAGGCTGAGAGTTCTCAGAAGGGCTTTTCCCCTCACACGTGTTTCACCAGACTACTGTAGCTTTAGTAGTGTTAGATCAGCATGTCTCTGGTTTCATGGGTCGAGGAGATTAGGACTGAGGTCAGCCTCTCTTGCAGAATTTATGGCTTCAAGGACTACTTGTAGCAGTCACGACTGACCTTGGGCTTTTTCTTCTTGGGGGGGAATAGCACATAAGTTAGATGCCTTGGATATTCCAGTTCCACAGAGAAGAGCAGCATTGAATTCCAGCTGAAAATAAAACTTTGTCCCACTTGAATGTCTTTAATAACTCAGTGGCTATTTGAGACCAAAACCATTGTTCTCACCAGTCCTATTCCTGCATGTTCTGCCCATGCTGGAAGATACTCTTGAGGGTAAATGCAGTTTCCAGATGGAGATGTGGTTGTACCCCTTGGCTGTGTTCCAGTGCCATCCCATACTGGCTGCAGCTCTTTGGGATGGCCTTTTTGGTGGGAAAGTGCTCATCTGAAGGTGCAGGCACTGCTCTGAGCCTGGCTGCAGTGCCAGCCCTGTTCTGTGGTGAAATCAGTGGTGCTGAGACAGTTGTGAGAAGTGATGGTGTCAGCAGGAAGCAGTAAACAGGAGGAACAAACTCTTGCTGGTAAACATGCTGGAACAGAGAATGTGTGCAATGACATTATGAAAGCTCTCTTGAAACCTCAAGGATTCCCATGGTACTTGAACTGTTGCAACATGATAAATTAATGTCTGGGGACATGGAATACTTGTGGTTCTTTTTTCCCTCAGCCTCGCAGTGCTGCAAACTGTGGGAACTGCTGCTCCATCCGTCTGGAAGCACTTGTAAACTGCTAGTAGTGTTACTAACCCCTGCCTGTCAGCTGATAGCTTTGCAGAATGTTATCATTGTATGTTGCATTCCCTTGTTCTCCTCTCAGTTAATTCAGTCTCCTGTGACCACTCCTCTGGGACTGATCATGCTGAAAACAACTTCAGAGGAACTGGCGTGTCCCCGGGAGGACCTGAGTGTGGCAAGGAAGGAAGAGCTCCGCAAGCTGCTCCTTGACCAGGTGCAAACTGTGCTTGGGCTCCTCACAGGTAGGAGTTAGGATTGAAGCAGATGTCCCCTTATACCCTCTCTGAGCTGCTAGTGAGCTTCCAGCACTGAACACTCAACTCTCCCTTTGAGAACTAAGGGTCATACAAGCTTGTGTAGCTGCATGTCCCCCTCTGTATGAAGAAGAGCTGTGACATTATGTGTAGGAGCAGCTGATAATTTCCTTGGGCTTGCTGAGAGAAAACAAAGTTTCTTGTCAAAGCACTAAAGATGTGTTCTACTGAAGTTCTCTTGCAGTATCCAGTATGTTTGTTAGACCAGCCTGTCTCCTAGCAGGCTGTTCTGAAAAATGTCTCTTTGGGCAGGCATTCTGGAGAGCATCTGGGACAAGCACAGCGTTACTGCTGCCACTCCACCACCATCCCCGACTTCAGGAGAAAGTGGTAAGGATTGCTCAAGCTACAAGATGACATTTCCATGTACTTAAATTTGCAATATCAGATGCAGATTCCTTCCTTTACCATCTCACCTCTAGTAATAACCCTTTCCTAGAGCTTTTTGTAGGCAGACAGGTGTTTGGTGAAAAGAAACCTTAAATGAAGAAGCAATTTCCACTGCTGGGATGCCCCACTGAAAATGCCACCTCATGGACAGGTGAAAGTGTATCTGCTGCTTGTCCTCAGATGGCAAAAGGCTTTCTGAAGTGTCAGTGCTCTAAGGTCACCAGGTTGGCATTGTCCTCTATGAATTTCAGCTGTAAGCACATCAAAAGCCAGAGCAGAGCAAAACTAAGTACAAAAAAAAAAAGTGGCTAGAACTTTTGTATATATATATTGTGAGAGTTTGTTTTCTACCTTTTCCTGTTAGTCTTTTGTGGGGGTGCTTGTCTGATCTGAACTCATTTACATGCATATTTCTTAGTTACCTTTGAAACAGAGAAGGAAAAGATTTCCATATCCTTGTACTCTGTACACATTTCACTTACCCTGTGACAACTAAATAGGGAATGGATGGATGGATGGATGGATGGATGGATGGATGGATGGATGGATGGATGGGGTCACCCCAGGTATAACACTGATCTTGATGCCTGCCAGTTTCTCTTGGGCCTTGGTGTAACCCAGGCTGCTGTTAGCATTGCTCTCACCCAAGCATTGTCTGGCAGATCCTGGTGTCTTTGTTCTGCTTCTTGGCAAACAAAGCAAGAAGAAATACCATGATGCAAGGAAATCAGTATCTTATCTGATCTTGGCTCTGTCTGCTTTCAACAGGAAAGAAGAAGGGCTTAGGGCCTGCAATACCTGGTTGTGATTAGGGAGAAGATGAAACATTTCTGGGTCTGATACTTCTTTCTGTAGGGTCATACTGATGGTGATAGTGTGTAATTGTGAATGTTGCCACGGGGGCTGCTTCAGTGTTAAGAGTAAGGGCAGGATTATCAAATTCAGCTGTAGGTCACAAGACCTTAAACTCATGGAGTGGAGGAGAACGAATGATAAGGTATGTTAGGAAGTTATGAATTAAGTGATGTAGGACATCAGTCCTGATGAAAAATGGAGACTGAAGAGGAATCTGTTCATCATGCATGCTTTGGAGTACTTTGGACATACCTCAGTAAATCATACCTGCTATTTTCATATTCCTAATCTGTTGGGTCATTTCACTTTCAAAACAAATTACTGAGATTTTCTGGGAAGAACTTTAAGTTCTGTAACATGGCAAGTGCCTGTGTCTTTCTGAAGGTGAAGAGAATATTTTTACTGGAGGAAGAGAAAGTGCATTGAGTAACCTGGGCATGGTGTGAGTAGGTTTTGCAGCTTGTGGTCTGTGAAAGCCTGCAGTTAGTGGGGAAGGACAGCCTCACTGGTGGTGTCTGCTTGGATTTCCATAAAGCTTTCAAGAAGTCTTCTTGCTAAAAGGCTTTTGAGAAAGCAGAGGCCACCAGGGCTGAGGCGAGTCTCTGCATTGTTGGAAAATGTTGAAAAATGAACTCTATATGGCTTTGGTTGGAGACTGGGTGAATTCATGGCAGATAAATCCTGAGGGTGTGCAGAATTCCTTAGACCCCACCTGGCTCAGGAAACCTTGGTGATGCCAGCAGCTGGAGATGAGGAATGTGCTCTAGGCTTTGGGTCGCTAAGGAAAGGAACTGTTCTGAGTCAGGTTCTGGTCTGAGTTGGTACCTCTGCTCTTCCATCATCCCCAGGCTGTCACACAGAAGCAGCTCTGCTGAGGTTCAGTGTGACGTGGGTGTGCCAGGGAACTTGTGCAAGCTTACAGCAAGGATGCTCAACCTTTTGAGGGGTGTGACTTTTACAATAAATTCCTAAAACCCACCCCGTGGCATTGCTGTTACCATCTGAACAAAAGCTAGGAAAACTCCAGAGTATAAGAACTGTTTGTTCCCATCAAACCTTTGCGGGGAAACCCCCTGAGTGCTGAAGGCTGTGGTTTTGCTGTAGGGCAGGGGCTCTGAGGTCTGTCCTGGCTGTGATGCGGGGCTGTGCTTTGTCCCCAGGTGACCTGTTGAGCAGCCTGCTGCAGAGTCCCAGTGCGGCCAAATTACTGAACCAGCCGATCCCCGTCCTCGATACCGACAGCGAGTACATCTGTTCCCTGGCTCTGGAGTGCCTGGCACACCTCTTCAGCTGGATCCCTTTGTCCACCAGCATCACCCCCTCCCTCCTCACCACCATTTTCCACTTCGCTCGCTTCGGCTGCGACCCCCGGCTGCGCAAGGTGCCTGCGGTCAACGGGAGCAGCCAGAGCCTGGGCCAGGAGCGGGGCCGCCTGGGGGTCTTGGCCATGGCTTGCATCAACGAACTGATGTCTAAGAACTGTGTGCCCATGGAGTTTGAGGAGTATTTGCTCCGGATGTTCCAGCAGACTTTCTACCTCCTGCAGAAGATTACCAAGGAGAACAACGCACACACGGTGAAGAGCCGGCTCGAGGAGCTGGATGAGAGGTGAGAGGAGCTGGAGGAGCTGTGCTAGGGCCCCTTGCTTTCTGAGGGACCATCTTTATTATGTTGTGGTCATGCATGGTGTGTCTAATGGCCTTTTTTTCAGAGTACTGTGCTGGGGGAGGCAGGCAGGAAGGTAGGTGTCCACAGGTAAGGTTGTGGTAAGGGGCTGAGTTTGCTAAGGGACCGTGGTGGCACAGGTTTGTGTTCTTTCCTCTCCTCTTCCTCCCCTTTCCCCCCGTTCGTTGCTGTTTGACTGCAGGTCTGAGGTGGCACAAGAGCTGAACCTGCCCTTCATTCAGTTGTAAGAGAAAACAGAAGAGGCTCAGTGAGGTAAAGGCATTGCAGTATTCCCTTTCCTGGTCCGTATCTGCCTTCTCTGCTTAAACAGACAAAGAGTGGGCAGATACTCTGCAAGTCATGACTTGAAAGAAAGTAGAAGTAGTTTCCTACCCTTCACTGAGATGTGATGGGTTCTGATTTTTATTTTTTTTTTTTAATTACTTTTATGGGGTCTGTATTTTTAACCACCACCAAAAGACAGCTTGGGGAACTCCGTTCACAGCAGCAGTGAGTGGCCCTGCTACAGAAGCTGCTTGGCATGCTTGGCTGGAGGCAGCAGGGAAGTGCCAACATCCTGGAGGGCTGGTATTGCCATTTTCTAGGCAGTTACTACCATCCTTGTTGCTTAAAACAGCTCAGCTCTTTGGTATGGGGTATTCCTCCTTGGAGGAGAGAAAGGGAGACTTGATGTGTTGAGTTGTTTAACCCAGGTGGTGGCAGAGGTGGTGGCTTGATGCTGCCTCTCCTGGCAGGGCCGGGGCCCTGGGAAGGTGAGCAGACTGCTGCAAGTAAGTTGGAGGTGTGCTCAGTATCTTGCTACAGGCCTATGATGGTGAAAATCCATTTCTGGGGCTGTTGTATAAAATTTCTGTTTCCTAGATGCAACAGCAAGGCTTTGTTGTTTGGTTTTTTTTGGTGGTGTGTTGTTTTTTTTTATATATATATTCACTGAAGAGAACTTGCATGTCTGTAAAATTCCCTTTTTCCATGTCTAGTTGCACACAGAACTTTGGGATGGTAACTCTGGATCAATCATGACTCCTGTTTAACAGTGAATCCTACTTACTCATTTTTTTCCCCGCTAACTTGCTCTGACTTCAGTATCAGTCCTTAGAAATGAGACATGCAGAAATCTGCCACCTTTGCATTCCAGACACATGCACAGAGAGCCAGGAGTTGCACTCTGGGTCTCAGAAATGGAAGCTCACAATCCCTGCTCTGACTTTGTCCTTTCTTTTAAGGAAAGCATCATCAGGGCAGCCTGGCCAGGCTGTGGGAGGTCTGTGGCTGTGCTGGCCTTCACAGGGATGGTGTTGCCATGTTCTGGTTCTTAGATCCATTACTCAGAAAGATTGTTGGTGTCTGTAATGGTGAGACCCCTCCTTATTCCTTGCTCAGGACTGAAATAGGGATGTAACAAAGATATTCTGGAAGTTGGAGGAATCTAGCTGGGTTCTGGAGGAGTGGAGGTTTCTCTGAGATGACTCTGTCCTCTCCATGGAAAAGGATGTGAGGATTTTCCTTTTGTCACTCAAGGGCACAGCTATACTTTTATGTCCAAAACTAACTGCATGAAAGTGTCATCCTGGCTTGGACTAGCAAAATCCTGAAGACAATGACACTGAAGAAGATACATCCAGCAGAATGTTGTCTTCAGAACGTGCTTGCTCTGGGTCTGTTCCTTCTCTCTGGGCTGCTGGTTAGTTTTGGTCTGTTACAAAATGAGCAGCTGGAACTGCCAAACTAGTCCAGAAAGAGAGTAAGCAAACTGTCTTCTACTTTATTTGTGTTTGGCTTGTAACATGAGGATTCCAAAACATTGGAAATGTCTAGCAAGGATCCAGGCAATGGTGTGGTGATTGCAGAAGGGACTTTGGAGCTGGCAGAGCCCAGGGCCAAGCAAGAGTTTCACCAGTCTCAGATCAGAGCTTCTTTAAAAAATAAAAATTAAAGGAATGAAAGAGGTGTTTGGGTCTGGACTCTATTTTTCTCTTTTTGCTAGCTTTACCTTTGAAGTGTTTGATCTGTGTTCAGGTATGTTTAGTGATCTCTTGTCAAGTAGGCAGTATCAAATAAAAAGGAAATTGAATCTTTTTTGCATATTCAAACTATGCTGTGGTTTTGTAGGCTTGTAATAACCCAATGCTTTTGGGCTTGACTGGAGTCCCCCTCTCCAAGAATAAAAAGTTTTGGAGAAGAGAAGAACAGGGCTGTACAGTAAAACCAGACAGACTGTTCGTGCCTCTGTGAAACTTGGCTAAGCCTAACTTTGGATTTAAAAGAAAACCTTGAAGTTTTCTTACCATATGGGAAGGATGGGCTTGCTGTGGGGTTGCTGGAGCTTTTGCTGTTTGTGTGATGCTGCAGTGCACCAGTCCTACGTACTGATGGAGGAGCTCACTCTCCTGTCTTAACATGAAGATGATTTCTAGCATCTAATTCAGTCACAAAAGCCTGGGCTCAGTTCAGAAGTGTTTGGATAGCTGACTTACACTGCAGAAGAAAGAGTCCTTTCCACCTCTCAGCTCTGTGCCTCTCCCACTACCCCTTGTAGATGTAACCCATCTCTTGCTAATTGCTGCATTAACTTCTTGCTTCCAGCTGAACTCCTCAGTGGTAGAGGTTTTCACTAATCCTTTCTACATCACTGAGACATTGTTAATAAATCATTTCTCTGGGGTGGGGGGCATGTGGATTGCACTTATTTTCAGATTGATCTCAATTACATTTATCCAAATATTAAAGTTGCTTTTGACTAGACTGTCTTTTCTGCTGTTGCAGGTATTAATGGAATGAAGGGTTGCCCATCCTGTAGGTAATTGTTGCAGGGCTTTGTATTTTAATTATTCTGCTGGCTGTTAATTGTAACTTTCTTTTGAATGAAAGGATTTTGAGTCCATTTTATCACTGCTTCAATGAGATTGCTTTCCCTTGTGGTGTCCTTTGTGTTTTCTCAGCTGTATTTTTCCCCTTACAGCTACATTGAGAAGTTCACAGACTTTCTCCGTCTCTTTGTGAGCGTCCACCTACGAAGAATTGAATCCTACTCCCAGTTCCCTGTGGTGGAATTTCTGGCACTGTTGTTCAAATACACTTTCCATCAGGTACAGGCTTGCAATATCATTTTTCCTCTGGCTGTTCTCTGTTCTCTTGTCTCATAGTTTTCCCCAGTGAAAGCCTGAAGTTAACCCAGAGAAAATCAATTCACTTGTCTTACTGGCACCTCCTCAGTAACCCTGGGGAGCTGGAGATGGCTTCATGTGCTCTTGGATTTATTTGGAGACAGAGGTCACATGTAGTTACCTTGCAAGAATAACTTGTCTGGTGTTTAACTTGGCTTCTGCTTTTATTTTTTAGCTAGTCCTTGGAATGGATAATGGGATCAGGAAAAATATCTCTAGCTTCCTGTTGTGTGTCTGGGGTGTTTTTCTTCTGAATATGCTGCTTGTAGTCTATCTGAGGATGGTTTTTAGTACCTGTTACCTTGCTGTGAAAGCTGTCACAATGCAGCTCAGCCCTATTTACCCCACATGTGAATAGTGACAGGGGAGCAGGTTTATAAAATGCAGCAAGCCATGGGGTGGGCTAATGCTGAGACCAGCCTTGTGGTTCCTGGGTTTCCACCCTTGTGCTAAAGCTGTTGTTCATTTTTTAACAGCTTTAAACCTCTCCAGGGGCCTTGTAGAAATTTTAAAATAAAGCAGGAAGTTCATCTCATGGATTAAAGTATGTGCTGACCTGTATTTCCATTGTGTGGAATCAAATCTTGCCATAGCTGATGATACTCATTCTGAATTTTGGTATATTTCAGCCTACCCATGAAGGGTATTTTTCTTGCCTGGACATCTGGACACTCTTCTTGGACTACCTGACTAGCAAAATTAAAAGTCGCCTGGCAGACAAAGAAGTTGTACTCAACAGGTGAGCAGTCAGGGTGTGAGAGCTCTGAGCAGACTTCATGGTCACTATGGAAGGACTGGGAACAAAGAGCTACACATGTGCCTGAGTCCTTTTCTTTTTCCAAAATCATGAAGTGTAAGAAGTGCAAACTTCAGTGTTTCACACTGATTCAGACGAATTCAAACTGAGCAAGTTAGTGTAGAAAATCTGTCACATGTGTTGTGTGTGAGCCCAGCAGCCTTGCAGTCTGAAACAGAACTGTGATGCACTTCAGCAAATTTCAGAGCACATTTTAGCAGGTGTCAGAGGAAACTGCAAAGTGGCCTAGTAAGTGTTCATGCAGCTCATACAGCTAGTTAATGAGTTAGAGTTTTTTAAAATTTAATTAGGAATTAAAAATTCCTGTTTAAATGGAGGATGTGCTTCTGAGAAATACTTAGTGAGGCTGTGTTCGGAATTTTAGAGTTCCACTTGATTGGCTCTGTTGCCCTCTGTGTGTATGAACTGTAGCAGCGGTTGGCAGCTCTTCCTTTGCAGATGCAGTCTCCTGAAATGGGTGGCTCTCTTTTGAGAAAAGTCCCTTTGCTGCCATTTAAAAAATCTGGTCAATACATGATCAAGTTTTGGAGGCTTAAACCATGCTTTGTGCCATACTACATGCCACTTAGTGCAGAAAGTAACTTCTTTCCCTGGAACACACTGAAGTGTAAGTGGTTGGTTTTGGGAAGACAGTCTGGCATCACAACCAGAAAGGGCCAGTGTGGAACTGGCTTACAGCAGGCAGCTCTCTTCCTGTCAGCATGGGAACTGCACTTACTACATGTCTCAAGTAGCAGGTATCTGCACTTAAACTTTGGTATCATTTATTCTTAACTCCCTGCCTAACAGTGCTGAGCTCTGCCTTGGTGTCCTGCTCCTCCTCTTCACCTGGCAATGTGCACAGAACATGTGTGCTCATTGTGTCAATTTGTGTCATTTGTTCTGGGTAAAACTGAAACAATAGCTGTTGCTCTAGGAGATGTGTCAGCCTGCAAGCTCCAACCACTTCCATTTGTTTACATAGTGTTGTGCCAGAGCTACCTGCCCTTGGTGACAACTTCTGTGGCTGCAGCTCCCTGCAGCCTCTCAGGGGTGTGAGCTCTGCAGTCTGACAGCCTGGGAGTGGTTACACCACAGGAGCACAGATGAAGTTTCCTGTTCTGTGGTTTCTAAGCTTTGCATTTTGTCCAGATGACAACTTTTACTACTGGATAAATTGCCAAATCCAGAGTTAGGTCGTGTGGCAGCAGCAAAGCCACCTTGCACAGAGAGCACAGAGAGCTTACAGCTGCACAGCTGACTAGTCTGACACTTGGGTTGCTCTGAATCTCTGATGGTGTTATCCTAATGCCTGGTTTTCCAACCTGACCTCACCTAGGGAAGAGCATGACTTCTTGCATCTGGCCCCAGCTGTTTTGAGAAAGGAGGTTTTTAAAACAATCAAACTCAAACCCCCTTGAAGTCCCCAAACTTTGGCATTGTCACCAGGCATGCTCAGGTGGCTCTGTGCTGGTTTTGCAACTTGGCATTTTTCTTGGGTGATCTATGAGAAGGAGGATACTCCATGCTCCATGCAGGCTGCATAGCTCCTGAGAGGTGCAAAGATACCTTTCAGTGACATGCCTTTAGTGTCACAGTGCAGGTAGGAAAAGTGCTGGCTTTGCTTCAGAGAACAAGGGCTTGAATTCACTGACCAGCAGTGTAGAGAAAAAGGACAGCAGAACAAGTAGTCTCAGAGGAGGTCCCCTTTTGAGGAAGGCAGCAATAACTCTGCCCTATTTCATCTGTTCCTCATTTGCTGCCCAAGAAGCAGAGCATCAGGCAGGCTGCTGAGGAGCAGTTTAGCAACAAGAAGCTGTCAGTGCCTCCTGTTTGTGTACATCTGTTGTTATTCCATGCAAGCCACTCCTACCTTTCTTGTTTTGAACTCTTAGGCTGTTTCTAATCCAAAAGTTCCCCCTTTCCCTCTCAGAGTTAGTAGGATATGAGAGAGAACCACAGCTCTTCCCTTGCAGGTTAAGCTTGTGGCCTGAAATGACCTGATAGTCTTAATCCCAGGATCTGCTTGGTGTGTCCTCACCAAACCTCCACATCTGTGCCACAGACTCTTTGCTGTCACCTGTGTTACATGTTCCCTTCCCTGGAAGGCCTGGGGGTGCAGCAATCTCTGCAGAATTGTTTGCTCAGACTCCTGCTCTGTTTTCTCCCTGCTCCCAGGTACGAGGATGCTTTGGTTCTGTTGCTGACAGAGGTGTTGAATCGAATCCAGTTCAGGTATAACCAGGCACAGCTGGAGGAGCTGGATGACGAGACACTGGATGATGATGTAAGGAGCAGAGTTAACCAAGGACAGGTCCAGATGTTAACTCTTGCATTGGTAGCATTTAGAATGTCAGCAGCTAGGCAGCTGCTTCTTCACTCCCACTGTGTGGGGGGGTTGAGGTTTAAGTCAGCGTGAAAGGCATTTAACAAAAGTGTTCTTAGTTGCACCAAAAAGAATACAGCCTCTGTTTTTAAACTGGTTCTTGTGGAGAAAAAAATACTCAGGTTCAGATTATCAGAGGCAGTAGGTGTCCATGTCTGGTTCCTTTGGAATTTGAATGCTGAAATAGCTCTGAGAGAAAAGCTTTAAGCTTTACATAGGGTTGGTGCTTTTGTTTTAAGCTTATTTCTCCCAAGTCAGTCCTGGCAAACATCATCTCAGCACTGATAAACGTAAAAGAGGAGTAGGTGTCCAAAATGGATGGAGGCCAGAGCCCTTGGAAGGGCAGGTTGGTCTGCATAAGGAGTGCTGGTCATCTGAGCAGCATCAGGAGTGAACCCTTGAGGCTCATCCCTCCAGGGAACCTGGTGCAGACCCAGAGCTTGGGTGGGCAGAGTCGTTCTCACCAGGTGCTGGCAGCATATGGTAGTCATAAGGACAGTATCTCTTCAGTATCTGTGTGCCTGCAAAAGCCAAGCTCTGGAAAGGAGCTACCTAGTCTCAAGCATCAATTAAAACCTACTAATCCACCAAAAAAACCCATCTGTTTCCCTCTGAAGTGCTGTGCTTACCTTGAGGTTTCTCCCTGCAGCAGCAGACGGAGTGGCAGCGGTACTTGCGCCAGAGCCTGGAAGTGGTTGCAAAAGTCATGGAGCTCCTGCCAACTCATGCCTTTTCCACACTAGTAAGTAGCTACCTGGACCAAAAGCAGAGTGTGAAATGAGCACCAACTGCTGGAGTTTGTTACAAGCTGTTTGATAGGGACCCCAGTGCCAAACAAGTGGGGAGATTTGGTTTTTTGGATGCAAAAGCTTGGCAAGGATGAGACAGTTCTTGGTGTGTTTTAAAGAGGATACTTCAGTCAGCATCTGAGTCCTACTTGCTGGACACTGAACTCTTTAGAAGTTCCAAGCTTTCGAAGTGTAAATATTTTACAGTCACCCTTCCCTGCTGTTTATCTTGGCCTTTCTTATTAGGAGCAGGGCTGTGAATTGGACAGATGAAAGTGTCATTAGGGCTTTAAGGAGAGTGAAATCTTTGTTTAAATGAAAGGCTAGATACAGATGCTGAAAAGAGTGCTTCAGACAATCAGGAATTACATTTGATAAACACAGATAAGTGTTTCTCTCCAGCAAGTGCCTCTGCTGTTACTTGAATGGGTGGTATAAGAGTTTTCTGGGTTTGTAGCATTGTCATGATTTCTGAGGAGGAGATCTTGAGGCTGTAAGCCAGTTGAGCCCAAAATTCAGACTAGTTGATGCCTTTTCTCTGGGTGAGAAGGGCAAGTGCAGCAAGTCTCTGAATTCTGCTGGAGGTATTGCATGCCTCTGAACCATCTTCCCAGGGAACAGAGAAAATTGAGCTGCTGCAGAGGCAGAAGATGCCTGACCTGAACTTTTTTAATTGTTGTTTTTGTTTAAGAAACATTCTGGCTAGGCTAAGCACTTGAAGCCCATTACTAGAAACTTATAAGTAGAGAACAAAATAGTCTTTGTGGGACAGTAGAAGTTCCTTACAGTGTGGTGGCCAGTGAGGCAGGAAGAGGCCAGCAAATGGAGCTGCTGTTTTAGCAAGATGCATCACAGGGTGAAGAGCATGTGGCCTCCTTAAAGTAACACATTAACAGGAGGAAGACTACCTGCTTTTTAAAAATAGTTCTCCCCCTGCAGTTGTACAAAGATGCCCAACTGTTAATTTGGCACAACCTCTTAGAACCTTGGTAGTGGGTGCTTGCTTTGAGCCCTGCATTGGTTCAGTTTTGTCCTCTGGATGACCTGGGAGATGCCCAAGCAGTTTCAGGTGCTTTTCCCATCAGTGCTGTTGAATGCAGATGCTTGTCTGTAAACATTTTGATAGCTGGATTTTTGAGATGCTTATGGGTGAGGTGAATGCAGCACAAGCCTCCTGAGCTCCAGGAGTTACACCAGTTACACATCCATCTTCATATGCATACTGGTGGCATGCTGTGCTATCACTTGTCAGGCCACTGTCTTGTTGGGCTGATTGCTGGAATTTGGGGGAAAAGGAGAGATAACACAGAGAAGTGCCTTCAGAGTGGTGATTTTTGTTGTTTTCATGACAGCTGTCAAGCCCTGAGAAGCTGTGGCATGTAGGAGCAGCACAGGACCCAGCAGCTCTCCTGCTCTCCAGATGTCTTTTTGGAGGCACTAGGGAGAAATAAGAAAATTGCTCTGAGTAATTAGTAGTTGGCTGTTAACTGTTTGCAAAGCCCCCAAGTCATGCTCATTTCTTGTCTCTTCTAGTTTCCAGTTCTGCAGGATAACTTGGAAGTGTATCTGGGACTCCAGCAGTTTGTGGTCACTTCAGGGACAGGTAATAAACCAGCATCCAGCACTCCCATCCTCACTGCTGGAGGAGCTGATTGCAGAAGCACTCCAGACCCACTTTGCTGTTGCTTTTTCCTCTCATCAGTTGAGGATCTGAACACTTATATGGTGTCTAATGGCTCAGCAGTCAAAACTCCAACAACAGACAAAAGCCTAATAATGCAATTTATTTTCTTTTTTGGTATGGTTCTTCCCTTACTCTGGTACTAGAAATCATGATGCCCTCTGTGTTAAGAACAGGTATGCAGCACCAAATAGCAGAGTAACATGGAGGGGTAATGGTTACTTTTTTCCTGCCACTGGAACCTGTTTCAAGAAAGGTTGTGCTCCTGTTTGCCTTGGCCTCAGACCCAGTGTGAAATTGTCACATGAGCATTTTTATTTAAGCTTGAATTAAAACCACTGTGAGTCAATGGGGAGAATTAAGTATTTAGAGTGTAGTAGTAGGTTCTGAAGACTTCCCTAGGTTAGTACTTCAGGAGGCTTCTTGTATGAAGTGGTGCACTAAGATACCAGTGCTCTCAACTGAATAAAAATCCCAAGTATTGCTGCTCCTTCCTGGGAAATAAGGAAAGGAGCAGTAAGGAGATGTGTGTGAGGAAAGCTAAGGTGATATTTAAGTTTTCTGGTTCGATCAGGAAAGGAATCTTCAATACCTCTATTCATGGCAGAATGGTGATTGCTGTATGGGCAGTGCAGGACAAAATGTTTCTGATTTTAGGCTCATTTCAGACCTAGGAGAAGCAACTTTTAGGTTTTTTAATGCTGCAGCACCAGTCTGTATTAGAAGCTGTGACGTGGACTGGCTGTTCAGGTGATGGATCAGAAGCAGCAGCTCAGATGCAGCTGGGGATTCAGGAGGGGGTGGGAGTGCTCAGGTGCCAAAGGTATGAAATGGCAAACTTGTTGCTGAAAACTGAATCCAAAATTAAATAGGGGCAGTGGAAAGAAAAGCAGCTTTTCTTTGAAACATGATGTTGGAGAACAGGTTTGCCTTTTTTTCAAAAGGTCTGGAATATTTGGAGACCAGGTGTGCCCAGTCCAGTGTAGGACAATTGTGGAGGTAATAAGACTGGCAAGTCTAGTAATCAGTATCTGAGAAATATGAAGGAAAATAACCACACTTGGACATGAGAAGCAAATGGCTCTTGTTGAAACAAGCAGTGAGTGCCCTGTAGCCAGCAGAGGGAGTGTGAGTAATGAGCTTCTCCCCTGAGCTGGGGTGGCTTCTCCTGGACAGCAGAGAGCCAGAAAGGCTCCTGTGTGTGTAGGTGTCAGTACCAAGCAGAAGAAAAAAAATGTGCAAAAGGCTGAAATAGTTGGTAGCATCCTTTGCAGCCTCTAAAGAGGAATTTGAAGTGTGGCAGGTGGAACAGATGAACTTGTCCTACTCAGAGTGTTTCAGTCACTTGGGCAGTGCTTTGGTTTGACCTGTGACCCACTGCTGAGCTAATTTAAGAAGAATGTTTGTAATGTAATTAGAATAAACTTTGCATTTCCTGTAGCTCTGTGGTGACGTTTCCCATCCCAGAGAGCTGTGTTTATAAGTCCAAAGCTTCTGTGGTTTTGTTTTTTTCTTGTGCAAGGTTTTTACAGGATGAGTTTTCAGTTTCAGGGTTCTTAGTCAGTGGCTATTAGCACAAGTGGTTAATTACACTTCAGGCCTTGTTAGCTCCCTTGGTGATGATCCCTCCTGTCATTGCAGGTCACAGGCTGAACATCACTGCAGAGAACGACTGCCGCCGTCTGCACTGCTCCCTCAGGGACCTCAGCTCCCTGCTGCAGGCTGTGGGGAGGCTGGCAGAATACTTCACTGGGGATGTCTTTGCTGCCAGGTTCAATGATGCCCTTACAGTGGTGGAGAGGTAGGTGTGGGAGGGGGGAATTTGCTGCCCCTTCACCGGGACAGGCAGCAGTTGTCCCCAGCACAGCTCGTGTGAAATCCCCAGGTTTCTCCCTGCCTCCCCTTGCTCTGATTAAACTGAGACACAAACAACTGGATGGCCAGAACCATTCATCAGTGTTGAGTTTCCCAGATGGCTCTCTAAATCCTTCACCAAAGACATAGCTAATAGGAGGAATTAAATAAAATTAGTCACTTGGAAAAAGTACTTGTTTTCCAGCATCTGCATTGGTGATGCAGTGAAATGAGATGTAGGGCTTAATTACTTCAGAGTTGTGTCTCTCAAAGCTAAATCACCAAAGTCTCTTTTCTTAAATGAAAAGACCTGTAAAAACTGAAAGGCAGACATCATTCAGCTCTTCCCCTCCAAGAAGCAGTTAGCTCATGTTGCAAATTACAGAATTTCAGGGCCCTAGACAGCTGCCTTGGTTGTGTTGGGTTTTTTCATGCCCATGCAGGAACATCATACTTGTTGCATCTCAGCACAGGCTCTACATTATTTTCAGCTGAATGGCCTAACTGTCATGTCTGTATATTGGCTCAGTCTGGCAGAGAGCTGCATTCAGCTAAGATGCTCCTGTGGATTTGTAGGTGTGCATATCCACCTGACAGTCCCTTTTTACCACCAGAGATGTGTTTGCTTCCAGGTTGGTAAAAGTCACACTGTATGGATCCCAGATAAAGCTGTACAACATTGAGACTGCAGTACCATCAGTCCTGAAACCTGACCTCATTGATGTGTGAGTATGAGCTGTGCCCTCCAAGTGGTTGTGCCCAAATTTGGCACCCACAGGGGACAGAGGCAGTCTGACATCTCCTCAGTTTGAGGCTCCAACCACTTTCTTGGTCAATGTTCTGCAAAGTGCAAGCTCAGCAGTGATTGTGAGCTAACCAGGAGGGCTCCTTCATTTAATTGCTGAAGGTCAGGGCTGTTGGTGGGATTTTTGGACCCCTGTTTTCTCAAATTGATGGACTGAGGTTATTTAAAGAAAAATAGTGATTAGAAGTCAAAATGCCCTATTACACTGGCTGTGAAAGCAAGCTATTATTCTGCCCGTTATTAGTGGCTGTAAAAGTTTCATTCTTCCACAGGATAATTAAATGGTAAAATAAGTGTTACAATAGTGGTATCCTGAGAAACAGATCCACTGTCAGTATGTTGTTCCAGCTGATGGATTTTTTTGCTGCCAGAATCAGATCTATGGCTCAGTTAAAAGGTGGTTTTCTTTTAGCCAAGGAACCAAACCATATCCTTTCAAGACAAACAAATGCCTTCCAGCTATGCAAGCCAACAAACAAATACCTTTAATCCAGAAGCTGACATTAAGTGTGAAATCTTGATGCTGCTGGTAATAGAACACTCTCTGACAGCCTTTTAGAGGCCTTCCATTCCTAATGTTGTGTAGCACAAACCTGCTGCCTGACAGTGTCTTGTGAGCAGAGTTTAAGGCTCTCCTTTTGAAAACAGCAAGAGCTTGTTCTAGTTGGTGATTTCATATAAGGCTGGAAAACTTACACTAGATTTCATCATATAGGTCCCTGGATTTCTGCCTCTCACCCCAAATTTGTGCCATTTATCTTCCTTTAGCAGTCTCTTTCCTTTCCTGGTTTAAAATAATTTGTGAGATTTTTTTTCTCTTAGCAAGGGGGTTTTCATCCTTTCCTCTGTCCAACATCCCTGAAGAAGTTTGTGATCTTTTTTCTAAAGCTAGCCTGGCAAAGGTGCACTGTCAGATGTCTGAAGGACACTGCCTGTGTGGTTCCAAAGAAATGTCCTGACTCAAAAACACCCTTAAAAAGGCACTATGCCCAAAGTATAATCATGAGATATGATTAGAGTTTGACCTTAGCTTATTCTTATTCTTTGGCTTAATACTATTGCTGAGTGGGTGAGTTTGGATACAGCACAGCTTGAAATGTGCCTTAAATGTACAGGGTGCAGGGAAAAAAAAAAAAAAAAAAACAACAAAAAACCTGTCCCACTCGTGTGGCTTTTGTCCCCCGTGGGTGCCTGACCCTGGTGTGTCCCCTCAGCCACGCACAGTCCCTGGCAGCTCTGCAGGCCTATGCTCACTGGCTGGCACAGTTCTACAGTGAAGTTCACCGGCAGAACCCGGAGCAGTTCATCTCCCTCGTCTCCACCTCCCTGGAGGCCATCACACCCCTCATCAGCTCCAAGGTACCTCTGCAGTGCTGGGGATGGGGGTTAACCCTCTGTTGGGCAGGGGGGAATCAGTCAGGGAGAGCTGGGGTCTGGCACAGAGCCACAGCAGATGGTCCATGGATGGTTGGACCAAGAACGATGCTGGAGAGCACCACAGTACAAGAGTAAGCAACTCACAGGCCTATAAATTCAGCCTAGTGGCTTGAAAGCAGAGAAATTTCTCTCTTCCATGCTATGAAGGGATCAGACCTGTGCTCTGATTGGCAAATTCACAAACTGGCACACAAGAGATTTAAATTAAATATGAGCAAAACCTTTTTTACTCTGAAGGTAACACAGCACTGGAATGGATTGCCCAGGGAGGTTGTGGAGTCCCCATCCCTGGAGACATCCAAGACCCTCCTGGATGTATTCCTTTCAAACCAGCTCTAGGAGGTCCTGCTCTAGCAGGGGGTTTGCACCAGATGATCCTCAGAGGTCACTTCCAACCCCCTCACCATTCTGTGATTCTGTGACATAAATACTGGGAAGTGTCTTGTGCAGGAAGCTGGTCATGACATCTGGCTGGGCTGCAGCACGTGGCTGTGTGTTCACACCCCAGGCAGATGTGGCACATCAGGAGATGGTTTAGTGGTCAGGGTGGTGTAGGACTGAGAGCTGGACTTGATGACCCTGAAGGTCCTTTCCAGCCATGATGACTTTGGGTGTGCAGGGCTGTGTGTCTGGGCAGCCTGACCACCCTCTCTCTTCCAGGTGCAGGAGAAGCTGCTGCTGTCTGCCTGCCACCTCCTGGTCTCCCTGGCCACCACCGTGCGTCCTGTGTTCCTGATCAGCATCCCAGCAGTGCAGAAGGTGTTCAACAGGATCACAGACACCTCTGCCCAGCGCCTGCCCGACAAGGTGATGGGTCCTCAACATCAAGGGTGTGGGTTTGGTGTCCGTGGGAATCTGGGCCTCAGTTCTTACTGCAGTGAGGTATAACCTCAAAAATAAACATTGAAAAAAAAAAAAAAGGAGCGAGGGGCAGCAGTTCTCTCTGCTGGGGATATCCAGGGATGCCAGTGGCACAGCTTGTCAGTGATGATGTATTTCAGGCAGCAGCATAAGGAAAAACCACAATTGCATTCCTTAGCAAGTGAGAAAGGAATAAGGCCTGACACAGTCCCTGGTTCTGCATCATCTTCACAGTACAGGGACACTGATGTTGACATGCAGGAGGAGTTTCCTGTGAAACTTCTGTAATTATTCCACACACCCAAGTCAGCATTTCTGTTACAGAAGTGGCTGTGTTGTGTGCTGGTGCTGTTGTACACGCATGGAACCTTAGCATGTCAACCAGGCAAGGAGCCATGAAAGTGGCATCATCTTCATTTTATGAACATGAAGAACAGAGACTTAACATTGCAGGGAGAGCTGGGAGCTGGCTCCAGCTCTTGGGTGGTGGAGTTCTGTTCCTCACTCACCTTTGAGCCCTTGAGCCCTTTCCTCCATGAGCACTGCTGAGGTCTCAGCCTTAATTTTTTCCCTTCACTCTAGAGTTGTGCTTTAGCAAAAACTAAACTACAGTCACCGTCAAATTTTGTCTGAACAAACTCCTTGTTTTCCAGGCCCAGGTGCTGGTGTGCAGAGCCTTGTCAAACGTGTTGCTGCTGCCCTGGCCAAATCTCCCCGAGAGCGAGCAGCAGTGGGCGGTTCGTTCCACCAACCATGCCAGCCTCATTTCTGCCCTAACGAGGGAATATCGCCAATTAAAATCCAATGCCATCTTGCCACAGAGGAAAGTGCAGCTGGAGGACAGTAAGTACCAAGTTTGTTGGGGTGTGCTGCCTCCTGGCAGCTGCACTGCAAACATTGAGCTGCCTGTCTAATAACTGAGCTGGGAAACTGGAGTTAGTGTGGATAGGGAGGGCAGGAAAGGAGCAGTTTGTGTTTTCTTTATTTTTCTTGCCTCTGAGGAGTCTCTCGAATGCATGCAGGAGGTGTCACCTCTCTTTATTTTGCAGCCAAAGTGATCATCCATCAGACACTCAGCGTTTTAGAAGATATTGTGGAAAGTATCTCTGGAGAATCCACCAAGTCTCGCCAGATCTGTTATCAGTCTCTGCAAGAATCCGTGCAGGTCTCACTAGCCCTCTTCCCAGCTTTCATTCATCAGTCAGGTATAACCACAGGACAGGCTTTGGTGCTGTGAGTAGATTTGTGACCATCCAGAGTCCATCAGCATAGAATTGTGGGGGTGTTCATGGGAAGTGTGTGGCTTTCTGAGTCTCTGCTTCTGGCTGGGAAAAGGTCATCTCCCCCACCCAGGATCCAGGCACTGAAGGTTTGTCCCACTTGCAGAAGATGGAGATGCCTTGTGTTGTGTTCAGCACTGAAACCAAGGATGGAGCTGATCCTGAGAACACAAAAAACTTTAAAATACCCTGTCTGGCTGTGTTTGCCCTTTACATGCTCTCCAGAAGCTTGAAGACAAAAGTGTCATCAGATTAGGTCAAACGATGTGGAGTTTTTTCCCCTTTGTAAAAGAAAGGCTCCCAAAATGTAACCAGGACTGTTGCTGGGCAATCTTGTGGCCAGCAGCTTATATTTTGTGTCACATCAGGGTAGCTGGAATGCCCAGGAGCACCTCTCATGAAGAGCAAGGTGTCCCAGGAGACATTCTGGAGCTAGGTGGGATTTTTTTCAGGGAAGCAGGGAGACAAAACAAAGCTGAGATGCAGAGAGGATCCAAGATAGCAAGCTGATGCTGTGACTCCAGGGAAGTGTTGCCTTCAGGCTGGCAGCCTCCTGCTGTTGCTTTTTCTTGGCTGTGGAAGGCTGTATGAAGCTGCACAGCCTCTCATCTTAACCTTGTTTGTTGTGTTTGGGCTGATGAGGAATTTGCTGTGGTGATGACTGCGTAACCACGCGCTGAAGATGACTTCTGAAGCTAGCAGGGTATTTTCAGTTCCTGCCAAAAATAATAATAATAATAAAAAAAAAAAAGAAGCTGGGTTCTGTCTCCTGGCCATTCCAAGCTGTTTTGGATTTCCTTGTTTCCTGTTAACCCTGTAGGAGCAACTGGAGATGAGCCCAGACTGTGGCCAGAGCTTTCTCCAAGCCCTCTGGGTAGGCAGACCAGACTGAGGGCCTTGCTGATTGTGTCCTGTTTGTTCCAAGATGTTTGGTGCTGGTTGTGCTTCTCATTTCTGGTGTTTTCAGAACTGGATGAACATGAATCTTTGAGCCCTGTAGTACTGGCTGTTGCATCCATTTTCTAATGCCAATCTGTTGCTAAATTTCCACGAGTAAATGGGGTGCCCTGTACAGAAGGAGCAAGTATCACATAAAAGACTTAGTGATGAATTTGAAATTAACCTTAACAGTTTCTTTTTGCTTTCCTCTTCTGACTTTAGATGTGACCGATGAGATGCTGAGCTTCTTCCTCACTCTGTTTCAAGGACTAAGGGTGCAGATGGGAGTGCTTTTCACTGAGCAGATCATACAGACCTTCCTAAACATGTTCACCAGGTATTGCCCCATGTTGGTCACTTCTTTCTTATCCCTCAGGATGTGTTATCTCTGTAAACTGCTCACACAACGGATCTCTGCTCCTAAAGAGTGTACTGTTTCCAAGCTCTTTGTGTCCAGAGTTTTTTCATGTCCTAGGGCTAAATCTAAGGAAAAATGCTTCCAGGTCTGAAGTCGTGCAGCCCAAGCACATCAGTCCCACAGGCTGTGTTGCAGTTTCAGCTCTCTTTTGAGAGAGCTTTTTGGGAGTGTACAGGGCTGAACTGGAGTCTCACATTGCCTGTTAGCTCCTACCCAAGGTCTGAGGACACCCCACCAATCTCTCAGGCTTTTAGTGGGAAAGGAAGTCTATCAAACCTTAACTCTCATCTGTGGCTTAATGTACTCGGTCTGTTTTAGTTGGGCAAGTCCAGAGGCACTGCCTGCTTCCCTTTAGATGCAGATCTCTGTGGAGGTTGCTCTGCAATGACTTGGGTTTTGTCCTAGGGAGCAGTTGGCAGAGAGCATTCTCCACGAGGGCAGCACTGGCTGTCGGGTGGTGGAAAAATTCCTGAAAATCCTTCAAGTGGTGGTACAAGAGCCAGGCCAAGTATTCAAGCCTTTTCTCCCCAGTGTCATCTCCCTGTGCATGGAGCAGGTCTACCCCATCATTGCTGAGGTAGGGTGCTCTCATAGGGGTGCAGGGAGGAGGGGGGGACAGGAAGGGGAAGGCATCACTGGGTGGGGGAAATTAAGCTTCACCTCCTAAGAGCTGGAAACATCAGTCCCTGGCCAGGGAAAACTGGGTGAGTGGGCAGTGGGCAATGTAAGCAGTGGAATCTGGGGGGAATGGTGAGAGGGTGGAGTTACAAACGTGCTCAAAGGAGGAGGTAAAGCTCCAAACTTGTTGGTGTGTTCTTAGCACAATCCAGCAGGTGCTGGGTTTGATGCCTTCCTCAGGAAGAAACACTTGGATGCTTTGGGATTTGGGCTGCAAAGCTCAGCCCTGGGCAGCTATGGAGGGGATGAGGGGGATCCCAGCACAGGAGCCTGCTTTGAGTTGTGTGTTGCCCTTCGCTGCCAGCGCTCCTCTCCTGATGTGAAAGCAGAGCTGTTTGAGCTGCTTTTCCGGGTCCTCCACCACAACTGGCGGTACTTCTTCAAATCCAGTGTGCTGGCAAGTGTCCAGAGAGGAGCAGCAGAGGAGCAGATGGAGAACGAGGCACAGTTCAGTGCCATCATGCAGGTAACTCAGCTGCTCCCACAGCTGCCCAGCACTTCCTGTGATGGAGTGCAGGCTCCTTGTGTGAAAAATGTTTCCACTAAAATATCTTCATTCCCCTTGGCCTGGCAGCAGCACGGTTGACTTCACTGCTTCCCTTATTAGTTTGTGCTGAGAAGCAGCAGGAGCTCCCAGGGGTTTGTTCTGTGTTGGGGTGAAAATGTTCTGCCTGGCAGCTCTGCTGCTCCCTGTGACGTGATATCCATTCTTTGTTTGTAGGCATTTGGCCAATCCTTCCTGCAGCCTGACATTCATCTGTTCAAGCAGAATCTCTTCTACTTGGAGACACTGAACACCAAGCAGAAGCTGTACCACAAGGTGGGTCCTGGCTGACCACTGTCACTGGTCACTCTGTGCTTGGGAAGGGGTGGGTGCTCTGCTGAGGCTTGGTGCAGACAGCTCAGAAGGTCAGGATTTGGAGGCTTTTATGCCACAGCCTTTGGTTGCTGTGATCCTGATGGGCAGAGGGACGTTGCCACCTCTCTGGTACTGCTGCAGGAGGGATCCCAACTCCAGTCAGTCAAAGCCTTGAGGTGTCCCCTCCTGTGACAAGGAGGGAAAGCAGAGAACATGCACAGTGACAGCACAGTTTGTCTGAGGAAGCAAAAATGGGGATCATCAGTCTGTTCTCATCTGGCCAGCCACAGGGAATATTACTTAGCTGGTCACTGCCAGGTCGTTGTGCATCACTGTTGTGTAGGACCCATCCTCCAGACCCTCTAATTTAGACTTGTTAATTGCTGTCATGAAGGATTAGAGCTGGAATCTGGGGTCTTGGCCTTCTGGTTAGCCTGTGAAAGCAGAGCTTCCAGGTTCCCATCTGTGGTGGCAGCTGCAGGCCAGCCCATCACTTTACCAGCTGCCTGCTGCAGACTCCCTGGCTTTCAGGAGCTTTATGCAGGGCTGAAACTGGCTGGAGATGGAATGGGACTTGATGCTCTTCACTTAAATGCTTAAAACTTGGGTCAGATGTTTGAGGTAAGTGTGGCCAGGCTCACCCTTAACTTTCCAGCTGATATTAATCTAGTTGGTTGTAGCCATTTGTAGATCAGAAAGTGATTTCTGTCCTTCCAAGAGCCTGCAGATAGCTCAGAAGGTTGTGGTGTTGCAGGGGCCCTGTGCAGCCATCCTCACTCCCTCCAGGACTGTGTCCTCCTCCAGTGCTGAGCTCTGGAGCTCCCTGACCCTCTGCTTCTCTCACTGTGCAGAAGATCTTCAGGACCACTATGCTGTTCCAGTTTGTCAATGTGCTACTTCAGGTGCTTGTCCACAAGTCACACGACCTGCTGCAGGAGGAGATTGGCATTGCCACCTACAATATGGCCTCAGTGGACTTTGATGGCTTTTACTCAGCCTTTCTCCCCGAGTTCCTGGCCAGCTGTGATGGTGTGGACTCCAACCAGAAAAATGTGCTGGGAAGGAACTTCAAAATGGACCGGGTAAGAACTGCAGCAGCAGGGAGGGATGGTGCTCCCAGGGTGTGCTGCAGGGGCTGAGCTGCTCAGGGTGGTGGTTTGAGGCAAGACCCTTTCTGTTCCAAAACCCAAGGGTTTGCCCCCTTTGGTGGCAGAACTGCCATCTCATTTCTCAGACTGCTCAATGCTGTGGGAATTAGGGAATAATGTTTCCTGGAGGAAGTTTTCATAAGGGTAGACTGACATTTTCTAAAGGGGGACACTCAGATACTTGCCAAAATCCTGCTCCAGCTGCTGTCCAGATGTTTGAGGGTTACCATGGAGACAGCAGAGCAGCTGCTGTGGCTCACAGCTCTCTCAAACCCCTTGTGAACCTCCCCCTGCACCATCACAACAGTGCAGCAGGTCCTGCTTTTCATCTGCTGAGGCTTCCTGGGCCCTTCAGTCCTTCCTTTCCCCTTGGGGGTGGAGGGGAGAGAGCCTTGGGGGGATGATAGGAACATCCCGTGTGATGGGGAAGGTGGCACCCAGCAGCCTGGCAGCATGCAGTGAGCAGTTGGTGCTGCAGGTGGCTGAGTGTGACCACTGGTGTTGCACCTACCTGTGAGTCCAGGAGATGGTGCTGTGAACCTGGCCCAGTTCTCCCCAAGGGACGGAACTGGGATTGTTCAGTTTGGAGAAGAGGAGGCTGAGGGGGAGACCTCACTGCTCTCTACAGCTTCCTGGTCTTAGGAAGGTGGGGGTTGGCCTCTTCTCCCCAGTGAATAATGACAGGACCAGAGGAAATGAGCTGAAATTGCACCAGAGGAGGTTCAGGTTAAATCTGAGGAAGAATTTCTTCAGTGAACGAGTGGTCAGAGGCTGCCCAGGGAGGTGGTGGTGTCACCATCCCTGGAGGGATTTAAAATTGTGTAGATGAGGCCCTTCAGGGCATGCTCTGGTGGGCATAGTGACTTTTTAAATTTTTATTTATTTTGTGAGGACTTGGTGGATGTATGCAGTGATTTTTAGAGGTCTTTTCCAACCATGGCAATTCTCTGTGTGGCTCTGTGTCATCAGTTCTGGAGCCACCTCTGCTGCTGGGACTTGGACAGCAGAAACTCCAATGTCCTGGGCTCAGACAGGATCTGTGTCAAAACTGACGTGGGTGTTGGGCTCTCTTGGTTCCTTCCCACCCCCAGCCCCCACCTGTGGGATTCCTCTGTTTGCAGTACAACGTGTGGTGTTTGATCTTTTGCAGGACCTGCCATCGTTTACCCAGAATGTGCACAGGCTGGTGAATGACCTGCGTTACTACAGACTCTGCAATGACAGTTTGCCCCCTGGAACTGTGAAACTATAGTTACTGCACTGGACTCCTCTTTTGATCACTGTAGGGAACGGATCCATGTCTCCTTTTGCCACCACCTTCTCTCCTCCCTGGTTGTGCAGGACCCTGTGTCTTGCTCACGGGGACACCTTGGACTCACGCACCACCACGCTTCCTTTTTGGTTGGATTTTTTTATTCCCCCCCCTCCCCTCCTCTCCCTTCCCAGCCCAAAGCCCCCCAGCTGGAGTCAGCACTGTCTGCAGGATGTGTCTTAACGCCCAACCCCCCGGGCATCTCAGCTCCAAGGGAAGTCCTGGCTGCTGGGGTTTTGTTCCACCACCACCACCGCACTTCGTGTGTCCAGAGGATTTCTGTGGAGTTGCTGAAGGCCATGGACCCTCCCCACACCTCAGAAGCGCCAAAGACCTACTTCAGACATTCAAACCTTCGTGTCATTCCACCTTCCTGCCCCTGCCCAGCTCTCAGAGGAGGAGTCTCCTGATGTTGGGACTCTTTTGGCACTTCTGTCACTCCCTTTGGTTTTAAATTGCCTTGAAAAAAAAAACCTCCCTGCTCTTGGTGGGGTTTTAGAGACTTTTTTGGGTTTTTTTTTTTTTTAAACGTTTTCTCATCATTCCATTGTGATACTAAAACAACATGCTTAATGGAAATAAAGTGCTTACTTTGTTGTTTTAAATAACGAGCTGGTAATCTGGTTTAGTTTCTTGGCAGGCCTGTCTGTCAGGCAGCCATCTGCAACCTGCCCAGGAGCCTGCACTGCACCCAGGGGCAACAGGAGGGCCAGGGGCCAGCAGTGTGTCCTTGTGGTCAAGAAAGCCAATAGCATCTTGGGGTGCATCAAGAAGAGTGTGGGCAGCAGGTAGGTGGAGGGAGGTTCTGGAGAACTTTGTCCAGCACTGGGCTCCCTAGCTTGAGAGGGACAGGGAGGTGCTGGAGAGGGGACAGCAAAGGGCTTACAAAGGTGATCAGGGGACTAGGAGGAGAGTAGGGAAGTTATGAGGAGAGAGAGGCTGAGGGACTTGAGTCCTTTTAGTCTGGAGAAGACTGAGGTGGGATCTTACCAAGGCTTATAAAAAAGGGTAGGTGTCACAGGATAGGGTCAGTCTTTTTTCAGTGGTGCCCAGGGGACAGGACAAGAGGTAACGGGCACAGAAACTTGAACATAGCAAGTTCCACCTAAACATGAAGAGGATGCAGATCAGTGCTGGCTGCTTTATCTCTTGGGTCTTCCCTGGGGCTTTGTTACCCCTGGTGCTGATCAGGTCATTCCCTCCAGCAGAGTGTTGTCCAAAGTGATCCAGAGGCAGGAAAAACATCTGATATTCACAGGGCTGTATCACAGGAGAGCTAAGCTGAAGGCCAGAATAACCTGACAGTGACAGAAGGTTAAAATCCCAGTCCCTGGTCAGACAGGATGAGGTTTTCTGGAGCTTGTGAGTCTCTGGTCATGGATTTTTTTCTCTTTCCCCAGAAGTCTCTAAATCAGGTACCTGGTGTAGAGCCTGAAATCACTCCGAATTCTCTGGTTACAAAGGCAGCTGCAGTAAGGTCTGTGTGGTGGGAACAGGACCAGTCATTCATTGCAAAGGCTGGAGATGTTCTCCCATCAGTGTCTGTGGACATGGGACTGAGTGGGATGTCTGAGCATGGGCAGCTGGGAGGCACCAGGAGTGCAGGAGCATTTGCTCCATGGCTCCTTTGGTTGCAGTTTTGTGCAAAACACCCTGTGATGCACGTGTTTGCTGTTTGGAGATTTCATCTGCTGTTTGGATAACCTGTGTGCTGACAGAGCCTGGCATCCAGCCTGGACTGGGCCCAGTTTGATGTTTGGAGCTGTTTGGACCCTGCAATAAGCCACTTGAGGTGAACCAGAGCCCAGCCTGTCAAGGAGATGCCTCCCCAGGTACCCAGGGCAGTGACCCATGGATGTGTGCAGAGCAGGGGGAAGGGGAGTGATGATCTGAGACCAACCTGCAGAGCTCTGACCCCCCCTGAGGGCTCCTGCCAGCCAGACCCTGCACCAGGAGCTCGAGGGGCACAGCAGCACCTCGGTGTCACTTGGAGTCCTTGTGTTTCCTGGTGAGTCACAACAAGGTGCAGGGTCCAAACCTGTCCACAGAGCTTCTCTGTCCTCCTGAGCTGCCACATAACCCTCTGCCCTGCTCCAAACCACAGCTGGGGGGCTTGGGATGCTCCCCAGAGCACCCTGGCTGTGGCTCCCTTCAGTTCTGTCACCGGCTGTGGTCCCAGCACCCTCCTGCCTCTGGGTCTTGCAAAACATTTGGTTTGCTTTGGTCTGGTTGACAGAGGAGGGGACAGGGCTTGTTGTTCCCTTGGTCAAGGGCAGCAGCTGTCAGGTGGCCAGAGCCCAGCTTGGGACCTGCCACCCCTCCTCCTAAAAGCCTTTTGTCCCTTGTCACCCAAAGCCTGGAGCCACCCCTGGAGGGTGAGCAGACAATGACCCCAGGGCACTTGGGGGGCCCGGGTCTGCCTGGGTGAATCTTCCCCAGAGAAACCCCTTCCTCTGAACCATCCCCTCCCCGTGCAGCATCAGAGGGACCTCTCTGCCTCTCCCAGCCCCTCTTTTGGGTGGGTGACACCAGTTTCTGGGCAGGGAAGTGTTGGTGGGACAGAGCTGGTGCTCTCCCTGCCCATGGAGAGGCCACACAGAGGGGGTTCCTGCAGCCAGGAGCCCCCAGGGACCCCCCCAGGCTGTGCCCCCCACCACTCCCTGCACCTTCAGGAGCCAGGAAAGAAACAAGGAAGGAGCCAAATGCACCTTGGACTCAGGTTCAAGTCTGTCCTGACAGCACCCCCATTGCCACCTACAGATGGGGACCCCCCCAACCCCTTCCAATTCTCACGGGTTCAGAGGACAAACCCCAAGTGACCAGGATTTTCCATGAACTTGTAAATATTTTAATAGCAACGTTTGTGTCAAGCTGCTGTCCCATGAGGTGTCCTGGGAGTTTGGGATGGGTGGGAAGCTCCAGGATGAGGGATTTCTCACCACAGGGGCTGGGATGGGGAATCCTGAGGCCTCATACACCTGCCTGGGGGGGGGAGCAGGCAAAGCTCCCACCCCCCACTTTAATTCAACCTTAAGGAAATCTTGACTTGGAGCCAGGCTGTGCAGAGCAGCATCCTGCCCTCCTGGCCAGGGGCTCAGCTGCTGTTCTCACTTTGCCTGGACCATCAGGGACAAAGCATGATGCTGGTCTGGGGTTTCTGACAGGGTCCGGGCCCCTCGTTCTTCCTGGGTCAGGCCGGGGTCTGGGTGCAGGCTCTGACCCCCCGGGAAGGGCTCACTCTGTGCAAGGAGAGGTGTCCCAGGGTGAGATGCTCCATACTTGGGCTGTTCTGAGTTGATGTGTCCCATGGTGAGATAGTTTGGACTGGGAGGATGCTCCATACCTGGGGTGCTCCAAGTCGGGAGGATTCTTCTGCCCGGGATGCTCATGTCCCTGCTGCCCCTACAGGGATGCTCCCTCTCGGGTGGATGCTGCTGCCCCATCCCGGGATGCTCCGTCCCAGAAGGATTCTCCCGTCCTGGGATGCTCCGTGCCGTGAGGATCTTCCGTCCCCGGGATGCTCCGTGCCAGAAGGATTCTCCCGCCCCGGGATGCTCCGTGCGGGCCCTTCGGCCTCCCGGTCGGTCCCAGCGGCTGCTTTAAGGGGAGGGACGGAAATCTGACCCGTCCCCGGGCTCGGCCGGGCCCCTTAAAGCCTCTGCGGGGCGGCGGATCCCCGCTGCGGCCAGGTCGGACCCGCCGGTCCCGCCATGGGCTCCCTGGGGCGCTGCCTGGCCCGGAGCCTGCTGAGGGGGCAGCCGGGGCTGAGCTGCCCCCCCGGGCCCCGCTGCTACGGCTCCGGTGAGACACGGCCCCTGCCTGCCCCGGGACCCTGTCCCCATCCCTGTCCTGTCCCGGGGGACCCTGTCCCTATCCCTGTCCCGCTCTCAGACCCTTCCCTATTCTGCCTCTAGGGACCCTGTCCCCCTCCTCATCCTACCCTGGGGACCCTGTCCCCATCCCTGTCCTCCCCTCAGCCCCTTCCCTACGCTGCCCTGGGGACCCTGTCCCTGTCCTCATCCTGCCCTGGAGACTTCAGCTTCATGTTCTCCTCAACCCCTTCCCTACCCTGTTCCTGAGGAGCTACTCCCAATCTTTGTCCTGCTCCTGGTCCCCCTGTCCCCATCCTCGTCCTGCTCCTGGAGACCAAGTCCCCATCCTGTCCTCAGTTCCTATCTCTGTCCTGCCCTCAACCCCTTCCCTATTCTGTCCCAGAGGACCCTGTCCCCATTCTCATCCTGCCCATGGAGGCCAAGTCCTCATCCCCATCCTGTCCTCAGTCCCCTGCTTGTCCTGCTGCTCGGGGTTCCTGTCCCCATCCCACCCTCATTGTTCCCTCCCCTCTCGGTGCCCAGGTCCCCCGGGGGACCCCTGTGCTGTCCTGGGGAGCACAGGGTGGGAGCCTGGTGGAGCTCCAGGGTGTCTGTCAGTGCCCAGATAAGAGGGGAGAAATAGTGGGGTCACTTCTCCTGCTCTGTCCCCTCTGGCAGCCCCAGACTGAAACCCGGGACTGGTGGCCAAATGCCTCAGTTAGGTGCCCTCTCCCCATCTCTTTCCTGTCCCCTCTGTCCCTCCAGTGGATGGGATGTACTTGTCCCTTGGGGTGCTTGTGTGCCCTCACAGCAGTGCCACCCCATGGTTCTTGACTGTCCTCTTCACCAAAGCAGGGCTGTACCCAGGGACCCCCCTTGTGCCAGAGCTGGTGTCCTGGGGAGTCCTCGAGGCCGGGCAGAGGTGGTGGCACCTGGAGACCTTCGGTGGGATAGGGTAGTGCCGTGCCCGTGGCTGAAACCAGCTCCAGCCTGTCCCGTGTTGGGTTTCCCTGGCCATGGACACGTCCCCAGAACCCAGCAGGGCTGTGCAGTGTCCCCGGGTCCCTCCTAGGACCTTTCCAGTCTGAGGCACAGCTCGGTCAGAGGGACGCAGCCCCAGCACGGGACAGGGATGGGGACGGGGTCAGCAACCTCTGGTGCCCCAGGAGAGCAGCTCGGGGGTCCTGCCACCCCCGCCTGTCGTTGGTGGTCATCCGTGTCCCCTGCCTGGCGGTGACCCCGGCCCCTGTGTCCCCACGCAGCCCCCCCGGAGCTGCAGGAGCAGACCCTGGTGCTGGTGAAGCCGGATGCGGTGCAGCGGCGCTTGGTGGGCAGCGTCATCCAACGCTTCGAGCGCCGCGGCTTCAAGCTGGTGGCCATGAAACTGCTCCAGGTACCCATCCCCAGGGACCCCCCGGCACACAGGGGAGGGGAGGGGTCACCATCTGGGTGTCCCCACCGTCACTACACGTTGCCCTCAGGCAGACCAAGGGCTCCTGGACAAGCACTACCAGCACCTGCGGCAGAAACCCTTCTACCCTGTCCTCCTGCAGTACATGAGCTCGGGGCCTGTGGTGGCCATGGTGAGGGGATGGGGGGATGGGGTGGGGTGGGATAGAGGGGTTGGGATGGGATGGAATGGGGTGGGATAGAGGGGATAGGATGGGATGGGATGGCATAGGGTGGGGCGGGATAGAGGGGTTGGGATGGAATGGAATGGGATGGGATGGAATGGAATGGGATGGGGGTGTTGGGGTTAGGGTGAGTTTGGGAGGGGTGGGAGGTTGCTCAAGTGTCCTCTTGTCCCCCAGGTGTGGGAGGGCTACAACGTGGTGAGGTCCACGCGGGCCATGGTGGGGGACACGGACTCGGCCAAGGCATCCGCGGGCACCATCCGAGGGGACTTCAGCATGCACGTCAGCAGGTGAGGGGGGTGGGGGGCAGCGGTGGGACCCCCGTGGCCATTGTCACCCTCACTGTCACCGTCCCCTCCCAGGAACGTGGTCCACGCCAGCGACTCGGTGGAGACGGCCCAGAGGGAGATCGGGTTCTGGTTCCAGAGGAACGAGCTGGTGGCCTGGCAGAGCGGAGATCGGGATTTCACCTACGGACCCTGAGGAGACCCCCAGACCCACAATAAACCCCAGGGCCTCCCCCTCGGGCCACTCACTGCCCTCGGGTGCCACCCGCAAGCTCCATGGGGCTGTGGGAGGGCACTGGGATGTCCCCTGGGGGCACTGGGAGGGCACTGGGATGTCCATGGGGAGCACTGGGAAACACTGGAATGTTCCTGGTGATCACAACATGGTACTGGGAATCTCTGTGAGACACTGGGATGTCCCCACGGTGCATGGGGGCTGTACTGGGAAGCACTGGGCTTGCACTGGGGCAATACTGGTCAACTGTGAGAGGCGCTGGGATGTCCCTGAGGGGCACTGGACACTACTGGGGGGGGGCACTGGGTTGTCCGTGGGAAGGGCAATCAAGCAGTACTGGGAAACCCTGGGATGCACTGGGATGTCCCAAGGGAGCACTGGGTGGTAGTGGTAAGCACTGGGCTGGTATTGGGATGCAGTAGGATGGTACTGGAAAGGGGGGTTGTGCACTGGGATGGTACTGGGAAGCTCTGGAAGACACTGGAATTGTTCCTGGGGGGCACTAGAGCACTACTGGGAAGCTCTGAAAGATACTGGGCTGTCCACAGGGGTCACTGGGGTGGAACCGGGAAGTTCTAGGAAGCACTGGAATATCCCCAGTGGGCACTGGGGTGATGCTGATAAGCTCTGGGGAGGGACTGGGCTCTCCCTGGGGAGCACTGGGGTGGTACTGGGAAGCTCTCAGATGCGCTGGGCAGCTCTGTGGGGTACTGGGTGGTACTGGGAAGCTCTGGGAGACAGTGGGCTGTTCCCAGTGTACACTGATGCTGCACTGGGAAGCACTGGGCTGTCCGAGGGGCTGTACTGGAAAGGTCCGGGTGCCACTGAGCTGCCCCTGCTGGAGGCACTGGGCAATACTGGGAAACTCTGGGCGGCACTGGGCTGTGTCTTGGGGGAACTGGAACTGCACCGGGAAGCTCTGGGAAGTGCCGGGTTGCCCCTGGGAGGCACTGGGCGGTACTGGGAGTCAGGAGGCTCTGCCCGGGGGTCTCCGGGGTCAGGGGGTGCGTGGCTGTCGCTGTCCCCGCACTGCGGCACTGGGGACACTGGGCGGCGCTGTGGGACCCCGAGCCGGGCTCCGCTGTTGCCAGGCAACGGCTGCCGACGCTGCGCATGCGCTGCTGGCGGAGCGCCCCGCGGCCAGAACTACAGCTCCCGGCACGCTTTGCGGCGGCGGCCGGGACTACAGTTCCCATCACGCTTTGCGGCAGGGCCCTCCCGTTGCCGCCATGGCGGAGCCCGCAGCCCCCCGGGCGCCGCCGGACCTGGACACGGACGATTGTCTCCGGGAGTACCGGCACCTCTTCAGCCCCGACATCCTGGCGTGAGTGCCGGGAGCCTCCGCTCTGCAGGGCCGCGGCCTGGGGCTGGCAGGGTGGCACGGCCAAAGAGCTGAGCGGGGCCACCGGGCCGTGCCTGGCGCTGGGCACTGAGTGTCCCTTTGTTCCCTCAGGGGCCAGGTGGCCTTCATCACCGGCGGCGGCTCCGGCATCGGCTTCCGCATCGCCGAGATCTTCATGAGGTGGGGGAGCTCTCCTTGGGCGCCAGCGGGGCGGAGGGGATGGAATCTGCCCTGCCCTGCCCTGCCCTGCCCTGCCCTGCCCTGCCCTGCCCTGCCCTGCCCTGCCCTGCCCTGCCCTTCCCTTCCCTGCCCCTGCCCCTTCCCCTTCCCTGCCCTTCCCCTTCCCCTTCCCCTTCCTCTTCCCCTTCCCCTTCCCCTTCCCCTTCCCCTTTCCCCTTCCCCTTCCCCTTTCCCCCTCCCCTTCCCCTCCCCTCCCGTCCCCTCCCCTCCTTCTCCCCTGGGATAGGTTTCTGCTGTGCTGTGACTCCTGAGTCCTGCAGGCCTGGAGGAGCAGCCAGCAGTTCCTCCCTTCCGAAGCTGTTGTGCCAGCTCCCTGCCCGCACTCCTGGCTGTCCCCAGAGGCCCGGGGTGGCTGAGGAGCTGGTGCTGGGTGGTTCCCCTCACCCCCCCCCTGCTCCCTTGCAGACACGGCTGCCACACGGTCATTGCCAGCAGGAACCTGCAGCGGGTGTCAGAGGTGAGGCCCTGGGCTGCAGTGGGGTGGGCAGGCAGAAGGGGGATCTGGGAACCCCTGGAGAACCTTCTGCCATCTCCTCTGGGTGAAACTGGGAGCCCTGGGAATAGTGCAATGGGAGAAGGGGCTCAGCAGTGCTGCCCTGTCTCCTCCCAGTGCTCCAGCAGCAGAAGGCAGAGGTGATGAACAGGGTGGATGGTTTAGAGGGGGCTGCACCTCACAGCAGAGCCCAGTTAATTGTGGAACTTGCTGCCTTCCCCCACCAGCCTTGAGGGGCTCTGTTCCAGGGATCAAATCACCCTTCTGTTGATGAGGCAGAAAAAAACAAGCTGTGGTGCTGAGGGTTTGTCAGCAGAGCCCAAGGTCAGGCTGGAATCTCAGCCTCAAGCAGGGCAGAAATCCCTTATCCAAGGGTTACTAGGGTTGAGGGGAACACTGAACCCAAAAATTTAGTTATATCTTGAGATGGAGCAGAGCAAGGTTTGTGGTAGCTGTGTGTGGATGCCACTGACATGTAATAAACATCAAAGCCTGTGAGGAGGCTGGCATCACCCAGCTGCCTGCTGGAGGGGGTCAGTGCTGTCACTCCACATTCCCTCACACTCCTGTGCCAGAAGAGAAGATGCAGAGCTCAGCAGCTTTTTAGTGCTCAGGGCTGGGGTCTCCTGAGGACACAGGGACTGCCTGCCCAGGTTCTTGCACTCCTGGACATTTGCAGAGCTGAGCTGAAAGCTTCTCCCAGAAGGGCCCAAGGATCCCAAGCAGGACTGGGGAGCGTTGCTGGGGCTTGGGCAGCTGCTGAGCTTGCCCATGCCCTGTGCTTCGTTTGTTGAACATTTCTGGGGAGGGTTTGTGGCAGATGCTGAGCTGCAGAGCTGGAGTCTGCTCTGCCTCTCAGAGACCCTGGCAGCAGCCAGCTTGCCTTTGCCCTTCTGCCTGCTGGCAGTCATTTTTTATTTATTTTTTTTAATCTAAAGGTTAATTTTCTCTGGGCTCATGCCACAGATGCCTCGTTGGGGTCCAACCTTTGTACTTGCTCTGCAGAGATGTTGCTTGGCTTGTGCTGTGTGGATGACAGGCCCTGGGGATAACTTGGCCTCAAGAGTTGTGTCCTGAGGGCCAGGCTGGCACTGAGCTGGGACAGGGCCTGCAGGGTTTTCCTCTGGGCAGCCCAGGGCTGCAGGGTGCTGTGGGTCTCTCCCCTGCCTGCAGTGTTTGCTGTGGGCTCCTGCCTGTCACAAGGTCTGGGTCCAACCCCTGCTGAAACAGAGTCCCAAAAAGAACCTCACCTCTCTGGTTTTGTTTTGTTTTATGGTTGTTTGCTTGTTTTTTTTTCCAGGCCTCTAAAAAGCTGGTGGCAGCCACGGGCCAGCAGTGCCTGCCCCTCTCCATAGATGTCAGGCAGCCCCAGAGCATCGTGGCAGCAGTGGAGCAGGCACTGAAAGAGTTTGGGAGGATCGACATCCTGGTTAACAGTGAGCTGCAGGGGTGGGCAGGGGGGAGAACTGACACAGACCCACTGCTGGAGTGTACTGTGGCTTGGGGCTTGTGTTTGCCCAGTGCCTGTGTGCCTGGGAGCAGAGGGAATGGAGGAAGCAGAGTTGTGCTCACTGCATGGCTCTCCCCTCCCTGCTCTGGCTGCCCCAGAACCTCAGCCTGGCCGTGCTGCTGGCTGTCCCAAGCCACAGGATGTTTATCCCTTATCAAGGATGTTTCTACACCCCCTCCAGTCTACCCAAGCAGTTTTGCTTAGCTTCCCACTTGCCCTGAACCTGCCTGATCCCCTCCTGGCCCCATCCTGACTGTATCCCTGTTCTTCAGATGCTGCAGGAAACTTCCTGTGCCCAGCCAGCTCCCTGTCCTTCAACGCCTTCAAGACAGTGATAGATATTGACACCATTGGCACCTTCAACACCTCCAAAGTCCTCTTTGAGAAATATTTCCGGGTAAGTGGAACTGGAGACAGGGAACTCTGTGTGTGTCCCTCCTAGCCCAGTTCTCCTGACCCCACACACACCTAATGCCACCTCAATCCTTCCCCAGGACCATGGTGGGGTCATCGTGAACATCACAGCAACCCTGAGCTACCGAGGCCAGGCCCTACAGGTGCATGCTGGTTCTGCTAAAGCTGCCATAGGTACCTAAATGCTCCATGCTGGGGCTCTGTCAGCTCTGTGGGGACAGGAAGGAAGCTGAGGCTTCCCAGATATTGGAATGGGAAGATGTCTGTGGGAGAAAGGAGGTTGCATGGAGATGGGGGTTGGCCCCTTCTCCCAAGTTGCAGCATATGATTATGAAGTTGCAGCAGATTAGATATGAGGAAGAATTTCTTTACTGAAGAGTGGTCAGGCACTGGCACAGGCTGCCCAGGGAGGTGCTGGAGTCACCTTCCCTGGAGGCATTTAAGAAATGTGTAGATGTGGCACTTCAGGGCACACTCTAGTGGCCAAGATTGTAGGGGTTTTGTTCTGGTGTGGGTTTTTTTGTTTGGTTGGTTTTGGGTTTTTTGTTCGTGTGTATGGGTGATCTCAGAGGTCCTATACAACCATGACTGTGCTTTCTGTGAGAGGTGACTTTAAATAGGTTTGGTTAGTAGGTGCCTGGGCTTGGGATGAGGCTCTTCTCTCCCCCAGGGACTGCTTTTCCAGGGCTTTTGGACAGTCACCTGTGGCTTCCCCCCCCCCCAAAAAAAAAACCAAACCAAAAGAAAGCAACAGAAGTTACCAGAATGGCTCTGCTCTCCATTTCCTCCTTCCCATTGCAATCCCTCCCCAGATGCCATGACCCGTCACCTCGCTGTGGAGTGGGGACCCAACAAGATCCGGGTGAACAGCTTGGCCCCAGGCCCCATCACAGGCACTGAGGGCTACAGGAGGCTGGGTAAGGTGACCAGGGGCTCCTGTCCCTGCCCTGGTGGTGGCCAGGGGGTGTCTGGGAGGGGGCTGTGACAGCGCCATGAATGTTGGAGGGTGTGTGATGCAGTTCGTTGCTGCTGAGCATGGCTGGCACGTCCCTTTGGGGGGGTGCAGCCCTTCCTACATCCCTGTTACCTCCCAGGAGGCTGTTTTTGCTGTTGAGTGGCAGCTTTTTCAGCTCTCTGACACCTCGATGTGTTCTCCCAGAGCTCAGCCTGGTGCTGTAGGTCTTGCAGTCTGCCAGCAGTGCCTGTTCAGCCCTGGAGGCTGGGGAAGCTCTAAGGGGATCGTGCCAGGATCTCCCCTGGGGTCCAAGCAGTGCTGTGGGTGTCTGGCAGGCAGCAGTGGTTGTGGTCCCATGGTCCCAACTGACCTCTTCTTCTACCCTTTAGGTGGGAAGTTTGCCAAGGAGGCCAACCAGTTTGAGATGATCCCCCTCCAGCGTGCGGGGAACAAGACGGAGGTCGCCCACAGCACGCTCTACCTGGCCAGCCCCCTCTCCTCCTACGTGACAGGCACCACCCTGGTGGTGGATGGTGGGAGCTGGCTGACCTCTGCCAACAACTTCCCTGCCATGCTGGGTATTGCTTCATCCTCTGCTAAGCTCTAGGTGACTGTGCCTTTCCCCCCCACGGGGTTAGGGCAGGGCTCCTGTCACAAGTCCCTGTCACCCTCTCACAGGGACATGGCTGCCAGGGGTGGTGGCATCGCCTCTGTCACCTTGTGCCGTGCCCTGTGAGGGAAGAGGGGGCACACCACGGGTGTTGGGGTCTCAGGATGAGGGCAGCCAGCCCAGGTTTCAACTTGTCAGCACTTTTTCAGAGCCTTCCTCTGGTTTTGGGAAGGTGGTGGAGCAGGGACCATCTCTGAGCCCTCGTGGACAGTCCCAGAGATGATTTAGGAAGGGCAGGAGAACTTGCTGGGTTTTTCCTCTGAGCCTGTGGGTGATGGTGTTGTCTTTTGTCATTCTGCCAGAGGATGCTTGTCTAGACACTTCAGAGTGTCTCCTGAAGCTCCTTTTGTTGTGCCCCACCAGCAGGGTCTGGCACAGAGACTCCTGCCTCTGCTTCCCTGTTTTTTATTTCCATGGGTTAGGTGGCCGCGTTTTGTGCTGAGCTGCACACAGGACTCTGTACCCCTGCAGAAGGTGGTGCCAACAGAGAGGGGGGGTGGGCTCCTCTCTGTCCCTCTCCTGTGTCCTGCCTGGCAGCCTGTGCCAGCAGGGCAGGGGTGGGCAGGGCTGTGCACCCACCTCCCCACTGTCTGCTTGCAGGTTTCTGGGCTGCAGGAGCAAACACGAATCAGTGATGGACAGCCTGGGACCTGGCCCTGCTGCTGCTGGACACAGTGGGGTGACACTGCTCATCCTGCCGGGGGGAGGGAACCCCAGGGTGCTGGGTGGGGAGCTGGCCCACCCCCCTTCTCTGCTGTCACTGTCCTGGGAGCTGCAGTGGCCAAGAGCGCAGGGAGGGTGTGGGATGTGGGGGCTGTGACTGCCACTGTCCCTTTGCATCTCCCTCCGAGTTGCTCTCCCCACATATCCTTGATCCCCAGGCAGTGATGTCCATGGATTTCCGTCCCCTCCCACCCCCACCACAGCCTGAGAGCTGGACAGGGCCCGCTCCAGCAGCTCCTTTTGGGACGGGGCAGTGGTTCAGCCGAGCTGGGGTTGCTGGGGACAGCTCTCAGAGAGGAACAAAGGACCAAAGTGTCCCCTGGCAGGGGGGGAATGGCCCTGTCCCCTCAGAGGGCTCCTGGGTAGGGCCACTGCCCCCACAGGCTGGTGCAGACACAGCTGGGATGTCCCTGTCCCAGGAGCAGATGTGCTGTGAGGTGGAAGCCCACTGGAGCTGGGTCTGTACCACTGTGCACTGTAGCTCTGCACCTTTCAGGAGCCTGAGGTGTCCAGTTGTCTGTCAGATCCCTGAAATCCTTCTGGTGGCACCTTGAGGGATGCCCCCTGCTTGCCTGCAGCAGCCTCCTGCTGCTGGTGACAATTTTGAAGCTTACCCTGAATTCCACGAAGCTTCTTTTCCTCCTTGATTGTGTTTTCTACTTGATTGTAGACTTGCCAGATTTTGCTCCTTCCTCCAGGCCCGGAATAAAGAACTTCCACCCCGGGCTGCCACACGTCTGGTTCCTGGTTCTGGGGGGGAGGTTGATCCTGCGGCCTCTGGACCTGACCACGGGGAGGTTTCCCCAGCTCCGTGTCTCTGAGGTGACCAAGCCCGGCCAGGCTCTGGGCAGAGCATCGGGGTTGGTGCTGTTGGGAGCAAAGCCAGCGGTACTGCCCTGCAGTGTGGGCCGGTCCTGGTGCTCCGAATTGGACCCCTTGGGCGGGTGGCCCCGTGGCCCTACCCGGCGGTGGCCGGGGTGGTCCAGCGCTCCGGACCAGCGCCACTTCCCTGATGCCAAACTCCCGAAACCGGATCCGGAAGCCTTCAGCAGCCGTTGTGGGTTTGTGCCCGTTACCGGGGGCCGTGCTGGCCAGAGGGGAGCGGGGCCGGCAGCGCCCCGGGGCTGGGGTGAGGGGTGGCTCGGCAGGCCTGGCTGCCCCGGTGCGGTGCCTGGGGCTCGGCTCACGGTGCTGCCCCCGGGCGCGATTGCTTCTCCGGGGGTGCAGAGCCCCGGTGCGCGGTTCAGTTCCCCGCAGTTCGGTTCCGTTCCCCGCGGTTCGGTTCCGTTCCCCGCGCTGGGCGAGCGGCACGTGCTGACGCGCCTCGTGCCCCTTTCCCGCGCCAGCCCCGCGCGGCGCACGAGCCGAGGGCGGGGTCAGTGGGCGGGGCCTCCGCTCGGCCTCGGGGTGCGCGGGTGGGGGGGGCACAGGCAGCGGGTGACGTCACCGCCCCGGCTACTGCGGCGGTTCCCGGGGTGGATCCGGTGGTTGGCGGGCGGGTTGCCCCGTGAGGGCGGTGCGGGCGGGCGCGGGGTTGTTTCTCGGCGCCGCCGTCCCCCCTCCCCTTCCCCGCTTCCCACCGGTGTCTCGGGGAGCCGCGCGTCCCCCTCCCCCGGCTCCCGGAGCCGCCGCCGGTCCCGGCCCGGCGGGGCGGGTCGTCGGAGCCGCCCCCGGTGGCGGTGCGGCGGGCGGAGCCGGCGCCGCCTCGCACAAAGCCGTGTGTGCCCGGGCGGAGCTAATCGCTGGGACCGCACCGGCATCGCTGCACCGGGACCGGCACCGCCCCGCCGGGCGGCCGCGATGTGAGGAGGGGGATGGCCGCGGGGCATGGCCGCCGGGCAGCGGCGGGGCGGGCGGCGGCGGGCGCTCAGCGCCGCCGGTGAAAATGGAGCCGCATCCGCCGGCGGCCGTGCCCGAGCCCCCGCTGACCCGGGGACCGCGGCGGGACGGGCCGGCACCGGAGCCGGAGCCGGAACTATGGGCACCTGAGGCCGCCGAGCCCGCCCCGGGACCGCCGCCGTGGTCCCCGCCGGAGCATGGGGTCTGCCCGGCCCTGCAGGACCCTGCCGAGCCCCCGGCCCGGCCGGAGGAGGAGGAGGAAGAGCCGCGCCTCCGCCCCGTCTTCGACGCCCTGGATCGGGACGGCGACGGCTTCGTTCGTGTGGAGGAGTTCGTCCAGTTCGCCACGGCCTACGGAGCCGAGCAGGTGAGGCTGGCGGCTGCCCCGAACCTCCCGGGACCCCGGCCCGGTCAGGCCTGGGGGTCTCTCCCCTCACGCCCACCCTGGGTGGTGGCTCCTGCCGCGCTTGGGCATCCCCCGGTGCGGAGCCTGGAGCGGTCCCCTCGGGATGGTGCGGGAAGGTGGGCGGTGTGGCCAGCGGCTGCCCTCGGGTGAGCTTTTGCCGTGGCCAAGGACAGCGTCTGCATCAGCGGCATGCGGGCCCTCCGGGTGAAGGGCAAGGGAGGGATGAGCGGCTGCAGGAGGTGTGGAGAGAGCCCGGAGGGGCTGGAGATCTCCTGTTCCAGGTCTCATCCCTCAGGGAGCAAGAGCATCCCGGCAGAGTCCGCATCCCCTCTCTTTGTTCTCCATCGATAATACATCGAGGTTCGTCCCGGCGGCTCCTGGCAGGGACCAGCAGGGAGATCCCAGCACCTCAGGCTTCTCCTTGTCCCCATCACCTGAGGGTCCCTGCGTGGGCTTTTCTGGCTCTCTGCTCGCAGTTTTGACAATCCTCGTTGCACTTTTTTTCCTCCTTTCCTCTGCTTTGTGCCACGCTGAGCTCCTGTTTCCTTGGAGCGGATCAGATGCAATGTAATTTGAAGCTGCCTGGTACGACCTAAAATGGAGAGAGAGCTCTCTCAGCATGCTAGGGGATGGAAACGAATCGGTTGTCCTTTGGTACTTGTGCTGTAAGAAAAGTAGTTTATTTTTTTAAGGTGTGCAGGCATTGCTGGGAAGTTTGGATGTGGTTACCCAGGAGATGTGCTTTGATTCTCTGCCTGCAGCTGCTGTGCGTGTGTGGAAGTGGCATGACAAAGCAAATTACCCTGCCTGAAGGAGTGGGTTTGGTGGAGGAGGTGGATTTTTTTGTCTCTATCCTCGCTGTACAAACCCCTCTTCAGGATAAAATAAAGACTCTCCTGTAAGAAAGCACCTCTATGAAGTGGAGATACCCCACTTCTTTGCCAGGCCCTCGGTTGTTCACCTCTTCCCGTGCTCTTGGTGTGGAGCAGCCCAAGGAAGTGGGAAGGAAAAAGGGAAGGAAGTGGGAAGGCAAGGCAAAGAGATGTTGTGTGCCTGGCAGGTGGGTCGGGCACGTCTGGGTGCCGGCAGCCTCTGCAGCTCAGCCCCATCTGCCCCCACCATGAGCCTTGGCTCTGACGTGGGAATTGTGCCAGTGCTTCCACGGTCAGCCGGGGAAGTGCTTGGAGATCTTGGCCTGCAGGGGCGACTGTGAGATCTTTAAGGTCTCTCCTGAACTCAAGCAGGGCGTGCAGGGAGGTTTTGTGCCACTAAAAGGTGTTGGTTGGGTTGGAATCCAGCTCAGGAGGTGTTGTCTGCAGGCTCCTTGCCCTGGATGTCCCTTTAAAGGTGGTGTTCCTTCCTACTGAGCACAGCTACCAGGAATGCTGGCCATGCTGAAATATATTATGCTTTTTAGATACATTTATCTTCAGCAGGAGACTTGCTAGCTCTGTGCATGCAGAACAAGTGCCTCTTGCTTGGTGAAGCCAGTGCTGAACACCCTGGTGAGGTGTGGCAGGGGCTGAGCCAGCAGGTAAAGGCTCACCCAGGGAAGGCAGCCTGGTGCCTTTGGCCATGCCAGGAGAGGAAAAATGATGTTTGTGCATTACCTGCAGCTTAGCAAAGCAAGGAGACATACTGAGTGGGAAGGAGAAGGGGTTGGCAGTGGGATCTGGAAGCTCCCACTGGATGTGCAGAGTTATAGTGGGAGGAGTTCTAGGGAAGTTTTTTGACATACATTTTAAGCATACATTTTAAGGTGTAGCTTGGGCCAAAAAAGGATTGGTTTTGATTGGGTTTTTTTTTTTTTGAGAAATGGAAATCCAGTTCAGGTGAAAGAGGACAGGAACATCACCAGGTAGGTAAAATGGCATTAAGATGAAATCTCAAGATGTCAACAAAGGTTGTGCCACACAACTGGCACTGGGAAGCTCCCAAGAGAGGTGCCAGGGTTTGATGGCTCCAGAGGAGCAAATTCCAGTCCTTTTTCTGTCCCTCTTGCCTGGCAAGGGGAGGAGGCACCTGCTTCCCTTTCTTCTCCCCCTCCTTCCTCCTGTCTTCTTCTCCCACAAGTGGATGGGTAGAAGGTATGCACAGGTGGAACAAACTGCTGCATTTCAGCACAGCAAGTCATGGCTGATTGGTCCCAGGGTTTGGGGCAGGCTGGGGGGTTAAGGGAAGCACGTGTGTGTATAAATAACCACATGGACTGGGGAGCTGGAGAGCAGCAAGTGTTGTCTTTAGTGTTCAGTAAAACACCAGAGGCATTTATGGGCTGCCGAGCTCAGTGCTGTCAGATTATTTGGCTGAAGCAATTATCGGCTAAATGTCAAAGGATAGAGACCAACTGGCATTTATTCCTTAAAAATGACATGATTGCAAATTCCTATTGTGATTTTTTTTTTTTTTCTCTACATGATGAAAACCATGAGTAGGAAACAGGGGAAAAGGAAAAGGTGGGGTTTTTTTCTGAAGTAGCTCGGATCATAGAAAGCCTGTCCTAAAGAGCTTCATGGTTTTGGTGTTGTCACTGAAGTGTTGGTGTGGACTGAGGGAGATCAAGGCATGAAAATCTAAAGGCAGTTTGTTCTCCTGAGATGGCAAAAGTTTCTGGGTTTGGGGGCCCTGATTTTGCAGGGAGGAGGAGGGTGGCGCTGAGGTCCCAGCAGCTGGGGATGACAGCCCTAGGTAGGGGTTGAGCAGAGGAGATACTGCTGTGTGACAGTGGCTGCTTGTCAAAGTGCCCCTTGAAAGGTTTGCTAGGGCCCCGGGCACCCTCTGGGGACCTCTAAACAAGATGTGAGGGCAAAAGGTCTTGCTGATCCCTTGATCTGCTGCAGAAACCTCTGGACCACTCGCTAGCAGCCCATGAGTCTCTTTATAATGCTGCTGTAATTTTGTTGTCTCCTTTCCCTCCCCTCTCTCACCACACCAGGGATGTGATGCTCCCTCCGAGCTGCTGTAGCAGCACAAGAGGTGCCCCTGGGCTGGTACCAGAGACTGGTACCAAGTTGGTGTAGTTGGTGTAAGGTTGGTGTAGTCAGGAGGTAGAAGCAGAGTTGCCATAGCTATTATGGCCCCTTGGAAAGCGAGGGAAGTTGTGTCTTGCAGTTGGGTGGGTTATACAGGATCTGAGGCTGCTGTGCATATCTTTACAACAGCAAAGACATAAATTTGTCTCACTCAGGGTCCAGCTGCTCCCTGTCTGCCCAGTGACAGAGGCCGAGCCTTTTCTCACCAGCTTTGGTACTGTCTGGAAAGGCAGGGTTCCCTTGGGGTGGAGGAGAACCCAGTGTTTGTAAGGCATGAGGAGAAAGTCTCCTGCTGGTGTCTTGGTATTTTTTTTTTTTGTGATCTAGAAGGCAGTTGGAGGTAGAAAAGCCTCTTGCACCACAGGAGCTCTCTGCTTCTGCTCGATTAAGAGAAGTACCAGAGTTTTCAAATGCTTCCAGCTCCATGGCATCTCTGCACCCCATGCTCTGGCAGAGATCTTCACTTTTTGTTCTTTTTCTCTTGATGGTCAGTGCAAGCTTCATTTCCCCGTGCTTTGTTTTGCTCCCTTTAACGTGTGCATCCTCCAAGTATCTGTCCTTAGCTACCAGCCCTTCTCTGCTCCCCCATCCACCAATCCTCAGCTGAGCTCTCCATTTCCAGCTCTTTTCCTTGCCAGTTGGTTTCTGCAGCTTTTGATCAGGTTTGTTGTGCTCTTCTGCCCTCCCACCAGTTTTCCAGCTTCTTATAATGAAGTGCCCAGCCTGAGCTGGGTGCTGCAGAAAAAACATCACATTTTGAGGGTAGCAGGTGGCTGCACTGTAGGGTTGGGTATTTTTTATTTTTGAATAGAACAATTGACAAGATTTGGTAATTATTTTGTGGAACCAAGGCTAGTATCAAGCTACAGGTTTTTAGAGGGTTCCCCCTGGTGAATCCAGGCTTGCTTTTCCTGCTCACCCCCAGTGGCTCCCTTGGGAACTGTGCAGACCCTGGATCAGATGCTTCTTACCTCCAGTGTAGTTCTCTTCTGGAGTTGCTGACATTGCATCTGATCTTGGCTGCCTTCTGCACTCCCCTTGGTCTTCTCCCACTTCACTGTGAAATCTAATAGTTTGGATCTCTGTAATGAGGAAACTTCGATTGTTTGTTGTTTTTTTATTTTATTTTTTTAATTTATTTATTTTTGTACCCTTTGGGCAAAGGAAATTCTGGCTTTGCCTGTGAAGAGATTTTCTAAAATTACCTTGCATGGATTTACAGGCCATTGGGTTGGGAAGGGACCTTAAAGACCATCCCGTCCCCACCCCCTGCCATTTGGCAGCTTCAGTTGCCTCCAACTCTGCTGCACCCTTCGGAGGTTTTTAATTGCATTTTAAGGTTGGTGTCTGCTGTTGGGAGTGGAGCTGGGAGTGCAGGGAGGGCGATGCTGTGGGTGTGGAGTGGGTCTGAGCACGCCTGTGGACACGCTCGGGCCTCTGCGTGGTTTGGAAGAGGAAGGGATCTGAAATATTTCCCTTGCTTTGACCCAGGGCCCAGTTTTTCACCACAGAAATTCATGGCAGAGCTCCCGTTGGTGTTGCTGGTTGAGACGTGAGCCCTTCCTCACCTCAAATCCGGGGCTGGCTTGGCTGGGAGCGGCCGATCTGCCTCTTCAAAGGGTGTTTTATCCCCATTAACAGCACATCTGTCTGCTGCAGCAGCTGAGAGATTGGAGGCTTGGAGTTTTTCTTTCTCCCCCCAAGAGGCAAACACTTCCAAGCCAACATATTTCATGTCATGTATTTTGGGCAAAGGTGGTTGCTGGTTAGCTGGAAATGGAATTTGCAGAGAAGTTTATTCATTTGTAAACGTCCCAAAGACTCTAATAAAGAGGTTATTTCTGTGCTCCTGGGTTTGGGCTTCTCCTGCTGAAGTTTTTTGGCTTGAAGCTTCTTGCAGGCGTCCCTTCTCGGGGTGGCTGGGAAGGGTTGGGAGTGTCTGGTACCACAAACAGATCGTTTTGATGATACATTTCATACTTACATTTGTGGCTGTAATCAGATTGATGGCTTATCCAGGCTGGAGCTGGTCTGGCAGGACTGAGTGCTCAAAGGCATGGTTTGTCTGCATGAGCAGGCAGGATGGTAACTTAATCCCAGCTACTGGCTGATTTGAGAACCCTCCTTGTCTTACTTTCTCCTTCACGTGGAGAATTATTGCTGAGCAGGGGGGGGTTGATTCGTTTTAATTAGAGATTTTGATAAAAGTTTTAGATCTGTTCCTTTGGAATTTGAGACCGTTTCTGCAAAGAAAGGAATGCTTGCTTCCCCCTGTGTCCCAGAAGAAATTAAAAACATCAGTGCCACCTTTGTAGAGTTTGCAAATCCTGTGGGCAAGAAGGCACCCAGTAATCCCCATCTGTGAGGCCAGTTTGTACTGGTGAGTGCTGCTGAGGGCTGGGCTGGGAGCCCTGGCAGGGGAAGAGGACCCTGTCAAAAGCATTTGTGTTTTTAAAACTATCTTTTTAAATGCTTGCAGGGGCTTTTTCCTGTGATTGTGTTTTTTAATGCAATAAAACCCCTTCCTTAATGCTTGCACTGTGTGAGGTTATTCTCTGCCAGATAGAGGTGGATTCACAAAAGGCTTCCTCCCTTCTCAGGGTATTTTCTAAGGCTATGACTAATAAGAATTGAATTGGGGTCATCATAATTAACTGGCTGGAATATGATACTGCAGCACAGCACTGTGATATGCCTTTTTCAGAGTCATTTTGACCTGATATTGCCTATAACTGCATGCTCTCACAGCATTTCAGAGCTGCCCCACCACTGTGTAACTCAATGCAGCCAGTAACTGATAGTCTTTACTGCAATTCTCTTCATAATTTCTCTCCTTTTTATTCTTATGTTGTCTTTCATTTGCTGTTTGCTGTCAAATTAGAGTCACTTTGAACTTTGACTTTTTTTTTTAATAGGTTTTGATTTTGCAAAATGAATGATTTCCCATTAGTTGCAGCCTATGGCCCTGCTCGGGCAGGGGATCTGCTTCTGCTGGGCCACCCTGGGTGTCCCCTGGGACCATCAGGTTCCCAGCTGCTGGTTTGGGCCCTGTGAGAGCAGGCACTGGGATGGGGGGACTGTGGCTTGCGTTTCCCTATTTCTCCTGCCTGGCTTCATCCTCTAAAGTCCTGCTTGGGTTTCTGGTCTAGGGCACAGAAGTGGTTCCTGCACTGGAGTCAGCAGTGCCAGCTTTTTCCCCTCTTTGTTTGCTTAAATTCAAAGACCCGAGGAAAACATGGGTGCAGCAGTGCCAGACTGGTTCTGGTGAATCACAGAACCCCAGACTGCTCTGGGTTGGAGGGACCATGAAGCTCCCCCAGTGCCACCCCCTGCCATGGGCAGGGACACCTCCCATCCCAGGCAGCTCCAAGCCCCATCCAACAGCAGTGCCAGGGAGGGGGCAGCCACAGCTTCCCAGGGCCAGGGTCTCAGTGGTGCCTCTCACGTGTTACCTGCTGTGTCACGGTGGGGACGTGGTAGGAAGTCAGCTCCAGCATCTTGGAGCTCAAAATGCCACTGGACTGCTCTGGTGCCAGCCAGCAGCCTGGCAGGAGGGCAGGTTGCTGGGGAGGGGTAGGGTTAGGTGGTGAGCTGAGAGCTTTTCTGCTGTGTTGATGTTGTGACATGTGCCTGCTGACACAGAGTGGGTTTGTCCTTGGGGAACGGGGCTTTTTGTACTCACAGCGACTCTTGTGCTCCCACGTGCCAGATCATTTCCACCTCCCTTTTCTCAGAGCTCTGTTCAGCTGCCTGGAGCTGCTCTCCTGACTGTGCTTTTTCATGACATCTGCAGTACAGATGCTTGCTTAACTCACGGAGCCAAATCTGCAAGACAGTCATGCTCCTCTAAGTTGTTCAAGTCCAGCAGACCTCCTCTCCCTCCTCCTTCTCCTCCCCTCCCCAAAGCTCCTGTATCTTCATTTTCCATTTTTAAAACCATTGCAACTTCATTCCCCTTTCAATTTGATGCTCCTGCCTACAGGAGGTGGGTGCTGAGCTGCACAGTGCTGGTGGCAGCAGGGCTGCAGTGGCCCTTGGATCATGGGTGATGCAGAGATGCTGCCACGTGGTGGATTCCATGCAGCATAAAATCACTGAGGCTTCATCCCTGGTGTTTGATAGCAGGAAGATACTGGGATACCTCCAGGCCTAAAGGGGTCCCTCATCTTCTGTATTCACAGAAGGGGTTATTGCCCACATCAGCAATGTCTAACATGAACCTTGGTTTGGGAACCCAAAACATCCAAGCCCAAGGAATAGCTCCAAAGATCTAACGGAGCAGTGGAAAGGCCAGCTTGGGCTTTTGGTGTTGTTATGACTTGGACAGAAGTTGTTTCTTCTTGCTAAACTTCAGTTCATGCTGAGGTTTCCCCATCTCAGAGACTCCATTGCAGTTAGGGCAGGGCAGAGTAAGTTATTAGCAGCCTGCTGGGCTTATGGGGGAGGAGAGAAGAGGAGGAAACAAGTCCAAGGACAGCCCTGGGGACAGCATCCTCCCCAGCTGCTGAGTGGATGGCATTTGCCCCATGGGGGGAAGCAGGATGCAGGAGAGCCCAGGCAGAACTCAAAATAAGCACTGTCCAAGTGCCAGTCCAGAGAAGGGAACGGAGCTGGGGAAGGGTCTGGAGCACAAAGTCTGACCAGAAGGGGCTGAAGGACCTGGGGGTGTTGATCCTGGAGCAGAGGAGGCTGAGGGGAGACCTTCTGGCTCTCTGCAACCCCCTGAGAGGAGGTTGGAGCCAGGGGGGGTCGGGCTCAGCTCCCAAGGAACAAGGGATGGGACAAGAGGAACTTTTGGCCTCAAGTTGTGCCAGGGGAGGTTTAGGTTGGAGATGAGGAGAAACCTCACCACTGAAAGGGTAATTAAACACTGGGACAGGCTGCACAGGGGGTGGTTGACTTCCCATCCCTGGGGGTATTCAAAAGCTGTGTAGATGTGATGCTGAGGGACAGGGGTTAGCTCTGGACTCAGAGCTGAGCTATGGTTGGACTTGATGATCTTAAACATCCTTTCCAACCAGGATTCTGTGATAGGTGTTGGTAGGTCCTTTGGCAGTGCTCTGCTGTTGTGGTTTTGGGGCTGAGTTGGGATTTTTCTTGATGGAGATAAGGAAGTGTGTCTTCCCTGTGTGGGAAGATCAGCCCCACTGTCCATCCTACAAGGGTTGGCTGCAGTTGGTGGTCAGGCTTTGTTGCAGGCTGAATGTCCCTCTGTTGGGTTACGATGTCAGCAGCCTGGCACTCTTCTGAGTTTCCTGTTGTTGTTTAATAACACATTGTAGGTCTTCAGAAAGAAAAGATCTGCAGTTCCCTCTGTGCAATATCCCTTGGTGAAATAGCAGAAGCGTTACATTGAGTTGGAGCCACTGCTGCTTCTGGAAGGGGTTTTCAGCTTTGCAAGCTGCCAGGCTGGTCCAGCTGATCCTTCTCCCCCGAGAAGGAGTAAAACCAAAGGGAGAGGACGTGGTGCTGGGACCTGCATCATCTGGCAAGGCTTGGGTGGAGACGACTGTGGAAAATCCATCTGCCAGAGTCCAGTAGGAAACTGGGCTCCGGCAAAATGCGCAGGAGGTAAAAGGAGCCCGAACCAGCAGTTTTGCAAGAAGAGAAGCTGTCAGGGGCAGGAAACAAATGGGGAGTGTTTGCTGCAGTGAGGTGCAGGACGTGGTGCCAGGCTGGGGGCCAGGTGGCTGCTGCGTGGCTGTCCCAAGGGGGTACCGAGGGAGCATGGCATGGAATGGGGCTGCTGGAGGGGCCCTGGGAAGGTGTGGTTGTGCTGGAAGTGAAACTCTTCTGATGGGAAAAAATTGTTCATTTCCACCTTGGCTTTAAAAGCCAAGCAGGTCATTGTGGCTTTCGATGCCACCTTTGGCTGTAGAGGGATTAAAAGACAACTGTTGCCTCCTTTTGGCATGGCCACCTTCCTTATTTTTTTCCAGGAGAGTGGCAGTTCTTCGCCTCACTGTAGGTGTGTGAGGAGACTACAGCCCAAAATTTGGATATCCTTGTGGACGCAGCAGCTTGTTAATCCTCTCCTGGCTACTTGGAGCTCTGGGACTACTGTGCTGGCAGGAGCACAGGGGAAGGATGCAAAGAGCAGACTCTTGTGAGAGGCTGCTTGCCCTAAAAGGTCCAAGGGAGATGCTGGAGATCTTGGTGTGCAGCAGCTTGCTCTTGGGCTTTGTGCTGCACCCCTTCAGGCTCCATGGAGCATCCTTGGTGGCACCGTGGGGGCAGGCTGGCAGCATGGATGTGGCAGAGGTGTAGCAGATAGAGGAGGGGTGCTGCTGGGGAGGTGGGACTGAAGCCTGGAGCACAGAGGGATCCCTGGTGAGGGACAGGAGACTGTGCTGCCAGCCTGGCACAGACCTCTTGCTGCTCCGTTACTTGAAGGAGCTGGGGGGTGCTGGGCTTGGTGAGGTAGCTGGGGACATGGTGGCTGCTGCAGGAGCATTAACATTGTCATGGGGGATCTTGTTGTTGTTGTGGGCAGGCTGTATGCCTGCTGCTTAAAATCCCTCCCCGGGAAGTCCCAGACTTCCCAAGCTGTGCATGGCATCTCAGCTTCTTCTGTCTTCTTTGGAGAATCTACCTCTCAGCCTAGAAACCATTCTGGGTTAGTTTTGTTTTTTCCTTTTCCCTTGGGCATGTCTGTGTTGGGTACTTGCCTTTGCACAAACAGCCCTTTCTGAAGGCTGCACGAGGGGTTGCCAAAAGGAGGGGAATGATTTGAAGCAGAGCTAAAAATGAAACGAGTCTTTATGCTCTGCTGGTCTCTGAATCCTGCTTGTTTGTAGTACGATACACTTAGTTTTGACAGTGTGGCAGGGGAAGGGAGAGTTGGTTGCCTGATGCTCAGTTCTCTAATATTTTCCTGCCTGGCTGGGGACAGTCTGGTGTCCTGTACCCACATGGGCTTCACCTCTGCAGCCTGAGAGGCTTCCTGTGCTCACCAAATTCCCAGGGCTTGGGAGCTGAGAGATGCAACTCGCTGCCCTGCTTTCAGTGTGGTTGCTTGTGCATTGGCAGTGATGGGTTCCTCTGGTTCCTGTCTTCTTGTTTTAGGGAGCAGGGCACATGCATTGCATTTTGGAGAGGGTGACTTAGTAAAAGTGAATCTGGAAGTGGTGACAGGATTTGTTCTGGGTTATCCCATGAAGTTTTTGTGCTGCTTTCTAACCTGGTTGGGAGGAAAAGCTGCAGTCCTGGGTTTATAAACCTTGGACAGTTTGTTCTCTAAGAAAACAGAAATACATCTAATCACAGAAACACTTGGTTTCGTTGCAGCTGTCCCACCTCCAGCCTGGGGTGACTTCGGTTGTGGCACTTGGCTCTTCCCCCGAGGGTGGCTCCAGCCTACATTAATGCTTGGGTTTTATGTAAGGAGTAACCTAGCACTAAACCTTTTTTCTTTTTTTTTTTTTTTTTTTTCTTTCTTTTTTTTCTTTCTTTTAATTTTAATCCAGTCTCTTGCCTCTGAGCTGTGTGTTTGGAAGGGTGAGAACAGGTTTCCCTTGTCATTACAGGAACAAAAGCTTAAAACAAAGCCATCAATGTTTTGGAGGGTGGAGGAAGAGCACATTTCAAGTTTCATTAAACAAATGAATACGTTTCTAGCAGAGCGTCACTGCCAAAGCCTTTGAGCCCTTGGGTAGCGACAGGAAACCTGGAACACTCCAGACAAATGCAATTAAATTTGGATGAAACCATTTCAGTGTAACTTAGGTTCCTGTTAATGTTTTCAAACGATCCTTGAAGCTGTTTCCTTAAATGTGTTTTTACACTTCAGTGACAGCAGTTGATGGACAGCTTGGGAACAGTCATACCTGATGGCTGAGGAGGCACTAAGAGAGGCTCCTGAAGCCCTGGGGAGTGTAGAGGTATTGGGGCTGCCTGCAGGTGAGCCTTGGAGCTGGTAGGGTTAGTCCAAAAAGGTCCTGTACTCGTGCCTGTATGTAGAACAGCCCAGAGGAATTCCTACCAGCAGGTAAAAAACCCAGAACTGCTGAATATGAGAGACCCAGGCTGGAGAAGACATCCTGCAGTTCAGCTCCACGCTGTGAGTGAGGGACTGGCTGGATGCACTGGTTTGTTGTGGGGTTTCTCTGAGGGTGGCCAGGAAGGCTCTGTGTCCTCAGGCTTTTCCATAAACCAAAATTAAATAAAACTCTATAAAACAAATTCTGGCTACTTTTTCTTCTTCCTGTTGAACTCAAGGCTGGAAGGAAAGGCTTTTCCTTGTGGGCTCCTGGTGTGTGTGGCACTGGGACAGTTGCTTTGGGAGGGAAGCACAGTAGATTTCCTCCTCTGCATCAGCTTTGGGTCTCTTCGTGGTTCATGGCTGACTTAAGAGACTTCTCCCTTCCTCTTCCCAAAAGGTAAAAGAATAGTTTGCTGGAGAGGAATCCTCTCCTGTTCATGATGTATTCACATCTCTCTCCTCTGGTATTTCCTGCACCTGCAGGGAGAGCCTGACCCTGGGAGGGGCTGGTGAGCATCATCTTACCTCAGGGTTCAGAGCTAAGGTGGGCTGGGTGCAAGATTGGTGTAAAAACTGCCCAAAGTAGGTGACATGCATCAAAAAGTCAATGGCATGCCAAGCAGCTTTTCTCCTGGATAAACAGGAGGAAGGAGGATTTAGCTAAGTGGATGTGTTAAGTGGTCAGAGTATCATCTTCCTGGGCAGGTAGGAATGGAGGGGAATTGTCCCCCTCGGGCAACTTGGTCATTTTGTTCCAAGGAAATGATCAAACTTCAAGGGCTTGTCTTGCTTGTTTTGTGGGTGATCCCTCTACAGTTCCATTTCTTTTAATCCTTGCAGGCTGATGGACAGCCACTGAAGGCTTATTCCCCTTTGGCCTCACATAGCAGTAGGTTTGATATTTCTTCCATAGCAGCTTGGGATAAGTGCTGCCACTTGCAAAATAAATAATGCAGCACTTGCACTGCTTACATCAACTGACCATGGCTTCTCCCTGTAATGAGATCTGCCCCCTTGAGGGTATTTTAAAGGTTGGTTAATTAGGTGTAATTGCATCGGTATAGCAACCTGCTGTGAGGTTCTGCCTGCTTTCTGTGATGCCAGCTCCTGTAACAAATAAGAGTGGGTTCCTATAAACACTGCTGGAGCCCCTGTAATCCCAAGTTATCAGCCTTCAGCTCCATTTGTTTATGTTGCTGAAGCTGCAGAAGTGAAGGGCTGGAAAGGGTGTTCCTGGTTTTGGGGAGTGCCCATCACTGTATTTAGTATTTAGTTCAGTGGTTGTGCACCCGTGGTTCAGATGTCACATAAAGCACTGCTCAGTTACACTGGTGTCCTCGGCATGTTCATGGTCTCTGAGTACCCAGCACGGGGGGGGGGGGGACACGGACACAGACGTGGCCTTAGCCCAGACAAATGCTGCATTAAGAGGGATCAGTTCATTTCAGCTGATCACGTTGCAATCCATTGATTTGGTGGCTGCTTGAGCGAGAGGGAAGGGCTGCAGAGGGAGAGCTGAGCCTTTGGCAGGTTGCAGAGCTGGGCTTTGGCTGCAGGAGGCTCAGCAGTGTGCACGTTTCCCAAAGATGAAAAAAAACACAACTACTTGGACTTCTGTCTGAACAGAGTTTAAATTAGCATTTAAAAATACAATTCTTTTTGTCATGAAAGGATGGGTTTAACCTTGAGAGACAAAGTGGGTTGAATGAGCATGCTGGCTCATGCCCTTCAATTAAATGTGGCAGGTAGAGATGCTGCATCCACCTTTGCATAACCATGAAAGCTTTTTATATTGCATATGCTCGCTCTGTTAAATTCCTGTGTACCACTTCAGGCCAAAGATCTGCCTGAACATAAAGAGGAGAGCATCTGGTCTGAGCCCTCCCCTGTGCTTTGGGGTATAACTACTGAAAACCCCTTCTCCTTGGCAGTTGTACCAGTGTGGCACTCAGCTTGCTCTCTGCCAAGTTCAGGGATTGTTTGACTTACAATGCTGTTTTTCCCCCCAGTGGTAAAAGGTGTTCAGAGCTTTTTGCAGAGCAGAGGGTAAGCTGGAGTTTCATGGGAGGTGCCTGGATTTTTGTGTCCTGGGTCAAGCAGGCTTTGAGAGACCCCCTATGCACCCAGAATTGATCTGGACCTGATTATTCAATGGAAGGGAGGTTCCTGTGTTTAAAGCTCCAAGACACATTGGATTTTAGGACTTTTTTTGTCTTCTGTTTTGCTTGACACTCCCCAGATTGTAAGTGGGGGTAGCAAGTGTGCTGGCTCGAGCAGTGGCTGCTGGCTGTCAAGGGTCTGCTCCTGCTGTCCCAGGGCTTGTCCCTTCTCCAGACCCTTCTGTGGGTGGTATGAAGTAGCAACCCCAGTGCTGCTGGGCACAGCAGGGTGTCTGCAAACAGATCCTTGTAAACCAGATCCTGCTACAAGCCAAAGGCTTCAGATGCAAGGTGGTTTGAGCAGCCTGGTTTTTGAGGCCAAACAGAAGATAAAGGCAGGCTTTGGGCATGTTTCACGTGGGGTGGAGCCTTGCACCAAGCCAGGCAGAGATCCAAGCAGCAGAGTGTGTGTCCAGCTGGAGGAAAAGGAAAGTAGAGGCTGATAGAGAAAGCTCAGCATTGGATTAAAAGCAAAGTTTTATTTTCTGTTTGTGCTGCTTCAGAGTTGGTGTCCAAGCCGACCATCCAGATGCCTGGGGAACGATGTCTGCTTGTGCTGTGTTTAATCATGCAAAGCTGATTAAACAGCTACAGAAATGTTTTGGAAACCTTTCTGGCCTGTGAAGGGCTGCAGTTACTTGCCTCCCTTTTTGCCCACCCAAGGGCTGACTCCTTTCCTTCTGTAGACTTTCTTCAGAGGCACCAGGTGGAAACTGGCTCTTTGGAAGCTGATGTGGAAGCTTGTCCAGCCAGGATCCTGCTTCCTTCCTTGCTCCTGCCTCACTTGGTGTTTAAATTTGACCACAAAGGCTCCCATTTCTTCTGGAGGGGAAGAGACAAGGGTGAGGTCCTTAAACCTATTAGTTGCCTGTAATATTAAATGCGGGAGAGAAAAAATTCCTATTGATAAAGAGTTTGGTTAGAGGTGACGGTGAGGTTGGTGTGGGTTTGTGCTGTATAGGTATCAGGGTCTCCCTATTCTCCTTTGCTGTCAAAGCTTCAGGCCGAGTGCCTTAGTGTTCACTTTTTAGCCTAAATCTTTGCCTTTCTGTAGAAATAGTTTTTAATAAGTGAAACATAATTTTTGAGCAGTGCTTGGCAGCTGCCACCAGGTCAGTGTATGGCAAGGAGTTACCTGGTGAAGTTCTTCCTCTGGTGGTTGTGCTAAGTTTGTCTGATAATTTCGGATAAAATCAAGGCCCAGCCAGCAATAAGCATGCTGTGTTACCCACTGAGAATCTGGACTGGGCTTACTGGTTTTGTGAACTTTTTGCTGGGTGAGCTGGCCTGTCCCTGTTGATTGCTCAGGTCACCAAAACATGCCCAGCCAGATGCCTGCTTTAACCAGACTCTTGGCAAGTCTCCAGCATGTTGTTCCTTATCTCTTGGTGTCTTTCTAATAGCTCTCTGGGTTCTCTAGGTCTCTAATATCCCTCTAGGTTCTTTTTGCACATAGTCCTTGCAGTTGGTCCCTTTGGGGGCCTGAGAAGTCATCTCCTGAGCAGACCACATCTTCCCACTCAGTTTCCCATGACTTGCCTTGGCACTTGTGCTATTACTCAGAAGATTCACACTTCAAATCCTTTCCAAGGAAAGGAGGGAGCAACTTCAAGGCAAAAGCATCTGTCTTTGCTGATTGCAGCATGTGTGAGGCTGCAGGTGCACAAGTTCTTGGTGGGAACTGCTTGCTGGGCTGCTTTGAGTATTGGAGCATATGGTATCAGGAAGATGTCAGTATTTATGCCTCCTCTACATCTCCTGTGGGTCCTGTGTAAAGTAACACAGTGCTGCAGTGTTGCCTGATGTCTCCTGCTGTGGTATCATCAATAAGGAGTTAATGTGGTGTAGAGGACAAGATGTGGCCCTGGTTGTGGCTGGGCTGGGGGCACCATCTCTATGAGATACCCTACGACTGTGGAAGCTGAGCTCTGCCAACTCTTCCTTGTGGGGTGCACGAGTGCTGTGGCCACTGGAAATCTCCCACCCTTGCTTCTGGAGAATTTATTTTTGGAAGCTGATTCATCCCCGGTCTCTGACAGAAAACGAAGGAAGGCTTCTGGCAGGCTTGGGGGTTACTGGGAGGGTGTCATCTGGCCAGCTCAGCCCTCACTTCCTTCAGAGATCCACATTAAAACAAGCACAGTGAGTATTTTGTTCTGCTGAATCCATTTGGTGTGTCGTGCAGACGTGGAGCATCCATAAGGTAAAGATAAAAGGCTGGAGCTTCTTTTTCCTCCAGCCTGCTGAACGGGGCCACTCACAGTTGGGGACTCCCTCACCACCCCAGAAAACTTTCACTGTGTGCCTGCCAAGCCTTTGTGTTAATTCAAATGTGGAGTTGTCACCGCTGGCTTAGCTGGGGCTGGAAATCCCTTACTGAGCTGCTGTCACTGCATGGAAGCAAAGGAAGCTCTTCGTGTGTCCTTCCTGCTGGGAAAGCTGCTCCCAGCTGGTATGGCATGGTGCTGGAGGGGATGGTTGGAGATGGGTGTTGGTTGGCTGAAAGTCTGGTTGGTTTTTGGCAGGTGAAACGCCCTGCGAGTGTGCAGAGCTCTTTAGTAACAGGAGATGTGGGAGTGTGGTTGGTGAAATGTTCCTGTTCTGTTGTTGAGATGGACAGATGACCCTCCTCCTCCTCCCCAGTCTGCTTCCCTCTCCCTGTCCCTTGCCAGGAGAAATCCCTGACAGACTTGTGCCTGGAGCTGGTTCCACCCTGAGTCTGGGCTGTGCCTTGCCCCCAGCACAGGGTGAGCAGAGCCCCTCAGACACCTCTTCTGCTGCTGCTCAGCTGGAGGCAGATAGACCTGGAGGAGTTTAAACATCTCCCTTGCCACCAGGATTTGCATCAGTTATTTAAGCCACATCATCCCCTTTGACTCCTTAATGCTCTGTATTTCTAGCTTGTTTCTTCAAGAAGAGTTTGTAACCAGCTGCACAGTAAGCAAAACCTTTCTTTTGAATTTTGTCTTGCTGGCCAAAACCAGAAAGCTCCCTGTGACTGTGGCCTTTATCTGCCTGTATTTAGCTTTTGCAGCCTGGTAGAGTGTTAACTTTTGCTTTGCACTACTGGGAGTGCAGTGTGAGCTACTCCCCTCTTGCAGATTAGTCTTCAGCTAAAACCAACAAATCTGTGACTTCAGAGCTGCTAAGATTTGCTAATCTAAACCAGTTTGAACCATAATGCTTGAGCTTTTTCCCAACTGTCCTAATAAGGAGGAATTTTTGGCAATGGAGAAGACTGGCTGTTGCAGCCCAGGGCTGAGATGCTGGAGCTGTTTCTGGCTGTTCCCCATGGGAATGGCTCAGTGCTGGGGCAGCCTGGCTGTCAGCAAGTAGGGAGGTCTCAGAGTAACCCAGGACCTCTGTTTGACATCATTCCAGGTCTTGATGTGCCCTGTCTTGAATGATGTGTCCACTGCTGGCCTTCAGCTTCAAAAAAAGGATGGTAGGGGAGCTGGAGAGGGAACGGGAGATGTGATTAACATGGGCAAGGGGCTGGGGCAGCTGCCTTGCAATGGGAGGGTGGGCAGGCTGGGACCCCTTGGCGAGGAAGGTATGGTCCAGGGGGATCACACTTGCACCTTGCCGTGTCTTTTGTTGGTAGAACTGGGAGGAAGCTGATGAAATAGCAGGAAAGGGGTGCAGAAGAGTTAAAAGAAACCACTCGCATCCAGTGCAGGTGGTGACTTGCTGGAGCTTGCAGTGGTGGAGTTTGGTTTAGGTGCTTGTGGCAGTGAAGAGCCTGGTCAGGAATATCCCCCCCCAGTACCCCTGGGACTGTCACTGTGGGTGCTGGGTGATGCTGGGTGGTCTCTGCAGCCTCTGCTCTCTCTGGGTAGCTTGTTGCAGGCACTGCTGATGTTCTTGTCTTCTGTGTGTTGTAAGAAGCTCTCCTGAGTGCCAGCAGCCACTCACACTCAGTCTGGCCATGTTATCTCAGCTGGGTGCTTTGTGGTCAGAGTCCTTTTTAAAGCCTGGCCAGCAAGTAACAGGCAGGTTTGGATCAGCACATACTGCCATGGGCTTGAGCTTCATCAGCTGCACTGCTTCTGTTGGTTTGCATCCATTGTGATGTCAGGGTTGTGAAGTTTTCACAATAATTTTGTTATATTAATTGAATGGAAAAAAAAAAAGAAAACAACAGATCCAGATCCCTCATTTCTCACTGCCCACTCCTTAACTGAAATACATAGGTGCTTCTTTTGCATGAACAAAATCCTTGTCCAGCTGCCCTGTTGGTTTTGCACAAGCCCTGGGGTGGGAGAAGTGCTTTGGGGGGTTGGCATGAGGGTTGGAAGCCCTCCTTGATCTCAAGGGCTGGATCTTCCCAGCACTTCAGAGTGTGGCAGGATGATCACCTAAAGGCTTATCAAGTGTGATGAAATGTCACTTGCATTTCTGTTACCTGTATACACAGATACAAATAAAGCTGCAGCTTTTGAACTCAAAGAAGCTGCCAGATTCATTCACTGGAACCGACACATTCCTGAAAAGTAGTTTTTATTAGTCTAAAATACCTTTATTTATCATACAAGAAGCCCAGATTCCAGTCAATGCCTGCCACTGAGTTCAGCAGTTTTATTACAACTCTACCAAAAAGGTTCCCTAGAAAACTGGACATGGTGCTTGTGTTATCTTCTCCTTGGTGGTGATGGAGTGAGCCAGCAGGCAAGGCTGTGCTGGGCTCTGAGCTTTCCCTCCTGGCAGCCCCAAAGTGGCACAGCCAAAGCAGAGATATCTCCTGCCTCCCCCCATCATCTTCAAAACCACGTGGACATGCTCTGATGTGATTTTCCTGTGTAGTCAGAGCAAGGCTTAAACAAGAACCCAGAAATCAAACAAACAAAGCCTCCTGCTGATGCCCAATGAGTTGGGCAGCTCTGAGCACCACTGCTCACTTCTCTTCCCCACCCTCAGGTGTTGGATCTCCTTTGGATGTCAGGTTTCCTTCCCTGGAAGGGGACTTGGGTGTTTGACTGTCTTTTTCCTCCAGAAGAAACCAAACCCAAGAGATGACCCGAGTGAGTCAAAAGGCATTTTGTGCTCCTGAGAGCTGAACTCTTCCTTTTGAGCACTGGCTTCAGAGGAGGAGAAGAGGCTGATGGGTTTGGTAGGGTCAGGGCAGTGAGTATGGAGCTGATTGTGCAAGCCCTTCTTTCTCCTCTCACACCCTGCTTTGTCCTGGGCTTGTTTCTGGCTGAAGGATGTGGTTCTAAAATAGAGGAAGGTACCTCAAGATCCCTTAAAATGAGAGTCTGCGTTATTTTTCAAGTGGAAAAATGTCTGATTGTCTCAACCTGAGAAGCATCCAGGGGTGTGAGGGGTTTTCTGAAGGTCAGGCTTGTGCCAGCATGGGAGGAAGGAACCAAATGTGCCTTTTTGAACATGGTGGGTTTGCCTCCAGCTTGTAGCCTGTTCTGTCTGAAGATCATCCAGATCACCCTCCCGAGGTCTCCAAGCATCCCTTGCTCCACCTGTGCCTGTCCCAGCACCCCTATCCTCATCCTCTCTAGCTGATGTGATTCCCTCCCCCTCGGGCATTGTCTAATTGTAAAAATGTTTCAGTTCCATGGCCTGAATTTGTAACGTGGAGCAGCTCATTATCACTGAATCCTTTTAATTGGGCTCTCCTACTGGGCAGCCTATTTTTGCTGTTTTCCCAATTAAGGTAGGACCTCTTTAAAAAACATTAAAATAAACAAATCCCTGGTGGTGGAGGAGGACCCTCTTGCAAGAAATACTGCCCAAACCTATGTTTCAAAACTAAGCAATGGTTTCAGCACCAGCCAAGTACTAACCAACCCATTCTGCACTGATCACTTACGTTCCCTTCCAGGAGATCAGCCACAGTTTGGAGTTGGAAATTCACAATTTGCTCAATTTTTTTCTTTTGTAAGGAGCTAAAATTTGTTACAAGGCATTTCTCTGGGGGAAGAAGGTGTTTTCCCAAAGGGCTCTCTGGGTAACTCTGCTTTTGTGGTTGCAGGTGAAGGACCTAACAAAGTACCTCGATCCAAGTGGACTTGGAGTCATCAGCTTTGAAGATTTCCATCGGGGGATCAGAGCTATCAAAAATGGAGGTGAGCTTGGTGCCTGCTGCAGGGGTGTCCAAAAGTAATGCCACAGAGGTTACCCCAGCTGAGAAGTCACTTGGTGAAAACCAACTTGGGTTTGGTTTTCTGAAAGTCACTGTCAAGCCAAGGAGGAGGTTCAAAGTAGAAGTGACTTCTGTTGTTCTGTGACTTGTCCGTCCTTTTCTGTTCCCCCTCGCTCACCCCCAGCCTGCTCAATGTCTTAGGGCAGCTTCAAAGTTTGGGTGGCTGGTATAGCTTGGTGGTGCAGCTGGTTCCCAGCTCTCAGGATGCAGGAGGAGCTGCAGCATGCTATTAATTTGCAATAAATTGCTATTGGAGCCAAGTGTGCTTGAGAACGCTCTGGCTTGTATTTCTCTTCAATAATTCATCACTCTGGCATTGTGTTATATTAATTGAATGGGAAAAAAAAAAAAAAGAAAACAACAGATCCAGACAAAGCTTTTAGGATCTCTATTTATTAAACTTGAAAGAGATTGTTGTGTATTTATTGCAGTGGCTAGGAAAGACAGAGCTCTTGAACGTTGCATGACAGAATATTTTATTATGTAGTGATGAAAGAAATCCTGGGTAGGGTACAAAGAGTGTTTCTTTGAGTCTCACCAGCTGAGCAGTTGCTCACATTGAAGAGATCTTGGGGATTTGCTGCTGCTGTTGGGACAGTCAGTATTGATTGTCCCTTTTGGAAAGAAAGAAAAGGTTATGTTTGCTTTTGCGTGTCCCTTTTAACAAGTTTTTCTTAATTAGCTGGGCCTGTTTTTAGCCGGAGATAGTTCTGTTGCATTTCCTGGTTCTCTGTAGTTCTTTGGTCAGTCACTGAAGTGAGATCTGGTGTAAGCTTGTGCCTTGCAGAGTCTGTCTTAATGTAGGGAAGGGTCTATTTATGAAGATGCTTGTCTTTTCTTGCCCTCTCCCCCTCTCTTGGAGACTCTTCTTAGCAGAACAGTTGGGATTTTACATCTAGCTTGGCAAACCAAAGGTGTAAAACTAGAAACCTTTGATGGTGGAGGGGAAAGAGCCAAGTGACTTTGCATGCTACAGAAGCTGGATCTGAGACTTCAACAAGAGTCTTTAGCCAGTTGTGGCTGCCTTGTCTCCTACCCTCCCCAAGGAGAACACTTAAATGGAAAATGTGTGTATCTATCCCTGCTGCTCATATCTGTGATTGCCATTAGAGTGCTTTGGGTGGGGGGGTCTGGAGGCCTCTGGGGGCTCCCCTTGGTGGGACTTGGTGAGCCCTGGGTTCTCTGTTCTCCAGCCCAGCTCCAAACCTTTCTCAGGAGAGGCTGGCCCAGGGACCAGAGGGACTGCCCAGGCATGGGGAGGCAGGCTCAGAGGTTCTGCTGGGACACACTCAGCTCCCTTGCAACCTGCTGTGTCCTCAGGGGGTGATGTGGCTGCTGGGACAGCCTTGTCACCCCTGTCCCTGCTCCACAAAGCATGTGGTTTGCTTGCTTTTACTCTGTGTGAATGGTGCCTGGACAGCTGGCCAGTCCTGCAGTGTGGGAACAGCAAAGCAGAGAGGGGAAACTGGTCACAGACACTGGTGGCAATTCAGGATGAGAAATAACTCTGAAAAGGAGAATTTTATGGCCTTGTATGGTAAAACTGGAGAAGCTGATAATGTAGTGGAGTCAGGACTGATAGTGATTTGAAGGAGGAGAATATGTTATAGAGCATGTGTAAAGAAGACAGGTAAGGTTTGTAATTCTGGGGGAATCCACAGACAGAGGATGGCTACTGTTGGTGAGATCCAACAGGGAATATTTTGAGTCTGCAGGGGAAAAGCAATGGGGAGGGAGCCAGAGGGACTGCTGCATCCATCATGCTTAGAAGCTGCAGCTCCTGGGGGTGAGAAATGGGTGTGAGGGGCTGTGTGTGAGCCCCATGGGAAACTCAGACCAGATACAAGATCTCTGTTTGTATGGCAAGGTGCTGAGCATGGGGCAGGGGGTAGTGAGGTGGTGTCTGTAATCTGGAGCCAGGGTGCCTGAACCAAAGGGGAGAGGTGGGTGCAGGAGCTGCTGCAGGAGGGAGATTTCTTTGGCAGACACAAAGTCCAGGTAGTGTCAGCCACAGCTGGATGCAAACAGCCAGCAAGATTTGTTCTCAAAAGCAGATTCCTTTATTTGTCAGGATATTTAAAATCTTTTAAGCTTCAGACACCTGGTTTATGTTTCCATTTTTGTCTCCAGAGGCCCCTCAGCATCCATAGGACATATTTAATGTCTCCTTTTTGTAGGAAACCAGTGCTCTTACTCAAACTCAAAAGCAGCAATGACCAAGTTGTGTAATTCACACGCATGCTCTGAGCAGAAACATCTGTAACATCTGTCTTCCAGAGGAAAGCCCACCAGGAATGGGTACCCCCTGTGTGCAGAGGGATTGCTGCTGCTGAAATAACCACTGTGTCAGGCAGGGGAAGGTACATTCCCTGGGCTCACAGCCGCATCCATCCCTGTTTGATCCCTGGACAAAGGGGCCCCTGTGCATGGACACTGCATCCACTGAGAACTCGCTGTGTGCAGGAGCTCAGGGGAGGGCCCAAGGAGGGAAAATAGTCAAGTCTTTTTTTTTTTTTTTTTTTCCCAAATGCTTCAAAACTAAAAGCTCTTTGGATTTAGAGAGATGGAAAAATCCAGTTCTAGAGCCAACACCCAAACCTGGAAGCTATAACTGAGTTCCCTTCGTGGGGCCGGGAGGCTGCTGGCAGGGGCAGGGCTGGGGACACCCCAGGCAGAGCCACCTTTGGGGGCAGCTGGTTCAGGAGCTGGCCACCCTGCCACCAAACAGACCACGGCTCAGTGGAGGTACTCCTGTGGGCTTGAAGAAAAGCCCCTTAGCAGGAGTTGTTCCAAAGACATTTGATAGGTTTCCAAGTGCTGGGCTGCAGGGAAAAGCAAGGGAGCAAGGCAGGGCTGGGGTGGGCTAAGGCAGGGGGTTGAACAGTAGATAAAGGGCTGGCTGTGGGTCAGTGCTTCAGCCAGGCTTGGCTGGCTTTGGCAGCTGCCAAAAGCCTGTGGAAAAGCACTGTGCCATTGCTAATTGGATCTGGCAGCAGCATCAACTCGGGTCGGTTGGAACCTTTGTTGGGGCTGCATCACTGGGTTCCCCAGAGCAGTCCTGGGAGAGTTTTCATGGAGCACACCAATATTTTGCATGACACAATGCCAGCTGGAGAAGCTGCAGCCTCTCCTACAAGAATATCCTTGGAGCAAAGGTTGCAGCTTCTGCAACTGGCATTTCATGTCCCAAAATGCTTGGTGTGCTCCTGGGAGCTTGAACACCAATTTGGGAATTTCCTGCAAGAAAAGCACATCTATTTCCAGCCCCTCCCCTGGCATGGGGGCTTGTGAATGTTATATCTTAACAAATATACAGCCCAGAGAGGTACCCAGACATCAGTTCTCCAAACCAGAGCTGAGGGTAACCATCCCCACCTTGGTCACCCCCTGAGCATCTCGAGCTCCACAGCCTTGCTGCCAGGGCAGCAGCAATGTCCCCCCAGCTCCACCAGTTATTTGCTGGTCTGGTGTCTTGGAGACGCCTCCAGATCTGATAGAGCTGAGATGACATCTCTGAGATCACAGCTCTTGATGCTTGGGAACCACTTGGTGCTTGTGTAAGTCTGCTAGATAGCACACAGGGAGGCTCTGCATTAATTTCTGGAGAGCCAGGCTGGCTGCTGCCCTGGTGACAATCATCTGCCCTGGTGACAATCATCTGCCCTGGCTTGGGGGAGTGTTTGAAGTGGGTTCTGTCTGGCAATGTAACCCACTGCTTGGTTTGTGTGCAGTTTGGGTTTTCCTCCACTCCCCCCTGTAGGATCTGCATTGCAGATGGCATTTGCTCCACAAAATGAAAGCTTTCCTTGCATGGGGGATAATTCCAGAAGCCAAAGCTTACATTCCCTTACACACTCCCAATCCACTAATTATTTCTGAGGCTGCCTTTGTGTGCATCTTCAGTGGTCTCTCTTCCACACAGATGCTGGAAATAGGGTAGTATTTGCAACAAGTGACTGCTGACATCTAAGTACACCTTCTCAAGCCCAATTTAATATTCAAGGCATTTGCTTTTTTTAAAAGGAAAGTCTTCACTGAAGCTCAGCAGATGGAAGCAGAGCTTGTGTGCACGTTTGCCTAAACTCTGTGAGTATCTGGCACTGGTATGAGCACTTCCTACGTTCTCCTCAGAGCTCCTGAGCTCTTTATTCATGCAGCACTGCTGCAGTGAAGACTTTCCCGCTGATCTTGCCTGTTCCTAGCCCTGGCTAAACCATCGCTGATGAGGAAAACAGCTCAAGTGATGGCTGAAGGTAGGACAGATGCCTCTCTGTGTACAGCTGTCATTCAGGGAACAGGGGTTGCCATGAATAGGAAATCAAGATTGATTCATGAGCAAGAATAAAATCAGAATTGCTCTGATTAGGTCTTCTGCATTTTTTTGCATTGCATCCTGCTCTGCTGTGGCATATATAAATATATATATACATACTGTCTGTATGTTTAGCTCATTGGGGTAAGGAGTTTATGAAGATGAGTGTTAGCTCTGAGCTCCGCCCCTGAAGGACTGAAAGGGGGGAAGACTTAAATGTTTTAAAATGTGTGCTTGAAATAAAATAATAATCCCATCCCCCTCAGTGTTGTTTGTAGGGCTCTTCATTGTAGATCAGAGCTCTCCTCATCCTGTGGGGCAGAGGGATGCTGGCAGCACCTGTCCTGTGCTTGTTAACTTTGGAGTCCACATGTTCATAGTCTGTGACACCTCCTCCTAGGGACAGAAGTAGCCAACCCTTCCTTGGAAGCGCTCAACTTGTTTTGTTTTGTTTTCTTGAAATAGGAGTACTTAAACACTTGTCTTGGAAACCAGGGGGCCTGTCTGTGAAAATATGTGAGCATTGTCTTTAGAGTCTGTGATCCCCCCTGCTCCCAGGGGCTGGGGAAGTGGGAGTGTAGGGGCTTAGCCTGTGACGGAGGCAAGGTGCTTTACTGGTGTCCTGAGGTCTCTTTCCTGCAGAGAATCTCTAACAGGAGAGGGTCAGGTGTACCTGGGGCACCCAGGCACTGCCCTGTGCAAGGCTGGTGAGAAGGGTGGGACAGAGATGCTGGCATGAAGGCACAAACAGATGGGGAACTGGGCAGGTGTCAGTCCAGCCCAACGTTCATCCCTTACAGACTGTTCCTAGGTGAAGGGAGGACACAGGAGAAAGCCTATGGGAAGGTGGCACTGGGGCATTTGCTCTCTCCCTCCAGCCCACCATCCCCCAGATCCTTTGTTGTGGCACCTCCTGAAACAAGGGGAAAGCTGTCCCAGCTGGACACTCACCTTTGCAAACATGGCTTTGTTCTCCAGCATGGTTTTTACCAGCTGCTTGTGCCCCTGCTGTGGCTCCTGCAAAGTGCCTGGGGGTGAAGATGCTCCTCGGGTGTCATGGGGCAGGGAGCAGCTCTGCTACCTCTGCAAGAGCAGCAGAGAGATGGCAGGTCCATGGGTGGCACTCACAGGATCCTGGTTTTTTCAGCCTGGAGAAGAGAAGGCTGCAATGGCCTTAGAGCACCTTCCAGTGCCTGAAGGGGCTCCAGGAAAGCTGGGGAGGGACTTGGGACAAGGGCCTGGAGGGATGGAATGAGGGGGAAGGGTTTCAGACTGGAAGAGGGGAGATGGAGATGAGATCTGAGGAAGAAATTCTTTGTTGTGAGGGTACTGAGCCCCTGGCCCAGGTTGCCCCCAGAAGCTGTGGCTGCCCCATCCCTGGCAGTGTTGAAGGCTCCAGGTTGGATGGGGCTTGGAGCACCCTGGGCTGTGGGAGGTGTCCCTGACCATGGAATGGGCGTTGGAGTGAGATGATCTTTAAGGTCCCTTCCAACCCAAACCATTTTGAGATTCTCTGGTTTATTTCTGCTGTCATCTGCTGGAGGAAGGACTCAGATGCTGATGGGGGAGGCAGGGGGAGGGACAGTTCTGGCTCAGGGTGGCTCTTTGTGGTTTGCCTTTCTCTTTAATTGACGCAAACAATTGGGTTTATTCATGTTTGTAACTTGGCAGCTGGGTGAAGGGTTCCATCAGGGAGGAGCCTGGTCTGCTCGATGCTCTGTGCATGAGCAGGGAGCTTGTCTTCCCAAAAACAGCCTGGCAGATGACATACTGCATTGACCTAATTTTGGGAGAAGCACGGAAGTGCCAGAGAAACGGTGTGCGTGGCCTCCTCGCCGCTCTGGGATGAGAGCAGCAGGGAATGACTCGAATGTGCTGCCGGAAAGCTGCCACTGAGGCTCAGCAGCCCTCCAGGTCCCCAGGGAATGGGAGATTGGCCAAGCATCTCTCTCATTTTGAGAATTCTTTCTGAAGGA